>NC_044245.1:69979303-70604303 GCF_003957555.1 Calypte anna
ATTTGTTGTAACTTTACAGGGAGGTGCCAATTTTGGAGATGAATTCAAGGTGACCTACTCACAGTGCTCTTGAGAGTAAGCCTAATAAGCAAGGCGGACATGTGGAAAAAAAGCATTAAAGACACACTCACTGCTCAACTTGCATTTTTTCTAATCAGCAAGTGCTATGTTTTTTTTTTAATTTTTTATTGCATTGCCTAAACTAGTCAACTCCTGATAATTTTTTTTCATTTTACACCAGTTTGACTCAGTATGCTATTTTTCTCTCCTGAAGATAACAAAGATACTAAAATATTTTAACATTCTGGAAGATATTTTGACAGTATTTTCCCTGACTATGGTACTGATTAGAGAATTTATGATAAAACAGAGGTTTGAATGTAGAAATATCCTACTTAAGGCTTAGAAAAAATTTTAAGTACAAAATGAAAAATACATTTTTTTACAATTTGGACATTTATGTTTTTCAGTATTTCCAAGTGAGTCAGGTTTTGGATTTGTGTTTTTTTTAATAGTGTAACACAACACAATATGTCAAAACCCGTATTAGAAGAAACTTCATAAATCACATTGCACAAAAAGCTAAATAACTTTAATCTGGAAGTTCCTTTTCCTCTAGAATTTGAGTATTAGAGTTTATTTTTTGTATACTTAACATTCAATATTTGTCCATTTCATGTTCTGAGAAGGCAGGGGGTTTGACCTATTTATTTTTTTTTTATTTCACCACAGAAGCATTTTCTTTCCTACACTGTTTTAACTCAAAAATTTGAATATTACAAAAATAAAGAACCTTGCCACTCTAAATAACACTACTTTTACATTAAGGCCTTTCAAAGAGGAAATAAGATTGCAACTTCTAGGTGCACAATATAATTACTAATTTCACCATTTCACAGATCATAATAAAAACCCAAAATCACAAAAAGCCCTGTGTCACTTTCCTGAAATCTACACTAAGTTTACATTATCTAATGGGTCTTGCTATTCTTCTTAAATATTCCTTACAAAGAATTTTTTAAAAATACTAAATCTCACAAAATAGGACATGATCTGGGGTTTTGTTTTATCTATAGAAACCATGACACATGGAACCGGTATGTTCGAGTACCTACTCAAAAATCTCAACTGCTCGTTCAGATTCAAAGCAAGTCCGTGAACTTTTCTTTTTTTAAAAGCTTATTTTCAAATTTAAGGAAGTCAGCCAAGTTGTCTTCTTCCAGCTGAGTCTGTGTGAAAGGAAAACACCTCCAAATATTCAGCTAGATACTACTATGGTAGTGGGTGTGAAAGGCTAATGAGTAACCTAACACCATTGAGGTGGGGCAGATACAAGGCTGGTTCGTTACCTTGCAGAGAGCTGGTTATTACAGCTGACGGAATTAGCTGTGTTTCCTTGTCCATTGGTCACTTTCTCTCATGCATACTATGGGAGAAGGAAGAGAGTGTTCTCTGCATCGCTGCATCAGTGCTTCTACAGCTCCTTCTATTAAGGGGAGTGGAGAAACAGTGAGAAGTCTTGAACAGCGTTTTATGTGCTCCCTATAGACCCAATGGGCAGGAAGGTAAAGCTGGAAGCAAAAGGGACTTTCTGTGGGACAAGAAGAACAAAACTTGACCATAGATGGACAAAACAAGTCAAGTGATGTCTCCCAAAGAGTTAAAAGGGGACAGATTCTTCTCAGGATATTCGGGATGATTAAAAACAAAAAAACCCCAACATCCTACAGGCAGGTTCAAGCTCATTCCTTCCTGTTGCTTAGGCAATGCCTTAGATGTAGACTTCTTTTAATAAAACTCAGATTTTTCATTCTCAAAACCAGCAGAGAAGTGCTGTAGAAAGTAATTTACCAACAAGAGACAACAATATTAGCATTTCTTTAAATTCAAGAGTAAAGTTCATAATATTATGGAGCTTGTATATAATTACTAACAATCAAGGAGAGGACTTCCAGTGCTATATGAAACACTCTGCCTTCCTCGGGAAGGAATACCACTTATGCTGACAGTCAACAACAAAAACCAACCAAGCAAACAACAACCCTCCCTCTGTTTCATTTGGGTTCCTTCCTAAATGTTTACTCCAGGTCCCTCTTCTTCCTTTTACCTGACTTGGGAAAACCAACTTACTTCATGTTGGAGTTGGTCAATAATAGCAGGAGTGGATTTCAGAACCCCAATACTGCTTTCCCATTATATGCCAAGCAGACTGACACTGTAACACTCTCAGCACTTGCAACTTCATGCAGAAAGTCACCTTGACAGAGGTCTCACCTCCAGTGCTGAAAAGACAAGTTCCTATCTGATGCAGTTTATATCTGAGCTACTCAGATGTAGAAGAGAGAGAAAAAAGTTATTTCTTATGGTGAAATCTGCTACACACCAAGAGGCAAGGCTATGAAGCTGACCCAAGACTGCACAGAAGAACTGGAACTGTCTGTCCTCTCTCTGTTCCACTTCTGTGTAACTGCCCATCTAAGTCTCTTCTAAAAGAAAGTAAGGTTCTGGATTTTTTTCACCATAGGACCTCTGGACAACTCCTCCCTACTTTATCACAACATTTTCTGTTAATATTGAACAGATGCAACATCTGTGATGATTCAAGTTTCCCAGTTCTCAGTAAAGGCAACATTTACGCAGGCAGCTCTTCATTATGGTCAAAGGAAGCTGACTTCTGAAGGGTAACAGGAATCACCTCAAATCCATGCAACAGTTACTCCTAAAGATTAGAAGCACTAAACCAAAATATTAGTGCTTGTGATTTTTGAAATGCATCCTATAGCAAGCATTTGTATGGTTTGCTTACAATTTTCTTAGAAGTTTGTGATAAATTCATTATGTGTTGTTGAACAAAAAAAAATTACAATTAAAAAGGGGACAGATTCTTCTCAGGATATTCAGGATTATTAAGAACAAAAAAACCTACAGGCAGGTCTTCTACATCTTAGTTTCTCTCACTAAGTAGTGACTTTTTGTTGCAGTGCTCATAAACAAAATTATTTCAAAGATTAAATTTAATCAGTATTAATTGTCAAGACTGGCTACTTCAATAGCTTAGGACAGTAGTCTTTATTATTTATTAATATAATAATATGGCAAACAATTGATGGAATAATATATAAATGAGGATGCCATTACGGCCAATATTTAAGATGTGTCCCTTTTAGTTTTCTCTGTTAGTCAATGTTTGTATGTTCCATGCTATGTTAAAATTTTTCTGTAACTTAACCTCTGAGAACAAGTAAAATAATCTTATTTGCAGCAACTGAAATAGCTGCAGGTAATAACAAACTACTGATACAGAGTCTCTGGTGCAAGGATCTATTTGAAGTTATTTCAGAATTCATCCTTTTAGCTCTAAAATGAAAATATATTTAATCATAAGATTAATACATGATTCAAACCTTCATACTGCTCATTTTATTAATATTAAAATTACAACTCTAATCCCATTTCATTATGAGAATATTGTTCCAGGACCCACATTAAGCCTTTTGTAGATTCTAAAGGAATTCTTCTACGTAAGAATCGATGCACATATGGGTGTGAAAAAAACTTTATATTTCTTTGTTTATAACCACTGCTTATTTGGAAACCTGCTTATAAAACCAGTAAGAAAAAAAACCACCACTACTAAAAAAGGGAAATTCATATAATAAAACTGAAATTTAACTCCTTGCATCCATGAACTACATTATGGTTAAAGACATGGCATTGAAAGACATCAGTTTTCCAACTAGAGATGTAAATACTCCATGACACGGAGCTATTATTTCATTTTAAGAAAACTACACTGGCCCCTTATGTCCACAGAAGGAAACTAAAGGACTTATATTTAAAATGGTAATGTCTCTCTCTTACAGGTGTGTGTGTTAACACCCCCCCTCCCAAAAAAAAAGCCCCCAAAATGAAATCAACACCCCACATAAACCAGGAAGAGAGTTTCTTGATTAAAAAAGAGAACCAAGATCCTGATATATAAGTAAAAAATTCTACTCTACACATATGAACAAGGTTACTCCTGCTAGCTGCTTTTTTATGGTATAGGTCTTGACATATAGAAGACAGCTGACTTTAATTAAAAAAAAATCTTAAATATATATTGTAGTTTTAAATGGTAAACACATATGAAGAAGATTCCAATGCATTTGAAATTTTATGAACTGAAGCTGTTCATCTGCTGAAGCATATTCACAGACTCTTTACTTAGCCAAAGGGGTTTTTTTAAGAACAGATTTTTAGTTCTTTGTTAATTTTAATTTTATTTACTATTCTGGCTCCTTTGTTTGTGAGTACATTCACAAACAAATCTAACATTGACTTCCATGTTTTCAAGTGGTTAGGATAAACTAGACACTTGAGACAAAACCAAAACTAAATTCATATATTGATACATGGAATTTTTTACTGTTTTTTTTTTTTCTGAACCTGAGCAGACAGTGAAAAAAATATTTAAAGCTGCAGCAATACACAAAAATAACAAATAATAAGTAATAATTTCAGAAATGTGTCAGACATTCTAACACTAACTGGTTGCCTGGTTGCCAACTAAAATATTTACTGGAACACTTACTACCAAGTCAGGCAGGCTGCTACTGAACTGAAAGGGTTAAAAAAGGCATTGGTGAAATGGCTTCTGAATCCCCCGTCAAGGACAATATTTACTGAGAGACTGTCAACCTCCACAAACCCAGTTTCTCCAAAATGATGAAGTATAGCACATTTTCAGCTTAACATTGTGCAACCAATTTCAGCATGATGGATGCTTAAAGAACACAGATAGGTACTTGAGGGAGTCATCAAAAAACTACACCTAATTGTCACGTCTAACACACTGACAATTTAAGATCTTAAAAACTATCCCTACACCTTTTCAGAGCAGACTGGTGGTCACTTAGCATTACAACCTGAAACTTATCTTTCTCAAGTTAGTGATCTTTTGGCTTATTTTTACATCATTTTTCTGTAGAATTCTGCTGAGACTCCTAAAGGACAAGTTCGTTTGTGGACAAGACCCAAAGTTGAAACTTGAAGAGAACCTAGTTGTTACTCCTTAGCTTACGTTTTTTGTAATATTGATAGTAATAAACACTAAAAAAGTCTACCTGAGTTTTCCTTCAAATTGCACAATTTCACCTCAAAGAACATTACAATAGTTAGAGCAACATGTGGTAGCTCAGAAAATCTAATTTAAAACCAAGTATACAGTCTTAGAACTTTAAGCATCCCATGCAGTCCAGTTACACAACTCTCTTCTGGCTTTACAAATCAAATTGAAGCAGATGAGTCATTTAAGACAACAATACATGTAACCAAATGTAACTTCAACTCTAGAATAAGGTAAGTAGACAATAGCCTAAAAGGTCACAAGTTAAATGCATTACACAGATTATGCTACAAGCTGTGGAAAGAAGCCAAAACACCACATCTTGCAAAAAGCAGAGGGAAGGAAAGGAATAAATAAGAAATGAGAAATTAAGCACTGATCCAGAACCATTCACAGAATCATACTGAAAGACTATTAACAGAACCATTTCAAGAGCACCTAGTTAACACCCCTCAGAAAAAATCCCGAACACTTCCTATGAAGCCTGAGACTTCCAAAACATTGTACATCTCAGTCTCACCATGTCAACTGCTCATTACTCATATGCTATAAAATTTCAGATTGTAGGATCAGTACAAATTTCTTAAGGAGTTTTCAAAGCCTTAGAATGAATTTATGCAAAAGGCACTACTAAGTCTACTGTACTGTAGGTCCCCTCAACAAGGACTAAAACTTACTTAATAAGCTATGCTACACCAAACCCTTTATTTTGGTGTTAACCTTTGGGATGCTGAATTTATTTTTATTTGGTTTTTTTTTACACATATGGTAATGTGCAATATTTACAACAAAGCAATACAAAACCAGTAATTCTTTTTCCTTCTTCAATCACTGTCTTCCTTTTTTACACTATATGAGTGATTATGCAAAACGTCTTCATTCACATACCATTTTCATAATAAATTTATAATGAAGCTAGTTACAATGGTGAACATAAAAGCAAGATTGCTAATTTTCTTACGACGAGTTGTTTCTGGCAAATCTTATCTTGGCTGATATATGGTGCTTCTACAAAAAGATGGCATAATACTTTTTTTCTTTAAGTAGCTCATGCTGAAAAAGAACTTGAACTTTAATCCTTATTAAAAGTGATAAAGTAAGAATAATTTAATGTTTGAACTTATACACTCTGCTCTTCATAACACACATCAACCATGGTCTCCTATAACAAAACCTTTTTTGCTATCAGAATCAGATGGACCTACAGTAAGTGTCTTACTGAATGCTAATGGGTGCTTTAAGCAAAGGAAGAAATATTAGGCTATCATGCAGGTTTACTGAACTCACCTTACAGAGGTGTAAAACCATTTTCTAGGAGCAGAGATGCATGCACAAAAGTAAGAACATGATTGCAAGTAACAAACTTTCATGAAATCAGACACATCATCTTCAAAATGAACAAGAAAGCATCCTGATAAAAGTAAAAGGTAAAATTTCAGGGTTCCTCACCTCCCGCTTTGCAAGCAGCACATTAGGAACAATATGAGGCAGGCAGCGTCCCAACATTAACATGACACTTTTTTCACTATCTGCAATCCGAGATACCTGGAAAACAAAGATAATTGTGTTGTTTTTTTTTTTTAATGAAGCACAGAAACAGTAAAATATCCTTTCAAAGGAATAACAACAACTGTAGCAGGCTGATCACTTACCAGAAATTATTTAACTCACGCACACACATTAAGTCAAGTTTTTCATCTGGCAGTAACACTTTAAAAGCATGAATCCACTTGTAGAGACTCAAAACTTTCCAGTAATTACACATGTATCACTAGGTTTCATATTTAAGCTAAAATCTGAAAGCATATTCTTAAGTTGCATGCACATAAATGTAGAAACATAAGTTAATAGACTTTGTTTAGATGCAATTATTGTTTAACTACTGTTGCCATGCAGAATAAAGGATCTTCTAGTTTACATCAGCTGGGAAATGTACCTCTGATCCCAAACGGCTGTCTGCTGACATCCGACAGAAAGACAGTAGTGCTTGATGGAAAGCTGGTGACAATTTCCTGAAATACCATCAAAAAGGGAGGGGGGAGGAAAAAGCATAGATCAGAATGGTGATTGAGCAAGCCCTTTCACCCTGGTTTAACCAGCTAAGTAAAATGACATTCAGAAAGCAAGTTTTAAGTGAAATAAACTGCAGAAGCTTTTGTTTAAAATAGTCTTTGACTTTTAAAGGTGCTGACTTAGCAGCAAGAAATAAAGTGAGTGTCCTAATTTAGAATTTAACTGAGTTCCGAAAAATGCAACATCTTTCAAACTGCTACACAGAGGAAAAATGGACTAAGGCATGAATCAGAAGAAGCTTTAATAATAAAAAAGGAAGCATACAATTATGCAAACTGGAGAAGAGGGGAAGAAATCACAAGTATTTTTTCTCAATGTTTTGATTTTGCACATTGCATAAAAACATTTGAGTAGTCAGTCACAATCTTCAGAATTAAATAGAGATTGCTAATTGCTCCTTAGAATCTGAACATTGGACTAAAACATATCGCAAGAACCTCAAAACTAACCTTAAATTACTGCCTACCCCCTAAGGTAGCTGTGTATCCAGAGACATACTGTCTCACAGCCAGGCACAGCACCAGCCACCACAGATGAGCTACTCAAAGCCTTAAGCACGCACATAAAAGCCTGAGAAGGGCAATTTGGCAGAAATATTCTCAGAAAACAATTATTGGACTGACCATTAAAATAAAAGAGGCAAGCAGCAGCCACAGCATCCAGTTTTTCCCAGTAATGACAACTCCCTCTGCCTTATCTGAGGCCTGTTTTCAGATGCTAATCTAACACTGTCTCATCCACTATGCCTGTGGATGAAGGAAAAAGAACATTTGCCTTCTAAAAGATGTACAATTTCCTGTTTGTATCTTCTAATGACACTGTATTAAGAGTTTAAGGGAAGAGGTAATTGCTATTTCTCATGTGAAAAGCAGTACCACCTTTCAACTCTTAAAAAAGCTATTCCATGAACTTAACTACACAAAACCCTATGCACATACAATTATGTGTATGGTCATATATATTTTTATCTGATAGACTGAAACATCACAGTATTTATAATAAGTACATCACCATTTACCCTTTTCTAACAACAAAAAAAGCATGTAAAATATATAAGTTCCTACTTAGAATTGTTTTAACTACTTCATAAATATACCAGAGTACTTTTCCTCTTTTGACTACCTGAAAAATATGATAAATAAGAATTTATGTTAATTCCTTACAATCCAGTTTCTTCCTTGACAATACAGATTTATAAAACATGCTTTAAATTTTGCTGAAATAAGTTCCACTTTGTTCCTATCACCTTGGGTTAGTGCAAGAGGTCACTTTAATAAAATTTCAATAAATGACTCAGTTGGTAGAAAATTTTAAGGGACCTACGTGCAACAACATGTTAGTTCTTATTCTGTAGAATTATTTTTGAATGACAAAACAACAGGCTCTACTCCAAGGCTTTAAGGTTTATTTACACTGGGAGAACATGAGCAAGTGTTGAAAATCAGTAGCTTAAAATTAACCATGTAGATGAAGCATTTCAGGACTCCAGTCCTCTCTATTGGGATGGTGTTTGTTTTTTTTTTTCCTTTGTTTTGTGTTTTGTTTTCTGGGTTGATGGTTGGACATGGTGATCTTAGAGGTCTTCTCCAACCATAATTCTGTGATTAAGAGAGTGGAAAACCTCAGCCAGCTCTTTGCCCAGGCTGTCCCTCACCTCAGTGTTTTGTTCCATGACACTTCAGATCCTTCCCCACTTACCACCTTAATTAAAATTCTACATAAGGGCAACATTCTAACCTCATATTGCAGACACTAAAAACTCACCAAGCATGATAGTATGTCACTGAATTACCCCATGGGTTAATTAACAGCAAGCTATGTGCAGCCTGGATCCCATTTTGATTGCTGGCTATATTTAGAGTCAAGAAAGGTTTTCCTAAATGAAGTCTCGTAAAATCCTCACAGCTATACTGGACATAAATGATGACAAACCCAGGCCTCTTGCACTTAGGCCAGTGGAAAGACCTTTCAAAGACAGATGCCTCCAGTGAAGATGTTCAGATATAAGAAAGTATGATTATTACAAAAACAAGCACTACTGTTCTACTCCAATACCCACACTGGGACAAAGGAATCAATTTACTGAAAAAGTCAGGAGTGACAGCTATAATGTAAAAAACCAGCCTGTTTTGGTGCAAGCCACCACACACCTAAAATGAGTAGAAGAAATAACATGTGGTGCAGTCTATTTAAACTGCTGCAATCTGTTAGACAAGGCATTTTTTTCCAATGATGGCCACGTCCTCATTTGTGAGCAGGCAAGCACAGCTGATCTGAGTGCACCACACAAAGAAGCCTCATTTGCTCCTCTATCCTCTCTTCCCATCTGGCCACGATTTGTGCCAAGAATCCACTCCCTTGCTACAGTAGTAACAGTCTTGCTTTTTAGGACAATATGTTGGTTTTTAATACTTAATACATTCTGAATGAATAGTAGCAATTTTTTTCTACCAATAACCACCCATGCACTGAAATTAAAAAATATCCAACACTCCTATAGTACTTCTCCTCTCACAGATCTCAAAATACTTAATAAAGAATATAATTCTTAATGAAAAAAATTACTTCATTATTACAAACCAAGTGCAGAATCCAGGAAGAAAATTTAGTAATACAGATCTATAAAACACTATCATATACTGTTTCCTTTGACCCTTCACTGACATGTTAAGCCTAAAACTCTGTACAAAAATGTCTACATATTATACAAAAATAGCTACATATTGTATTATGCATGAGTTGTTTCTGCAGTGAACAGCATTTGAGGGAACCTCTGAAGTTAACTCAGTGGGGATTCAAGGCTTTATTCAGCCACTTCTCAAAAAATCCACACACAGTTACATTAAAAGAGTTCGGAACAGCAAAACAAATCCTGTTTTTCTATAGAGAGTCATAAATCCCACTGGAGATACTCAGTTCCTTCTTCACTCAGTGATCTCATTTGATTTTTATACCCATCGTCACCATCCCCAAACCATCTATCACTTAACCATTCATGCACTTAACACCTCCTAGCATTCCAAATTACTCTAAGAAGAAATTTGCAGCAAGCCACAGATCAAAGTAGGAAGACAAATTTAAAACAATCAATGTATGACAGCTATAACTTTTGATGCATAGTCTAGATATTGATCAAGGATATGGAAGTAGTATAATAAAATTTTAAAAAGTCCCAAAATAAAACCCCAAATATGTGGAACTTTTAAATGGAACCACTGCAAATTTTCAAAAAAAAACTAAACAGAGTTTTACTTTCCTGTTCAACACTAATACATTCAACTAGAAGAAAAGAAATTTGTGGCAGGACTCTGGGAGACTGTATTCAGAAAGCAGAAATCTTTCCTCCTGTTCTCAAGTTAAGACATCACTGAAGGTATTTCATTATGAAGTAGAAATTAGAAAGAGAACAGGAAGATCCTGTCTTTCCATTCACTGCTTTGATTTTGGTTGGGTTGTGGGTTTTTTGTTGTTACTGCAAGGAATAGGACTGGTTTTAGAAACGAGAAGGAGGTGAAAATAAACCATCTTGATACTAAAAATGTATGTTTGTCAAATGTACTCCTCCCGAAGAAGATTAAGAACATCATGAAAATATTATCACTGTACCCTAAAGGTATGTTTTACTTGCACTCAAAACACAAATGAGATATGAATTCTGCAGAATTTTACTGATAGAAAAATAACTATCCACTTCAGAAGAATTTTGAATTAAAGCATTCCTATTTAAAACTTACTACTAACCTATTGGGTTTATCAAAGTGAACTGTAGTCTTAGCTGATGGAGCAGAAGAGCGTTGTTTCTCTTTTCCTTTACAGGGTATAGAATTTAGTGTATCATCTTTAGAAGTCCTTGAATCGACTCCAGATGATAAAGAAAGTCTTGTTTCCTCAGTGTTTCCATGTTTATTGTCCTTCTCAGAGCTCTTGATATCCAAGTACCGTCCGTTGTCCTCAGAGTCTGTGACAGGCACTTGTTTTAAAGAAGAATGGGGAACTACACCATAAACTGTTGATGCAGCAAAGTTTTCGTTCTTGAGAATATCTATTTCACTAAAAGGAGAAGAACAAAGAATTAAATATTTTTGTAGTTTTCATGGTAAGATTGTTGGAATCCCAAGACTGAAGCACAGAAATAAGGACAACATACTGAGGATCTCCCTCTTCAACTCCATGATGTAAAAAATTCTTTAAGAAAAATAACTTTTATCACACAAGTTGTTCAAATGAGCACTGGTTTAATGGAGCTCTTTAGTTAATAGTATGTAGTAGGAAAAACGTCTCATTCAGAGTGAGTGAACCAATGAAATAAGTGAGTAACAGTAGTGTTACCTGATTCTGGCTGAAATCTGAGCATCGAGACACAAATTGTCAGAGACAGAACTCTACCTGAGATGCAAAACTTAAAATCCTGCAGTGATGCATTAAAACACACTGTCCCATACTTTGACAAATAATTATTTTGGAAGTCAACCAGGACACTTAAACCATGCACTTGCCCCTATGTTGTTGTATGCCCCTATGGATCTCTTAAGAACAGTATCCTGCAGAATCACATTTTCACCAAACTTCTAGAGTCTCTTTATTATTGTTAAAGACACTGTAATTTTCTTCCTATAGAGCAAGACAAGCAGAAAGCTGTGTTGAAAGAAATCATTAAAACAAACATCTTTCTAAGTGTTTGCAAGCTGTACACACCATAATACTAAGGACTGAAATAAATCTGACTGAAAACCTACACAGAACACATTTAAACTGATTCTATTTTCAAATAATTAAATAGAGAAGGTGCACTGAGAGAACAAAACTGATTACAAACTTAAATGATGTAGCTAATAAAAAGGAAATAGTCAGTTTGAAATCTCTTCATTTTTGTACATCAACTATCACATATTAAAAAGGAAAGGCTGCCCTGCTCTGAAGAACACGCTAGTATTTTTATGCAAGTTGTATGGTTTTGCATATGCGCTAGAAAAACACGGAGAAATCATTCAAGCATTTATCAGCAGTTGAGCAGTGGATAAGTACATACCTCTCAAGTCTTTGGATTTGTTCCATCAAAGACCATTTCTCAGTGTTTAACACACTAATTTGATCTTCTAATTTTTGCACTATTAAACATTGCTAAACACAAGACAAAAACAAGAGTTTAGTACAATAAAGAAGTACTGCCAACAGCTGTAAAATTTCTGCTGTACATTCTCTTACTTCTATTGACTGTGGTGCTGTTTCAAACACAGGGACGCTCCCGAGTACAGGAGTGGCAGCCTCTAACTCATCATCTTCTACACCAACTGAAACATCCACCAGATCTTTCGCAGACACATGATGGTTTCCAAAGTCACGGTAGAGTTGTAACAGGTCAGGAGGTTTTGGAATATTCAATCCTACATCATCCCAAAGTTCAAAATCCTTCAAAGGAATAAAAGAAACTAAACCATACAACATACTTCCTTTTATTTCGGCTTCTTTTCCTTACTTGACTACAGGTCATACAAAAGCAAAATAATAACATCAAGACTGCACTTTAGTGAAGAAGATAAAACCTTAAATCAGATAGCAAAAAACAGAAGTAGAAAAACGATCTATTTCATGACCCATAGCAGTTTCACCCTAAAGGCAGCTCTAGGTAATGTACTAATAAGAGGACCTTCCAAAACCAAATAGATAACTTATTTTTTTATAGGACGTGAACACTGTTTAGAATAAAATATAACATTGATTAAATTCTAGCAGAAGCAAGTACAGTTGATAAAAGGCTTCCTACTGACAGATCACTTTGTTCCCATCTCATTCAGAATCAGAAGTGTAATTTTCCAGAAGCAAACATCTCTATAGATAACTGATAGGGTGAATATTCTCAGTGAAATTTGAACATAGCTGCATTAATTGAGTTGTAAAGAACAGTAAGGCCTCTTGTCTCAAATCATTACTATATGACCTTTTTTGCGCTGACATTTTAGTATCCTATTATTACAAGATTATTCTATGACTGTATATGTAAGCAAGTATTTCACTCTTAAACAGGAGTTGCTATGGCCTCTTTAATGATATTAAATTTCATAGGGTTGTTTGTTTCTTTTTTGTTTGGTTTGGTTTCATTTTTTCCTACTGGTCACAACGGTCACTGTATTTCCATATTCAGGTTACATACATCTTGAAGAGATTAGTTTCTCCAAGAATACTGCAAATAATATAAAATTCACATTTTGCTCTAGTTATTCATTTTAGTATGCTTATTTGTACCTTTCAGAATGAAGAACTCCCCTGATTCTTTTCTTCTGCTCATTGTCTCACAACATAAAACACTTTCAGTTGAGAACACAAACACTAAGGGTAAATTACTGATATTTTCTGGTTTTGAGGCTGTATTCTCACAAGTGTTTGTATGAAATGTAGCACTGTTAAACTCTAATCTTAAGTGAATGATCCAGAAATTTTCTTCAACAACACATTTTCTTTAGATATTATGATATGAAAATTGTGCGAAAAATATAAAAAAACTAGATACAGATAGAACTGATTGGAATTCTGTATTTAATAGCGAAATAAATATTTAATTCTGGCAATATTCCAGTTTTATGGTAAATATATATCGGGTATTTATGTTATTGGGTGTTCTGTTTGCTCCGCAACAGTCATAATGTGACTAGAACCTTTGAAATATTTGAAAAAACATGTAATTCTAATCACCTTAGGAAAAATGTATCAAAGCATAGTTATTTTTGTAAATATCAAGCATAACACCTTATTACCTTCCACAAGATTGCATGAAATGCCACAATATGGTAAAGAATATTCATACCCATATGCATGCCCAGAAGATGATAAACAATAAGCGTATTGTATACCCTGCACAAATCAATTGAGTGATTTACAGAAAAGATTACGAAAAAGGGCATCCACCAGAATCAGGGTTGTAAATACCTGTAAATCACAGTATCTTTCCTCTTGTTCTTCTTTCTTTAAAGAATGCAACCACACTGTCTCCTTCCTACAAATTCTGGGAAAATACTCCTCGAAGTGCTACATTTTCAAAGCCTGCTTTACAAATGAAAATGCTAACCAACACCTTTAGCTCCTGGAATATCATGTATATAAAGTGAATTACATGCAAAGGAAATATTTTACATTCACCCAACTTTATGACAAGATCAGAATATGGAAAGCAAGAAGGATTAAAAAAAACAACTCACAAGATGAAAGCTTTACCTGATCATGATTTTCATCTGAAAATGTTATTGATGTAAGTTTGTAACTATTCTTCAATAAAAATTCATTAACTAGGAAGTTTAGAGCTCTTTTCTCAAGAGGTCTGATTGGCTCCTGGAAAAAAAAAAACAACAAACCAGAAATATACTACATCTTTGGTTCATTTGCCTTTCAGCTACAGAAGTGTATCTGTCTTTAAGCCCATGCAAAGCTCAGTCATCACCAGCCACCTACCTGAATTTCAGGACTTGATTTATAATTTTTTCGTTCCTGCAAAGGAACTTCATTTTCTGGGAAGGGAAAAAAAAGTAACTAAATTTTACTCTTTCATACAGGATGCGCTCAGCTATTTCTACATTGTTCAAAGTAGAGACTTAAGAAAAGGTTTATGTACACCACCTGCAGCCTGAGTCAGGTTGGCTCGGAGGGCCTGTATGGTCTCCTTGGCTTTCCGTAGTTCAAACTCCAGGACTGGACAGGGATTTGGATTAAACACACACAGGCATCCAACCAAGGCAAGGGAAACAAAAATAAAATATAAAAAGCAAGGATGGGTGTGAAAAAAAATACACAGTTTGTATTAAACAGAAAGCATGCAACCTATATGGAACTTATGAACACATGCAGCAGAGTTGGTCTGAAAGCAAACTGGTGAATATTTTCCATAGATTCGCTGGCTTTATGTAAGCTAAATCAAAATTTCAAGCTGTCTGACAAGGACTCGCTGTAGGGCTCGGGGGATTGCACTTTGATGTGTTTTTTGTCTTGTTTTGGGGGGCTTTCTTTGTTTTGTGTGATGGTTTTTTTGTTTTGTTGTTTTGGAGTTTCTTTGCTTGTTTTTAAATTTGTGTATTACTGGGAAATACATTATATTTCTTCCGCACTCTTACAATCAGCTGATACTATAAAGCATTTTTTATTTTTTTGAGCAAGGGGAGTATGCAGACAATGAGGGGACAGATCTGAATCAAGCAAATACATGCTGGGAGCAAAGAAAGCTGTCTCCATGCAGCAGAGCTTAAAATATGACATGAATGTATCATCCTAATGAGACTACAGATACTTCTGAAAATAAAACCATACACTGAAATTCTAGTAGTTTAAATGGCAGAACTAGAAACATACTTTATTTCACTATGAAAATAATCTAATTTTAAATATTTATTTTAAAACAGTAAACATTTAGGAATACTCTAGAGTTAAGATTTTTAATTTAGTTGAACACATTTAAGAGATGCACAAGAACCCCACCCCAAAAAAGCAAAATATGCAGCTCTGATATTACTTAGAGTAGGTTGCAACAAAAGACTTTGCTCCACTATTCTTCAAGTTTTCCAGTTACTCTAGACTATACAACACTCAGTGACTTGCAGTTAGCTTTAGAGGTTCCAAAATATGTAATTGTAGATGTCTTTATCACCTACTTCAAACTTTAAAATGCTGTAGCTTGGCAAAACAAAAGAGTAAATGGTCTTTATATAGACATTTAGAGCTGGACTATCTAGAAGAACCTATTTAAGGAATTACCAGACAACTATATACATTTCATTAATTCTCAGATTAATCTAACCACACTTAAAGTTACCAGAAAGAATAATTCTTTTACTTAACTAGAACAGCTACCATACAGAAGTGTTACACTATTAATTATCTAACATTTGCTTAAAATTATTGCAGCCGCTTTTAATAAGAAAGTACTAATGTTTTTAAATATTCCCTAGAAATAATTTACCATGGCATTTTTATGTATTTACACAGAAGACGATGCATGGCAGAAACACTGCGTTGGCTCTGGCTTGTGAGAAATGCTACTGAAGATCACAAAAGAAATAGTTTCCTCTTTTTAACATCTGTTACTAAGATTCTTTTGATAATTAGCACTCATGGAAAAAAAAATTCACTCAGTTTGCATTTATCCATAAAAACTGAAGGAGTAACTACAGTACACCACATTTGCTACATGAAAGTAACTTGTTTGATGCACAGAATTTTACTGCAGCAATACAAAAGCGCAACTGAGGATACAATGAGTAAAATATGTAAAATCTCTCTAGTATTCAGCAATGCTGATCTGCAAATACTTCTGTGCAACAAAGTTAGAAAATGCTCTTGTAGTGAAGTATTTAATAATTTTAGCACTTCCTTGCATTTTAGTTACTAATTCACAGTTACAATTCTAAGTTGTAAGCCACTAATTTGTTAGCTTCTGAAAATTGTGAAGAATTCAAATTAAGTAATTCTTCTAATGGCAATGGCTACATGCTAATGTTTTATTCTAGTAAAATATTTTCAAAGACCAGAACAGTTGCAGATCAGGAGTGCCCTGCACTAGAATGATATAAAGAATTAAAGGGAAAAATAAAAGTTAGTAAAACAACACAAACTAGGAAAACTCAGAGTTTCCATTAAAGAAAATAGGAATAAGACATGTTTGAAGGCATAGAAACCCAGAAAAGTCATGTCAGGCAAACCCATGTCAGACGGCAAGAATTGATTTTTAGTGAACTGTGATGATGCTGAAAATTCTCAGAAGCCATTAGGACTTTACCCATTCAACCTTAAAAGTAGATTACTCTGCTGCATGTTTCTCTGGGTACAGTGGAAGATACTGGACACTGTACATTTGAGTAGTTGTCACTTCACAGCATATCACAACAGGCACACGATTGTACTACAACAGAGCATTGTTACAGGTGTTCCTCATCTCCTACTCTTACCCATGCCACCACTGAAACTCCCACTGTACAAACCTCGATGCATCTCAGTCAGTCACAAATTTAGCTTTTATTTGAAGAAGTCTGTAGGCTTTCTGATATAAGCATAAATATTTGTAAGTGGCTACAACATGATTACAGTCGTATTTTAAATTATGATTAAAAGCTCTTCTATTTTAGAAGCCATACTGAAATGCAATCTTCTGCCAAAATAAATAATTTTAACTCAACCTGTGCACTAATGAAATCAGTACTGGAAATAACCTTTTGTTGACTTTGACAATCTCTCATATAAAAGAGCAACCTCTAACCTTTTTCTTTGTAACCGATATGAAATACTGTCTTTAAAAAAAACAACCCAAAACTTAAAAAAAGATCACCTGATCTCTTTTTCTCCCTCTCCTTCAATTGTAAAGCTCATGTATGTTAGACAAAAGCATTGATAAAGCCAGCTAAAGTTTAATTTCATCCTTGACTAACTGAATATGCTGATAACATGCATAACTCACTACAGTAGTTGGTGAAAGGAGCTGACAGTCCTTAAGATCAATGTACTGTAGAGTTTTGCTGCAAACAGGCCAGAAAAGGATAGAAGAGAGTTGAAAAAAACAAAGAGCAGAAATTTAGAGTCTTGAACTTGGTTAATCCTACAGGAGAAAAGGAATTTCTGAATAATCTGTTTTGCCTCAGGGGAAAAAACTGATCCTTCAGAATGTGACTCTCCTGCTTTTATGTTTTATATAGCACGCAAATAACTACAGCTACCATTCTGAACAAAAATTACTTACACTTACTTAAAGAGCTGAATCTTTCTAGCAAGTAACTAAGCACCAGACCAAGATTTTCAGATTAGCAGTTCTGAAATGTTTCACTTTACATGAAGTTAATCTAATATACCTTAAAAGAGAAATGTGTATCAGGAATGAACACCTGGTGTGACCAGCTTAGAAATTTTAAAATTTTTCTTTCTCAAAGAATTTATTCTAATTACCCACATTTGCTAATGACATAATAAGCTATTGATCCATAGATTGAGAAGTTCCCTACAAAGAACTATCTTCAATTTGGGATATTGAGCACGCTGACATCTATGTGAACAGCAGTCTTGTTGGGCCAAGGCCAAAAGATTTAAGGAATAGACGTACTTAAAAAATTTTCAATATTTAACTATTGAATAAGCAGTATTTTTTCTAATTAAATTGCACTATTACGTTCTCCATATTACATATCTTGCCTGACTTTTGCAGACAACAGCAGAAAGGTATTTTTATGTTATGAAGCCACTATGCAACAGTCTGGCATTTTGTTTGAGAAGCAATTCTCCACTTTGAGTCCAATCAGAAGAAATTTAAAATCTCTGACTATAGCTAGCAATGAAGCCACTCTCACAATACACTTCCAAACCTAGTAACTCCTAACTCCCACTTCCCTGACACAAGTCCTAAGAAAAGTGACCATATTTACAGTGTGAAACACTTCGGAAGGACAAACAAACCTGCAGCAGAAAGTTGCACTGAAGCATAAATTGTCTATCAAGCTACAACACCCATGAGCAGCATGAAAGTTCAAAAGCAAAATAACAGAGAACTTCTTAAAAGTTCTATAGTGGGAAATGTCAAACACTTGACTCATTAGCCTCATAAGCACTTTTAAATTCATGAGACAGAATCAGATACAAAGAAGACCTGAACTGGAGCACAGTGGTCTTCAGTTTCAACCTTTGGAGACAATCAACCTGGATGGAAATTAAGAGGGTTTAGAACTGCTTAACAGGACTTAAGACAGGAAATGGGAAGACAAAGCCAGACCCAGGATGAACAAATTGAGCACCTAATGCTGGCAAGTGACTGTTGTATTACAAGTGTCTTTAGTGGTTTGGTTTGTTGTTTTGCTTATTTTTGATGTGTTTTGTTTTTTGTTTGTTTGTTTTGAATTTTTTGTGGGTTTTGTTTGATTTTATAAGATTCTCCTCTGATTTTGATTACATACAAGGGATAGTACTTACTAAAACACATAAGCAAAAAACCAAAAACCTTAGTTTAGGTAATGAAATCCTCAAAAATAAAGTACTTTCTGAACTTGTCTCTTCCCTTCAAAACCTGACTGGGACAGTATTTTATTCTGCTAATAAGAAAGTCTAGCCAGAAGTCAACATTAATGCAGGAAGATCTGAGAACATAAATGATTGAAATGGAAGTTGAGTGTGAGAATTAATTTCATCATCATTGAAAACACAGCATTGTTTCTAAAATTACCAGGTTGCTGAACAGCAGATGTCAAAAGCTGGTCAATATTTTGAATTATGGAAAGTAGGCATTTTATATCACAAACACATTTCTGCAGATACTCAATTTAAGATGTTGCAGCAGATTCAGTTGCCTAGATTGAATGTCAGATGACCTATTTACATCGAATGCAGTGGGTATTTGACTTCAGGCTAGGTGTACTCTTACTCCACAGGAACAGAACAAGTTTTCCATTCTCCCATTGTTTTTTATGAAAATGAATATTTGAAGGAGGTTTACTAAGCGCAGTAAATCATTCAGTACATTAATCTTTAATCTTAGCACCAACTTTTTCAGTACTTAAAACACGAATTTACTGTATGTCAATTCTGACTGGTCTTTACTTTCCATAAGCATCTCTAATCCAATTCAGTTACTCAAGACAGCATCCGGACTACCTCTTTTCAATAATACTGTTGCCACACATACTGGTTAGTGTGTTGGTTTTGGCTGGGAGAGAGTTAACTTCCTTCACAGTAGCTAGTGAAGGCCTCTTTTCCATTTTTGCTGACAGTAAGCTATTTACAGCTTCTATGGGGAAACTCATAAATGCTCTCTGGAAACTACTGCAGGACTCTGCTTAATGCTTGACAATTAAAAGTGTTAAATATCATGAGCACATGGAAGTTGTCCATGCTGTGACCTTCGTTCATGTAGTTCAGCTTTACGAAGCCTGAAATGATGCAAGCTGCTGTGCCTCTGCTCTGAAACACCAACCCTTCATCCTAGCAGAAATACTGTCACCTTCTTAAGCAAAGCAAAGGCTGGTGAAGCATAGACTGGATTAGAGAAACACAGCTCACATACAAAAGATATTATTATACTAATTTCAAATACATGAGAAAAGAAGTCTTTTCCTTTTGCAAGATAGTCATAAATCCTGAAATTAAAAATGCTGTAGGTTCCAAAGTTCAGAGCAACTGTAAGAGGTAAAATCCCTTTAATTTCTTTGAAACAATCTTATACAATCAAGAAATCAAATGGAAGAAAAGCCCTACAATTAAGATCTGTAGAATAGATGATTTATGGAACTGCAAAAAATTCACTTGGGATTTGGTAATGCTTGCTTGATCTACACATAAGATATATTTAAGAAATTACTTCCTATAGATCTTTATATCAGAAAGCTATCACAGTAGTCACAGACTACTACATAGAATATTTTAGCATGTTTCAGCTAAACAGTAGTAGTTAATAAGCAATATCAAGACATTGTTCTGTCAACAAAAACTGGCCACAATTTTCAAGCATACTGCTCACTTCTACCCTGGTGACATCTGTAATCATATAGAAGTACCTGAATATTTATAGTATTTAGAAGAATAACTGACATGATTTTATCGCTAACTGACTACTAAAGCCACCACAGTGAAGCATCTTCAGGAATATTTATTTAAATATACAGCTGCTAGAAACAACTCAAACAGTAAAGATCCCATTCTGTGATTTCTAAATCATAAAAAACACTTACCTGCTACTCTTTCGTCTGTTTCCCTATTGCCATCATCAGAGTATCTTGCAAAATCTAAGGAATCAAGAGTACTGATGCTTCCAGCACGATCTTAAAAAGGAAAAAAAAAAAAGATACCAGAAAAAATTGAGATTTGAGTGGCTTTGATAAAGTCAAAACATATTATTATTTCAGAGACCAATGATCAAAGGATAAGTAAGTATTCTGCAAGACCAAAATTTTACTGCATTTTCTAAAAGTCTGTCTCTATGTAAAGAGTATGTCAGGAAATTTGAAAAAAGAAAAAAAGAAAAAGATACAGTACTATAGCAAGTTTGGTGAACAATCCCTGCCAGAAATTCACCTTTGGATTTACCCTTGCTCCCTCCAAAAGGCAGCATTTCTGCCCTGTTCACAGCTGAGGTGAACAGAGCAGTGCAGTATAATGCTTCCCCTTCTCCACAAGGACAAGGGATCTTTGCCAGGAGATGCAGGTGAGCACGCACAAAAACCCAAACAGCTACAAACTGCTCTGCAAAACACATGAAACAGTTCTGTTCCCATTTTACAGAAGCCTGTATCTGCCCCAAATACACCACTTTCTTTTCCTCATTTAGTATTTTAAGGCCTGACAACACAAATGCTTTTCTACACAATTCCTGATCTAGCCATTCACACTCACTTAATACAGCATTTACTAAGGAATGGATTACCTAGCAAAATTAAAGCAAAGCAAGTACAGTTCATGTAATTGGAGGTGTAACATTGACACTCTGGAATTACATAGTTTATTAAAAAACACCCAAGAAATTCAGTAAACAGCACTGGTTTTTGAACTTACCTTGACATTTTTCATTTCAAGGAAAAAAAAAATTACACAAAATGCAATTCTGTTAATTTCAAGTCTCTTGAAGCATGTTCACGTCTTTATTAGAAAAACATGCAAAGAAACTACTCGGTGTCAGAACCCAAAATAAAGAGAGCACATCCCTAACACAATTAAGCATGCAGAAATTCCATTATGTAATTTGGTATCTTTTCCATTTTTTGCAACTTATTTGTGTGTACCCCTTCAGAGAAAATTTTAATTACATTAGCTGCTGTCACATTAACAAAGAATAAGTTCCATATGCCTGACACCCCATAACCATCAGTGGAATTAGAAGCAATTTCATCATTTGTCAGTCAGATGTTGCCATGACTAACATCATAGGAAGTGTTTGAATTCACTCCCGGCTCTGTTCTGCATTATGTAAAAAAAAAAAAAAAAAAAAAAAAAAATTGCTTTATTAATTC
The DNA here is from genome assembly GCF_003957555.1 of Calypte anna. NCBI lineage: Eukaryota > Metazoa > Chordata > Aves > Apodiformes > Trochilidae > Calypte > Calypte anna. The sequence goes on from NC_044245.1 coordinate 70,001,438, forward strand.
CTTTTTTTTTTTTTTCAGTAATGCTGATCCTCCGTCCCTAATATTAGAAAGGTACCCGACTCCACTTATCTCCCCAGCATGCTGTTGTTACTAAACAGAACCAATCTGGGTGTTAGAAGTTATTATGCCCATATTGTTGAATCTGAAGTTTTCAAACTATAGCTGTCTTTATGTAACACACTGGTAGAACTTGACTCTACAGAGAATCGTGCACAGATGCACAGACAAATGCTGAAGAAAATGAAACGGTAACAGACAACTGTATACACACACAGGATGAACATCTTCTCAATTTAGTGTCCCACTAGATGATACATACTACAGAAATCAATCAAGTCAGAAAATTACAGCTTCCATAATGCAACTCAAACTAAATGGTTAGCTTGAATAATGTAACAAGACTTGTACCACTAATTTGCTTAAGGACCATGCCTTTCAGATAGGTGGAAGTGGCTCCTGCTGTTTAAATAAGAGGTTGAAGCACTTCAGCTGAGGCATCTCCTGGCCAAACTGGCTCCACAGGCATCCATGAATCAGCAATGCAAAGGTCTCTGCCAACTCCCAGCTACACGAAAAGCTGTCACAGACACGACTGCACTGCCACAGCTCCCACTGAAGCAGGTGTTTCAAGCAGCAGGAGAAGAAAATATGCAGGACCTGCTCTTTCTGCTTTCAGTGCTGGTATAGCTACTTGCTTCTGCTACCTACCAGGAAAGATGGACTTCTAGCACAGCTAGGATGGGTGAGGTCAAAGGGCTGCTCCACCTATTCACACCACAAAGCTTTTAAGTGCCACATGTCCCCTCCCCTGCTTGCTCTACACCAGTCTCTGCCCCTCACAGCAGCTGAGGAGACAGAGGGCAGCCAAGGCACCTGCTTTTCTATTAAGGGCCACAGCAGCATTAGTGACCCACAAGACATTAAAAAAAGAAAATAAAAACCACTCTTGAAGACTTGGCACCTGATTATTTAATATAGTTCTATTTGTCATTCATTTATTGTAGCCTAACCAAACAGGAACATGCGACGTACTACAGGCCTGGAAAAAAAAATTACTTTAGAGAAAGTTAAAATGCTTTAACATCAGTCTTAGAAGTCTTGCAAAAGCAATGTGATTCACCAGAAGTAATTTTATTTGTTAATAACACACACTCTTCACTAAATTAAATTTTAACTACATAGGATTTCCCTATGAAGAAACATTAACTCGGTCTCTCAGTTTAGTCTCAGGTACAACACTAGTTACAAACGCTCTCAGGTAAAGGACTTCTAGCTTCTCTTAACTAAAAACAGATGTTGGGTGTTACATAGCTGAACGACTGAGGCCATCAAATATTATTCCTGAACATCATCATCTTGATGGCTAGTTCTAGAAAAGACAAAAAAAAGATAAACAATAGGACTCCTGAACACACTTTCCTGTAGCTGTAGAAATAAGCAGCACCTCATCCTTGAACAGATCGTAAAAAATTTGTTTTGTACAAAAAAAAATAATTAAAATAGGGAATTTCCAGGGTTTAATTACTTATGATAATTCAAACAACAGATATGCTATATCTTAATATACGGCAGTACACTAGACTCCAAATGCTATGAACTACCATATAATGAAAGTAGTTGAGGATGCCAAGAAAACCAAGCAATTACAGCTGTATGTGAGAGAATTCAAGCAGAATTTTCTAATTAAGATGCTCTTTCAGACCTATGAGAAGTGAGAAGCTAAAAAAAAAATAGACCCCACTGCAACATTCTTCAACATAGAACTCATGGACTATTATTTAAGGTATTAAAATATCACGGGCACAAAACAGCAGAAGCCAAGGAAACTTAGGACAGAGACTATCTTGGAGAAAGAATAAACTTCCTCTTGCATTTCCTTGCAGATGCTTAAGCCCCATATCAGTACTCAAAAGCACGTTTGTGTGCTTTTGAATAGGGGCAAAAGGGATAGCATTCGCAGAAGATGTGGAATAATGTGAAAACCTGAAGAGTGCTAATGGAGTCCTTTCTACATTAAATTAAAGAACTGGACATCGTTAACACTTTAAAAAGTGCTCACTTCACAATTTATATTTCTGGATGCATTATGTAGCAACCGAAACAGATGTATTGTGCAATATGTTGTGCAATTCAAATGAATAATTGAATTAAACTATTTAATTCCCCATAAATGATACTGCAAACATCTTTAAGCCTTAAATTTAATAAGACAACTGTTGTGCAATATTAAGTCTTAAATGGCTGCTGCATTTAAAACTTCAGGTATGTTTCAACTTGTTCTAAGCTTACTAATGTTGGATGAGACAGCATTTGCTGGATGAGCAAAGCAAACTTGATTCAAGGCAGCATATACCTGATATAGCATAAAACTTTTACAGACTTAAGTAGCAATTTTTTTAACCAATCTGAACTTGCAAAGTACATTTTACCATATCAATGCATTCCACATTACTATGGTAACTCTGAAATGGAATTAACAGCCTTAAAAGTAATTAATTGCATTCAAGCACTGAATTCTAAGCACCCAACCTATCAACCTTGTTTTGCAACTGCAAGTGCCTCTTTTGCTCTCTCATGGATGTTCTTGATGAAACCTGAATTTTTGAAGTTTGTAAATTCTGAAAAGTAGTCATAAGACCACCATCAAATGAAAAGGAAACTGAGATACTACAATAAAATTCACTTACAGGCTGTCAGAGCAATCCACTTAGAAATTACCTAGAACTGGCATTCCAGATGATGAGATAATATTAGGCCATGATTGGCAATTCAAACCAGATTGAAAAAAGATGATTCAACACATTTACCTACCTCCTACTACTGACACGTTATGAAATGTCTTAGTATATAAATGTAAAAAAACTGTAGCTACCTGGAAAAAATTAATCCATGCTTGTTTGCCAGAAACAGCAGAAAAAACCCCAAACCTGTCACCAGATATATAAACTGCAGATGTGTTGCAGTAAAAAGACATAAGCCTCACTACCATGACAGGAAAGTAGTGGAAGGTCACAAGAGAGATTAAATTAGAAGTAGGAAAATAGAGAGGTAACAGTAACCATCTTAGCACAGAAATAATGCACTCACAAGTAGGTTAAAATGCATAGATGCATCTGAGCTGGTCTCGTGAAGAGCCATAACCAAAACCAAATGCTGCCTCTGGGGGGAGGCTTTCTTCATAGACAGTCTCAGGCAGCATCCAAATTATTTGCATTTGAAAGAATTAAGACGGCCCCGCACAAAGCGATCTGAATGTTGCTGCAGTGAACATCGAGGTCCTCGACCCCGAGGTCGACAGCCCCAGCCTGTCTTGCTACCTACGTGCTGTAGTGTGCAGCACTGAGCACCACAGCATCCCCAAATTAAAAAGCTGAGGGAGAAGCATGGCACAGAGGCAGTTCCTTCAGCTCAAGGCCCCAGCTGGCTTCAACAGAAATCAGAAAGGTTCAGCAACATCAAGCTAACTCTGTATGTCTGATGTTGCAGCACTGCCTTTCCCTAAGTGCCTCGATTAACTTGCACTACAGTAAGGCTTCTTCCATTGTCTGCAGTAACCAAGCTTTCTGCTACATTTGTGAAAAATTATATTAATCTAGTCCTTAAATAGCTGCCTTTGATGAGGGACTATTTAAAATTAATAGATAACACCTATCTCAAGTCTCAAGCACAGATTCTATGAAGAATTAAAAATATATAAAAAAACCCCAAACTATCTAGAAACAGAAGCATCTCTCTTACTTAGCAAAAGTTGAGTGAGTTGGATCTGTCCAGCCTGAAGAAGAGCAGGCTTGGGAAGAGTCTCATCAATGTGTATAAACAGCTGAAGGAAAGCTGCAAAGAAGAGGGGTTTTTATCAGTTGTGCTCAGTGACAGGACTGGAGGCAATGGGCACAACCTGAAATATGAGACTTCCCTTTGAACATCAGGAAACATGTTTTCATTTAATGTGAGGGTCACCAAGGGCTGGCACAGACTGCCTAGAGAGGTTGTAGTCTCTCCATTCTTGGAGATACTTGAACAGCTGGTTGGACACAAGTCTTGGCCATCTGGCTGCAAGTGGCCCTTCTTGAGCAGGGGGATTGGACCTGCTGATCTCCAGAGGTCGCTTCCCATCTCAACCATGATGTGATTCTGTGATTTATTTTTGCAATTTCTTTTACTTCACCAGTTTTGTCAAATGACAAAACAGCTGATAGCTCTCTCTCCCTTCCAACATCAAACCAAGATGAAGAATTGTTTGTTATGTAAATATGAAGTTCTTATTCTGTGGGTCTTTACGTAACAGCATTTCCTTCAATTCAACAGCAAAGAAATCAGTTGCATCACCACCTACATTATTGCAGGAAAGGATGAAGTAAATTGCACCTCCCCTGTGGTGGAAGGAGGAAAGAGTTTGGTATTTCTCCAGGACTTTTCTGTCTTAAAATAAAAAAAAAAAAAAACCCCAAAAACCCACCAAAAAAAAAAAAAAATAAAAAAAAACTAAAAAAATTTTTTTTTTTTTTTTAATTTTTGTCCAACTAACACAATATACTTTGTGCCGTGTCTAAGGCACAGGCATCATGAATAAACTACAAAGCCCATAACCTTTACTGAGTTACTCAATTTCAAATGATGTTAGAGGAGAATTCAACTCAGTTTCTCAAACCCGCATCTTTACAATACACCAGAAAGCCAAATACAAGTAATAAACTGAAGATGGAGTTATAATTTTCAAAACACAGCAGCATAAAATTCTTTACCTTTACATACTTACAGGAAAGACTACTGATGCTACATTTTAAGTAGTCATATATATATATATACAAATTACCACACTCAGAATTTGTAACAAATCTTAGTTTAGTTTGAAAGTAGAACTTCCTGATAGATTATTTTTCCATATTTACAATAATTCTGATTTTAGTGAACACAGAATTCTAGTGTTTACATATTTAAAATTAACAGATGATGGACTATGCATACATATCAGCTTCCAACACTGCTGATATCAATACATATTTGGTCATAACTTTGTCTGTAAATACTAGACAAATCTTTTCATATCAGGCAATGAATTTTGTACAAGATTTCCAGCAAATGCACTCTCAACAGATCAGAACTTACAAGTCACATCTTCAGTCAATAAAAAGATAATTCTCAGTGGAAAAAAAAAGCTACAGGAAACTTCAACAAATTTATATGGAATTAAAATTATATACATGGGACCTTAAAAAAATTTTCCACAGTTGGTTTTGGAATGCAAAGCAGTAGTTAATCTTATTGCTGTTTCCCTCCAAATAAACAAAAAGAATTAAAAATCTCTCCTTTCCCTTACAACAAAACCTCTCCTCCTTCAGCACAAAGCCTGCTCGATCTGCTGAAGCTTTCAACGAAGGCATGGTTAAACTCACCCATAACTGAACTAGTTAGAGTGCCTATATATAGAAGTTCATGTCTGCCTTCCCCAGCAAAGAAAAATAGCAGTAACTCTAGCACAGGAATAGAAGCTAGGGCTAAAGCCAATGAATTCCCCATAGTGTACCTGTAAAACATGCAAATACATTATGGCATGGTAAAATACAATGTGGACACATAGTACACTGGCTGCTCAGTGGTAACTTGGTATTTGCCTGCCTAGTACCAGTGGTTACCAGCCTGTCCTTTGCCCAGTGTCATGCTTACCTCATGCTACCCTATCTTGTTAGTTCTTCATATAGCTACATCCTTAAGGGGATTAGCCTGTCTTCTTCTGTTATGGTTACCTACCATAACATTTCAAATAACCACAATGCAGATACCAGCCAAACCTTAAACTATCCACTCATCCGTCAGAAACAGCTTCCAGCAGATCTGGTTTCACTCATTTGACAACTCCAGCAGTTGCAGAAATTTCAAAATAAGAGGTTTGTAAGCTATGAAGTGCATCTTGTAGTGTAACAAGGCAACCAGGTGCCCCTAATTGCCAGGTAGTGGGCATGAGCTTGTGTTAAGCCCACCTGTGCCTGATTAGGGCGGGTCCCAACTGCACATGAGCAGGACCAGGAGGCCAATAAAAGGTGAGTCCTGAAGCACAGGCTCAGCTCAGTCCCAAGCTAGCCAGCAGAGAGGCCAGCTGCTCTTGGAGTAGCAGCACCGATCTGGGCTAGTCAACTCTGAGAGCTGTAGGCTTGGAGCATTGCTCGTGAGTCTCTGCTGGAACACCTGGTTGGACCTTGAAGCGCCATTCCCTAAAAGAGGTTCGTCTTGCTACAGCATCTCACTGAAAACTTTTCAGAAATAAGGGTCAGTAAAATGGAGGTGGGTTTAAAGTAGTCACAACTGGAGAAAGTAGCCGAAAGTCAACCTCAGTCTACTATGAAACTTCTCAGGTCTCACAGGCAATGTTTTCTGTCAGGACTACGGGGAACCCCGCTCCCCTTTCCTCAACATTACATACAAACCTCTTAACTCTTCCAACTGTTTCCTGTACTTGTTTCAAAGAGACAACATTCACTCTCCTGACTGACAACAGCAACTTCGATTACCTATTTATCCACACTTTTCCATTCTTACTAATAGGAGCACCTTTCCCAAATGAGGTATAGAAAAAATGCTGTCTCACCCACAAGTTGTCAACCCACCTGACAGCACCTGGAGAGGCAGCCAATAAGACCATGTATTTTTACTGACTTTCATAAAGAAACAAACAAAACACTTGAGCTGACAAAAACAAAAACCTAACAAACAGACAGTCATTAGAACAACAGAATTAATTTGTCTTCTTCCCAATCTTATTTAGACTGCCATTTAAACTCACATAGAATAAACTGTTCTGAAGTACCCCTGTTCTGCTGTATATTCATACAAAACAAAAATCTGGTCCAACACTGATCATAACAAGGCCCTGCACACAGTCACAATGTCTGTAAGGAAGGAAATCTTGTTACCAAGACACCCCTTTCCCCCAAAAGCATAATCACCACGCTCTTCCCATGTGGCTTCTGCCAGTAGGCTGTATTTGAATTTCAAAGGCTACAAGCAAAAACTGTTACTTCACAATATCTGGGAAAAAAACCCAAACAAAACCACACAACCCCAAACCCCCTAAACTGTAAACAAATCCAGGAGCTTACTGTGAAGCAGAAGCAATATTTATTATTTATGTACTCAGATTAACTTAATATGACTGGAAGCAAGACCCCAAAGAACAATAACTTTATTTCAGAAATAGTTAGAAAAAAGTCATCTGAAAAGCACAGATGTAACATAAATGTTCAAACTCAAATATTTCTTTATGATTTTCATTAAAGCTATTCCAAATTTTGGGAATGTTGACCTTTTTTAGCCATCAAGAAAAAATATATGGCAGATTTTAAGACTAAAGCTAGTTCCAACATCGTGCACTGGAGGAAACGGCACTCGCCAAGCACAGCAATCAAAGGACATATCAATAATATACACACACACAAAAAAACCCCCCAAAAACTCAAACCCAAACCACATTTGTTCACCCACTATGTTCAAGCTTGAATTACAGGCATACATGCATATGGGAAAACATTGAGGTTCGGGAGTAGGGATGAGGCATCTGAGCCACAGTTTTATTTCTAAATTTAAGGTGTCTCCATTTGCACTGTAGTTGCCTATGTGAAGATGATAGGCTAGGGGACACCAATTTGAATTTAATACGTAGGTGCTAGCCACAGCCTTGTAAAATATCTTGAATACTGTATGAGGGAAGGATTTCCAAACCATCTCACTGAGGAGCAGCATTAGAAAACCAGTACCAAAATGGTCCAGCAAATGTGGAACTACTGCTGTTGAAAACAATGGAAGACACTGTCACAGAAGTTTTGGAAGATCTAGCAGAGATACAGGGCATGAAGGATGACTGCACACCAGTGCTGTGCAACTAAAGGAAGACTGCCAGCTTCTTCACACAGTAAAATTTCTTCAAACTAGGAGAGCAAAGCTGCCAGACAAAATACACATTTCCAAATTTTTCATTACAATGTATCTTTATCTCTGTTTGCAGCTATCTGGAAAACGGAAGGGTGTTTTTGCAAAAAAAATTAAGAAATCCTAGTCATCTGACTATCGTTTGCTTTTGTAACCAAGTGCTCTGAAGCATGACTCAAAGACAAAACAGCTTCTAAGTCAATAGCTGACCATGTGACACCTGCTGATTAAATCCTATGATCATTCATTAAAATCTCTTTATAGCAGTCTCTGAGGAGAAATACAAGAAAAACCAAAAGAAATTCCATTCTCTCAAAAGGGAAAGATTAAGAACAACCAAAATAAATTCCAGCATGCGCTCATACATATTTTATCTTGCTTAAAAGGATTCCAAGAAGTGCTAATGAACACTTGCACTGGAATTCTCCCCTTCTGTATAAGAACACACAATACGAAGCTTTCCATTGCTCCATGGAAAACCTCAGGCAGCATTCCAAACATACTTCACATTCAATAAGAATTGCCAGCCCCACTTTTTCCGCATCCACTCAAATTATCAAAAGGCTCAGTGTAAAACCATAGAAATTCATCTAACTTGGGTGCAGGGAAGAGCAGGTGCGATGCTTGTGCTGATAACAAATTATGGCTTGTTTTTTAAACTGACACCATTAAGAATTTTTTTTCACTGAACCATACAGTTCAAGCTACCTTGAAATGACAACCATGCCAAATTACACTACTTTCTACATCAATTGCTTCTATGGAAAAAACTATTGTTTTACTCTCAAATACCTTTTGGCCCATCAAAGCAACAGAAGGCACCTCCACTATTCTCACACACTCTCTGCAAGTCTCCAGATGAAGATCCATGAATGTGGGCACAACAGACTGCACTTCTCAACAGAACTGAGCTTCTTCACTAACTCAGGAAACTATCCAAACTTACTTTTTGATAGGACAAGTTGCTTAATACTGTAGCTAAATCCAACAACACCTGAGGCTTAAGAGGAAAGTGAAAATAACCCTGGAAAAAACCATACACTTTTCAGCCCATTAGAGTCCTTTGCAATCTACTTGTTAACATTTGGAAACTGGCTTAAAAAAGAGACTATAAGACTTTAACAGCTATTCTCAGCTATTAACATTAGCCAGACTCAGGCACTGACCTAACTGCTAGCTCAACACTGGACTCCAGACTGCAAGATGGTCCAATCAAGTTCAAAAATCTGAGTTATAAAAAAATTTTTCATTGTTCTGTATCTGCCATCTTTCAATGTCACCTGTGTAAATTGCCTTTTGAATCCCTGTCAAGACAATAAAACAAACAAACAACAACAACAAAAAAACTTTGAAAAGCACACTCTGACCTGCTGTAGATAATGAATTTCAAGAAACTTGCACTTAACCCTTAGCCTAAGGCCTAGCATGATATTTAATTTTAGCACACCTTATTATTATTAAACTGCTCCAAAGTAAGTCTTAGTCCCCCTCTTTTCTCTCTTTCCTGCCTTCTCCCCCCTGTTTGAATGTCCCACTACCACCCATCATTTAGCAAGTTACCACAATAATAATTAAGATGTTCTTAATTATGTATACCTTGGTATAGAATTCCAAGAGGTCATTTTTTACATGCATACCACCACAGTTACACCGAGTACTATTTTTCTAATTCCACTGGAGTATGCACATTATCAATAACTGGAAACAACTTATCATGTTAACAAGAAAAAAGAAAGTTTAATCAATTGGATGAATTGACTGGAATCCACAAGGGAGCTGCTTTTAAAGAAGCAGGAATTTATGTCTGTTCAAAGCCTTGAAGCACAAGTTTTTTCCAGTATTCACCCAACTTACCATGAGAAAGATCACACTGAAGCTCTCAGTTGGACAAAGCCAAGTATGAAATTCTAAATGTTCACAAACAAGATAACCAGAATATAAACAACACAGCATGAAAAAAACCCAACAACCCATACCAATTTTTAAAGGTACTAAAAGCAGTAGCAATGGGAAAGTCCAGATGTCTCCCATGATGCTAGCCATCTATTCATACTACTAGTTATTTCCAAATCTTAAGCCTAACTGCATGTCTCTGTAACATTAGAATTTAAAAATGAACAAAAATTTGGGAATAACAACAAAATAGTTCTAGGTCTCTTAGAGTGCACATAAATAAGTATTTATGCCTGCTAAGTGCAGGCCCTTCCATTTTACTACATCCCATGAGATCATTAGGTCCTCAAAAGTCAGGTGGCTGGGCAGCTTCTCCCTCTCCACATCACTTCCACCAGCTACTTCATTTTTAGAGCTCTAAAATTCTTGACAGTGACACTGACAAGATACAGAAGCAATTTTATTTGAAATCATCTGTTAAAACTCAGAAGTTTTTAAGGCCAGCTAAGTGTCATCTGTGACACTTTTTCTTGCAAAAGCTATACTAACCTAATATATTTCCCACTCCCTAACTTCAAATGCTAAATGGTTGGCCAAAGGTGGGCAGACACTTGATAAACACCCCAGAATTAATTACAGGAAACAGTGTATCAGTTGTGCATGACTTGTGAAGCTCAGACCTATCGCTGGATGGACTTAGCCATCCCAAGGCACCTGGCTGAAATATTATGCTGACTCCTGACACCCTATTTTTGACAGTGAGACCCTATTTTTCACTTCGAATGTCTCAACCACAGGTTAACACACAACTCTTTCCCCAAGCAGCACCTGACATCTCTCTTGATAACAAGCACTGAAGAAAGTACAAGAAACCCTAAGACAGCTAGAAAATTAAAATCGGAGTTCCCATCCCTCACTCTTTTTCCACACTTGGCACAGGCATGACCTTCACGGGAAGGCTGAGGCTCGATAAAGTAAGGCGAGTGGGACCAGAGTTAACACCGATGCTGGCACCCCATCCTCTCAGTCCCAGGCTGTCCCGCTCTTACAGCCTTCCCCATTCCCGCACGCAGGATACAGAAAACAAAAGAGCGATGGAAAACGCCTGCCCCGGCGGCCCAGCCACCTTGGCACCACAGCAGGAGGCACCCCCGCCCGCCTGCCCCGCTCCCCGCCTCTGCACCACCTGCCCCTACCCTCTTTCTCCCCGAACCAGGGTCACTTACTGAGCTGCCCGGCCCCGGGCTCCCTGCCACCCGCTCCCCCGAGCAGGCTGCCGCTCAGGGCCCCGCCGGCGGGCGGCGTGCCGCTTTGCCGCTCGAAGTTGCCCGGGTTGGAGAAGAAATCGCGGAGCCGGGGCAGCTCCCGGCCGCTCTCTAGCAACTCCGTGTGCAGCTCCAGCGCCGTCAGCAAGAACTGGTCCCGCAGCAGCTGTGCCGCTATCGCGTCCATCGACAGCCGCGACGGCTCCCCCGCGACGGGGCCCGCACCGGCCCCGCCGCCCGCCCCCGCTCCGCCGCCGGCATCGCCCACCGCCGCCGCACGCAAACCGGGCAGCTCCTCGGGGCTCCCCGCGGAGGCCGCCGACGCCTCCTCCTGCTGCTGCGGGTACAGCGGCCCGCCCGGCTCGTTGCTGCTGCTGCTGCCGCCGCCGGGCCTGCACTCCTCGGGCTCGTCCTCCTCCGAGTCGCTGAGGAACGGGTTCACACTGCTGCCCCCGCCCGCCGCCGCCATCTTACAGCCCGACACCGCACGACCGCTGTCAAGGCGCTACCGCGGCAAAGCCGGCACCGAACCGCCGCAGCAGCAGTCGCTCCTAGCGGGGCCGGGGTCGCTGCCGGCGTCCTCCGCTGCTGCGGGCGCTGCCGCCGGCGGCAACAGCGACTCCGGCCCCTCCTCCTCCACCGCTGCCGCCACAGCCTCAGCCGCCTCCCCGCGGCCCCGCTACCGCTTCCGGATCCCCACTCTCGCGAGTGGTTTCCCCGGCCAACCAGCGCGCAGCGTCGCTGCTCCCGGTGCCGCCCCGTCAGTGCCCGGGAGGCGGAGGCAGCTCCGGGCGGGGCCTGAGGGAGAGGGAGGCACCGGGGAGGGTGTGTGGCCAGGGAGCGGGGAGGGCTGAGCGGAAGCGGAAGCTGACAGCGGGAGAGAGGAGTGAGTGCGTGCGCACTGAGAGCTTCCCGGGGCGGGAGGGGGGGGTGGTGGGGTCGCGGTTCGGGAGGTCCGGTTCCCCCAGGGGTTGGGTCACTGGTGTGGGGATGGGCGCTGCCCTGCGCCTCCCGGTCACTGCCTGTGGGTTAAAGGCCCCGGGCCCAGGCTCCAAGGCAGCCGTCAGCTGGCCCGATGCCCCGGTTGCAATGAGCCGGGACAGTGTGGGGTTGCCGGGGAAACCGGCTCCCTCCGAGGACCCTCGGGCTGGGAGGGTTCCGGGGCCCCGCATCCCCTCCCCCCCCCCCGGCCATATCAGGTGTGCCTCATAAGCTCGGAATTAGGGATGGTGCAAGCATGGGCGGTGATTAATTGCGTATCTGGAGGTATCACGATGTCACTATTAAAGGGGATGTGGTGGCGGTACCTTGTGTGTTACCTGCTACGAAATGTGTTGTGTTTGATACCGAGGAGTGTGCAGTTCGATAGGAAAGAAGCAAAGCATTGGTTTCTGTTGTTTCTTAGAGAATAATGCCCTGTTCCCATTCCCACTCTACATCCAGGGGCTCTCTAAAGGTGATTCACAAGGCATTATTTGCTTTACTGAGAGCAAAAATTGCAAGGCAAGCTTAATAAGTAAATAATGATAGTGTTTAGTAATGATACCAGGATGTTTCAGGGTGTTCTGAAGTGGCTTCTGCAAAACAAAAGCGTGAATCAAAACATTTTTGTAAAATATTTGCATTTGAAAGGGCTTCACTAGTATTATTAGATGTAGAAGCAGTATTCAGTATTCAAGCTTTGTCTTCAAGCCCTGCTATTTGTGTCATGTTAGTATGCTGTAGAAAAATAGCATTTTCTTCTGAAGTTCTAAATTTGGTAAACAATGCAATCGGTTTTGCATTCTGTGTTAGAATTAACTTTGATTTTTTTTTTTAATTTTTTTTTTTTTACTAAGTATTTTATGTTGTCCATATTATACAAAAGAAGAGTAAATAGTGGATTCCGAACTGGTTGTAGAGTAAAATAAAATCATGGTATATCGAAAATACTTTAAAGTTTGACTCAGAACACAATAAAAATAAGAACAAAATGTTTACTGTTGCTACCCCGGTGAAGGTAGAACCCTTGAAAGAAATCTTGTGGGTTTTCCGTTCCTTTTTGAAGAGTTACATGCATCTTCAGTATGAACTTGTTAAACATCCTGATCCTCTGTTTCTTCCTTTAAAATGGATGAAGAAAACTCATGTCCTGCAGTAGCCTCTAGCGGCGGGTGGCAATGTTTGCAGGCGACTTAAAACTTGTCAAAGGCGGTTGAAATGCTAAATTCTGCTTTTCTTTTAAGAGCCCCTCTTATACCGATTCCTGTGTGCTGTAGCAGTAAAGACTAATTTTTATCATCCTCCCTCATTTAATGTTAAAATTATTTCTTTTGGTTTTGGTACTTCGCAAGAACTTGGTTTGGGTTTATGAAACTAACTGAAACATTTACAGGTGTCACTCGGTTACTCTGAAATAGTTTATAAATGACTGGTATAAAGTTAACACAATTGAAGAGTGTATTCCAGAGCTGAAGGATGTAGGGAGAAAACCATGCGTTTAACAGTATGCATGAAAACAGTTTCTTATGGTAGACCATAAGGGTGTTGAAAGCCTAGTAAGGGGAGGCATAGCACCCTGGAGTATGTGTGAGGCAGAATAAGATTCATGAATTGTGGATGGAAAACATTATATAGGTCTACTTAAGGCAGGCAGCTATGAATTTTTTGCTTGATTTATTCAATTCTTGATTGCTCATCAAACTACTTTGACTAGAGTTGATGTTTTCTTCTAACTTTTAAGGGACTCGGGTTCTGTATTGGAACAACAATGTACCTAAATACACCTTGGGACAACTGGTTTCTAATAGGATTCTGTTGGTCTGAGTATCCAAAATACAAGGGGCTTGTTGAAAAAAAGCTTTTTTTGGAGTTTTTTTTTAGTTATATGAGTGTTTTTTTCAGTCTGTGCATGGTATTCCATGGACTTTTAAAATTTCAGTTGTTAAGGTGGAAAATAGAAAAATGTCAGTCTTTGCTTTTACTGTGTTGGTTTTGGTAGGAGTGTTAAAACTTGAGATAATGCTTCAAAATTTAATGAATTTAAACAGAGGACTAGTTTCAGGTCCCTTATGCTGTTTGGTGGGGTTGTGTGTATAAAATGTGCTTTCTTTCTCTGCTGCCTTGGTGCAGCATCAGCTGGTTTCATGTTGAGTGGACTGTTTGCCATAAGGGGTTTTTGTTTCAGGATCTACAGACAAGGCTGATATGCCTTTTAAAAATAATTCTATTGGATTCACATTATATTTTCTTATGTTAAGTACTTGAAATCTGTTAATGTGTTCCAGTGAGTCCTACGGTGCAGTAGAGCAGCTTTTTTTTCATCTGATTGGAGTCCAAATCAAGGCACAGGGAACAAAATAATAGGGGTAAATCTGAAGCAAATCTGATTTCTACTTAAAAATAACACAAATCTTTGAGTTCTGCCAACTCTTGCTTAAGTCTTTTTTAAAAACTGATTTACCTGAAAGAATAGTTATATCTGTATGTTTAATTAAAACCAACATTTACCCCCCTTTCAAAAGAAACTTTAAAGAAGTTATTATTTTTTCTGTTTATTTTCAGAAGTTAATAATAATTTCAGTGTGCTGTAAACTCTCTAACCTCAAAAATATTGATATTCTGCAGGAGCTAAAGAATGCAAGTGTTGAGACTCAGTGATGGTAGTTTGTACTTAAAGACCTCTGCCATTTCTCTGCAATGGTATCTGTCCCAGTTTTAAGGGGAGGAAATTTTAATGGGGAAAGCACTTAATAGCGACCTGTGTATTAAATGCAGACATAGCTTAACCCAGAGAAAGTGACTTTAGAAAGTGTATGTTAAAATGGGATCTGAAGAAAAAGTAGTTCAGCAATGAGAAGGGGGTCTTGGAAATATTTTCAGCCTCACCAAAAAAGGTGATCATGTCGCATGAAGTCAGATGAGAACCTGAATCAAATAAAAAAACCTCTCCAAATCCCTGTGAATAAAAATTTGTTTTCTGCCTCTGAAACTGTTGCTTTGAAGCATTACTGTGGTCAGGAGTTATTTGGAAGGCAGCCGTGAAAAATACAGTGAACAAACACACTCAAAGGCTGAGGAGTATTTTAGAAAACTTGTTCTAGATTCATGATGTGTGTATGATGCTTTTGTGAGAATGAATAGAGAGCAGGGAGTGCTCTTACAGTTCAGTGAGGAGACATAATCTGGGAATAAAAGAGGTGACCTTTTATGACACCCACAAACACTAGAGTATTGAATTGCGTGGACTCCCTTCACCCTAGTCTGGAAGATGGAGTTTCTGTTTGGAACTGCAGGCTGCGCAGAAAGCTGTTGTAGAGGTCTGTGAATGAGCTGGTGTGCCTTGCTGTGCCTCACCATGCTGAACAACGGTGCAGATGGGGAAGAGAAACTGAAGTATGAAAGTGATCATTGTAGTAATTCTTTAGTTTTAAAGGTGCTAGACTAAACCGAAAAGCTGTTTTACCTAAATTTGTTAATGTGTCTTTTATTGGAAGCTTTGTGGAGGTAAAAACACTTAAGGTTTGACATTTAAAAGGTCTTGCTTACTCCAGTTGCTGCAGAAGCACACATCAGATTTCAGAGATGTTGCTGTACTGACTCTGTGCCACTGCCTTATGCTTCTGAGGGTTGGCTGCTTCACCTTAATCCTAAAATTAGTATTTGCACACAGTTTTCAAAGAAAAACCTCTGGTTTTCTTATAGAGCCTGCTGTTCTTGGAGTCGTGTTCAAATATGATGGAAAAATAGAAGATATTTGACCTGGTCTCTGGAGGTAGTCATGCAATAAACTATGGTGTTAATAAAAGGAATACAAGCAGTGTGAGATACAGGCTTCAGAGAACAGTTTAGGAGTCGGAGCACATGCTTTGAATGTGCTAAGTGAGCACTTGCTGGGAGGAGATGCAGTCCTGTCCTGGTGCCAGCACAGAGGTTTGTTTTGGGAAATAGTCTAGGGAACTAAACTACAGCAAAGTTATCTTTACTCTTCCTTCCTTTTTTTCCTTGAGATTATTTTCAGTTGAATTCATTCTCCAATCTGCTTGACTATGCAGTTGCACAGATGGCTGCACCAGCCCAAGGAAGAAATTTGGCTGAGGAATAAGAGGGCAGGAGCAGAGGAGGACGGGACAGTTCTGTGCAGCTGTCCTAGCTTAGTGTTCTTTGAAGTATTTCTGACTCTGAAGACCTCTTTGTCTTCTAACTTGTACTCCCATGTCATGTGTCTTTGTAGCAAAACCTGGTAAAATCTGTTTCCTTTACTGGTCTTAAGTATTTTGGAAAACATGCTTTTAATTACAAGCAAATTCCTACAGATAGTAGGAACTGCTACTCAGAAGCCAATAATGGATTTGTTCTGTCACCTCAAAACAGGCTGGTTGTGTCCCTGAAAGCAGATACTACGATAGGTAGACTTTGCCCTTATATTCTTGACTTGAAACTGTATTTGGTATATCTTCCATGATAGTAATTGTCTACTCTCTGTAATCTTCTAGGTACCAGTGTTGCATCACTCCCTTCTTTTTGTCTGCAAGGAGATCAGGAAACTAAAAATGATTCTTCATTTGTGGGTAGGGAAACATAAGAACTGGAGAGATGCTGTCTATCTTTTTTCTCCATGTTTCTGGGTCTCTAACAGTTTTCATCTTTTTCTTAGAGCTCTTTTTTCTACAATGAAACTATTGCAATTTTTGTTTCTCCCAAAGAAGTTTAGGTGGTGGAGAGTTTTCATTTAAAATCATCAGTGCCCCATATTGCAGAGCAAGAATAGTTGGGTTTTCAAGGAACTGTTTCCCAGCTATATTAATTATAATACACAATCAGCAGCTGGAAAATAAAGGCATGTCATATAGAAATGAAAAATGGCCTGGCTTTGTAAGCTCACGGGGTTTTTATAGAAGGTGTTTACAGGTTGATATATAAAAAATTATAATTAATTACTTTGTTAGTAGGAGATTGCTTTAAGAGCAAAAATAGGTTTGTTTTAAAAAGAATGTCAATATTTCAGACTGCAGTAACCGATAATTTGAGTGGGTTTTGTGTCCTACACATGCTTGGGAAAATGCTTTCTGTGTACGCACCTTGCAGCTGTGGCTGCTGGTGGAAGAGGTAAAGAGGTGACTGCTTTGAGTAAAGATTTCTTACTAGAAGTCAAAGTATCCCCGAACAAATACTGTGTATACTTATTCCTTGAGCAGCCAAATGCCTCAAGGTGATGTAACCCATCCCTTTTCTATTTTTCTGTGCTTTACAACTGATCATTGTGAACAAAACTGAACAAACTGACGTATGTTTCAATTGGTGATTGAAGGACTTGGAGAGAATTTTTTTTTTTTTTTAAGAATAATTATTATGTCCCTTGAGCTTATTTACTACGAAGCAATACATACTACCAGCATGTTTTCCGGGTGGAATTTCCCGGGTGGAATTTCTCTCTGCAGCGGTTTCGGTGCCGGAGGACGGGCCCGGGCCCGCGGTTTCGGTGCAGGACCCTGGAGAGCGCCCGGGCCCGCGGCGTGGCGGGGAGCAGAGTTGTCCCGAGTGCCCCTGTCCCGGGGTTGGGGGCATCGGGCATCCCGCCCCTCTGCCCTCGCAGGCTGCACTGCTGAGCTGTGCTGCTCGATGGATTGTGTTGCCTGACGTGTCTCCTGCAGGGGTTGTTTTCCCTGGGTATCCTCACCTCAGGCTGTAAAGGAGCCGTGGTCTCAGTGCGTGGCTCGGCTTGCCTCTGCCAGCGTCAGCTTTGCTGTGAATTGAAGGTAAAGAGGGGTAAAGTTAGAGATTGGATTACACGTTATATTCACACGTAACTAAGGAGTACTTTTGGACTCAAAAGCTCCTAAGTTGGTTTTGGAAAAAAAATAAATTGCTTTTTAAAGGACGGGAGCCTATAAATTAAGCTACTTCTGTATTTCTTCTGCTGAAAGTATTTACTGTTAGCACAGAAGGTTAGCTTGTGGTCCTTTTTTTTCTTTCAAATTGAAGCTATTGGAAAATTGGCATACAGAAGCTTATGTCCAGAACTCAACAGATGTGGCTTGTTACTGTTTGACATAATTCTTACTTATTTGTAATGACTGGCAGTAATAAAATGTAACTTAAAAACCAAGCAACTTCTGTCAGCTTTTTTTTTTTTTAACTTTATTCATAGTAGGTTATATGAAACACACTTTAAGCAGTGTTTTGTTGTCAAAGTCTGTTTTCTTCTCTGTGTATAAACAGAATATATTTGCAAGCCAGTTTTGCAAATCAAGCTCAACACAGCTGAAAATCACTCTTTTTCCAGGCTTTTCCTATGTGCTCTACCATAATATTTGCTATATGATTTTAAAGTGTTTGATTCTTGTCCTTTTTATTGCTAAGGGGAGAAACTGTGCTGCTTGTGTTCTACGAGGTAGTTTCATTGCAAATATTTTTTTAATGTCTTGGGGCTTTCAGCTGTGGGTTGATAAGGAAGGCTCCATTGAGAAAGCCAGGCTGCTGTGGCAAGCTCTCTTCCGTGTACTTAACATTCTCTTAAGGACCACTTGTCCCTTGACCCTAGCAGCTGTGGCCGCCAGTGGGTTGGGTTCTGATAGATGCTCCCAGGCTGACATTCTTTCCCCTAAAGTATCCCATGGCACTTGTATTATGAAAAATCTGTATACAAGATCTTCAAACAGCACAAGAAAAGCTATGACAGAAAAAAAGTCCTTATTTTCTACAAGAATAGTGAAGTATTCCAGGGTAAGGCAGTACACTTTTGGCAGCACAAAAGAATTAAATACTTCATATTGATATGAAAATATGGTGTTAAGATGCAGAATGGTGGTGCTTGAGGAAGACTTGCTGCTAGAGTATTACTGACTGACTCCCAAGTCAAGAAGTACTCAAGAGGATTTGCAAAAACCTGTGAAAACAAGTGTAGGCCCCCAAAATGTTGCCTTTTGAAACAGCCTATTTGCAGCAAAACTACACAGGGTTTATTGTTGCTGGGTTCTTCTTTTTCTTCCTTCTTCTTTTCTTTTTCTGTCTATCTGCATAGTGAAGAAATGTTATATTGAATTTTGACTCTGTTTTTAATTCCACTTGTGGAGAAACAAGTGTTAGCAAAAGGTGATGCTCTTTTCTCTTGCATGCTTCAAAGTAGTCACCATTTCTTAAAGAAGTACCCTTGTTCCCTTTGGCAATGCTGTCTTCTTGTCTCTCAAGTATGTTGTTGTGCCTGGGATACTTGTGGATAGGTTTTTCCATGTTTAGAGGATGATTTGGAGAAAGCTGCATAGGCTGGTGTTGGGGTAACTGATTTGCAGTATGTTCAAGTATTAGGACACTTTGTGTTTTCCTTTTACCTTGCTGGCCATAGTGAAGTTTCTCAGTGGAAATTTTTGGCAAAAGACTTTTCTATGCAGACAGAGTAGTTTTGATTATCGAGTGACGTTAAAAAGAAAATTAAATATGCTTTGAGTTCTTTGCCTCAGGTTTGATGTTTTTTACTGAACTACATTTAAAATTTAGGACATATCATTTGTTATGATAATAATTAAAATGCACAGTCAAGATGTTGAATCTGAAACAGTTTTAAACAGATGGCTTCAATTACAAAAGCCACTTCAGCGCAAGAACAAGTGGAAATACTGTAGTTGCTGTTTCATTGTCTGGCTGAGCATGTTATGCCTTGGTAGAGAAAGGAAATAGAATTCTGGAAAGGAGGAAAAGGGACTTGATCACTATCCCACTTCTATTCACCGTATTATTATATGGTGAAATCAAGATGAGAATTTTGGGTTTCCTATGGTTAAAGCCCTGTAAAGATACAAGAGAGAGTTACTCTGAGACTGGCTGGTGAGTCTTTTGTATAAATTTATTTTTTGCAGTCAGTAGGTCTAGGTACTGTGACAGCAGAAATGACCTGATTGCATTTCTTGGGTAAGTATAACTCTTTAAAATTCTAAATCAGTAAAAGAATATAGTAGGGACTGCTAGTACCATCTGAGATGATGTATGGCTGCCATACCATGCAAAATACTGTCACTTAGACCACACAACTACCAATTTGCTGTCCTGCCCTAAGCAAAAGGATAATTTTTTATGTACAGACAAATTGTATACTCTCCACTTTGACAGTTTAAATTGCAAAATACACAACACTGTTTAGCTGAAAAGTGTGTTTGTCAGCACCAAATGTAGCAGACATTCCTGTAATATTTTTTTTCTGTAAAAGATAGTTGCTAAGGCCATTGATGCTTATTGAATATGCATTTCCAATGAATTTTCTTCATCTTAACCAACAGATTTGATAGCACTAGTGAAGCATGATGCCTTCAAAAGAAATTATTAATGTCTTAAGCTTTATGTCTTGACACTTTATTATCCTTAAAAATGCATTCCCACCAATGGAGCATATTCCATGTATTATTGTGTCTGTGTTTTACTGCATATTTGAAGAAAGAAAAATATAAAAGGAAAATGCTCCATTTCTCAGGGAGAACTGTGGTGTATTGCAGAACAAGTATGGTTTTCTTTGCCTTATAAATAATGCTGAGAGATTATAAATTCAGAGGAATGCAGCTTAGATGCTGATTACTTAGGGGAAAAGAGGGTTGCACTTAATTATGTCAGCCTTCCTGTTAGGGACAAAAAACCCAGTCTTCTCAGCAAGTTTTAGATCAGCTTACAAAGAAGGAAAAGCTCAAGTGAAATTAACTGCCAGCTCCTTTTCTCTGGTGGCTGGGTGTAGGTGGCTTATTGCAGCTGTCTTGCTCCCCTGCCATCGTCACAGTCTGTGTTTTATTTTTCACGCTGACGTGATTGTTGGGTGAGGAGCTTGCAGCTACTAGCAGGGGGGTTGGATGTTGATAGGTGTGAGTACAAAAAGAGGGTCTTTTCACCCAATCTGCCACCAGCCTGGAGCTGAACTTTCTCTCTGAGGATTCTAATAAAGCTGCTTTTCTAATCTGTGCAAATTGCTTTATTATGGAAAAATAATTACTTGAGGTCACCAGGTCCTTGCTGCATTTCTTTAATCTCCTAGACTTTAAGAAGGGTGTCTACTGGTTCTGCCTTGTTGTCTCTGAGAATGGTCCTGTGTATCTGCTCAGGCTCTTCTCAGCTCATGTACAACATCCAATAAAGTCAGAAGATCTGAAGTCTCCTGAAGGCTCTGGCTTTGCCAGAGCAGTGCTTATTTTCTGTTCGTGTGGACAGCTTGTGTTTGACAGGCAGTGAATAGCTTGGTGAACCCTTAGTATTTTTCTGTTAAAGATCCAAAAAGAGTCTTTATTTAAGAATCCATGCCAGCTTTGTGTTGTTAGCTCCAAAGTATTTGAACAAAAGGTACCTCACTGGTATAGCTGACATTCTGGAGGATGGACAGTATCATCATTGGGTCTGTATTTAGTTTAGGAGATCTCAAAAGTTGGAGAAAAAATGTAGTAAGAAATAATAAATGTGAGTCTCAAAAATGTTTGCTGCTTGGGATGAGTTCGCAGAGTGAACTGTGAACTGGCTGTCTCAACTGTTTTATTACAGGTCATGTGTTTGGGCAGTAAGAAATGGCATGTGGTAAGGAAGTTGCAACATGCTCCTCTTAGTTATTATCTACAAGACTGGAAACTTCATTCTTGCCTTTTTGTTTGATAAGCTGTGGCTTAGCAGAATTAAGTAGAATAATACAGCTAGGATTTGGGCAAAGCTTGCACTTTACTTTCTCAAAATAAGGACTATGGGAGGTAGCACTCTGAGTCACTTTATAGGATTGTCTGAAAAAGCGTCAGGAGACACAAAAATGCTGAGATATCCTCATCTTAAGTTTTCTTGACAGAAAGATGCAAAGTACATTTTCAAGTGACCAGTTTATTTACCTGCTTTTTAGGTGGCCTGGCACCTGAGGGCAGAGGCATTTTTGCAGTGGTTATATTTAGATCTAGTTCCTTGTTCTCCCAAGAGAAAAAGGGGTGGGTGTGTTCAATACATTGCGGTTTTTCTTCTCTTGACAGGCTGTGGCTTTTTCTTGTAAGATAGTGCTTAATCCACTGTTTTGCTTTCTTTCCTTGTTATTTCTTCCTTTTGGTGTGCTTTGCATGATTTCTGCATGATTTCAAATCATCAAGCACAAGGCTCTATGGAGAAATTTGCTCACAATGACCTCAATAACAGAGAGGGAAAGAGAGAACTAAAGGGCTCTTTTTTGTTGTTTGTTTGTGTGGTATCTGACAGAAGCTGGATTTCATCTCTTTAACTCATGGGAAAGAGAAATAGTATACAGATTAGCATGTTTCCTGCTAGGGCAGATGCATATTCCTGGGAAGCATTAGTGGGACTTCCTCTGTGCCTAGAAGGCATGAGAGCAGACACCATAGGCTTGAGGAATATCTCAGCATCCAAATTGTGCTGGGTTAGCTGCTCTTCCCTCTTCACAGGCAAAAAAGCATTCCAGGGGGCCAGTGCTTCCATTTGCAGATTCTCCTGGTTCTGAAAGGCCTCTCAGGCCACTTGCAGGATCCTGCTCTGCCTTTGGTTCATTCACTGGACCTGCAGGTTCAGACTGGCTTTTGAATCACCCTGTCAAATGGTGATGAAAAAGCACAAAGCAGGAGGAAAATAGGAGTGGAAGAGATCTCTGTGTGACAGAGGACTCGGGTGAGTGAAGATGTGTGCATTATCAAATTTAGAGGTGCTGTCTGCTAGTTCCAGCTGTTCCTTTACTGGGTGTGTGAAGGCTGTGTTGGCTGCTAAATGGGATCCTTCTTTAGACTTGCAGTCTGAGACCTTGCATTGCATCATTGAGAACCCAGGTCAACTGATGATTCCACTCCTCTTGAAAATGAGTGGGGGGTAGAAAGGCACAATGCTAAAGCATAGTTTAAGCAGAAAAAATCCAGGTGTCCCAGGAGCTCTTCACTGAGGTTTTACCGGAGATCTTGTTTTCCTAAATCTCCTTTTTCTGACTTAAGATGATCATGTGCAGATCTTGTAATGAAAAGGATATTTTCAAGATAAGTATCCAGCTTTCCCTCTCTACATTGATGACCCTCATGCAAGAGTGCAACAGAGGATAACCACAAGTATCCAATTTATACTTCAAGTGAGTGATACTTATATTTTTCTTCTCTTTGTGCCACAAAAACTTTTAGCTACAGTTTACAGAGCACAAACATTGCATAGTGTTAATCCTCCTTCTCTATGGCAGTCCATTTACAAATTCCAGAGGTTACTCTTTCTTTTCCCTTCACTTTTTTCCTTGATGGTTTACTTTTCATGGTTCAGTGACTCACAGTAAATCAGCTTTTAATAGGAGTATTCTGGGGGATGGACGTCTGCTCCAAGAAGAGGTATTTTTTCTCTTTTGCCTTGGTCTCCATTGATCTAATGACTCCTCATGTCAAGTTAGGTAGAAGTGCATGGACAAGATGATCTTGTTCCACAGCAGAATGAAAGGTAGTAGCCCATCCTGGATTTAGAACATTAAATACTTGCTAAGTGGAATTCAAGCAACTTCTGCATTCCTAATTATGAAAGAGGGTTGTCTTCTGATTTGCAGGGCATATATTCTAAGACCTGAAATCCAGAAGTTTGCAATTAAATGTTGATGTTGATAGTGAAGTGCTGGTGGTGTGGCCCTGCCATCTCTGTCAACCTTAACTTAGAATGTATCTGTTGTGACTGCTTTATCTCGCCCAGAAAGAGAGAGGAATCACCCTCATTTTTTTTCCCAGTGTAGGTGCAAACTGAAGACTTCTGAATGGTACCTCTCATGCTCTTTTTTATTTCTTTTGACTTCTTGTCTTGCTGGCTTTTTTAGTGAAAAGAACTGTAAGAAACAAACCAGTATCCACCAAGGCCCATTTTCTGCACAGCAGCGGTTCACTTAGACAGTCTCTTTCTCTGAATGTGAACTGGTTTGTGTACAGGAAGGAAACATTTTGGCCTATGTTTTAACCCATGGCTATCTTTGTGGAACTTGTAAATCCAGAGGGGCTTAGAGAAAGCAGTTTTTTTTTTTTACAGGGAATACTTTACTTCATTAATACATGAATCTGTTTCTAGATGTGAGTATCTGTCAAGTCTTGGATA
Organism: Calypte anna; assembly: GCF_003957555.1. Classification (NCBI taxonomy): domain Eukaryota; kingdom Metazoa; phylum Chordata; class Aves; order Apodiformes; family Trochilidae; genus Calypte; species Calypte anna. The sequence continues at coordinate 70,025,548 of NC_044245.1, forward strand.
AATAACTTTTGTAATTCAGTGAGTGTGAGTGACTGAATGCTTTCTTTGTTACCATTTTACCTGTTGCAGGGTGTCTCAGAACCTGGTCTGTATGTATGATGGTTGCAGTGTCTGTCACAGGCAGCATGGCCTGAGGGACCCTTCTGGCTAGCTTCAGTCTCCGGGAAAGGCTTTCTGGAAATTACCTTGCCCATTTTCATTCATGTTGCCATGCCTTTTAGGCCAACTAATATTTCCACATCATGTGTGAAAACAGACACTTCACTCTCTGCATTCAAGAACCCAAGCCTTACCTTTCCCCTGAACACTGTCCCTAATGTGCACAGCCAGGCTTTTCTGGTTCAGTGTCATTGCTCTACTTTATCAGATCCCTCCCACCTGTCCCATTCAGCTGTTAGAGGAGAGGATCTCTACAAGAAATGTCATTTGAATGCCTGCTTGCTTTTCTTTTTCTGCTTTCAGTAGTCAAGTATGTCGCAGCATTGCAGGCTGAGAAAAAATGGGAGTGTGCTCCAAGTGGCATGGCATATGTTGAGAGGAGCTGACTCTGAGATAGGAATGGACCTGTGGAAGGGTCTAAAATAGCTTATTCCTGGGTGTTTGTCCTGCAGGCTTAGAATGGATGCTTTGATGCTTTAGAAGTCCCAGAGAAAACCAGGCAGCTTCCTTTTCCATTGAAAACCAGTTAATGGAAATGCTGGCTGTTCTTCCATGGTACTTTGGATATCTGAGGATGCTGTATTTCACAAGTCAGCTGCCTTAACTGAACTTCAGGCATTTGGGGCTGGCAATGACCAAGTTTGTTTGTAATTTGATCAAGGTGAAAAAGTGTAGGAGGTCCTTCATGGTTCTCTAGAATTGCTGTTGATTGCATTTGAACATAGGGGGGGCTATTTGGAGCATGGGGCTATGTTACACTATAGAAGTTTGTCAGAGTGTACAACATACAGGAGCAGGTATCTAAGTGAAGTAAAAGTTTTGTAAAAAACCTTTTCCAGAATCTTGGTTAGAGTTAAGGTTATGTGATAGTGAAGCCTTTTTGCTTTATTTGATAAGAATAATAGTCTTACCATGTGGTGGCTGTCTATGTCTGTTCAGCTACTGGAAATCTGTTAGTGATAAGATAAAATTATGTCATTTAGAAGCACTAACTAGATTCTGAAACAGAGTTTCTTTTAGAGAGATGTGTGTATTTACATAGGTAATTGAATATATAAACCTTCCAGGTTGTTAGGAACATCTGTTTTTAAATTGGTGACTCAAGGCCTTGTTTTGTTAGGGTTGTTAATAAGCTAATATTTAAATAATTAAGTTAGCAGCCTGGAACTTTGTCAGAACTAAGCCTCACTCAAGCTTTGATTCCACACTTTCCCGAGTTAATATATATTTGTGTTGCCTTCAGTAGGCCACCTGTGAACCCCTTAGAACTTGTGGTAGACACCTTCATTTCCAGAGTACATGTTAATAAGCATATTTATGTCCTTAATCTGACTTCAGAGTATGACAAGGCAGGAAAAACATTTAGAAGGGGGATAGCATTATTGATGAAATGTAATTCTTCAGCAGTTTCCCTTCTGTCACCTCTTTTAGAAGAACAGCATTCTGCACGCAGCATAGTGTCTTTGTTCCTTTAAAAGAAGTTTTCTATTTCTAGGTGGAATATAATAAGCCCAGACTGGACAGTAAACTTAGAAAAAGCAACTTTCGTGTGGATGTTTGTTTTCCTTAGCTGTCTTTGAGTTGTGTTTGCCTCAACAGACCTCAACACTCTCACAAGCAGCCAGCAGAGGGAGGTGTTGATGGAGACACGGTTGGGTCTCCCTTGTTCCGGTCTGGGCACTGAGGTTGATGACAGGACCTGCCGAGGATCAGACAAAGTGGTTTGATTCAGTGGTCTTTTGAAGCTATCTGATAGCCCGCTGAACAGCAGAGATGAGCTGCTTGAGGAATAATGACCACCTGAAAGTCTGAATTAGCCATGCAGCGACTTTTGATCAAAACTTCTGGGAAAAAGTTTGTTGGAAGCAGAGATTGATTATGAATCTGGTTAATGACTGTGGCTGCATCATGCTCATTCCACGGCAAGTGAAGTTAATGTTGATTCTTCTAAGTCTCTTCTGCCTAACTTTCCTTTTCTTTTCTCCCTTCCTGTCAGTGTTGGACTTTGCCTTGCCGGTCTGCTGTTGCCATGGGTATACCACTCTTCATCCTTGCTGGTCTCCTTGTGCACTGTGTGTTCTTGGTCTCCATTTTTGACATCTACTTCAGCTCTCCTCTGGTTCACGGGATGACTCCCCAGCGGACTCCGCTGCCGCCTCCGGCAAAACGTCTGCTGCTCTTTGTGGCTGATGGTCTGCGGGCAGGTTCACTCTATGAGCTGAGCAGCAATGGCACACCTCGAGCACCTTACCTGAGGTAAGTCCACCTGGCAACACTACTGATGCAGAAGATTTTGATTCTGGAGGCAGCTGTATGTAACGTGGAAACCAGGAAAAGAGAAACAATGGCAAGAGGTGGCTTGGATGTCGCCTTCCCCTCTGCCTTTGAAGTAACAAACTTGGCAGAAATGGCAGAATTTGAGTTGGTGTCCTCTTTTGTCAGTAAAGCTGCTAAACCATGAACAGAGTCAATTGAATCAATATTGTCCTCTGAAAGCTGCAGTTAGTAACTTAAAGGAGTGTGAACTTTCTCTGTTCACATCAGCATGGTATCAATTCTGATGCCCAACATAGTCATTAATTTAAACTGCTTCCTGGATGTTCAGTTGAGGAGTAGTAGTTCATTAACATGCTTGTCTTCAGCTGATGAAGCTTTTTAAGGAGTGATTAAAGAAGAAAATGGCCTGAGAGGATCTAACAGCAGGCTGCCACTTCCTGTTTGTTCCACCCTTCCTGCATCCATGGCCCTGCTTCCTCTCTTGTGCTCTCTTTGTATGTTTGATTGTTTAATAACATGATTTTGTTTGAGATAGGCAGCATTAGGTTTTCATTAAAAAGTGTTAAAAGTCATACCCTTGAGTGCTTAAGGCTAGTTTTCAGCAACCCTCTGTGTTTCCTTAATATCAAGATAATTATCGTAAGAAGTAATTTCTTAGACAAAAAAATGTAGACAATATTAAATAAGACTGCTTTTCTGTAATAGCACTAGTCTGATTCTTATATCAGAGCAAACCCAAAGAAGCAATTATCTGAAGCTCGTAGGGTGTTTGCAGTCTGCTACAGCAATCTGAGGAGCTCTTCCTCAGCAGTTGCCAGTTTATACAAGATGACTTGTAGCTGCTTCTCCTGTTGTTAAGTATTTTTGTAAGGTGCTGTGTGCCACTGGCAGATGTCTGCCACATCAGTGTGAGTCTTTCATGTTGTCTTTTAACAGTGGTCTTCACACTTCCTTCAGAGCAGTTTCTTCCCTTAGCAGTAAAACTGTTGATCTTTTGCATCAGTAGGATGTGAGGCCATAGTGGCCTCATCAGTAGGAGCAGTGTTGGCTAGTGACTAGGAAAGAGTTATGAGTATTCTAAAGGAGTATTCTAAAGAACTGGATATTTTTGCCATTAAGTGGTTTGAGTTTTTCAGTTTCAGCCAATTAGCATTATCACACCTACGTAGAAATTTAACATTCAAACACGTATTAGCTTGTCCAGAGTGGGAACTTTGCACTTTCACTGTCTTTGGTTTACCTCTGCATGTGGAGTTGCAGACAGTTTATTTCAAATACTGTCACCTGCACTGAAAGTACACAGGTACGTGGAGGATAGCTGCCTTATAACAAGAAAAGATGCTGGTAGGTCACAGAGTGGAGTAAAATGCCAGAAGTTTGAAGTGCCATCTGTATTTCTCTCATTGTCTCTTGTTCCTCGTATAAATACATATGTGTGTCAGCATATGTATGGAAGAGGTGATGAAAAGGAAAATGTGGCACGTGTGCCTTCTGAAAGGTTGACATCCAGGCAGTCCAGGGCATGTTTTCAGCTTTATTACATGTACTGCTACAACTTCAAAGCAAGAGGCTCAGTGATTTGTCACTGAATCTAAGAGCTGCACAACTTCCTTAAATTAACCTTGTCAACAGGTCAAGATCATCAGGTGCTGGTTGCTGGAAATATTTCCTTTTTTATTCTGCCAAGTTGTGCCTGTCTAAGTTTTCCTTTTTCAGTTATATGAACCTAAAGTATTTGCAGCTTAATATTAAACTCATGTTTTTGCACATTTCATTCCTAAGTGCCCAGTGTTCAGTCCCTTATTTGCTTTATAGAAGTGGGCAATGTACCAGATTACTTCCCATCCAGGTGGAGACCTTTGGGAACTGCTGCCATTATTAATGAGGAAAGATTGCCTTCAAGTAAGCAAGAGACCTTCTTGTAGCAGTGTGCTGTAAATGGAAGCAAAGTTTTAGTAGGTACATAAAATTAATAATAAATAATCATTAGGCTTGGAGCAGATTGCTGGCTGATACATGCCAAGTACCCAGTCTTTTCTCTTACAAGTATTCTTGAAAATTAAGTAGTGTTGTGATAGCTGTGAGGGATGGCAGCTGGTCTAAATTGCTGTGGTAATGATTTTGGGGAAGATGTTTTCTTCTTTGCCTGTCATATTTAGACTATACTGCTATGTCATATTCATATTCATCATTATTATGGGTAGCTAATGTTTATACTGTCAAGGAAATCAAATTTTTAAATGGTTCTTCTGAGTCAAAGGCTTTGAAATAATTCAAAATAGCTAAGGGAATTTTGAACAGGTAAATGACAATATCTGGCTCTTTTTTTTTATTCCTGGTATGTGTTATTGTTGACTTCAGATCCTGTAATACAGAAGCAAAGGTAAAGGATTACTTTCCAGCTCAATAGAAATCAAATTCTAAGTAAAATAATTTCCAACCTGTTGTGCCCGGAAAGTGTGCGTAGGACCAAAAGTGATTTATTTTTCTCTTAAAACTTCCACTAATGCTAGTGCAATGCATTTTCATCAGTCCCCAGTGAGAATAAAAAGACAAAACTTAAACTAATATACGAAAGTCCTTTTTTCAAATTAGTATTTGTTTAAAATACAAATTGTATTAAAACCTAGCAGACATGAGAGCTAAGAATGACATATCAGTGCTCTATCATAATTTACATCTTTTACTGTAGTATTTAGGCTATTCCAAATAGTCTTTCCAGCTTTCAAGAATGTGAGGTCTGAGTTAAAAAAACAAACAAACAAGAAAAACCAACCAAACAAAACCAGAAAAACCCCAAACAAACAAAAAAACCCAACCCCAAAACAAAACCAAGCCAAAACCAAACCAAACCAAACCAAAAAAGAACAACAAGCAAACTGAGAATCCTGAAAGCTTCAAGTGTGGAACCTGACATTTTAGGTTGTGTTTGAATCTTAATTAATAAGAAAAATATTTAGAGCTGGTAATGCACATCTTGTAATTATGGGTTGAATAAAATAATCTGTTAAAAACAAAGTTACAAAGCATGAACTTAGAATCTACTTTGACTAAAACACATCCAATAAAAATATAGCAAATTTTGTAGCTTATCTCTCACAATGAAAATACACTTTCCTGGTATATTTGGCTCTTAAAACCTGAATTTGTTCAGAAGATTATATTATATTTACCCTAAACATTATGCTGTGTTTATCCTAAACATTAGCACAAGGTATGTCTTGGTGTGTTTTGTTTTGTTTTTCTTTCTCCCATTGTTCTGACAGTGGGCAGTGAATCTTTCTCTTCTTCCAGAAGATGGAGACAAGAAAACAGAATATAGTAATACCCACTGCCTGCTCTCCAGCTGTTCTATCTGTAGCAGACAAGACTAGTTTATGAGGCTTTTCCTTACACTTGGCTTTTGCACTCGGTTTTCTTTGCTTTTTATCTGTTGTAACTATCTTTGTCTATAATTTCTAGACAATTTATGTATTTCTGTACAGAGATGGAATTCTCCTTCACGCTGGTGTAATTGCAACTGGTTTACTTATATTTTTCTCATGTTGCTGAAATTATTTTCTTCAGATTTTCATGTTTTTAAAATTGTCTTTATGCTGGCTTCCAATATTCGACACAGATAAAGGCAGACGTGGTCACAAGAACTAGTTATAATTGAGCATGCTTAATGGGGAAGAGAAGATTGAACTAGACACTTTCAAGCTAAATGGAAAGAAAAAAGAAATGTAACACCAGGAAAACGGGGAAAAAAGTGAGCTATAGCAGAAAGCAGCAAAGAAAAATAATATGTTAGTTCTAAGTGTATTAGAATACCAGCAAAACTCATCTGTTAGCACAAGAGTAATGTTTTCTGTGAGGTGTTATAATATAGAACTACTTGCAGGTTAATGTTCTGCTTCTTTTTCTGCACAGCAGGCAACAGTGAGAATCTGGTTTAATCTGGGTTTTCTTTGCACCTCCTGCCTCACATCTACATGTCAATCTTTTTATCTGCAATTCATGGTACTTCCAAGGAGTCACAACCATTAACTGCTGTGTATCCTGTTTTCAGGGGTATTCTAGAGAATAATGGCAGCTGGGGAATCTCTCACACCCGTGTCCCGACAGAATCCAGGCCAGGGCACGTTGCACTTATAGCTGGATTTTATGAAGATGTCAGTGCAGTTGCTAAAGGTATGCTGGTCCTAAAGCTTTGAACAATGTCCTCCAAAGTGAAGTGTTTTAGTGCTGTGCTGGTTTTCCTGATGGCTGTTGATAAATAGATGCATAGTGGTTTCTATACCAAGATTTTTGATGGATTTCCCACAGTATTGATAGTTAGGAAAATAGCTTAATTAAGATAATTGTTTGTAGCATGGTAAAATTTAGCACCTGAAAATTTAGTCTGAAGGCAGAAGTATCTTATGGAGTGAACTCTTCATGTAACAGAGTTTTCAGTTATGATTTGGGATGTAATAGCAGATGGCTATGTAGATGTTGCAAACAAGAAGTGAACTGCAGCACCTTGGTTGAACCATTGCTATGTTGAGTTGAAGAATCAGTAGGAAAACAAAGTGAAAAGTCTAGCTGTGTGTTCTGGGCAGAGCTAGCTGTCATTGCATGGCTTGGTGGCTGGTAATGTGGAACAAGCCTTTGCATTAGTGACTTGGCCTCTTTTGCAGTCCTCTGCTTCTAGGCCTGAACACTTGTAATGCTGTGAGTTGGTTTTGGACCAGGGAGGTAAAAGGAATTACTTGGTGGTGGCAGTGTTCCTAATCAAAAAGTTCTTCCTTCTAACATCTGTTTCAACTACAGGATTGGCAGAAATTGCCTTTAAGAACATCTCTCTGTTTCTGTCAGCTGCCTTGTTAGGAAAACAGATCTCGGATATTTCATTGTGATGAGGTGTAATGTGGCTGCTGGAAATACAATACATGAGTATGTAATTTATTGCCTAATATGACAGAAACTGAGTTCAGACAACAGGGGTTTAAAATTTAGTAGCATTTTAGCCATTTAGAAGGTAAGCCAGCTGTGTGTTTTGTCTGTTTCTGCTCAGTTCTTAATTAATGGAGGACAAATTGCAAATAGAATTTGAAATGGAAGTGAAAAAAGACCCAGGAAATGGGATTCAAAGTGGAGTACATTGTGACATAGTGTGAGGGAAACTTTTTTTAAAAACCAAACAAGTAAACAAAACCCAAACAACATTTTACATGGACTTTCAATCTTAGCAGTAAATGAGTTCTTGCAACAACTCCATTTGAATACAGGTATGTTTGTTTAACAGGATGGAAGGAGAATCCAGTGGAATTTGACTCTGTTTTCAACCAAAGTAAATATACTTGGAGCTGGGGAAGCCCAGATATTCTGCCAATGTTTGCAAAAGGTAAGATTTAGATTTTGTGAATCTTTAACAGATCATTATTGGGTTGCTAAATGAGGACACTTAAAATTATTGAGTTAGAGAAGGTGAATGAAGTATTACCAGGTTGCATATTTGGGTATACCTGATCTCTAGTTTTTGAATTGTGTGGAGAAAAAGAAGCACACTTTTAAAAAGGATGTCCTTATTCTTCATCCTTTTAAGCAGGCCTTACCTAATATTATTCCTTTGGCTGAGGCTTAAAGCTCTCACTTGCATGCCTGAGGCTGGGGTTTTTCTTCTTCATGCAGCTCCCAGTGAATCGGGTTGCCGTGTTTTTTGAGTGTCTGAGCTGGAGAAGTAGTTTATTGTGAACTGTCCTGCTCCTATTCCAGAACGGTAATGTGTACAGGGAAGAACTACATGTGAGTAAGAACTGCACAGTACTATTCCTGAAGGTGACATCTTTTGCCCACAGTGTGCAGTGTCTTAAAATATTGTCAGCCCAGTGCTATAGGTCTTTGAGCATGTAGAGATCGCTGAGTGACAGTGCAAATATGAAAGGGTCTCCAAGTTTAATTTTGTTTTGTTTTGGGAAGAATGAGGCCAGATACGACCTTTCCCATAATCTGAGAGTAAAACAGACTGACGTGAAAAGGAGACAAGCTAGGGGCATATGCTGCTTTTCTAAGTGTTGTATAGTCAGGAAAATGTGATAAGTGGGATAGCAGTGGAATATAATACTGGTTTAGAAAAAGTATACATCATATTTCTCATGGTGATTCTTGAACTTTTTCTGAACTCCACTCTCTTCCCTCTCTCTTTCTGATGTTCCCCCTCCTTCCTCCCACCTCTTCTCTCTTCTTTGTTTGAGCCTTATAAATTTATGGTAAGCTGTAAAAATATCTCCTGATAATTTCCTGTGACCTCAGATTACAGCTTGTATTTGGGAATATTGTGATGATGGTTGAGGAGAGGGGAAAGGTGGTACACTGCCCTTGTACAGATTATTTACATTTTTTGAGATGTGTTCTTGGGAAAATATTTGGGGAATTCAGGAATTTCCCAGAGCCCTGTCCTTCTACTAATTTTGTTTCAGTACCAAGATAAGCAAAGGACTTGGGAGCAGCTTTGTTGTTATCTGGAGGGATGTGCAAGGGTAATACCATACTGTTGCTATGTCTCTCAGTATGGTTTCTTCTGTGTGTTATCGACAACAGGAGGGAAATCTCAAAATCGAGAGAGGTTTAGTAAAGCACTGTATCTGAAAAGTAGAGACTGCATGGGAAAATTAATCCTGGTTTCTCATTATAGAAAGGTAAATTAACTTCTAGTAAAAAAAAAAAAAGAAAGGAAAAAAAGTATTTCTCCTTCTTCCAAAGAGGAGAAATTTTATAATAAAGGAGGCCAAAAAGGAGATAGGGTAGAATAGCTTAATTTCTCTCCCTCCTTCTATGTTGCAAATTAGTGAGTTCACAGGACCCTTGTATGTATACTATCATGCCAAAATGTTTAGAATTTTATTAACTGTTTCACTGCTTTCATTGGATGATTCATACACGGGAACTGCCCTGCTAGCAGAGCAAAAGCTTTTCTTTCCACAGGATGTAAATCTTATTGTCAGAGAGTGATAACTTGATGAATGATGCTACTGTTTTGAATGCTGATGCTGGAGGGAAGATGATGTGCCAGACAGGTCTGCAATAGGAGCAGGTGGTATCTGGTATGGGAGTTTGTGGCATTTCCAGTTATTTCCTGCAGTGTGATGGCAGCACCAAACTCAGTAGTGCTTGGTATTTGCTTGTAAGAGAGTATTTTAATTCCTGTCTTCTTTCTACTTCTTTATCCCATCCTTACTTCCTCATTACCAGACTTAAGGTATTAGGCACAGTGTTGCCTGCCACTTCTCAAACAATAGAAGTAAAATATTCTTTTGTAACATTTTGCACAGTAGGTTTTCTTATTATTTAAAAAAAAGGTATTTTAAAAAGCCATGCAGGCACTCCAAAACCTTCTTAGTATGGCTTAATTTTGCCACTGTTTCTCTTTTCTAGCAATGCAGGCTTAGGTGGGGCTTTGTTTTGCTGTTGTTTTGGGTTTTTTTCCTCTGGAAGAAATCAGGAATGGATGAGTAGTAGGTGTACTCCTTTGCCCAGTCTGCAGACTGCATGCTTTCATTTGGCATCACTGCAGAGAAACAGTACAGCTCTCTCTTTTGCCTATTGAGGATGCCAGTTAAACTTAGACACCAGTAGATGTGTTTTGCTGCTGATAACCAAATAATACAACCAAATAAAACAGAAAACACGGAATAAGAAAAATGCAGAATGAAGTACTCAAAGCAGGCAAATTGAGCAAGCACAGGGTAATGCATCAAATAATTTCTACGTGAGAGAAAGGACAGTGATTAAGAGAGATCCATCACCACCTGCATACGTTACCATCATCCTCATCCGCTCATCCGAGCTCCGGTTGCAATGAGGATTAGGAGAACCCTTCCCAGCAAGTGGGAAGATCCTACTAAGTGCATCCAGCTGTAGGTGAGGCATCCAAAGTCACTGCAGGAGGGCCCACCCTTATATGCTTATAAAAAAAAAAAAATCAGCAAGTCAAATTGACTTCCATATTTTTCTATGCGGAAGTATCTGGTTTACTCCTGGACTAGCCAGGACCAAGACTTGGCCAGAGTGCAGGGTGTGGTTGGTGGGGTCTCCTAAAACACTGTCTCCAGATGTTAAGTCAGCATAAGTGATATTTTGGGTGGTTAGTTGCTGGTATCAGCATAACTATTATTATAACCCAGCACAATACCCATTGGTACAAAGGTTATTAGTAAAAAAGGACAGGATTAATGTATAGGTCAGCTCTGGCTTGGGCCTGTTGTCCAAGCCTTAGCACTTCACACTGCACTCTCCTTAGACCATCAGTCATCCTGACAGTGATGGCTAGGGCTTATTTCTTCTTTTGAACTCATTTATCCACTGATTGGAACTCCTTAATTTACTTCTTAATGTCCTGGGAGTATTTTCTTCCTCTTCTTTCAGACTGAGAACTGCAGTGAGTATATTGTAGTAACATCTCCTGGGAGGCAGGGCAAAGCTGCACCAGAAAATCAGTGCCAGCTTTCATCTTCCCAGCCCAAAATACCTGCATCCCTTGTGTGGGTTTGAACATAATCTTGGTTGAACAGCTCCCTTATACAAGGATGTTAGTTCATTCATAAGCCTGGAAGCTTACAAAACTACATTATATAACTGCAACATCCAGCAAATCAGTTATATTCTCTCTGGCTATCAACTGGTAGAAGAATATTTTCCCTCTGGGAGGTTATGTAGTCACAGTAGGAATAGCATCTCTGAGCTATAACAGTTCTGCCATTGACTAAATTATTTCTTTAAACTCCACCTAACTACAGATCATTCCAGGACTTGAAAAGTTTACTTTCTTTGAGGTCTTAATCTTCCTCCCCATCCTTCCCCTCCTTCTCTTCCCTTTCTCTTCTTGGCTTTCTTAACAGTACAGAATGAAATTGCCTTGTCCAGATGCTGTGTTTTCGCATCAGTGGCTCTCACTGTTGTACTTTATGCCTGAACATAGTCCTCCTCCCTTTTATATTTTGGTTCCATGTTTTAAAGATGCAGGCTTCAAATACTGTATTGACAAAGCTGTCCATTTGGCAATACTGCATAGACTCCTAGAAATGATGTACTTTAATTTACACCTCTTCTGTTGCCTTCCTTGTATGTGATGTCTCCCAGTGCAAAAGACCTCACTGATGGGACATTGTCATGAATGATACGGTTTAGCTACCAAAACAAAGAAAAAGCTCCTAAAACATGTGTGTTCAAAAACCACTTTTAATGTGTATCTTCCTCAGTGAAATTCTTTGTTTCAAACTTGAATTTCTTTTTTATTTATTTTAACTGGGATTTATTTTGCTCCTGCCTGCTTTTCCATGCTTTATTTCCGCACCTGAGCATACTGAATAATGCTGCTCCTCATTCCTCTGTGGTTCTGATAGACTAATGAGTTAAAATAGTATCCAGCCCTCAAAAAACCATAAATGATGGGAAGGTTTAAAATCAGGAGAAAAATTCCTTGAGTTCTCTCAGGATTGTAATTCTTGATAGGTTTCTATGCCCTATGCATTAATATTCAGGTCATTTTGTTTATGAGAACAAGAATAAATTTCTTTTGTTTCCTATTTCATCTGTATTATTTTTCCAGGTGCTACTGGAGACCACGTTTATACATTTTGCTATGAAGCAGAAAGTGAAGACTTTGGAGCACAAGATGCAGCCGAGCTGGACACGTGGGTTTTTGATCATGTTAAGGTGAACACAGAATCTTTTCTATAAAAGAATCTTTCTATAAAAAACACAGCTGGATCTAACTTTATTATAGGACATGTAAGACCTGTCACCTGGGATCATAACTAAAAAATTCTTCAGTTTTCATGGCTAGTATAATGGAAGCTTAGAGGAAGCATTTGTCATTCAATCCAAATAAAAATCCTAACATTAGTAGTAGTACCATTGGAAAACGTTATTGGCTTTTCTTTGTCTGAAATTTGATTATAATCTGAAATCTGAAAATATCACAGACCCTTTAAAATTTTGAATGTGATTAGTTAAGGACTTTGTAACAATCATTATGGCATGGCAGAAACATTAAGTCTTCATTAAAAGAAAGAAGCAGGCAATATTACTGGCTTCATTTTTGCCAGGCTTGCACCCACTGTATTTATAGAGGGTGGCTTGTTCTGGTGCATGTAGCTGGTTTTAATTATCTGCTGGGGTTCATGTTATGCTGTGGCTGCCAGAGAAGGCAGTTTGTTTCGGGGGGTGGTGTGGAGGCAGCTCAGGCCCTGAAGCACAGGACTTGATCTCGTGGTGCTCTGCCCAGCTGACTTAGGTCAGTGCTGGTTCATGACTGTCGTTTTCTGTGATGCTCACTAGAAATATTAATAGGCCAAGGCACATAGCTTCTGATTATTAATTAATTTCAACATCAGTGTTATTCTATGCTACCTCCCTTGTCCTGGATTAAGAAATGCTGATAGTGTAATACTATATAAATATCTGTATCAGCGGAGCAATTAGATGAGTTACTTTCTGGATTTCATAACAATGTTAATGAAGTTTAAGATTTAATGAAACTTTTTCACAGTATCTCAGGGCTGTATGTATTAACATTAGCTAACCAGCATAAATCAAACCAAACCAAAAATAAAACCAAATAAATCAATAATCCCAATCAGCATCTATTGGCAAGGGTGAGTCTGCTTTAAACAGTCATGTAGGGTGGAAAAGGTCGTTATAGTTTGCTAATTTTCAAGGGAAGTGATTTTCTGAGTTTGCAGGTGAAAAGATGGTTTTTCCTGCCATCCTCTCCCTGAATGTGCACTTGTGCCAGATTTGGTGTTGTGTACAAATAATACAAATCAATTTAGGCTGCCAGTTACACTTGAATAGCTGTTTTCTTAAAGTTGTACCCTGCTGTCATTTGGAGCTGTGCAGGTGTGTGAGGGTGGTACTACCTTTCTCTTTGCCTCACAACACCTAATGACATTTCTTCTTTCAAACTATAATGATATGTTTAATATATGTGTCATTACTGATGCCTTTCTCCTTCAAACCAGTACCATTATTTTAAAGACATGCTTTGCACATTTAAATTTCATTCTGTGAATGGATAGGATTTGACTGACTGGTGTAAAACATTCATTCCATTAATCATCTCTTCTACTTGCACATCAATGATTACTTGAGAAGCTTGAGGCTGACTAAAACTGAGGTCACTCTGCTATTATAAAGTCGAACAACTCTCAGCTATGCTGATGAGATTATATTTAAGTAAATATGACAATTTGCTGAAACCTAAATTCTGCTTTACCTACTTTTTTTTTTCTTTGCCTTTTATCTCAAATATTTAACAGTGTTGTCTAACTCTATGCTGGGCAATGTGATCATTACTTTAGGAAGTGAAAGACAGTGATGTGTATTCCCTCTCTACTGTGTAGTCAGTAGATTCCAAGCATCACAAGGGCCACTTGTGGCTTTAAAAAAATGGAGGTAAATGGGGAATGGCTAGCTAATGTTAGGGCTACTAATGCTGGAACCCTGAAATTGCTTGTCCTCTTAAATAAAAGTGTTAACTAATGATAACTCAGTTGGTCAGAAGAAGGGAAACTGACTAGGTTTTATTTACATACATCAGAAGACTGCTTAAATCATGAGTGGAGGGAAAAAAAGAAATGTGATACTTGATAGTTCCTGTCATGTCTGCTGCATGTGGTACAATGTGATCCTAGCCCTTTCCTGGGACAGAGAAAATTGAGTATAGAGTAGGCTGGGTGCTGGTTTTATCTGCTGTTGGGTTAAAACTCAGTAATTTCAATTTGGTGTAATAGCTTGGGAGTGGATTGAAAATCCAGATGATTTTGGAGTTGATTGACTGTTGCTTTTTTTATGAGTTTCCAGGGGTATTTTAGAAACCTTCAAACTCCTTTCCTTTCTGTTTCCCCCACCACCCTCTTTCCCCCTCCCCCTTTTCCCTCACTCCTCCCATTTTGAACACTTCATTCTTTCTTTGTCCCCTTTCTGCTGGAAGAAGGCTAGAACAAGTCTTCAGACTATTGCTTCTGTGCAGGGTCAGGGCTGGAGTCGATAACCAAATGATGTTAATCTTTGAAGCTCTGCAGACAGGGCTGTGACCTAAGGCTGATTTCTCACAGTGGATTTCAATACAAATAGCTCTGCTCTAACTAAGAGTAAAGTGGTTGAATGATTTTTTTTAAATATTTGTAGGCATGTACAAGAGCATGCTCAGCTGATATAAACCTGGCATGCATATGCTTATCCTGCCTTTATACGTTTATTTTGCGTCTAAGACCTGGCGTAACTATTTAAAATATCGCATAAGCACATATCAATGTCCACAGTTTTAATCAACCAATTTAATTAAGTGGTTCTGGATTTACATATGAAGGAACTTTATGAAAGGAGAAAGTTTGTTCTCTCTGCCTGTACATCCATGCAGCAAACAACAATTTATCAGCTGTGTTAAAGGATTATGCTTCCATGGCAGGGCTCTGTCTGGAGGAAAAATAGGTAACATTTAAACATTTATGGAATTCAAATTTTGTTCAGACATCTGTATATCATATATTTGCTAGACCTTCTAGGCAGCCTTTTTTTTCTTCTTCGCTTTCTCCTGTCCGAGGAGGGAGATGATATTAGAAGGATTCACATATTTGTAATGAAACTTCTCTTGTATTTTAACTAGTATTACATTATCATTTTCTTTACAGTTTACTGTGAATATTTGAGTGGGGAAACTTATTGCTGATGTTACTAAATTGTGTAGCCAGGGTATTATTTGTTGTTCATTGCCAGAAAATTGTAGAAAAGCACTCAACAATAGAAAAAGAAGGTTGGAAGAAAGCTGTAAGTGGTCATTAAATCCAACTCCCTGCATGGTGGAGGTCCCATTACAGCAGGCTGCTCAGGCCTTGTCCAGTCAAGTTCCGAGCATCTTCGAGGGCAGAAATTCAACAACTTCTTGAGCACTTGTTCCAATATCTGGCTACAGTTACGGTTTTAAAAATAGTTTTTAAAAGTCTCTTTGTCTTACTGGAATTTTCCACATTTCAGATTCTGAGTTTCCCCTTGTCCCATCACCAAGGCACTCTAAGCAGTCTGGTTTAGTCTTCTCTTCACCCGCACAGTAGATGGTTGTAGACAGCAATGAGGTATCTCCTATATGCCTTTTCTTGATACTTGAGTTCTCTCAGATTCTTTCTATTATTCCCATCCACCCCTGAAACTTCTTGGTGGCACTCAGCTTAAATGTACAAGGGAGATTGTAGTGTAACGAGGCAACCAGGTGCCACTAATTGCCAGGGAGTGGGCATGAGCTTGTGTCAAGCCCACCTGTGCCCAATTAGGGTGGACCCCACTGCGCATGAGCAGGACCAGGGGACCAATAAAAGGTGAGGCCTGAGACACAGGGAGCTCAGTCCTGAGCAAGCCAGCAGAGAGGTTGGTTGCTCTCAGAGCAACAGCACCGATCCAGGCTAGTCAACCCTGTGGGCTATAGGCTCGGAGCACCGTTTGTGAGTTTCTGCTGAAACACCGGGGTGGACCTTGAAGCGCTGTACCCTAAAAGAGGTTCGTCTTGCTACAGGAGATAATATTAGTAAGTATAGTGAACAAAAGGGAAAGGAAAGAGGTTGCAACAGAAATAGGCATTTAGGAGGCTACAAGAACACAAAAGGATAGTGTAGGGCAAAGAGTTCAGCAGCCACCAGATCCAGAAGTAGTTTTTGCCTGTCCTGTTTGATCTCCTGCTTACCAGATCACCACCTCTATCAACCAAAAGTAACTCCCTGTGGTGAACTTCTATTTGCTTTTTTTTTTTTCCTTTTCTTGGTACATCATTTGAAAAATGTTTATGGGATAGAGTTTGCTATTAGCTCTGGGAAATTATGCCATGTCTTGGGTTGTACTTGCCTTTCTTTTGTCATCTTGTTCTAAATTAGCCAGAGTTTGGGCAGACTGAACTAGCTGCTGCTAGTTATAATGTCGCTGGGCCTGGGGCAGTGGGGTAGTTTTGGTACATCATGGGGACTCATTTGGTGGGAGAGGAGAAGCTCAGGCCTTGCCTTCCTCACAGTGGTTTCTTTTGCTTAAACGTACCATTACAGTAAAATACCCATCTTCTTGTATTGATCTGTGTTTTCAGATTTAATACTGAGAGTTTTCAATTTGTCTGTTTTGATATGTTATTTCCTTCTATGTAATTAAAAACAAGAAATCAGAATTATATTGAATTCTGTAAATTACTAGTGTGCTCTAGAAGGCTTCAGTCCTATATGCGCGGGTGGATGGACCTCCGTGGGGAACAAACTTCCATAAAAATAATTCTATTGCAGTTGAACGTGATTAGATTTTGATCTTGTATCTTTACTTAAAGTAATCCCTGAAGTTTAGTCATGAGTTTCTTTGGACAGGATCTGAAGTGGAGAGCATGCAAATACTAGTCCCTGCAGCTTCTGTATCTTCAGGGTAAAGAAAGGATGGAATTGTATACTGCCGTGGTTTTCTAACACAGAGTAATATGGTACTCTGGTACTCTGGCTGCCAGTCTGGTTTTTCTCTTTCATTCACACAAGGTGTGAGCTTTAGTTTTCAGCAACCACTGTCACAGGTGTGTGGTGGCTGAAATGATTCACTGTCTCCATCACCATTTTCCCTGGGCTGTTGCATGAAATCCCAAGATGTTTTCCTTTGTATTAGTGTGCTGAAAGATTCTCTGGATGGTCTTTGAACTAAAAACCTTACCCAACTTCGTTTCCTTGGGCGGTGCTGTTACTAAGGAGGTCATGTTGGAATAGCTGTCTGCCTGCATTTTGCATTGCTGTAATATGGCTGGCCTAATGCAGAATAGCCATGTCAAGACTCATTCCATCTGAGGGGAAAATCCTCTGGCATCTGCCTCAGGGATGCTTAAGTAGGACATGTGCAAGGCAGATGTATGTTCTGTAGTTCATGTGTTTGCAAAATGTGTCTTGTCTTGTTGTGTTTTGATTTGGTTTCTGCAAACAAGTTGTAGCTTGGTATCTTGGTCCTGCTTCCAAGCATTGAGACATTTGCTTCCAGCTTGAAATTGATCAATCAATGGAAATGTAAAGCTCTTAGTGGTGCTCATGAATGGTTGTGATAACACAGGAAGCAAAGAAGGAATGATAATCTGGTATTTCTGCCTAAAGAAACTCAGACAATAACAAAGCAAAAGACCCCTCAAGAGTGTTGCCTTGCTTAGATGAACTGAAACTTTGGACTGATTATATCGATGGCAGTTATTCTATTAATAAATTGGGAAGTAATTAATTTTTCTTTCATTGCTTTAGTAACTACTTGTATTTTGACGTGAGAACAGCTGTGTTTTACTGTTAATAGGATGCCTGTCATGCTCTTCCATTGTAGTCAGTTTAATATCTTAATGGCTTATTCCATACAGAGCTTCTTTAATTCTTCCAGAAGTAATCAAACATTGTTCTCTGCACTGAATGAAGACAAAGTAGTTCTGTTCCTGCATTTGCTAGGGATAGACACAAATGGACATGCTCATCGACCAAACTCAAGGTAACTGGGAGATTAAACATATCTTTCTTATTAGTCTTAAATGCATACAGTAGCTGTTCTGGCAGTGCTATTCATGAAGCCTGAGAAAAGATTTGCAGTCTTGGGGGTTTCTACCACAGGTGATATGTTACCATGTTTACTTACGTTCTGAATTTTCTGGGTTTGTTTTTGGTTTTAAGGTGTTCTCTGTAGAAGTGACAGATTTCTGCTATTAACAAGATCTCTGGTTATACTCACTCCTCTGCTCAAGTCTGATTTTTAGCAGGTTGTCTTAGTTGTACTCAACATATGATCTAAAGCATATGAAGGAAATTGTTTTAAATACTGAAAACAGTTCTCAGATTCCCCATGGTTGAAATTGTATAGTTAAACTTATAGGAATAATGGCTGCAAGTTATAGCATTATGTTTTAGTTTTTCTTAGGACACTTGAATGAAGATAAGAGTTAATCTTAACAGTACTTGGCAGAAGTTCATCCTAAAGTGTGCTATTCAAGAACTTTCTTTTAATTTCCTCATTACTTGATCCCTGGATACTTTCAAAAATGCTTGCTCTGATTTCCTACATTCAAGTTAATACTTGTTGAATGTCTCATTCTTTTTTTGAAGATAGATTTTTTTTTTAAAATAACTTCAGCAAAACTAACAAATTGAAAATTAGTTGGCTAGAGGTTAATCATGCTCACATTTTCTAAAAAATGTACACATTTTTAAAGTCTGGGGCTTCTGCTGATGTGTGAATCATGTCAAAACAGTCCTTGCATAGTGAGATCTTTATTTGCTATTTAGTTGTTGGCTTCATGTAGTTTTTAAAAGTTACAACTTGAGTTTCCCAGTATTCCTTCATTTTGTCATTCTCCTTAATTTGCCTGATACCTGTGGATAATCATATTACAGTCTTTAGTCAAGGACAGGTCAGATTTGAAATAAAAATAAATAATGATCCATTTGAAACTGTAGTTTCAGGAACCTTCAAAATACATTGTGACAGTTTACTATCTCATGTAAGACTCAGGAAATGTTTTACATCTAGGATGCCTTTTGTTAGCTTGAAGTTCTGTAGAGAGTAAAACTACTGCTATAATCAAAGGTCTCTGTGTTATGACCATGGATAACTTGTTTTATACCGTGTATGAGAAACTCCTTGATTCTAGTAACATTTTTTCTTATTTTTCTAGAGAATACAAAGAGAATATAAAAAAAGTCGATGAAGGTATAAAAGAAATTGCTTCAATGATTGAAAATTTTTATGGAAATGATGGGAAAACTGCATTTATTTTAACTTCTGACCATGGAATGACAGATTGGGGTAAGGTTTTTTTAAAGTTGAGTCAGCTGAATTTACGGTTGAGTATCTGGAGTGCAATTACAGCTCTGTCCTATTAGAAGTTTTAGAGTCCCTGCTTTGATTTGATATCCTATGTGTTGCTCATGTATTAAACCCATGCAAATTAGGAAATGATTAATTGGCTGCAGGAGCTCTTGTCAACCGTGTGACAGGTGAGTTGCCTATCTGGACAAAAGAAAAAATATTAATAGGATATAGCTTAATTGCCTTACTGGCTGCTACTGAGGAGAAAAAGACCTGAATACCACTTCTGTCAGAGCTTCCTTGTACAAAACTAGCCCCCACAGAGGGAGGTTGTGTTATTTGGCTTCCCACTGCAAAGCTGGTCTTGTTGCAATCCAAGACAGAAATAGTTATCACTTTGCTCTGAAGTATGCGAGAAAGGTGATAAACCCGCCTTGGGGTCTTGTGAAAAACTCCGGGGGGTGGTGTGGTGTTTTTGCTTATTTTGGCCTTTAAGGCACAGCAGGAAGGGTGGGAATGCTGTGTGATCTTTCTAGAGGAGGCTGGCACGGAAGTGTTCGTGGAGCAGCTGAGAGCACAGAACAGAGCGTGAAGCAGGTGGCCAGCCAGGCTGGTATGCACAGAGGGCACTTGTGAAGGGCATGACAGAGGCCTGACTTCAGGCAGTTTTGGAGTACCTAGATTCAACTGTGATACTCTTGAACAAAGGATACTTTAACCATGGTCTTGGCAAAGTTCAGCATCTTTTTTGTGCGAAATCCTAAACTTTTCAAATGGAAAGGATGCGGACTTTTTCTGTCATCAGAGATGATGAAAGTATTCATAATCTGCCTAATTATCATCTGCTTATTTGCAAAATAGTCTGTTTTGAATGTGATTTACAGCTGAGCTGACTGCCACTTGCAATAAGATTTTAATTTTGGCATGGCTTTTAATCTATTTCAAGTATTTCGTAACTTTTTTATAAAGGAGGTGTGCATATGTATTTTTTATATGTCTGATCTTGAGGACCTCAGGAGGTCCAAACTCCTACTTAAAGCAGGATCAGTTTTGGAATCAGATGTGGTAGCTTGGTTTTTATCCAGCAAGGACTTTAAAAACCTTGAAGGATGGAGCATATGCACTGCAGTGAGACCATGACTCCATCCTCTCATAAAACCTCTTAAAGAAGGGTAACAGGCTTTGTTATGTCCTCCCTGAAGCCCTTCCTGCTCCAGGCTGAACAAGTCCTAGTCCTTCAGCCTCTCCTAACAGGACAAGTTAGGAGACATCTGACCTAATGATCTGACCAATTTGGGGGCCCCATACTAAGCTCATCCGAGGTGATTCAGATTTTTCCTGTACTGGAAGGGCTCAAAACTGGATACAGTCTTGAGAGGCTGTCACAAAGGTAACAAGTAGAGGAGGATAATCCTTTTCTTTGACTATGCTGCTGGTCTTCCTCTCTGGCAGTATGTGCTGCTGAGGTGTTCTCATTATGTACTGGATTCTTTGAAAGGGGAATAAAAGGTAAGAGGAGTAACTCCTCAGGCTTTGAGAACCACTAGTCTCATAATTTTCTGTCATCTCTTTCTATCTTGAAGAAACACTTGATCATTAACCAAAAGTGTTAATAACTTTAAAGATGGCTTTAGTGCTTCAAAGAACAAACCCAGAGTTAATGGTCAGGCCCATAGCCAGCTTTTTATTTGAGCTTGTAGTATCAGCAACTGCTTCTGTTGTTTCGTGGTTATTTGCAGAATGGGATGTGCACCACTTTTAAAGCTAAATAAAAATTAAAAGGGCAAGGCTACTTATAAAGGAGCAGAGCATGTTCTGACCTTGACATAAACAAAGAAACCTTGGTTATTGGCAAAGACAAATAAAATCATGTGCTTTTCCAGTCTGTCTCCATGATTTTGCTTTATGCTGATCTCAGATAGAACTACTGAACACCAATGTAGATGGTCCCACACCCACCCTCACCTTGGCCAGTTGTTTTTGCTGCCATCCTTGCATACATAACACTGTATGGTACACTGGATCAGAGAACAAAAGTCTAAACAGCTCCTTTTCCTCTGAAAAGGTGTGTGTGGAGGATGCTTAGAGGTGGAACGGGGAACTGAATCTGAAAATCAGATTTTTTATTACCCCCTCATATAATTCAGATCCATCTGAAACTTGGTTCTTGTAATGGGGAGAGGGTGGACACATCTGCCTCTCTCACCTTTACCTGCTTATAAGTATTCATAGAGGCAGAGTCTCAATAAAATGGTAGTGGCTTGGCTAAAATGAGAGCTCACCAGAAGTTGTACTTTCCTCCTGCAATAGCAAGAAATAGCTGATGAGGAAGCTGTCTCTTCATCTTCTCTTTTCCCAAGCTCTGCAAAGAAGAACAGTTGCTGCTTTTGGGCCCAGAGAGTGCCTTTCAAGGGATTTCTGAACATGAGAAATCTTACTCCCAGACCTGTGTGTTCTTAAGCTTAGGGCTCTTTAAAGACAGCAGGAATGGTTCTTCAGCTGTCATAGATGTTGTACATCGTCAATACTATTTCCAGTTTCATACTCAATTCTGTTTGTTCTTTGGATTTTTTTTATTACAAAAAACCCTGTCCTTAAATGTGTTAATTTCTGTCCTTTGTAATTATTAAAATGTGTATATATACAGAGAGAAGAGCATGTGTCTATGAAAATACAAGGAAAATGTATAATCTTGTAGATGGTTCAGCGACTGGCACAGAGTTGGTATAATAATGTCATTCTCTTTGAGACTGGGTTATCTCACTGCTGTGGTACCTCACCCACTGAGTTCTGTGGCCAGCATTTCTTTCAAGCTTGTGTGGCTTCTGATTCAGTGCAGCTGCTGTTGAAGCATCATAGTTTTAAAGCTTCCTCCTTTTGGAGGCTGATACTTGAATTCCCTCCAGATTCATTTCCCCACGGAAGGGCGTCATGTTTTAATCAATTTTTAAGAGACGTGCTACCAGGCTTTAAAACCTTGAAAATGAGCTTGTATCACTGCGAAAGGCATGATAGTTGCAATGCATATTGTCTCCTGGTTTTGAAATAGAAATCTAATCCTTATTTGGGGACCAGAGATCAGTTCTGTATTACTTTTTTGGGGCACATCCTAATTTTATTCAAATCAGCCGTTTCTGATTTCCATGGGATGCCAAGGATAGGCACGTGCATGTGTTTTACGCAGGTAACTCCTCTACATTTTGAAACTTTCAAATACTTTAGCTTAATTTGTCTTTTTTTAATATGGCAAGTAATATCTTTATAGGCTTGACTTGGGTGGTACCGATTTCCCAATTTACAACTTGAATTTAGCCTTTATTGTTATTAGCATAAAAATAAGCTATAAAGCTAGAATAGGTTGTCTGTAAAGGAATTTTAGCATGTATACTGTAACAAGAACTTACTACGTATGTATAAATATATGTTGTTTTGTTTATTTTCGGTTTTTTTAAAGCACTTGTCTTAAAGTTTGCACTCTTTTTGCTTTGGTGTATATTAGGATCCCATGGAGCTGGCCATCCCTTGGAAACCTTAACACCACTGATTGTTTGGGGTGCTGGGGTGAATTATCCACAGAGAGTCACATCCCAGTCATTTGAAGATAGTTTTTTGAAAGGTAGGTAAAATATGAAACTTAAGTGCAGATTTTGGTGGAAAGGGAGGTGTTTAACCATTGCATCAGTTGATCTTCACTGACTTCTGTTCCTCTGCAGTAAATCTGACTGACTTTGTGTGGTATGGAAAGCAAAGGTGACAGGGCATGCGTATGGAGAATATTGCAAAATTGTGTGGATAACATCAGAGTCTGTTTTCTTTTCTAGCCATGGAAATGAAGACTTCCTTTCAGGCACAGGAGGGTATTCACACTCCCAAAACTTAATTCCAGAGTAGACTTAATTCTTAGGAAGGCTCCCAGAGGTTAAAAGCTCTTTGTACAGAAACATGATAAACTGATAACTCCCAAGACTCTTTTCTAGCTACACAGTGTAACCCTGGGGATTTTCCAGGGGCTGTATTGTCTCACTTGCATCCTTGTTGCTATTGTAGAAATGTAAACAGTCTTTCTCAGAGCAAAACTGTGACTTTTTACTATTGTTTTTGCCTCTGTAATTTGTTTAAAAAGAATAAACTCTTTAAAAAAGAATGCATTTTTTAATATTTCAAATCTATAATATCATGAATACTGGTTTACTGAAACCATGAGTGACTTAACTGTGTGAGCTCTTCATCTTTCATGTCTCCTTCTTGTTGACTGCTCTGTTTCTTAAGATGCCTTGAATCTCTCAGGTTTTTACTCACAATCAATGAGGTAATGACTTTCTATTTTATTTGATTGTTTGTCAGGCTACATTAGAGAAGAGAAAACAAGCAAAAATTACTTCAGCCCTAGAGTAATTAATTCCTGTTTTAACCCTACCCTGCTCTTGAGAAGGTATTTGGTAACAGATAAAACAGATAACACATGGCTTCTCAGAGGCCATGCTAACAATTCATTCATTGTTATTTACTGCTGCTGTATAACTATGGCATCTACAATAAAATTGAAAATGAGTTGTAGAATAAAAAATAAACAGAGTAAAACCAGCTGATTTTGGTGTCTCTGGCTGATTTGCTAGACTTTTAAGGACACTTGATGTCTCTAAGGGTTGATCTGTAATAGCTGATTTTCACAGCTGTCAATTTCTTTGATTCTTAGCAGCTTTAGTACAAACCTCAGCATTTGACTTCAATGATGAAAACTGTAAGAGCATTTAAAAAAAGATGAGTATCGAGCTGGCTTCCCAGTACACAATAGGGAAAAATTTGTGGTTATCGTCTCTTAGGAAATGTCTATTTTCTTAAAAGAGAGAATGTGTCTGCACCCTGCTATGCCTGCTTCATATTTTTCTTGGGGTGATTTTATAAAAATCAGCCCAACAAACAGACAAAAAAATAAACACCCCAAAGCAAACATCAGAAACTCCTCCCTTTGTTCTGGACTTGCTCTCTGGCTTTCCAGCTGTTAAGCATGTTTTTGGTCCATTTAGGCACTATCTTTAGAGACTCTTAATTGCCAGGGATAATCTCTATTAGAGGTTTGAGTCTCTAAGTATCTTGGGAGTTTGAATCTCTATTTGAGTAATAGTATCTTCTTAAAAAGTGACTGTTCTCATTGTTGTAGTACAATA
This sequence comes from Calypte anna, assembly GCF_003957555.1. Taxonomy (NCBI): domain Eukaryota; kingdom Metazoa; phylum Chordata; class Aves; order Apodiformes; family Trochilidae; genus Calypte; species Calypte anna. The sequence continues at coordinate 70,049,955 of NC_044245.1, forward strand.
TAGTGCCTAGTGGGCTGTGTAGCTTAAAAGTAAAGGAAAATGTGATGTTGAAATGGGACCTGGCACTTTTGCAGGTCAAGTTCAGCTATTCCATTTCCAATCACAGGTATTTTCACAATGCTTTCATGCAACACATGAAAGAAAAGATGCTTAGCAGAGGTCTCTTGAAAAGTCCTTCAAATTTGCCTTTCCTGCTCCATGAAAATGTAGCTGAGACTGCAGGAGAGGAGAACATTTTCAAGACTGCCTGATATATGTAGAGGTCCTGTATATTTGCAATTGCATGCACCAGTGTTCAAGTTCTTGTGTCTATTGACAATCCATTTCTGCTTTCTCTGAAGTAAGAGTTTACAGAAACAGCAAAATATTTCTAATCCTGACAAACTTCTTATGCTCCATTCAGTGCAAGCAGGCCGTATGCAGCTCAATGGATTGTCTCTCTTCTCATCATTGCCATCAAGGGTCAACACCCCCAAAGGTGATGCCAATAGGCATGACTTAATCTGTCCAATTTGTTATGAAAAAAATTAATGTGCTGCTTGGATGTCTGGAAGTGCACAGTGTCTGCTCTGGGATGACAGCCTTTTCCTCCTCAGTCCCTCCACCTGTGTTCTGCCTTCCCTCAGGCCTGTCCATGCAATCACCTTGGAAAGTTGATGGCAGCCCTGTGTCCTGTGGGCAATGTGTAATATTACCCTTTTTTTGAAAGAAAGAGAATGCAGATCTCCTCTCTGGCTCCTCAGCACAGGCTCCACAGGGTGGCCTTGGGGTGCAAAAGCAGAGGAGCTTGTAGCTGAAGGCACAGTCTTCTGCAGCAGAATGAAATGGGATGGGGTTGTTTTCATCTATACACGTCCCTGTTTTGGAGGCAATCAGTCTGCTTCACTGCAGCTTCGGGAACTCAGTGTACCCTTCTTCACTGTTTTTGCTTTTTTGAGGTTTTATGTGAGTTTTGGTTCCTGTAGCCTCATCCCCAGCCTCTTCTTGAAGCAGTGTTTCCCTAGTGCTTCCCCTGGACTGTTTGTATCTGACTGCAGTGGGCTGCAGTAAAAGCAGAGCAGGATAAAGAAAAACCTATCAAATGTGTGGAAAACTGTGCTGAGCACTTCAAAGTAAACCTAGATGGTGACCTGGAACTGTAAAACCATGTGGGCAACAGACCCAAAGCATTTCAGTCCAGGCATACAGCCTGGGCTGGTGGGGCAGCAGGTGTGTTCGCATCCTCAGTACCTCTGGGACTCAGGGTCTTATGGCTCCTTTTCCAAGGCCAATGTCTTCAGCTCTGCCTTTTGGCAATATCTGGGTAGGAAAAGTAGAGATGTAAAAGCTTCTGGCAAACCTAGATGTTTCTCCAGCAGAGCTACAGTTTCTTCCTACCTTAAGCACATTGTGTGCTTGTAGACAGTTTTCCAGCATTTTTCATTGGAAAATGTTATTTAAAGGAAAACAAACAATGCATTTTTGTGATATAAATATGGGTGAGAGTCTGTATCTCTGGAAATATGAACCCATTTCCTTTTCGGGGAAGCACAAGGAAGTAAACTCATTCATTTCGGTGGAACACAATTCATGATTAATGCTGATAATACTTCCCCTGTGTTACCATGGAAACTCGATGTATGTCTCACTGCTGTTAAGGTACATAGCTGCTCTTTAGGGTGCTCTTAGAACCAAGTAACCTGTATTCAAACACCCCCCCCAGCCAGTGATGGTGTGAACTAATAAGTTTGGTACATGGAGTGCTGCAAACATATGTGTTTTCTGTCTCAGGCCATTTTCAGCTGACACTTTTAGGTCTGGCACAGACAGGGCATATCAAAAGATGGAGAAGGGATGGTATGATCTAAGACTTGAATGCCTTTTTGGAGAAATTAAGTTAATCCAGACCTGAGTTTACTGGTATTTTTCATGAATCCTGTTTCTGGTGAACTTCAACTCCACATAAAGCCAAAGGCTGATATTGGGCAACATGACTACACTGATCAGAAGACTAAGAGGACTCCTGTTTCTCTTTTTGCTAACTCTGTGGTGTCATTTCAGCAAGCAGTATGAGAAGGGTGGTGACTAGCCTGTTTAGCTTTCTGGGTGTACTGAGGAAGGTGGCTGTGTCCCTGTTGCTAACATCAAGTTTAGTTTCCTCGTTAGGTGCCCCCAGGGCCTTTATTGCTCTGCTTGAGATCTGCTCTAGGGAGGTCATTGGCAGTATTGTAAGCAGTATGTAAGCATGTTCGTTTCAGCCCCTATCATGTTTTCTTGTGTATCTGATTTTTTTTTTGTCTTGAACTAAAACCAAAACAAATGTCATGTGTCTTTTTTTATTATTTTTATTTTTTTTATTTCTGCTCATGCCATTGCTTAAAGTGGTGAGACAGCAAAATCAAACATTAGGAAAGAAGACATGACCTTTAAAGGTCCCTTCCAATCCAAACTGCTCTATGATTACATAAAAAAAAAAAAGCCTGCTAAACTGTTTTTAAATAACTCTCCATCCCCAAAGAAAACAGGCAATTTCCTCTTTATTTCCTTAGAGGCTAATGGAGAGCAGGAAAACAGTTTTGACCATCTTTTTGTACTGCACACCACAGCTTTAGGGCCCTCTGTATTTGGCTTCCTCTCTGCTTTCATTGTAGTTCTTCTGATTGCTAAATTGTTGAACTTTTCCCTTGAGCTTGCTCTTGGCCAGTATTGCTTATGGCAGACCTGAAGTATATTTGTGCCGCTCTGTACCAGTATATCTGGGGCCTTGGGTTAACCATTTAAAAAACTATTGGAGAGATTTAACAGCCCATCTTCTAAAGCTGAGTTTGAATCTTTTGGTTGGTATAGGAGGTAATACATCACTTTCTGTACTGTGCTGAAAAAAATAAAAACCTTGGACTTTCTTCAAGTGATCTGGGTCACAATTGCAGGCAGCAATTTATCCTGATGGATGAAAGAAAATGTGAACTGAAATGAGTGCATTTTGTTGTTTCTGCCTGTTGTGTTCCATTTGTAACCCATCTTGACCTAGCATCCTAAAGCCAAATTATAATTTTCTTTAGCAACAACACTTTACAGAAAATGGCAACAAGACGTTAAATGTCAACTGAATTATTCCTTTCAAATTTGTGTTGATTAGCTGTACATGTGCTCTGTTATTTCTTTCAGAATGGAAACTGGAGAACCTGAAGAGGCTGGATGTTAATCAGGTATTGAACATACCTAATTTAGTAGCTCAGAAATTTTAACTTTAAATCATGGGTTTTGTGCAATTTAAACTAATTAAGGGAATTCAAATGAACGATCACACTGGTGTAGCACTAACACCTGGAAGGTGTTACTTAAAAGTTAGAGTTGCAGGAGCTGCACCCACACCAAACAGAACATGAAGTTTAAATTGCTTGTTAAACACATTGGGCAGCTACGTACAACTTCTTCAGAAGATTCATTATCACACCATTTTTAGTTAAGTGATCATATGCCACTCTAGAAGGAAAGAAGTGCAGTATGCCAGGTACTCTTCAAACTCAATGCCAGTTACCCAAAAGTAACTTGAATATCATCTAACAGATTTTCAGAGTGGGATTTGGTTTTGTAAACCTTTAGAAGTCACTTATCACAGAATCATCATGCTTGGAAAAGACCTCTAAGATCAGAGTCCAACTGTCAACCCAGAAAAAACCATCATGCCCACATGTCCTGAAGTGCCACATGTACACAGGTTTTTATTACCTCTCTGGGCATCCTGTTCCAGCACCTAGCCATTCTTTCCGTAAATAAATTCTTCCTAATATCTAGTCTAATCCTCCCCTGGTTCAGCTTTAGGCCATTTCCTCTAGTCCTGTTGTTATATACTTGAGACAAGAGGCCAACACCCATCTCACTACAACCTCCTTTCAGGTAGTTGTAGAGAGTGGTAATGTCTCACCCTCAGCCTCTTCTCCAGACTAAACAATCCCAGTTCCCTCAGCCACTCATCACAGGCTTTGTTTTCTAGATCCTTCACCAGCTTGGTTGCCCTTCTCTGGACACAGTCCAGCAACTCTGTTTTGTAGTGAGGGGCCTAAAAATGAACACACTGCACTATGTGTGGCCCCACCAGTGCCAAGTACAGGGACACAATCACTTTCCTTCTCCTGCTGCCCACATTATTCTGATACAGACCAGGACACTGCTTTGCTTCTATTTTCTACTTTGAAAATGGTCTAGAGCTGAGTGATGCTGAGAAAGTAGAATCAAGCCTCAGTAGTCTGGGAAATTATTAAGCAAGGTATTTTTCATTGCAGTGCTGGGTGCACAGAGGATCACTCCTCCTAATGTATGCACTGATGTTAGTTACATAATTTTTATACAGGTGTGATGTAGATATTCAAATGTTTCCCAAGAAAAGATTAACATATTCATAACTTTTCTGAGAACTCGTCAGCATAGGTTGCCACCCTTTTCCACATGTGCGTTACAGTCTCCAGGTGGTCTTGGTGGTCCTTCTTTCATCATCTTAGTCTTTTTCACTGTGTCCTTTGGATGACCTGCAATATTTTCTTCTTTTTCTGGCAGTCCAAACCCCTTTAATTATTTTTGCTCATTTTTGGCACTTGTGTAGACTTTGGCAACCTTGAGACTTCCCATTATCTGCTCTCAGAGACATGTTTTTCACAGTAACTGCATTCCATTATCACATACCCTTGCCATGCACATATCTATGTTAATATCTACCTATGTTAGCTACCTAGTAAATTTCCATTAGACTCCTTTAAACTTCTGCTTATACATTTCTACTACTTCTGTTTCTGTAAAATCATTGCATATATCTATTTCTTTAAACCAGTACTTTCACTTCTGTGAAACTATTGCATTTATTTCTTTAGACTAATACTATTGCATATGTATTTCTTTAAACTACTTTTATTTCTTTAAAACTATTGCTTCATGAGCTTTTACCTCCTTTGGATCTCCTATGAAGGCTCCCAGGAAAACAAAGCAAGCGTGGAGACCATGTCTCCAAAGTTTGTAAGATTCTGCTGTGTGCTTTTTGCTACACATAAGTTAACTGTATGTATGTTCTGGTTAGTTTTTCAGAGCTATCTATTTCAATGTCTCTATTTTGCCACCTTTTTCCAGAAGTTGCTGTCATTGTTGAAACAAAGCTAGTTCTCACTACACTGTTAAGCTGTGGGGCTTTTTTCAACAGGGTTTGTGATTGTAGCCCAACTGTTTATCAGTTTAAACAATTTGTACTAAAAAAAAAAAAAAAAAAAAAAAAAAGAGGGTGGAAGGTGGACAACTTAACCCTTGATATTCGATCACTCAAGTTTTTTTTTTTTGCATCATGGGTTCAGCTGAAGCTTGTTTGCTTCTTCCTATCATCCTATAAACCCCAGTACATGAATAATAGACTTCTAACCAGGTCAAACAAGGGAAATAAACTTGTGATCGAAAGCTGAAGTTGGGAATGTTCTGTATCAGCTGCTTTCAGTAGACCCTAGGTACAACATTAGAGGTAAATTTTTCTCTCAAGGTTGGCAGGATTTACAGGAATGTTATTTTGAGACCATAGAATAATCTCGAGTGTCGGTTTGTTCTCGGTAGCCAAGTTCCCAAAGACAGAGCTTTTGTCCTGTAGAACGTATGCGACTATGTGCAAAAATACCAACTAGAGTTCTAATTACTATTACCTGACACGTATATTGTCCCATACAAATAGTGATTGGAGTCTGCTTCTGCACAGTAGATCTCAGGCTGGAGCAGTGCCTGTGGTTTCAGTGTTTCTTCAGATTTATGCTGGAGAAACAAAGAATTTTGGTGCAGAGTTTTGTATTAAATTAAAATATAAACCTGGTGAGTGGCAGTGTGTATCACAAGTAGAAGGTGATGGTAACTTACTATATGAGAGGCTTTGGTGTATATTGAAGGGCCTTCTTCAGGGCTGACTGGACACAAATAAAAGTGCAGAAACCCTCTCTGGAGGGGAGAAATGAGTACTCAGCACCATGGAGAGACAGGATAAGAGGAGCTGTGAAGAACAATATATTCAGTGTACTGCTTAAAACTGTAAATATGAAATTAGTTCTTTCTGCGGTATAAATACTCAAAAAGTGATATGCCTCTCTGAGTGCAGTGAAGGAGCTACTGAATTCCTGCAAATAAATACCGTGGGGATTTTATATTTGTTTTTTTAACTACATGTATTTTTTAAGCTTTATCAGTAGTGCAACCTTACATTTTTAATCTAATCATGTAATGATGACTACTGGAAACTAGAAAAAATATTATAAATTAGAGTTGTGTGTCATAGCTTCACAGTATTATACCATTTACTTTTGGAATTGCAGATATATTAAACTGAATTTATTATCTGTAGAGGCTGGAGTTGTATTTATGTGAGGATGTTTCTGTTTGCACAGGCAGATATAGCACCACTGATGGCTTCCCTTATTGGTGTACCTTTCCCCCTGAATTCTGTGGTAAGAAGAACAAATATTCTTACATATTCTAGAAATGTGCTAGCAAAGATGTATTGATGGCAAGACTCGAGGTGTTTGAGGGGTAAGATTATAAATTTTGAAAAGTCCTATAGGATATGGGCACTGCTTGTAGTTTTAGCTTTATGTGTGTGTCTTCAGTTTAGAGCATAAACTCACTCTTTTATGTATAGTGTAGTTCTTTCAATTGAAAAGGTGGCTGATCCCTTTGTAATCTGCAACCTTATACTTGTGAGCTACCTAAAAAATTTTTGTGACTTCATTTTTTAGGAATGGTAAAAATGCAATATGGTATGAATAACACTTTATTTTGATCATGAAAGCTGTGCTGGTAAACAAACTGTTTTCTGCAGTTTACTATTTAATTATTTATTGTTTAAACTAGTGATGTCTTCAGAAGGTATCTTGTGCATCTAGTGAACAGTGAATGCCCTAATTATAATATAGTTTTTCTTCGAATTTCTTTATATATTATTACATAGCCTAAAGGTTGTCTCACAAATATATAATTGACAATTAGGATTGTATGTGTGTGCTTCCATGCTGTTTGTTACATCTTTAAAACACCTATTTAGTGCACATTATTTGAAATATTTATTCTGGAGAGTCTGCCCCAAATCCTGTCCCCTTGTCCTGCACTTACTGTTTATGTGAGGGAAGCTGCCTGGCACAGGGTAGCAGGGGAGCTGCTCCTTTTCTCATCATGAGTACTGGAAGAGTCAGACCCAGTCACATCTTTGGATTTGTATTAGGTATTTAAAAAATGGTTTCTGATTAAAAGTTGAGTCTGTATTACTGTGTAGTGTATACTTTAATAATGACTTCTGCTATTTACCTTTTTTGCATTTCTGTAGGAGCTGGGATATTATGAACAGTGTGTAATGTTGAGAAAGTATGTGAGAAGAGTATTTTTAAAGGAGTTACAATAGTTATTTCAGCAGTTACTTGAAGTATTCTTACTGTTCATTTCACCTGCCATTCAGTTAGAGAAATTCCTGTTTCATCATTTAATTTTTTTAACGTATTTTCACATTTTTCTTCCTCAGGGAACTCTACCTCTTGAGTATCTGAACAACAGTGCTCGTTTCAAAGCAGAGAGCATATTTACCAATGCTGTTCAGATTCTTGAGCAATTTAAGGTAACAAAACATATAGTGAAAAAAGTATTTATTTGAATAATAGTTGATGTGTGTAAAATAATTATACTAGGACATGCGCTGTATTTCATATTCATTCAAAGGAATAAAACTGTGCATACTGTGTGAATCTGATTGACTAGCTGTGAGCCATATCTGAAGGAGTTTGAAATAATGTATTGTAAGAAGAACAAATAACTTTTTTCTTTATTCTTAACATAAAAGCTGATGTTTATTGATGTTAATATTAACCTACTTGCAGTATGTAGGTAGAATCTGTGTGCTGATACCTGAATAGGGAAATATTGCCTTTGTAACAGGGACTGGGAAATAAGGCTCTAAGTCAGGATCAGTACATAACCAAATCAGAAAGGGAACAGGCACCTGTCCTTTAAAGAAATTAAATTAGAAGCCTAATTAATTTTAGCTAATGCTGTTGTATCTGTTGTTTTGCTTTGCCAGTGTTCATCTCTGGCTTGATTCATCTAATGTTGGGATATTATTGTATTATAAGAACACATATGCTGTTCAAACAAACAAACAAAAAGACAGTGGAATAAGAAACAGTCCTAAATCAAAAAATCACAGTTTTGCCCAAACATAGAGATGGACTAAAGGAAAGCTGTCATCTCCACAGGCAGGAAGCTGAGCCACACAAGAACTGTTGCCCTGTCAGGAAAACCATGTGAGGGGTGGTGGAACAAGAAAGCTATCATGAGAACCTGATTAGCAGCATCAGCACTTTCTGTCCCTTGAATGCCAGGTTTCCAAATCTACTTTGTGTGGAAATCAGTCTGACAGTGTCAGCAGCAGAGTCACTTCCAAATCTATGGTGGAAAGCTGTCATGTAGCAGCAGTGGCTGATGGGCTAGACACGATGTTGAAGCATGCTGATATAACCTCCACAGCTGGAAGACCTCTACTTTATGAATTAATGATGTGACTCATGTCTTTTTCAGTTAAACTTGTGTCTTGGATATTAGTTTTAAAAAAAAAGAAGTTAATTTTGTCATTTTAAAGTGCTAAATTATCCCCTTTTTTGTTGACTTCCATCTTTCTAGCATTGATTTAGAAGGATCATGTATCAATTTCCTTTGCATTTCTCTGCTGAAGCAGAAGCAGCACTCTGATTTAGACATACCAAGTGGGTTTTTACTGTTCCTCTGATGGACTTACCTGACCACACTTTGCACTCTCGGGAGTAGGATGTTGCTTTGGATGGATAGGATGAGACATGTAGGTTACTACTACAAGCTGTCAGGTTTATGGGAACAATGCTGTTAGGAAGTTCCTGTCTGTGCTTTATGCCACCAGCCTGAGTCAGGCTGCTGCAGGAGGCCTTAAAGATGTTTTGAAGGGCTTTGGCAAAGTGGCTCTGACAGCATCAAAACCTTTTATTTTTATACACATGCAGGTTAATAGATCCAACAACATTGCTTCAGCAGTGTTGCTGCAGCGTACAACTTCCCGTCTGTCATACATAATATTAGTTTCATAGAGGGAGGTTATCACTGAAGTCTGGTAGCATGAACTCTAGAAGTCCTTCTGTGAAAATCACTGGGCAGGGAGTGATTTATTTTGCTTACTTTAAAGCATGTCTAGAAATGATAGTTTAGCACTCAGAGGAGTCACACATCCAAGAGTTTAACACCCCGTTTCCCAGACAATATACCAACAGTGTGATTTCATGTCTTAGAACTCTCCTGTTATTTTTAGTTTCATTCCTGATAAAATTCTTAGTCTTGTTGCAACTTGCATATAATGGTTTAATGTTTTTAATGCAGGTTAAGATGAGTCAGAAAAAGAAAACTACATTGTCATTTTTGTTCACACCGTTCAAGTAAGTGCCTGTAAATACTAAATACATTTTACCCAATTGTTTTTCTTATGAATGGGATACTTCAGGAAGATGCAACAACAGTATAAATCAGTCTTTTTTTTTTATTATAATGTTTATCTAACTACCAAACTTTGCATTAGAATGAACTCTCTGTGATTATTTTCTATAGAAAAATTCTGGTTAGAAGTAACTTTAAAAAACAGAAATCCATTCCTTACATGTAGTCTTCCATTAAGGGTTATTTGCCTAACATTTTTTGGTAATATAGCTATATATAGATTTCATGGTAGTTTCAACTGACTTTTGTTTTTTTCTTATCATCTTTTAGCATTCTTTGGGAGGTGTAAGTCCTCATCCCGTCAGGAAATACAATCTGTTCTTATTTATTATATATGAAAATTTAACAATTTTTTCTTCTGTGATATGTAATGAAAAACAAACAGGCAAAATACCTTACATCCATAAGAGAAGCTCAAAATCTTAGGAATTTGTACTGCCTAATGTTACAGTTTCCAGGGCTGGGATGGAGCCTCTGTAATGATGTGTGTATCTCCTAGTTTTGTGTTCCAGTGTATGGGGCAGTTACTGACCTGCTCACCTTTCAGACTTACTCAGTTAAAGTGGCTTTTTCTTTATCCTCTGAAAGGTTTTTGAAAGTTTTGGCATGGGTGCACATGATCCTGGTCAGTTCTGCTTCCAGTTATTGGAGTGCTCTGGAAACACTTTGTCAACATCACGAGAGCAGCTGTTTTCCTGTGGGAAATAAAACTGTTGATAATTAAGATCTTTAAATCATAGGAACAGTAAGAAGTAGTTGAATCTCTTCCTGTGAAGTACTTTTAACTGCTAAACAATGTTGCTGTCTTTCTGAGCAGAGATTTACTATTATTTTATACCACTAGCTTCTTCAAAGGGAAAGATTTGAGATAGTCTCTGAAACAAGACAATATTAGACAGACAATGAATGGGTTAGGTCAAATTCCAATTAAGAATGACACGTGCATTATAAAAGTGTTTACTTATCTGTATGGAACAAAAATGCTGTATGGAAAGGATAGTCAGTCTTCTTGCATCCTGTGGGGGATGAATACTTAGTTTTACCACACTTGCATAAATTTTACTTTTCCCCAAGAAATAAGACTGATTCTGTAAAATGGGATGTGTTTTACTTAAGGCTGAATTTATCTTAAAAAGAACTAGTGTTATTGATTGCCTTATGGACCAGTGTCTTTTTCTTTCTATGATATGTTGCACTGGTTTATGTGGAAATGCTGGATACATTTATCACTTTATAAAGATGAGTAAAATTTGTTATGCACATATTTCCACTTTTGCATGGTCCACTGCAAAAATAAATCTATCTTATTTTCTGTAGGTATTCTTAGAACTTCTCTGTTAGAATTTTTATTAATGCTCCTTCCACGAAAGGTTTTTGTGTGAGACCAAAATAATTCCATCCATGTGGGAACCACTGTGACCCTTTTTTTGGTGGTAGATTTAGACGTATAGAAGGGAACAGATGCTTTACCTTTTTCAGAAGTTAAAAAGGCAAATTGGGGATAGCTATGTTCTGTATCTGGGGCAAAAGGTCTCTGTATACTATGCTGTGTTTCAGAATAATTGGTAATGGTATGGAAATTGAATTTCTGCACAACTATATGCAGTATTTAGACTTGTCAGCCCAGATTTAATGGCAGGTTTGTCCTCAAATATATATTAATCTATGGTTGGCCTTGCCTGCTACAGCAGCTGAGTGCAGTTCTGTGCCGTGTTTCTGCTAGGCATTACTGTCCTTTCATTGAGACAGGAATAGCTTCTTCTACCAGTGTTCATTTGTTTGAGTTGTTGTACAAAGGGGTTTCATCTTTTTTAATTCTTTCTGGTGCCTGCAATCTGTAACTTGAAGTGCAGAAATTGCATATACCATCACAATGCCTTACTCCTTCCTAGTTTGTTGAAAGCTAGTGAGAGTAATTAGTGCCTGAAGTACTTTGGGACTATCAAATTATATGGAAATTAAAAATGTAATTATTCTGTTTTGGGATATTAGAGATTTTACCTAGATTTCAGCATTTTGATAACCTGAAAATGAACAAAGGTATATCTTAAATGTCTTTCTTAAATTATTTAAATTACATTATGGAATTGAATGAAGTCTGTGTAGAAACATAGATATGAGTTCCAGAAGAAATCTGAACCTAAAATTTCAGATTGAGATGCTCTGGTTTCAGAGACGTTGATCTATTTACTATTGAAGATGTATGTATCTGGGAGGGAGAGTAAGTTCCCAGATAACATGCTCTGTAGAAACTACAACTTAACAAAACCTCAAGTTAATTTTTCAGATGGAAGTAGCATGAAAACCAGATTCTTTTAATGTTCCATGGGAAAATCCTATTCCTGAGCTTGAATTTCATAGAATCATAGAATGGTTTGGGTTGGAAGGGACCTTCAAAGGTTATCTAGTCCAAGTTCCTTGTTGTGAGCAGGGACATTTCCAGTCACCAGGCTTCTGCCACCTCTCTGAGCAACCTGTTTCAGTATTTCGCTATCCTCATTGTAAAAAAATTCTTCCTTATATCTAGTCTGAATTGCTCTCTTTTTGTTTAAAGCCATTGCCCCTTTTTTTATCGTGAGAGGCCCTGCTAAAAAGTTCATCATCATCTTTCTTAGGAGCCCCCCTCAGGTACTGGAAGGCCACAACAAGGTCTCCCTGGAGCCTTCTCCTCTCCAGCCTGAGCAACTCCAACACTCTCAGCCTGTCCTCAACAATAGAAGTATTTCCCTCCATTTACTCATTTTTGTGGCCCTACTCTGGACTTGTTCCAACAACTCTGCATCTTGTGCTGAGGAATACAGGGCTGGGCACAGTGCTCTAGTGTTTTATTACCAAGTTACTAGAAAACTGTTCATGACCTTCAGATCCAGTGACTTTAAAACTAGTGTTTGTGTTGTATGTTGAATATATTGCACCACAAGCATTAGGCTAATTCACACATATATCCATATATATATTGAAAGCCTTTACTCATTCTTTACACAATATTGGAAGTAGAAAATGTCTTGAATTTATATATGGCTTCTAATTTCCACAGGGAATCTTGTCCCTAGTAGAAGCATGGTTGGCACAATGGACAGGGAATGAAAGAAGTCACTAGGCATGTGCCCTTTCTTATTTGCATCTAAATTGTGTCTCTCTGAAATCTGTCAGGTGTAGAATGATGAAGATGATGGAACCGATCATTGTATTGTGTGATAGAAACTTCAATGGTGTCTACTTGACCAGGTTTGAGGCAGGTTACAATTCAGATAGCTGTATCTATAATAAGGATGTGTCTGGCTGCCAGTAATGCCATTTTCATTTTCTCAAAGTGCCCTTATCAAGAAACAAATCTGTGTAAAAGCATATCTTAAGGCTACCTGTGACACTGTTGAGAATGCATTTCAGAAAGAGCCCAGCTGTAAGTGTCAGCTGGTTCTGCCAGGTAAGGTACACAGTCTGCTTCCAGGGAAATGAGTAAGAAGAGCAGAACAGTGTGCCTTACTGATATTGAACACTGGCTCAGAAACTTTATCTGCAGTTCATGTTGGATACCTGAAGGGATTTACTGTCTGAAATGAGTTTCCTTCCCACCTTGTTCTACTCCCTATTTTTTTCCCCACCCATGAGAAATACGTGTTTTCAAAAATTACGTGCTTAGCAAAATCAGGAGCTTTTCTTATCAGGATTCTGAGACATAGGCACAGTGCTTTGACCATTATGTATAATTTTAAAAGGTACCAAGATGCCAGATGCTTTGAAGAAAGAGCGGGAACAAATCTGAGGATTGCTGACAGAGGATAAGTGATGTCCAGGGTCGTGAGCTACCTTATTAGCTTTCTGATCATTTGATGTACCTCAAGGCAACTGCTAAGCTGTCTCAGTTCAAAGAGGAGTGTGCCAAGGGGCCAGATGCTCCTGTTGCAATAGCATTCCCAAAGTTGGCTTCTCTGGGCTGTGCAAGTAATCCCGCAAGGAGTAGCAGGACGACAGCGTAGTGAGCTTAGTAGATAGGACGTCAGTGTTGCACTAAAATCCTCTTAGCCAATTACTGCAATTTGATTATCCCAACAGGTACAAAAGATTTAAGATATTAAATTAAGCAAAAGCACAGGCGTCTGTGTATGTGTGGTTTATACAGTGCTTTCAGGGAAGACTCTGCTTCCAGCTGTTCAGGTTCTGGTGCCTCACCAGAACCAGTAGTTTAAGAACCACCATATAAAAAAAGCACAAGAGATGAACAACTGAACTGTAATCACTGCTTGCTTTCCACTAGCTGTGCTTTTTCATTGAATATCTTGAAGTTAATATCAATAAAGATTTGGCTTCTCTTAGGAGGAAACAACTTAAATATCTTATTTAAAGTCAAGTTTGTATCTTCTCATATATGAAAAATCTCATACCATCTTGATGCTGTGTTTTTGAAGCAACTTAATCACTCGAATACTACATTTTAATAATCCCAAATTCTTATTTTTATGTGCATAATGAAGTTATAATTTGCATAGTTATATAAAAAGTCACTGCATTTTTAATGTGCAAACAAAAATGCACCTCTGCCTCACTCTATGAAAATGTAACTCTTTCCCTTTCCTCTACCTTCCATATGAACTGAAATGTAACTCCCTTAAACATTTGTACAAATTTGATGCAAGGATGTATCAATCATGTAGACTGAGGCTTTGTATTTGTCATGGTGATAGAAAATAAAATAACTTTTTTGGTAATGTAGAGTGTGTTTGAAGATGTACAGCAACTTCAAAGAAATGCCACATATACAAATGCCTTTCTTTTTTCCCCCTTTCTCTGAAGACTAGGGATACAGCTCTGCATTATTCCCTCTGAAGGCCTTTCAAAATTTAAAACACCAGATATTTCTGCAAAATTGACATTTGGAGCCCAGTGAAATAAGTGATTTCTCCTCTGACATTGAATGGGTCAGGGTTTCTTAAGATGACAGTGAACAGTACATCCTTTGAAGCATCGTATTTGTGCTTTGTTGAAAAAAATGCTGGTGTCTGAGATATTTGTGATACATATGATAATGCATTGCAAGAGCAAATGTAAGTATTGAATATCAGGGGGAAAGGGTAAAGCTATTGTGATAAGGAAGGATATTTCTAACAGTGATCACTTTCTCTGTTGGTTTGTCTGGATACTTTGTCTCTAGAGGAAACTTGATTTAGCAGGAACACTGATTTTTCTGGGAAGACATTTCAGCCCCTTTATCCTCTTATCTTCTGGTCACAAATGAGGGACAGGAGCTTCTGTCAACTTCTAGTGGAGCCTGAAAAGGCAGACAGCTTTTTTCTCTCTGCTTTGTCCCCACTTTGTTTTCAGGTGGGAATCTAGGCATCAGCCTCCTCCTGGGGCAGCTGGTACAAGCAGGGCAGTATGGACACATTTAGCCTGTTCATGTCAGGGATGTAGACTGGCAGCCCTCTCTCCTCAGCCTCCTCCCTTGGCTTTAAGAACTTGTGTGTATATGCATGTGGAAAAAAAATCAGAAATGTAGCGCTATAGAGACAAAAGTGCTCAAATGGAAACAATAGCTTTGTTACTGTTTAGAAAAAGAGAATAAACCTGATTGAATAGTAGGCGTATGATCTCTTTAGGGAGAAATCAATGCCTGTGCTATAAAACCCATGTTCTTTAGCAAGAATGTCAGCTTCTCTTTCACTGAATGGGCTCTCTCTGAAACACTCTGTTAAATGCTACTCAGGGAGGATGCAATCCTCTTAGAAAGCAGGCATCCTGCTGGTCTCAACTTTCAGAAGCATGCTCAGGAGCTTTTAGTTTGTGTGTGAAAAGCTTGCAGGCAGCGGCTTTTGTGCAGGAAGACCAGGCTTAATTGGATTTACTATCAAGTAGGAAGTAGGTAAGGTCTTTAGAAGGAGCTAAGAGGCTAATGCGTAAGATGAAATATCACCAGATTTGTGTGTTTCTCTATTTCCTTGTATAAATCCCTTCAGCCTTTTCTTGAAACTTGAGGGGCTTCGTGCAATGAGGGAGAAGGAAGAGAGTACAGGCAGGTGGTGAGGTGGGATGGGCGGAGAATGTTCTGCACTGGGGCATGAGGTAAGAGACAATGTAGGGGTCTTTCTGGATCTCAGTAAGAAAGGCTTGATAACAGTTAATGAAATAGTGGGTGTGATAAGATAAAACAAAGAGAATCATAGAATGGTTAGGGTTAGACCTTAAAGATCACCTAGTTTCAAACCCCCTGCATGGGCAGGAATCCCTCCCACTAGACCAGGTTGCTCAAAGCCCATCCTGGCCTTGACCACTTCCAGGGACCTCCACAGCCTCTCTGAACAGCCTGTTCCAGTGTAAGAATATAGATTAATATAGATGGAAGAATATAGAAGAACATAGATGGCAAGTAAGTCAGATGCTGGGTACCTAGTGTTTGGACAGCACAGGTGCAGTGCAGATGGATTTCCGCATGGTGCTACACGGATCCTGTCTGTGAAGAGGCTCCTTCTTTTGAGTCATTATTATGATATTGAGCTCTCATTACGATATTTTTTCAAGAAATCAACTCTCATAATCATTTTTAACATCAAATGGTTCAGATGAGAACTTCTTGCTGCACTTCCAGAAAAAGATAAGAACAGGAAGGCAGTGTAGTTGCTGGTGCAGAGTGGGAGCTGTCTGCAGGGTCCTCAGTTACTACAAACTCACTGGGTTTGTACTGTAGCCAAGGTATTTGTGCAGCACAGCCTGAAGACACATGGGACAGGCAGCACAGAGCTGGGCCTGTTCAGGTTAACTGTTGTGTGGTTTCCTTGAGGGACCCAGGTCAGGATAACTACAGGGAGCTCGTGTTTTGGTGGCCTTGGAGCCCCGTCTGTTTGGTAGGTGCCCAAGCACTGCACAGACTGCTGGCTCTGGATGCAAATGGCTGGAAAATGGTCACTATGGTTTAGGTTTGGCATGCAGGGTTGTAGTGCAGAAGAGGACCTCTGGCACACCACTGCATATCCACAATGCTGCAGATCTGAGTCCAGCTCGACGTATGACATAAATCTGTCCTACACTTTGTGGAGGTAAGGGCTGAGGTACAGCTTAGGTAGGGCACTGTTATTTAGGGTCAGCACCTGTCCCCTGCTCTGGAAAGTGGAGACTTTAAAAACGGTGCGTTTCCTTTCCTTCAAGGATCTCCATCTTCCCTATTAAGCAGTTTCCCTTTCCAGGGCTGCGGCATTGTGTCCAGTTGGCTTTTCAGGCAAAACGCCTGCCCCTGTTCCATGCCTGCTCCCAGCATCTCAGTTCTGCTTTGAGGAGGCCAGAGGGACTGCCTCAGAGCCTGGCTTCCTCCTGCCTGGCCCCTGGTTGTTCACAGCTTGTCTGTAGCAGTTTGCATGCAAAATTTGCTTTGTGCAGCCCAGTTATCTTAATTGTTTCTCTGTTCAGTGAATTGGCAGCTGACAGTTAGCTTGCCCAGCTCCTTTTTCTCTCATCTCTGCTATCTAAAGGATTTACATAAATATCCTCGGGCACTCTGCTGTTGAATATGTGAATATGCTGCATCAGGGACCACTGGTTTGTGGAAATTAGAAAAGTATTTTAATTCCTAAGATTTGACAGTCCCCAGACCATTTGTAGTCAGACCACTTCCAGGGGCTTCACTGCTGCCCTGCTGTTTCTTCCTGAATACAAAAGCATACCTGTACTGGTTTTTGCAATGTGTCAGTAAAGATGCTTTTTACTGTCTTTGGTCTGCAGAACTGTGTGTCCCTTTCCTTCCTTTCATTTGCTTTAAAGAACTAAAACCTCAGAACTTAAACCAGGAGCCTCTTACTGACTTTCTTACTCTGTTGTTTTGTTTGGTTTTGATTCTGCTTGGAGCGCCTGATGTATTGAGCAGTGCTTGCTAATGCTGATAAAAGAAAAAAGGTTTCAAAGAGAACTCAGTACAATCCTACAGCTTTGGCTGACTGATTTGCAGTCTAATGCAGTAGTCAGAAAATCCAGAAATCACAAAAACCTACTTGAAATTTAGACACTCCCAAGACTGAAATTCCTGGCAGTGGAACAGCAAGAGAAAAGGGAGTACATCAAGTTGGGAGGGGGAATTCTAGGGCCCTAGGCTTTAAGAAGCTGTGATAAACCCCTTAGTGTAGGCTTATGTGGAGTATCTTTTCCTATAAAATGGACAGTTTTAGCACACTGTAACATCACTGTAATTTTTTAATCTGTAAAACTATGCATCTTGCTTCTGAATACTTTCTGAATGCAAACTAAGTTTAGGAGTTGCCTGCTTTAGTTGCTTACCTGAATATATTTTAGTAAACAGTTAACATTCAGACTATGTAAACAGGTTAAGGATCACTGTTACCCACCAAATTGTTTAATCTTTGACTCTTCATTCTTTGGTTAAAGTCTAAAGATATATGAAGGGCTGTCTCTGTATCTCATATAGTATGTGCTTTGAGTCTCTCTTTGGCAGATACAGTAAAACAATTTTTTCTATTGAGTAGGCACATCTGAAGAACTGAAATTGAACACATTTTGAACATAATGTACTCTGTACTGCACAGCAGGTTCAACAAAAAGTAAACGTCATGGTTCTAGACTGATTTTTAAAATACCTATTTGGTCGATTTTACATGTTTTGCTGAATGAACTCAAGACTGCATCACTTGCCATTCACTATATTTCTGAAAATTCTCTGCTGCTGGTGGAGAAATGGGAACATTTTATACTGTACCTCTCATTCTTCTCCTACAAGGTTATGCAGCGTACCTTCAAAAGAAATGGTAGAATTATAAAGTTAGGCTAATTTGTGATTCCACTATTGTTAATATAAAGCCTCTGCACTCATGAGTTGCTAACAGGAATGAAGCAGGCACAGGCATGCAGTCCAGCTTCTGCTAAATTAATGGTGTTCAGTGCAAGAGTTCTGTCTCTCCCCTTGCTCACCTGATGCTTTCTGAGGTGCCATCTCTGTTGTACAGTGAGGATGTTTGAAGGCAGCCCTCATGAAAGACTGACTTTGTGAACCCTCTTGCTGCTTTGAAAAAGTGTTGTTCAATTACTTGTATTACTTTTGAATAGCAGTTCTGTAAAAACATCAGACCAGTCTTGTATCTGAAGTTTCATTTTGCCAGCAGCAGCGATGTGGATCAAAACAGCAATAGTAGGTCCTGTAAGTACTATTTCAGCTGATAGCAGAATTGCTGGACTGAAAGCTGTCTTTACTTAATCTGGCCTTTTCACAGAGGGATGGGTGGCAGAGTTGGACATGCTCAGCTGCTTCTCTTACAGCTGTGTCTTCTGCAAATCTAATCTCTCAAAATATTGTAGGAGGCACAGCATTTTTTTTTTCTGATGGGGAGGGTGAGGAGTCAGTGGTAGAAGGGTGTAGATGTGCATGAGCTGACAATAGGTATATGGCATTTGTGTGTGTATAGTGAAGCAGCTGAAGTAAATTTTTTGTCATCTTACAGTGAGCTGGGCCAAGATCTCAGCCCTTCTCTTTGAATGCTGCACCTGCAGGTCTGCGATCCTTTCTTTTCACTTTCATTAGTAAATCTTGAGCATTTTAAGTGTTAAACTACTACAGATCCTAAGGGGTTACATTATAGTAGAATTCTGGAAAATTTAGTTTACAATATGGCTGTGAATCATGGAAATAATAAAATTAAAAATCAGGCAGTGGTGGGTTCAGGTTTATTTGCATCTCCTTCTACTCCCAGGCTTTTATGTCATGGTGTGACTGCAGCACTCTACTTATGTTGTTGGGGATGGTAGTTTTTGTCATGTGATGGTAAACAAGACTCATTGACCAAACAAGGGTCCCCTTGACATTGCTATGGTGAACATACTTCATCACATTCTTCTTGTTAGTGCTGTCAGATAGCTTAGCTTATATGAAGCATGAATGATAAGTTGGGAAGATTAATTTTGTCAAATATTCTTATGACAAGGATAGCTAACATCTCTGAAGGGATAGTTTACAAGCACTTGCATGATTAGCCTGATTGTTTTGTTTCATAATTAATTAGGTTTATTCATGGATGAAGCTGTTGTTTCTGTCAGGAACTAGGAAGTTAATTTCTGATAGCCATTGTGGAAAGCTAAATTGCTCTTCCAGAAGCACCATCACTTTCTGTGAAGAATGTAATCTTGAATTTTTAGAATCCTGATGATATTGTGAGTGCACGTGTGTTTATAGTATAGGTGACCGTAGAGCTCCCAGTATTTAAGTTAAACCTCAGAGTACTACGCTTTACAGTTGCAGTGCCTTCAAGAAAAGACTGAGAGGTCAGAGTTGAGTCCCCTGACAGCATTTTCTTTTTGTGTGTTTGCTAATTAATAGGAGAGAGATTTTTGTGTTATGGATAAAGACTTTTGATTTTACTAGTCAAGATTATTAATCTTGAATTTGGTAGAATTGGATTTTGGCATTGAGTAGCTGGTAAGTGCATCTACACACATATCTTAATTTTTTTGATAGAGTTCCAGTATCTTTCTAATAATGATCAGTAAATTCACTTCACTACTATTAATATTAGTTGCGTGTACACATTAAGTGACCTTGAGAATATAGTGACATACTAGTAGTGCCTCTGCCACAATGTATACTAAAACACAGGGAAATGCTCTGATCAGTTTATTCTTTTCTTTATTCTTTTCTGACAGTATGTCTCACATGTCTTTTAAATAGATTAAGTTAAAATTGGGTGGTGCTAAGAATAGTTCAAGCTTTAACTTCTCGTATTTAGATTTTCCTTGTGGTTTTATTTATCTCTGTGAGTCTTGTAGGTTTTATAGAACTGTTTCTGAAGTTCCTGGCTTTCTTTCTAGAGGCAACTTGCCCCTTCTGGTTATGGCTCAGCTTTGTCTTTTTTATGCTTTCTACTGCATCTGCCAAGGGAACCTTTTAAATATGTCATCTATTTTGTCAGCTTTAGGAAGTGATCTGGGGTCCTCAGTGGGTGGTAAACTGTGTATGCTGAACATTCCTTAACTGAGAGATAATCAGGATATTTGGTGACTTTTCTTTCTAGTCTGATGTCAGATGCAGAAATTCTCAATCACTTCTTTCAGATTTTTCTTAACAAAGAAGCAAAAAATACTTTAAGATGATGTCTTGTAGTGTAACGAGGCAACCAGGTACCACTAATTGCCAGGGAGTGAGCATGAGCTTGTGTCAAGCCCACCTGTGCCAATTAGGGTGGGCCCCCTGGTCCTGCTCATGCAGTGGGGGCCCAGCCTAATTAGGCACAGGTGGGCTTGACACAAGCTCATGCTCACTCCCTGGCAATTAGTGGCACCTGGTTGCCTCCCTACACTACATTGTCTTATCAACCCTTGCATTCAGGATAAAACTTGCATTTTGATACACTTATAGTCCTTAGTTTCTGGTGAAATTAATAATTTTTACAAAAACAATCTATAGACAATTCTAAATTAAATGTCTTGAAAAGCAAGCATATGCAAGCAAGGTAAAATATGTGGTGTGATGTTAGCTACTGAAAATTAACAGTGCACTTGTTAATGGTAACCCTATTTGACAAAATAATTGCCTTCTGCATTTGACTTACTGAAGCTTTGCTGTTTAAAAAACCCATTTATTCTGTTGCACTATCCATGTCCAGTGATCCCAGGTGCTGTTATCTTTAGAGGAATAGATAAAGACTATTGTTCATTAATAATAAACTATTCATTGAGAGCAAAAAGATAATGAAGAGGTTTACAGTTAAATGACTAAAGATATAAATGAAAGATAATTTTAACTTGTCATATTCAATGCATTTTTAATAAGGATTAAATCCACAGAAAAATAGTATGTATAAAAAAATAAAAATGAGACAATGAACACAGGAACATTTTGGATGTATTTAAGTTCTAAATAAAGCTGCTTAATATTTATTCCAGATTTTTAAAATCCTTACCTAAAAGCTAAGATATGGGGGTTTTATACTTTCTTTTTTTCTCTGTACATGGTGAAAACTCCCATTCTGGTGTTTTGCTCCTTTTCCCCTGCCAAAAATCCTAACAAAACCTGAGGGTTTCAGGTTTCCTTGGGGCAGTACTTAGGTCTGGTTTGCCTGCTTGAAGAATTGATTCTAACTTGAGTCATCATCATCCTTGGTGCGTGCTCAGTGGCTGCATGCTGGTAGCCCTCGGCTTGTGGAGCTGTCAGGTTGGCTTTCAGAGGGACCTGTCATGAAAGGTGCAGGAATAACCAACATTCACTCTGCTGTTTTTCCACTCTGTTTCCTAACATTATCTTTTTTCCCCCCAAAGTTACAGGGATCAAACACTTAACGTCACCTTGTCATCATCTTTTCCTCTCTTCCTTTTTTTTCCCATGCAGCCCGTCTCTCCTTACTTTTTTATAGATACCATCCTTTGATTTTTTTTCTAGAATGAAGAGAGTCAAGTATTTTAATACAGTTATTTCATTTGCTCTTCTCAAAAGTAAGATACATTGCTACTGTTGTTATCCAATGTTTGGGAAGACTCCTGCACAATACTGCTGTCCCCTGAGCACATGGAAACAGTGTCACAATACACCAGCATTTTGTTAGTAGTAAAAATTCAGGCACAGAAGCCTTTAATATATTCTAGGGCTTGAAAAATGATACATATATATTGATGATGTATCAAATGCTTCTAGGCTGTAGGCAGAAGTGGTTCCCAAGTGTTTGGGAGCTGCAGGAAGGAGCAGTTCCATGCAGTATTTGCATAAGGTCATGACTTGCCCCTCTGGCTCATCTGAGTGACCACAGAGGTGATTGCTGCTGGTTTAATTAGTAGGAGTGAGACCCCAGGGCCAGTCCTGATTTGGTAGAGCCTGAAACATGCAGCTGGTGGCTGTGTGTGAGACATGTGAAGGAGCATGTGTGAGGGAGGGAGGCATGGAACTGGGCCATTACCATCATGTGCTGAGGATGCGGAGGAGGTGATGCTGTGCCACAGCAGTGTTGTGGAAGGTGTGAAGGAAAAATGCTATTATGCGTCCATCAGCTGTCAGAAAGTTGTGATTGACTCATGATAAGTTTCCCTGTGGTGCCAAGAGTCTGTGTTTTAACTTGCCCAAGGTAAACCTGGGATCCCCTGGCCTGCCACTGTCCTTAACTTGGAAAAAACCCAGCAAAACAGAAGTGGCTCCTTCCCTCTTTTTTTCTGGAAATTCCTTGACTGGCTTGTTTCTCCATCTTGCTACTTTATTTAAGGGAAGAACCATAGTAGTTATTTAAGTTGACAATCAAATTCATTAAAATCAAATAGATTTTTGTCCCTGATTTCAGTGTACCTTTGCTATCCCCTGCTCTGGGGACTCTGCTAAGAGCTCCCTGTGTAAGCTCTTATTTTTCAGAGAGAAGATTGTTAGGCATCAGCTACTGTTAGTGTGGAAACTGAACAATTTGTCCTGTGCTGACAGGCTTACAAACAGCTTGCAGCTGTCTATCAAATCAATTAAATGGCTTTATTCTTGTATGTGTAGTGCTTCTTTTCCAGAGCTTTTGTCAGTAATAATGCACAAGGGAGATAATTTTCAGCAGTATTAGAGGGAAGGACCTACATAAAGGAAATTTCTCTTAATGCAAACATCTTGGGATAAGTTGGGCAGCAGCAGTGTTGACACAAGTGTGAAGATGAATGTAGAGGAATGGATTAGTTCCCAGTTACTTAATTACCCCTAATGGACTTCAGAATATTTTATGTATTTCTTTCCAGAGAATTTTTTTTATAACAAAATTAATCTTTTCTGCCTCTTCCTCTTCTTGTGAAAAGCTGGAATGTTAATATCTCTTTATGCTGTTGTGCAGACCACTTTCTGATTCTGAACAAATCCACTTTTTAAAGAAAGCAAGACTGTATATTCAGCAGCAGAAGTACGATGAAGCGGTAAGTCTCGTATTGCTATACAATTTGTAGAAACTTTTTAGAAGAACTTCTGTAATATGTAAATATTTAGTTTTGTTTACTTCAAATGAAACTGGAAAATTAAAATTCTTTCCTCCTTATGATGCACATCTTACATATTTACACAAATAAAATCCCACTGTAAGTCCCCTAAATTTCCCATTTTGACATCAGTTCTGATGAATAATCGTAGAATCATAGAATGTTAGGTGGGAAGGGACCTCAATGATCATCTGGTCCAATACTTCCAGGTAATACTACTGTTTCTATGAGATACCTCAGCATCCTGTTGAGATGAGACTTAAAACTGTCCAAAGTGGGGGAATCTACCACTACTCAGGAAGACCTTTCATATTAGAATCCTAACTGGATATATTTTTACTCATACTTCTTAAACTGTTTGTTACCATTCCCTAGTACACTAACACACAGTGTATGCTTCTAGTGTGCACTGTTTCTACAGGGGGTAAATTGAGCGAGAAACTGAGAAGTGTAGTTCATGTTCATGCTTCCTAGGCTGCTAGTGGCATGAAAAAAGTATGATGTCTTGTTGATGGATCCTGCCTAGTGTTATTCTTTCATTTGAACCAATTTGTCAGAGACTGAGAGCCACATATGGAATCATTCTGTGCTTCCCAGTTCCAATATTACTTTCCAAAACATTTGCTACCCCTCACTGTGCAACAGGGCACTATATGGATGCAGTTCACCAGTGCTTGTGTTCTGATAATCACAGAAATAATTGACAGAGCTAAGTGATACAAAGAAGTCTTTCATTTTAACAGGTTTAGTTTGGTCACTGACCTTTGTGTTAAAAAGAACATGAAAAAGTTGAATATGTAAGGTTACATTTAGCTTGACTCATGCAGGAAAGAATAATTCTATTATATGTTAGGGTTCAGCTACTCTTTTTCCCTAGTATGATTCGAAGGGTAATTAATTACTATTTTATGCATAAGACAGCTAAATCTATTTTATACCTTGTTCCTTTTTATTAACCTCATTGAAAACTGGAAATAGCTTGGTGTAAATCAATGAATCTGTTTTGCTGTGGGTAAAGGTCTTCTTTCTGGTTTCCCAGTACTACTACTTGGCTATCACATACTTACAGGAGACATTTTCTACATTTCAGCAGTAAAACCTGTGAGTTTTTATTGTTCATGATACATAAATTTTACCCCTTGTTCACTTAAGTACCCCATGTGTTCAAGTTTGTTCTTGATCACTAACACATCAGGGCTTGTGTTTATGCCCTGGTAATCCTGAGCTTCCTTCATTGCAATGCAGAAAGATCAGTGCATTACCAGCTGGTGGAGTATAGATGATTCTTTGCCTCCTTAACTCCACAGCACTGTGCATTGCAAATCTGTGTTCATAATCATATCCTCAGGAATTACAAGGTTTTGGGTGAGTTTGCCCACCGGCAGACTTGTGGTCTCTTCAGTAGCTGACATACCTTTTTCTGTGGATTGTTGCTGTTAAGTCCCAACTGGATAACTGGACATAAAAAGAAACATCATAAAGTATGCTCAACATCTCTTCCTTACAGATCTTTTAATCACCAGAGAATTCTCTGTAACTACAAATGACACAGCTGAGCTTCCCATCTTGGGTAAATCACAGGGTTCAGCACATCTTCATGTAAGGAATGACATTCACAGTGGGGAAAAAAACACTGTCTCTGTCCTGGTGTCTCTCCAGTGGAGGTACTGAATAAGGGGACCTGTGATTGAATTGGGTACAACCCTTCTTGTGTCCAAATTATTTGCATCCTAAGAGCTCCAAGAAGCTTCTTTGTGAATGAAATTGGGGCTCCAGTTCAGTCTTTGAATTCACCACTGCTGCCTAGACAAAGTACTTTGAGTGTCAGGTACTACTGAAGGGAGAACATCAAACCCCAGGAAGGGGGGTATTTCAAACTGTTGATAGTGACCACATTTCAGCTGCATCCATAATCCTCTTCGTATGTAAATGCTGTGCCTTCAGAAGCACATGACTTTTTTTTAGGGAGGTCACTTTTACAGGAATATATGTGTGGTCAAATGCTCATGGGAAAACAAATGGTATGTTTGGTAGTAGGTGGTGTTCAAGGTGTATTATCTGTATAGCTTTCACCATCTGACCACTGTCATGGCTAGGGGGAATAGCAAAGGAGCCAAATGATGACTTTATATCCAGCAGCGTGTACTCCAGCAATTGGTTCTGCCAAAACACTATACCTGAGTGCAGAGAGGACACATGCCAAGAGCGCTGGAGCCTGCTTGAGCTCCAGTTGCTTTCAGTTAGGTCATTTTGTGAAATGGAGCTTTCACCATTCTAAACTGTTGTTTGTATCTGTTGTCTGCCTCTAGGTATCTCTGTGCAAAAGCCTGATTAACCTTGCTTTGGAAGGCTTGTCTTATTACCATACTTATGACAGGTTATTCCTGGGTCTGAGTATTGCAATGGGTTTTGTGGGATGGACAACTTACGTAATTTTGGTGATTATCAAGACCCATACCAGCTTGACCAAGGCTGTCCAGACTGAAAATAAGGTAGGTCAGAAACATGCAATGATTTTTTTTCTATCAGTTGTCATCATTATATGTATGCTCCATCTCCCTATGTGGGAGATGAGACTGTACGCCTTCCATTTTTTTTTTTACTACATCTGGAAACCGGAATGCTGTGGAGTTTTCTAGCTTCTGTAATCTTGCATTGTGTTACCACTTTGTCCATTTATTAGGATCAGGATTCCTAAACCATGTAAG
Source organism: Calypte anna (assembly GCF_003957555.1). Lineage (NCBI taxonomy): Eukaryota > Metazoa > Chordata > Aves > Apodiformes > Trochilidae > Calypte > Calypte anna. Next base: position 70,076,066 of record NC_044245.1, read on the forward strand.
TCTGAGTATGCAATACTGTGCATTCTCAGTTTCTTCCTTCCTACAGCTGTGCATTTTACTAGATGCCAATGCAAGTGTAAACAAACAGAGTGATATAAAACTACTAAATGGTCTGTCTTTAACTAGAAATCAGTTTTCAGCCTTAATGGTAGTGAAGTAAGCACTCTGTTGTAATAATACTTGTCTGAAATAATACAGAATTCAGGCTTCCATTTTGATTTTTCTTCTTTACTGTAAGGCAAAAAAAAAAAAATTAGCATGTAAATTATTTTATTCCTGTCCTCTTTGGCAATGTGAAATTAATTTTCAGAAGCTGCACAGTCCAGTCATGGGTTTTTAAAATGTATAACCTGTTTTAATAGTAAGGTGGTCCGTGGTTTCACAGATTGGCTTGCTTGCTTGCTCTTTGTGATTTGCAAGGGTGGAGCAGAAGACATCAAAGATGAAGGAAGCTCTATTTGAAAAGATTATTACATTTTGATTTTTCACAAAGTACAAAATCCTAGGAAATTAATGTACTTTCAGTCATTCATCAGGAAAAGTGAACTGGCAAAAGGTTAGCATTTCACTAGAGAAGGATTAAACCCTGGGTGCAGGGGAGAGGGAAACGTCAGGAATTTGCCTCAGAATAAATGGAATTGTTTCACTTGGTAATGTAGATGAGAATGAGTGCTCATCATCTTTACTGCCTTCAATATTTTACTCTAAGAGAATTACTATCATGCTATCGTGAAGTTTTTACTACTGTCTGAAATGAGATAGCCTTGGCCTTTAATGGAAATGATCAAACAAAATTCAAATGGGAAATACTCATAAATGCTGTACTGCGTGATTTAGGTTTTCTTTCCTCAAATTACTGAGAGGAAATAATCCAAGGTGCATGTTATGTTAGATATAAACAACATAATTACAATAAATAAACTGAGTATCGGGCACATTAATAACTACATTAAGCAAAAACTTTATGAATAAATAATTTTATTTATAAAAATGTTTTTAGTTGACATCACATTTTGATTTGCTATATTGATTTTACTTGTTGAAGACAAATTGTATGCGAGTGACACTGGTAGAGCAAAACTAGGCTTTATAGTTCTTTGTCCACAGGTACAGTTTTAATTCAGTTTTAGCAAGAGACCTTTTTCTGTAGAAGACTTTTGTAATATTTCTAAATACTTATGAAATCACAGTGTGAGGATAATTCTTGATATATGGAAATAATTAGGTTTATAGCTAATATTGGAGTTACTTAAAGAATTTTGCTGAGAAACTAATCTACCATTGACAGTCTTCTGCAGAGCACAGCCATTAAAAATGTGAAAGCAGCCTCTGAATAATGAAACGGCCTATTCTGTGTGTATCTTCTTAAGGTTTTGGCTTCTTATGCTGTATTTGAAAGAACTTCATAGTATGTTGTTTCACTTAGTAAAAAGCCTAATATTGAATCTATTTTTAACATACACAGAAAATACAAATCAGGTTTCTGTTTTCAATGCATGAATGACTATATTGGAATCTATAATATTTATGTCACTATATGGGATAAAATGATGATTGTATGTGAATACTCATTCAATGATAAATTATATAGTATCTGTGTGATACCTATACGTATTCATTCTGTCTAAATGTCAACAAATGTAAAATTTAAAACTAAGATCCAAAAAACTGCATTAGTTCAGCTTTCTATATGACTATTTCTACTTAAATGTCAGACCTTAGCAGATATGCTATTAAAAAAATAATTTACAACTTACATTTGCTGTCAATTTAGATGAAGGCAGCTACATGGCGGCTACGGGGGAGGGGAGAGGAGAGGGCAGAAAAAATGTTAACCCATCTACATGAACTGCTATTCAAATGTCTTTTCTCAGCATATTTAATGTAGCTTTGTATCTGTCTACATAACCCATTCAAAGAAACTGGCATTCATGTAGACAAAACAGTGTCTTCTTACCAACACAATGAACTGAAGCCTACTCAGTCGCTGAATCTGCCTTTGCTATGTCAAGTTGCAACACAAAGATAAAATTGTTTATTTAGAACTTGTACTTCGTCTTCCCTCACCAGCAGTTCTTCTGATATCCAAATGTCCCTAAATAAGGAAAGCAGTTCAAGGAGCAGGAAAAAGACAGATACAGAATCATTGTTTAAATGCTTCTCTGCACAAACAAGAGATTGCTGGTCTCTGGTGATTAAGGCCCAGTGTACCTGTCTGAGATTACCCATTTTAAAATTTTCCTTTCTCTCTTTGATCTTCCTCCTTAACAGTGGTTCAGTCCAAAAAGGTGGTAGGGAGAATGTTCTAATCTTTTTGTTAAAGGTTATGCTCCAAGTCTGTTTTTAGAATCAAAATTTAAGAGACCTCCTTTTTTCCCAAGACCTTTAGCATCTCTGACTTCAAATGGATTTCAAGTGTCCATTGAACATAAATAATACTGGTCTTCCAGATGGTAAGTGAGCCTTGCCTGTGCAGATATTACTGCAGGACCTTATGCAGAGATGTTTTAGAATTAGATCTTCAATTTTTTCTGTTGCTTTTTTATCCCATTGGATAGAAATGTCATCCAGAGTTGTGTGCATAGACACAAGGCAGTTTGAGTGGCTGGGTTAAAATAACATTTGCTTTACTGTGTTACTAACAAATAGCAAATAGTATGTAGTTTAAAGCATTTTATCGCTGTTCCAGGAGTGTTTGTCCAACCATTTGTTTTTCAGGAATCTACTGTTCTCTTCTATGGTTTTGCCTCTGTTGGAATGATAATAGGTTTCTTCCTGTTGATTCAAACATGTCCTTGGACATACTATGTATACTGTCTCTTGCCAGTACCAGTATGGTATGCAGTTCTGAGAGAGTAAGTAAAGAATTTTACAAAGAATGTTTTATAAAACTAGGTCTGTGCTTCCTTTTTGTTGACAATTAACTTTTTCCCATTAACTTGGGAGAAAAAGTTAGCTGTAATTTTATTAAACTTCCTGAAATGCTTCCTGAGACATTCCAGAGGACTCTGGTTTGTTTTGTTGGGGTTTTTTTTGTTTGGTTATTTTTCTAATAGAATGGCTAGGGTTGGAAGGAACTGTAAAGATCATCTATTTCACTTGACATGCAAAGTGTATTCCAAATAGACTTACACAGCTGCCAATTCTAGAAGATATCTTTTCTATTAACAAAAATAAATTCATGTCTTTCCAAGACAAAATGTTTTTAGAACACTCTTGACTGTAGCAAAATAGTGCTGAAATCTTGAGCCAGTACCCATAGCAGCTGATTTCTTTTGTAAAATGGGACATATTGTTCTGCTTCTTCAGTAATTGCTATCCTGTGGAGTGTCAAGTGTGCTTAATTCCAGTTACTTTCGGAGAACACGTGTTGGGGTTTATGCTCTGATATTGAAAGCTTGTCCAAATTACTGGTATAGATGGGCCAGAAATGGGAGGGGGAAAGCTGGAGGGTTTTATTGTAGATTTTATCTCTGGTAATACTGGGCAGAAGGAGCCTCAGACCACCACCCAGTCTGTTTCTAAACAGCAGGCAGGGTAAGCAATACCTGAAATATTTCTTGTGCTCTGACCCTCTCTCTACCCTTTAAAGGTAAAATCCCATATTTTTTCTGTTTTTTAAAAATAATTACCATCTTGTTCTGTCATTTTGGACAGAATTCCTGTTATTCAAGACCTTGCTGCAAATCTCATGTCACTTCATATCAATCAGTCTATAGGATTCTTCTTGACTTGTACACTGGGAATTGAAATACTAGTAAGTATTTTATCCATATGTATCAACATGGTAATTCATTGCTAGCATTTTACTTCTGAGAAATTATGTTTTATTAATATGCTTGTTCTTCAGTCTACTGTTATACCTGTGTTTCTTGGTTAGCTTTGTTTGTGTTTCTGTTTTGTTTTGTTTTTTATTAGGTCTTCAGCTTTTTCTACCGCTCTGCTCTTACTATTGGTCTTCTTGTCTTTGCTGGCTGGCCAGTGATCACACAGCTGTGGGTTCAAGCAAAGGTACTGTATTGCTTTGCTTAAAAAGAGCATTTTAAATGGCTGACAGCTGATTGCATCTTAAGATGCTGGCATTGGTCTATTTGGAGTACTGCTTTATATTCTTATTCAGTTATGCTCTTATTCTGATCTCTGTCATGAGCAGAATGTAGCAAAGCCAGGAATCTAATATGATCTGGATGGAACTCTCATAGAAGGTAAATAATAAGACTGCTTAAGAATTTTTCAGGGTTAGCTATCACTTTTAAGTTGTTAATGATAAATTAAAAAATGCTTGATTTAAACTGATATGACATGCACATAATTTATTAAACTGTTACAGTGATAGAAGTGTTGGCATGAGTGGTAAAAGTGCCACCATTTTAATGAATATAATAAATTCTTTGGAAAAAAAGTTATGATAACCAAAAAATTCTTGTCAACTCATTGCTGTATGCAATGAGCTGGCATGTGTTGTTTCCCCAAGGTAGCTTTCTTTACTGTTTTTCCAGGAAAAAAAGTTGAATTGTAGATAAGAGTGGGTAGTGGGGTTCGGGGGTAGTATCAACATTTTAATTAAAAGAAAACAAATTGAGTCAAATTGCTAAGTTTTTCTCTGAAAGAACTGTCAAGATGGAGTCTTGTATTTGTTTATATACTTTTAAAATTTTTTTTCTATATTTTATTTGGGTAATCAAGTAACTTGTCTTAAAGCTGTGTGTACACAGAAGATGTGTTGTAGCACAGAAAATTTCCATTCAGGAACTTGAATCTGACTTGAGCTTGAAAACTTTAAATGATATAGCTCTTAATGTCTTTATTTAGGGTAAAATACCTAGGACAGGTTGTTTTCCCCTTCTCTTTTAGCAAAAAATTTAGATTACTACTTAGATGATTATGGTGGGTAAATTAAATGCATTCAGATTCAGAGACTGGAAAATGTTATCATATTGCTGAAGAACAGGTAATTAGTTGCTGTGAATGTCTGATGAGATGAGTTTTGTTCCTTTTTTTCTGTAAGGTTATTCATCAGCTTTCTGGTGACTGCAATGTGTGTGAAGGCCACACTTTGAGAAAGTACTTTTAATTATAAGCTGGGCTTTAATTCACGTTGTCTTTGCTAGGATTTTGACAGCTGTTTAAATGAGATTCTTTTCTGTATTAAATTGAAGTGCTGTGATACCAATGACCCTGTGCCCCTTTCAGTTAATTTTTGTATGTGAGAGATACTAGTAGCAACTGGTAGTTCACTAAAGTACTTTTTCCTGAGAATACAATTGTCTTTCCACATGACCTCCAAAAAATCCCATTTGTTTTCCTTCTTTTAGACAACAGCATTGATCTGGACTCTTCTGTGTGTGCTCCTGGCAATATTTCCTTTAATGCCTGTTGTGGGAAGAGAACCAAACATTCCTTTGGTGTAAGAATCTCATGTTCTTTAAACTTTTTTTCCCCCGCTTTTATATTCAAAACTTAGGCCAACTTTTGATATATGAGGAATTTCATTAATGAAAGCTTGCTGAGACAAATATTGAAATTCAGAATTTAAATAACATTGTAAAGGCCCCAGTTATTCACTAATCTGAATGAGAATAGGCTTTCAATTCTTTTGCCCCATGTCCAGGATAGATCAGTGGACAGTGAGGTGGGCTGGAAAGTCTTATCTGCCAAGTTCTAAAGATTGTAACCAGCAGCATGAAGTCCAGCTGTAGGCCAGTCACTAGTGGTGTACAACAAAGGTTGTTACTGGGGCCAATAACTTCATTGGTGACCTGGATGGTGGCACTGAGTTCACCCTCAGCAAGTTTCCAGGTAATATAAAACTGGGAGAAAAGATTGATGCAGCAGATGGATGTTCTGCCCTTCAAAAAACAGACCTGACGAGATGCATCTGAAATTGCTGTCTCTCATTCTGGGCTCTCTGGGAGAGAGATGTGGACATACTGGACCACAAGAAGAGAGAGGGGTTAGAGTATCTGTCACAGGAGACCAAGCAAGAGCTAAGACTGCTTATCCTGGAGGTGGATAAGGTGGAACTTGTTATTCTTGAGAAAACTCAGGAAGATCTTATCAATGTGTAAATATACTTGTCTAGGGGAGAAGAGTAAAGAAGACAGATTCTTCTTAGTGTCCACTTAAGAGACAAGAAATGTACAAAATTTCAGATAGAGGAAATTCTGCTTAAACATAAGAAAAAAGCTTTTTTTTATGATGAGGGAGGCCAGTCACTGGAACAGGTTCTCCAGAGAGGCTGTGGAATCTCCATCAGTGGAAGTATTCAACATCCGGCTAGGTATGGCTCTGAGCAGCCTGCTGTAGTTGACACTGCTTTGAGCAGGGAGTTGGAGTACACTGATCTCCAGAGATGGTTTCCAGCCTTCATCATCTGAGTGAGTAGCCTGCAACTGTGTTCCTCTATTGGTTTGATCTTGAACCAATTTACTTGAAATTTGCTTGAAAATTGCTTTTGAGACAGGCCTGTGTAGCCTGATTTTACTGAGTATGAGGTATTTGTACATTTTTGTGTTATGTCTGAGAAAGCACAATGAATGCAGCAGTCACAAATGGACTTTTTGTCAGTTTCTTACTGGAGATGCCAAGGGACAAGTGGAAATGAAGACTGCATGGTTTGCTGCCTCCACATCACGGTTGTAGCATGATAGAGAAATACATGCAAAAACTTCTGCTGCCTTTAAGTTTCCTGTGCTTGCTTGATGATGATATTATTATTGATCTTTTAGTGAATCATATCTGTTGTTTTGGAACAGTGTTGTAATTACGAAATTTACTCAGTAATGCCAAACAGTATTTTTTCTATGGTTTATGTGCTGAGTTCCAATCTTTCTCTTAGTTTTACTGTTGCATTTAAACAAGCTATGTATTTGAGAGGGATAGTGGTGTAATTACCTTGTTAGATGACAAAACATGAAACCACTAACTTTGAACATATACAAACAGTAGTCAGTGATTAAAAGTATTATTTGGAGGTAACCAAAAGTTTCTAAATATAACAGGTGACAGATCGGGCATGTGGCCAAAATGGAGATTTATTTTTTTGCCATTGCCATGAAAAGAACATAACTGTATTTGTGAATTGCAAGCTTGCATTAAAAAAAAAAAAAAAAAACCAACCCAAACACATGAACACATCCACACTCTAAAAAAGGAAAAAAAAAACAGAGAGAGAGAAGCCCCAACCAACAACTTCAAAAACCACACAACAAACCACACTTCCACACTTGATTCTGGTTTTGATTTTCTAAAGCTGGATGTTGAAGTTTCCTCAAACATATTAGGTCTTGATACTGTAATGAATTATTTAATCTTAGTGAAGAGCACTTCTATGAAAATTTCCTGGTCCCTTTGGTGATACTTCTTGGAATTTTATTGTTCTTTCATTTTTACAGAATAGCAACTGGTTTGCTGACTCTCCTGATCTCTTTCTGCTCGTTGGCATTTCTTTGTAAAAGTGAAAATAAGTACAGAAACAGTGAAGATTTGAAAGTAATTTTTTATCAGGTCAGTTGCTACTTTTCAGTAATTCTGAATGTTAGAGGGTTTTTACATGGAAATTTTTACATACTTTTAAGAACGTGTTCCTACCGAGGCGACAATTTTCAAGGAGAAAGTGACTGTTCCTAAGAGTTTTAAGACTCTTGTAGGAGGACACTGTGCTCATTGTAACAGGCATTTTTAAATATCACAGTGCTGTGATTCCAAAAGCTCACCCTGTGAATATTTAGATGTGTTGATACATAGTTGATGCATAGAGAGTTTGATACACAGAGAGTTTGAGAGTTTGTTCTGCCTTCAGTCTGTATATGTAACTTCCAGTGACCATTGCAGGAATTGCCTATGCAGACTAAGGACAGGCTTGCTGATTCCAGGGGTTCTTTACAGTTTCTGGCTGTTGTATAATCATATGAGACTGATACTGAGATGGTTTTCTCTTGGGTAAACCTTCTTTCAGATGAAAGATGGATTTTTTTCCTTTATAGCTTCATGAAATAGGTAGATTTTTCATACTAAGTGCTAATTAAGTTCTAGAAAGCCTTTAAGACTCTAAGACCTTGCATGTCTGCTGTCCTCTTTTTTTTTTAAAACTTATTACAAGATAATGGTTTTATTTCAGGACCAAATGTATTTACTGTCATTTGTGTGCTGGAGTTTCTTACTGAGCTAAGCAATGCATTAATTAGATCAGGTAACGAGCTCAAATTGGTAAAAGGAGGAGGCGAAAGAGTAATGAATGCTTAAAATGCCTTTACTAGAGCACATTCACATGTATAAGGGGATGGTGGTTTCTCTTAACTTTTCCATCTTGACTGTGGTTAAAAATTATCTGTGCCTTTTCTAAGTGTGTAGGACAGATATTTTCAGTATATGCTCATCGGTGGATTTCTCAGTGAAATGCCTGAAAACAAGCTGTACTGGATGGAGGAGTGAGAGAGCAGCTGGGGGGGCACCAGCAAATGTCAACTCTCCACACAACTGCTGCTGCATCTCATGTGATATAACTTTGTGGAGAAACTCACAAATGATGATGATGATGGTGATGATACAGATATGTATCATCATGTAGTAATGCCAGACTATTATTTGAGTATCAGAAAATTCACTCGCAGAGCCCCAAGATACTCAATTAGATGAACATGTTGAGCCTGCCTGTTCAGGGAATAACACCTTTGGTTTTTTCCTTTAAGAAGATCATAAAGCTCCTCAGAGCTTTACTCCTCTGTAAAATACAGAGAGTATTTTACAGTAGTGACATCTACTTATTAGTCTCTGTTAGATTTTTCTTTCAAAAGCTTACTTGGGAATTGAAAACAAGGGATCCACCATGCACAGTCTGGGTAAGGAAAGGATTGGAAGGGGAGATTATTCAGACTTACCAAGGGGAAAAGGACATTACAGAGTCATTCCCTGTTTCTAAGTAAAAAACTTGTTTTGAGGCTAGGTTATGTTTACTTTCCTTGAAACCTAGAGGAACACAAAAGCAAAATGTCACAAGACTGGTATTCCTAGGCACTGGAATTCTCTTGTTCGTCTTTTTCTTTTGAGCTGGAGTTTTCAGGGGGAACAGGGAAGAGAGTAACCTTCAAAAATGTTGGTTTGGAGCATTTTGAACACATGAGTTTTTATTTACAGCTCCCAGGCAGTTTTAAGGGTGAGATGAACCATCTGGGAATTGACCTATAGTGAAGGTATCATATCTGGTAAGGAACAAAGCTTGTTCCATTACATAAATTGCTCTTTTTTTGGTGAAAAAGAAACCTGAGTTGGCAGACTCTTTTTATTATTTTTTTTTTTTTTAACTCTAGCCTTTTTTATAGTGTGCAGGTCGTGATTACGGTTCTACTGTTCTCTTTATGGGTTGTTGTCATGTTAGATGCTTATGACAGCTCACAGAGCTGCTGGTGAAGGGTTGTTGGGACTGCAGATGTCACACTTAGTTTCCTCTTCTAACTGTGACTTAGAGATGGGTGTTTCTCAGAGGCCAGCTCTTATGCTGTTCAAGGATAACCTCTGAACTTCAAAGAAGGTTGTAAAGGAGGAAAGAAGACTGATTCTTAGCTGGAGGCCTCTGCACCTTTATGTTGCTTCTATACTGTCCCACAGTTCTGGAAATGTTGGTAAAAGCTAAGAGCAATTTAAACTGAGAATATTGGAGTCTCAGAAGCAGATGCTGAGCTCTTCTGTGGACAGTGGCATAGATGTAGCAGCAGGAAATTGTGATCACCTGGGCATGTTAGTAAACTCTAGTCTTCCAAGGCACAAAATATATTATGGGAGATGTTACAAAGTGACTTCACCAGTGGCTAGGGGATTCCCTAGCAGACGGATTACCAGAATTCATGATACTAAAAAAAGTTGAAAAGATATACAAAAAGGGAGAGATCTGGCCTGAATTCAGCAAATTCATCCCAAATGAACATCAAAGGGGACAATACTCTGAGCTTTTTGGAGGCTTAGTGTTTTGACCTAGCTTATTGATGCTATGCAGAAATACAAGGCATGTGTTCTTGTAGCCTGAAATTAAGTAGAAATGTCAGATACTGAGCATCTGTGAAACCAGGGTATAAAAGGATGCTGACTGCTAAGTGTATCCTTCAGGCAGGTACCACTAGGTATCACTGCATCTGGCAAGGGCACAGCAGCTATACATATGGTAAAAATGATGGATGTGAAGGCTATGTAGTTAGTTTGCACTAAAAAACCCACAGAAGCAACTGCACCTTGTAAGTTTTGAAGTGCATGTTTGTAAGGTACTGTGCATGCTTGACTTGCCTTTTAGTGGAACTGCAGAGTTTTGAATAAATAGCAGTAATTGAAAAATTGGCTCAAGCGTTTTCTTGGATAATTGTCATCTTTCAAGAAAAATTGACTCTGAGGGAAATTTTCCTCCAAGGTTTTTTTCACCTACTTGATGACTGAATGGTGTCTCTTGAATAAGGCAAGAAAAAAACCCAAACTTCTTCAGCTTCACTGCTTCTCCAAGGCAGAGAGCTCTGCTTGAGGTGGTTCAGATAATTTAATTTGAATAGTCTGCTAATATTGCAGCTTCTTTCCATCTCTGAAAATCTACCTCCAGTCTGATCTGCTGCTGTCTCTTGTTACAGGAGCTGTGCTGCTCATGTAAAGCTCTTGCCTTAACTACCCTTCCTCTTCACCCTGTTTCTGATCCTGCAGCAGAGCCAAAGGCTGTTCTAGTTCTTTGTGGCTGCTATTTGTGGACAAGTATTCCTCAAAAAAATACTCCAAAAAGTGGGGGAGTATGTTGTCTGTGGTTTACATGAGTATTTCAGTAGTTATAAAATGTCAGATAAGTGATCCAGGCCACTTGTCTAAACTGTTTTAAAATATCGCCAAGAATAAGAATTAAAGAACAAACAAACAAAAAAATAACTAGAAGGAAGGTTTAAAAAGCATAAGTTGTAAAGAGCTAGAAGTGCTCAACACTACAGATCAGAATTCCTGTTCTTATGTTGAATCAGATGAGGGTTATATGCAACTCCAAAGCATATTTGCATATTCACATATTTAGTATGGGAATGCAGAGATCTATACATTAGTTATGTGTTTCACTGTCTGATTTTTATTTTCTAGATGCTGAGTATTGCACTTTCAACATATGTTGTTAACAGTACCCATGACAATCTTAAGAACAAAAAGGGATTGCCTGTATTGAATCAAATTATTAGCTGGATGACTCTAGGTAAGAACATTTTCCCTTCCACATTTGTACTCTGATAGTATGGGAGGCTTGGGTGAGGGGTGGTGGCACTTTTTTGTAAACATCTTACTTTTGCACGTATTCCTTTGTTTGACTCCTAAGAGTTCTTCCATGTGTTCACTATTCTTTCCTCAGTGAGTTTTTTTGAGAAATGGTTAGTCATTTAGAATGTTGCTTCTTTCTACATCTGCAATGAAATGCAAACAGTTATGCTTTTTCAAGTATCTTTATCTTTTTGTTTTGAATAATCTGAATATTTTTGACATAAAGTCAAGAACAGTAAGCTGAGAAGTGGATAATTGGTTATATGGCTGCACCCATAGGGTTGTGGTCAATGGTTCAGTGTCCAGGTGGAGGCAAGTGATGATGAGCGGTGTTCCTCAGGGGTCAGTGTTGGAACCAGTGCTGTTTAACATCTTTGTTGCAGACATGGGCAGTGGGATAGAGTGTATCCTCAGCAGGTTTGCTGACAATTCCAGGCTGTGTGGTGTGGGTGGCACCTTAGAGGGAAGGGCAGACCATCCAGAGGCACCTTGACAGGCTGGAGAAGTTGTCCCCTGCCAGCCTGATGGAGTTCAATATGGCCAAGTGCAGGGTCCTGCACCTGGGTTTGCTCAGCCCCAGGCACAATTACAGCCTGGGGGCAGAAGGGACAGAGAGCTGCCCTGAGGAAAGGGACTCAGGGGTGGTAGTAGATAAGACTCTCAGCGGGATCTGCCTACTCAACTGGATCTGCCCGTGTGTGCTCGCAGCCCAGAAGGCCAACTGCATCCTGAGCTGCACCACAGGAAGTATGGCCAGCAGGGAGAGGGAGGTGATTCTACCCCTCAACTCAGCTCTCGTGAGACCTCAACTGGAGTACTGTGTACAGCTTGGAGCCCCCAGCACAGGAGGGACACAAACCTATTGGAGAGGGTTCAGAGAAAGGCCACAAAGATGGCCAAAGGGCTGGAGCACCTCTGCTACGCAGACTCTGAGAGGTTGGGGTGATTCAGCCTGGAGAAGAGAAGGCTCTAGGGAGGCCTTATAGCAGCTTTCCAGTCCATGAAGGGGCCTGGAGAGGGGCTTTTCACCTGAGAGGATGGTGACAGGACAAGGGGTAATGGTTTTAACTGAAAGAGGGTAGATTTAGGTTAGATATTAGGAAAAAATTCTTTACCATGAGGGTAGTTGGATACTGGAATAGGTTGTCTAGGGAGGTTGTTGATGCCCCATCCTTGGAAGTGTTTAAGGTCAAGCTGGATGAGGCCTGGTCTAGCGAGACATGTCCCTGATGTGCAGGGGGCTTTAAGGTCCCTTCCAACCCCAAAAAAAACCCAAAAAACAAAACAAAACAAAAAACAAAAACCAAAACGGTAAGACTAATTATTATCAGCCACTCGTCTGTTCTTATCTATAATCTATCTCAGAGAGTGATGCACATCTTATATTTTGAGTGTCATTCACAGAGTCTGTTTGCCAAGCTGAGTTTCTTTCCAGACTTGCTTTGAGGTCCCTAGAGTTCCTCCGTGAGTCAGACCTTCTTTAATGATAGAAGGCTAAAACTGATGCTGAAAGGCTGGAGCACCCTTGGAATGAAATCACTCACTCTGTAATTGTAGCAGTGGCCAAGGCTGAAAGCCGGGAAACAAAATATACCAACTTGCAGGGTTTAGAAAGAGCCTCATCTCTGTTTTGTTGATATGTTTACTATAAATATTTATGTACACTGTGTCAACAAACCAAGCATTCTCCATATATTGTAGTTTTATTTCTGGTCCTTAATAGATTGATTAATAATTATGACTTAACTGTTGATGGAATTTGAATGATTCAGTAAAGTGAAAGCACTATACCACAAGGAGGAATCACACCAATGTTATCTGTAAGAATACTTCCTTATAAACACGAAATTTCCATAATAAAATAGTCAGTTTTAAAGATTAAATAATGGCAATGCTTTTCCTTCTCCCTTCCCTTGTTTCAAGCACTGGCCACTTTTCATCTGCTTTTGTTCCTCTTTACTGACTCTTGCAGAAGCCCATTTCCTGTCTTCCCAATTTTCCTCTCCTCCTGTAAGCTGTTGAGCCCTATCCTCACCTTCAGAAGTTTCCTAGCTGGAGGATTCTCTATAGGTGCAGCACAGACTCTGCTATGCTGGGGGTGACTAGGCAGTTGACCAGTGGGCTGCCCTAAGGAGTGACATCCAACTCTTAAAATCCCACATCTCCATTAGAAAGATGTTGAAGGCAAGAGGCATGAATCACGACAGATGGTCCCCTGTAGTCCCTCAAATATTCCTGTTTCAAAACTTTCAAGTAGAGAAACTAATAAGTTGACAGTTTCTGTATCTTTACTACCAGTATTTTCAGTTGCATCTCAAAATGTAGCAGGTTTCCTAATGTAGCAGTAGGTCTCTAACCACAGTTTTTTGCTTCCAGAGGTCCTTGGGGTCATGTTAAGTGGTTCTCAGAGTAGTATTAAACAGCAGAGTTTGACTGTTTTTTGGAGTGGTGCCTCTGCATCATCTTGTTAACTTAATGATATCAGTTCCTGATAAATTATAAAGTCTGCAAGGTAGAAAGCCGGGGAATTAAAATGGTAAATATTTAAAATTACTTTTGATGAATATTAGCATTCTAAACACTTGGTATTCTTTAGCAAAAGTAACTTCTGAAAATATAAGGCATGTATGACCAGTATTGAATTTCTGTACAGAAAGTGTCAAGATCTGAAGAATGTTATCTTGTTACCAAAGATGAAATGTTTTGCTTTTAGTGACTGATGGATCTCTTTTTATTGTAGTTTCTTCCTCAATGTTGCCATTACTGAGCTCCACGTTGCTCTTTCAGCGACTGTTCAGCATATTGCTCTCCTTGATGTCCACCTACCTGCTTCTCAGCACAGGGTATTTCTTTCTTACTCTGCTTGGGTTGGTCTTACCTGTGAAAATTGAAGGCTGAATGTGAAATATTTTTGCTAAAGGTGTAAGGTGTGCTTCCAGCTGTAGTCTCACCATTCATGTGCTTGTTAGCTTCCTAAATAAAATCACTGGGGAACTTCCATATTTGTCCTTGTATTGTCCAGTATAAATGCTGTTTTGTTGGCATTCTTTTCAGCTGGACCAAGTGGTGATGGGAAGGGCATATATTTAAACAGTCTTGCACAAAAGTAAGAAAGTCTGGTTTAGTTTGTCTCTTGTCATTTTGGGATGTATCTTTCAGCTCGCAAACAAAAGGAAGCAACTTCTCTTCCAGCTGCTCAGCACTGGTGTCTAGTTGTGGCTTAAATGCAACAGAAAGCAGTCCTAAAATTTATTCAAATTTTATTCAAAGATATTTTCATGGAAGTAGTTTTTTGAAAGGGCTGCTAAGCCCCGTAATGAGTACACTTGCTTCTTTTTGGATAGAAGACAACTCCTCAGAGTTTATAAATGAAGAAAGCACTGTGTCAGCCAACTCAGTAGCTCTTAAGATTATAATTAATGGGGAGTACAAGAACCATTCTTTCCACCTCCACTCCCACTTATCCTCTGGATTTAATTACACTGGAAAATCAAGTAGAATAAAATATCTTGCAGCAGACATTTTGCAATAGCTGCCTAGCTTGCTTCTTATTTTATAGGAAACATTTTATTTTTTTTAAAAATCTCCTGCCTCCCTTTCATTTCACTTCTCCATTAATGTTTTGGTCCTAATCTTACTTCTGTCCACTTGTATACTTTTACACTCAACCAACAGCCCTGTCTGGACTACTGGATAGAGCATGAATGTTGCTCTTGCTGGGGCTGATAACACTGTTCTTTGTATTTTGGCCCTGCACCAGGCCACTTAAGCATTGACAGCTTTCTGATATCTTCCTACACTGTTCAAACACACCAGTAAATTTTTGGATTTTTTTTTTTTTTTAAGAAAAAAACCTGACCAAGTATAGCAAACCCAAGGCACCTGGTGCCAGGAGAATCCAGTATATTCTCTCCTCAGTGCTCTGTTGTACCATATAATGATAACCCAGTGCTTTGCCCAGGCAATTACAGCACCTGTCCGGGTGCAGTCGTGTGCAAGTATTGAAGCCAGCTGAAGAGCATGGTTGCCTGCAGCCAGGCGTCACTGAAGACATTCAGTTTATAGGCAACTGTAGACCATTGTGAGGATTGCAGGTACATTGACAGCCCAGCCGTTGTCATCTTCATGTTTCACTGCTTGTCATTCTGATAATTAAAGTAGAAGTCTCTATCCAAAGTTTTTTCTTCCAGTTTGAGACTGCTTTGTAGCAACACTAGTGGGGAGGCACAGCAGAAACAATAACAAGATTAACTGCAAAGATTTCCTTATTTTTAGACCAATAAGTGTGTTTCCACGGAGGAACAAAATAAAAAGGGGAAAACCAATGGTCTTGTCAGTATTAGTGGCATGGTTAGTGTCAATATTATGATTTAATCCTGAAAGAAAACAAAAAAAACCCTAGAGTGACACCATGAAGTGCAACTGAGAGTGCAGAGAGAAACTGGTATTATCCACTGACAATCTGCTTCGCTAAGTTAGCTGGGGGTTTTAATCCCTGACATAAGTATACTCATAGTTGCTACGTTTGAGTTCTGTAGCAGCCAGAAATAATCCTCTGAGATTGGGGGTATAGGTAGAACAGCTGAGCTGCCTTGGCTAGAGTGTGACTTCACACTGCTATTGCAGTGGACTGGGGTATTTTGTTAATGCTCTTTCTATTATACATGTGCCTCTCTCCTTGGAACTAAACTGAGTTTGTATGATCAGGTCGTAAAGAGAAACAACATTTAGTGTCTGTCTAGGTTGGACACTAACACCTCAGTTCCAAGTAACTCTCATTACAAAATTTTCCATTTTGCAGAAAAATGGGTGCAAAATGTGATTCTTTATTTCCTGTTTCTTTTTAGTATTATTCTTGTTTTGTTAAAATTAATAATGTCACAAAGGGCACTCATACAATGTTATGTCAGCTATGAAGTGAGAAAATAGGTACAGAAAATGACAAAGCTGAATCATCCTCTCTTTCTCCTACTTTTACCATTTGATTACTGGCTTTAAACTTCAACCAACCAATTGTGGGTACTTTTCAGAAATCAGGAAGGAAGGGGCGAATGACACTAGTTCTTTGGTATATCATTTGTGTGAATTAAGTAGAAAAGAAACATGTCAGTATTTGATGTTAAATAGTTGTTAGTGACTGCACTTACTATGATAATTATGTTACTCTTAAGGTATGAAGCTCTGTTTCCACTGGTGCTGTCTGGTTTGTTGTTTGTGTGGATAAATATGGAGCAAGAAGCACTGCAGCACTATGGTCTTTCACTCAAACCAAAGGTAACAGCTCCAAATAGCTCTATTGGGTTAATTATCAGCTTTATCTTTTTAATTTTTTTTTCCTTGAAGATACAATAAATATTCCAAGAGGTTTTCATAGAGCAACACTTTGCATTTGAGTTTGGGAAGCTGGTATCAGCTGTTTTATGAAATACGAATGTGACCTTGTAAGACAGATTTATGTTTTATGTTATTAAAGATATTCCACATCAGAGCCATTTCTAGGAAATCATTTTGACTTAGTGGTGTGTTCTACACAGAGCTCTGTTCATCAAGTGTAGTGCTAATTCAGCATAAGGTGCAATAACTCTTTAGAATAAGCACAGTGTCACTAGGTTGTTTTCGTTTTGTGGTGTTTGTTTTTTTTTAATACTGATGGCAGGGTCACAAGTGAGAGGCTGAAGAGAAATAATTTTTTTTCTGATATGACCCACAGGAAATATCAGAAATCTTAGTTTTATTTTGTCTTCCCCCTCTTTCTTCAAGAGCCAAGTTTTCTTTCTAATTAGACAGACGAGGAGCCAGAGACTAACTTGGGGCTACTACCTCCTTGAATTTGCCTGTAGAAGGGAGTTTTGTAATCAATGCAACTTCTTTCACTTTCACATTCAGTATGTTGTCAGTTTTCAAAGCCCATGCTGCTTTAGGTCAAGAGTTTAACAAACTATGGCTATGCCATTGATTTCTTCAGATACCAAGTGCAAGTTGCAGAGTTATCTGGTTGGTCATAGCCAGGTGTGCAGCACAGCTCTCCCCAACCTCTCCCGAATGTGCCATCCTTGGTCCAGGTCAGCTGGGTAAGAATCTATAGGAGTGGCCAGAGTCACTTTTAAGAGAAGTGCATTACACATCTTACCTTATTTTGCAGATCATAATTAGGGAGAAGTGCCACGAGGTGAAATCTAAACCCAGGCAGACCTGACCACATACTGTCATCTCCTGCAAGTTAGTTTTAAAACCTGAGAGAGAACAGGCTTTAACAGTTTGAAGCTGATATCAGAAATGAAAATGGGAGTTGCTTTTTATTTATGCTGCTTATATTTTATAGCATCTTACAATACAGGGAATGGATCTGAATGTAAAAATATACAGTTATCATGAGACCACAATTGTAGCCAGGGGCTTCTAGCACAGCAGAGTCATCTCTAGTACCCAACTCTACCTTTTGCATCTTGTAACAAGGCATTTGAGGTGTTCACCTGTCTCATGATGATTTGATGTTCTGTTTCTTTTTCTAAATTAAATTCTTTTAAAGCAGCAATAAACAGTGATGAATACTTCAATAATCATATGCAAATGAAAATATAGGTAAGGTGAAATTAAGTTTTCTGTTGGTATTCCCTCTGTCATTTTGCTTTTGGTTTCAAGTTAAAAGAACAATAATGCTTACCGTTGCTTTCCATTTTTCGTTTAGAAAAATAATCTCTAGAATGCCTGCTAATATATGCCACAAAGTAAATCTTGTACTAGAGAATCCAGCTCTGTTCTCAGATGCCATGACATTATTTTTAATTAAAATGTTGTCAGTGTTGAATTTCTATTACTTGAATTTTTTCTTTTCCCCAGTGAAAAAGGAGTTCATTGACCTCGTAAACTCCATAAAGATAATTTCACTTCAAGTCAAGTGATATTGTACTGAGAACTGAGTGAAGGAATTGGAGAATATTTTAGTATTCTCTCTCATAAGTCAGCTGAGGATAACTACAGTGTTGTATTTCTGTGGGTCTTTATCCACATGCTCATGTAAGCAGTGGAAGTGCGTGGGTGTAGGAGGAATATTTATGATGAAAAAAGATGATGATAAGTCTCATACACAGAAGTTCATTTTTAGTGAAGATAACAGTGGAAGCTCCAGTGTTCATTTGATCATCTCACTTGTGTAATCTTTCTGGCAGATTCATTAAAGTGTAATGAAAATACAGGAAAGGTTTGCAGTCCTCATCATGGTACTACTCTAATAACAACTGATAGGAAAGGAGGTTTATTTCTCATTCATTTCAGTATAAAATATTGCTCCTGTTGAAGTACATCAGTTGATGTCTGGTATTGATTTCTTTTGCTGTCTTTCCAGCTAGCTGTTTTCAGCTTCACCAATGCTACAGATATAACTCAGTTTCGACAGCTCCACCTAGATGACATCCGCAGGTCTTTCTTCTTTATATCCTTTTGCTGGTTGCTGTGTTCCACAGGAAAGTTGGGTTTGTGTCAAAAGGCCAAGCAGTAAAATCTGTAGCCTGGTAGGTCACTGGAAACAGAAGCTGGTGAAGGTGATTTAACTCATGTTGCTCAAAAGACAATGGTCTTGTATGTTACGTTATTTGATAAAGTAGTAAAAAAATCAGTACAAACTGCACTGTTTTAGAATCTGGATCACTGGTCACTTTAAAAAGTTTGGTCTCATAAGACCATTACAGTTGAGGTAAACCCACCTCAATTACTGCATCCAGTTCTGCTGTCCCCACCATAAGAAACACAGAGATCTGTTAGAATGAGTCCAGAGGAGGGCCACAAAGATGATTCAGAGGAGCAAGCACCTCTGCTACAAGGAGAGGCTGAGGGGGCTGGGATTGTTCAGCCTAAAGAAGACTCCAGGGGTACCTTATATCTGCCTTCCAGTACCTGCAAGGAACCTATAGGAATGCTGGAGAGAGACTTTTCACATGAGTGTCCAGTGACAGGACAAGGGAAAATGGTTTTAAACTGAAGGAGGATAGGTTCAGACTGGATATTTGAAGAACAGATTGCTCAGTGAAGCTGTGGATGACCTCTCCCTGGAAGTGTTCAAGGCCAGGTTAGATGAGGTCTTGAGTAACCTTGTCTAAATGAGAGGCATCCCTGCCCATGGTGGAGAGGTTGGAGTAGATGATCATCTATATGGTACTCCAACCTAAGCCATTCTGTGGTTCTGTGATTCTTCCAAGGAGTCCTGTTTTCAGTTTGTTTTTATTACATTTTGGCTGGAGGAAACTCATTCAAGCTTCACAAATCAGTTGGAAAAGGTGGCATCAAGGTTACCATTTTCACATATGGCACTGTGTTAGGAGGAAAATGTTAGGGGGCAGGCATTGGCTGTGGCTATGTAGGTGAGATGAGAGGGAAAGTTCCAGCAGACTTAGTGAAATATGTTCCTAGAATCTGGCCAGGAATTATTTTTATTATGCATGGTTTCTGATGTTAGAAGTGATATGGGCTTGGGAGGAAGAATTGTTTGTTCACCAGCATAGCAGTTATTTTGCATTTGTAAATGAAACTACAGCTGGTTTTTGTTTTTTTTGTTTTTTTTTTTACTTTGTTTTAATACAGTACAGACTTGATACCATCAGTTTTCTTTTCCATTTTGGAACTGCAGTTAAATGAGAGGTATTTGGCAACAAGGGTGGTGAGTGTGCAAGAGGGAGAGAAATGATGAGCCATTCTAGAAGATACAGGTTTCTAGTGCATGTGGGTTATCATAGCAGGCACTAGGGGAGGGGTTGTCTCAACACTGGTTCCTTCAAAAACGGGCTTTATAGTTCGTAGAGTAACCAGATCAGAGACAGTGGATCACAGTCACAGAGTCTATGCTATTGGAATTTAGGACAGTGCTGTTAGACATTGGGAACCTGCAGGAGAAGAATTGTGATGGACACCTCATTAAGAAGGCAATTCCAAGTACTAAGGAAAGGGACAAAACAATTTGCCAGGTGCTGAACGTTTTTATTTGCTTTAAGAGTATACTTGATAGTTTGATATTTTACTATTTTAGTTAAAAAATAGGCTAACTTCTGGTAAAGCCACTGCTGTTTGGCAGACACTAAATATTGGTCAAATCAAAAATCAAACAATCCAATTGCATTTTTTTAACCTCCATCATAGTACACTACTATAATCTAAGACTTAAATGTAGCACTCCTTTAGTCTCATCTTAGTTTAAAACACTTGGCTGTGTTCTGTTCAGCTACTGAAAAAAATAATTTACAGGTCTCCTTTGCAGAGACTGGATATGATAATACCGTCTCAGAAGATTTGACATTTAAGTTTAGGTACCATTTAAAGTTTAGAAATAGTGGTATTGGAAGAGGCACCTTTCCTACTAGAGCAGTCACATTGTAGCTACAACCCCATGAGCTGTGTATCTTAAGATTTCCTCAAGGTTCCTGTGTAGGGCCCAAAAGCCAGCGTGTGCCTAGGGACCTTATACCCTCATCTTCCAGAAGAAGATTCAGATTACTTATGCTTGGTATTTTTATTGGACCTATGTGCTACTGGCTTTTTTTTCTGTCCTACTGCAGAACTGTTGTTCTTATAAATCTTAAATGGCAGAACTGTGCTATGCTGTTAGACTGCTACATTCCTAAGCCTGAAATAATGTGGTGCTCTTTGGGAAGCATAATTTCTTCAGCTATGTTGGCCTAATCCTAATGAAATATTGCGTGCACAATCCCAACAATTCTGCTGAACAGTTGGTAGGAAATTCTTTATGCAGAGACTTAAATGATCAGTGCACAAACTCTAATGGGAGTGGAAAGACCAGAGAGAGCTCTGGCAGCAGCAGCCATCATCACTGATGCTCTGCCTGGTGTGAAAAAGCTGTTGCAACCCATCCTCTGACTGAAGGGATGTCAGCTATAAAGGGCCTCTCTGGACTCAGGAGGTAGAAAAATACTTTTCATATGTTCATAAGAGCAAGTGTTGTACCCAGATGAGGAAGGTAAGTTTTATTTTTAAGAATTCCAACTATACAGATATTGCCAGTATCATCCTCTCTCCCTCAAGTAAACTAAAAACTGTGAATCCAATGTTGCAATGGATAGATTCAGCATAACCTTTGGACAACAGACCCATGAGAGGGATAACAAATGAACCTTTCGTCTTGTTTCGTAGCCAACTACCTTTTCCACAGTCAGTTCTTCAATAAAGCCATCTCTTTTGGCGTGCAGTACACATGCATATTTTATTATTTTCTGCAAAAGCGTGTGTGTTTGTGGGTTGTGGTCCAGGGGTGATCCTATCTTGCTAGGCAGGAGCCCAGAAAAAATAAAACTTCAGCTTTCTGGCAGAGGACTCAAGAGAGGCTCTAAAATATTACCAAGAAAGTTCCTATCTTTCAAAATGAAGATTGTCATGTGTGAAATCTTGGGTAGAGCTAGACAGGACTTTGGATTTCTTAATGCAGTGTAAATCTGGAATAGTGGGCCAGCTCCTTGTAGTTTCCTGGTAGGATTTTGAAAGTAAATTGCAATGAAAAGGGGAAAATGCTGGTTTTGTTTTACTGCAGTTGTTTCTGTGGTGTGTTTTCCTTAAATACATCTAGGTTTTTTTCATAGTGACAGCCTTTTTTGGCACTGGAAACATAGCTTCTGTTAACAGGTAAATTTTATTCATTGAGATAGAGGGTATAAAAAAAATTTTTTTTATTATTAAAACTAACTGAAAGTTAATGTACTAAATATAAATTTGATTAGCAAAATCAGGGCAGCAGAATTAAAGCAATAGTCAGTGGAATATAATGGTAACAATTTGTTTTGTTTCTGCTCTCTATACCATATTCCCGGAGAGCCTGAGCTTCTTGGCTACAAAGTTGCCTCAATTTCCACTGGAAGTTGTTGGCATCATGAGCAGAGAGAGCTCAGCTGCTTAGCAACAGCATCGCACCTCAAAATACTTGAGCAAACAAAAACTGTAGAGAGAGAAAAGTAGGGTAGGTTGTCATAGCTAATTTAATATTTGAGCAAGAGAAAAGAAAGTTGAAAGCCTTGTTTAAAAATTTATATACTCCTGAATTGCAGGAGTAACACAATGCTCAGGTTTTTTTAATGGTAAATGCCATTTCAAGGATATGTTGTAATGTCTTTTTCATGTTTCTCTAGTTTTGATCCTGCTTCTGTCTATTGTTTCTTGACTGTGTTCAGTCCCTTCATGATGGGAGGCTTGCTTTTGCTAAAGGTTAGTGATCTACCTTAGTGAAATTTTCTCAAAAGAACTGCTTAATATGTGTCAAGTACAGGGTTGTTACTTTGCAGTTTACAAAAATTATATATGTATTTGAGCTTCATTAACCTTTTACCATGTGTGAAGCTTTCAATAGATGAGTGGAAACAAGAGATGGATCCTCCAGTTTCCCAAAAGAGAGAAATAAAGTGCATGGAAGTACAATTTAACTTCATTAGATCAGTTTATTGCATTAAAATGGTAATTTAAATTGTTGAAAAGCATTAAACTATGTATAAAATTATAAGCTTTCCCTATAGTACAATATCTACAGAAACACTGAGGATATGTAACTTTATCAGCCCTGTCTGCATTACACTACAATACTATTCTGATGAGGTTGTCATTTTACCATTAATACTATTTTTTCATATTTTTAATTGGTCTGTAAAAGATTGGATTGCACTTTTTGTTTGTGGGCATGATGTGAAAGCTCTTTTCTAATACTTATGTAAAGAATCTGCTAGAGGGGTAAAGAGGCAAACAGGAAGTGAGATAGAGAATTTATGGGTTATTGCTACAATAGGCAGTGTTTCCTGCCTCTGCTTTTCTGCTGCTTCTTGTTCCAGAGAAAGCAGACTTAAATTACAGGTATGCTGCATGTTATAATGTAGGACATAGGTCAATAATGCAAACCTCCTGCATGCAAAAGAACAGGTTTTAGCAATGCATTTGCACTGCTAACTTATGAATTACAAGTACTCTGGAAAGATCTGAAGGCAACATTCATATTTCTAACTTGTTTGCTCCTGTTTGCTTTTTTTTAATTACTGAACTGTTCGCATTTGCTTGGCTTGGCTTTGGAGGGGCAATGTCATCCATGCCCTACTGAATATATTCTCTATTGAAATATTTTTGTGGTTGAGATGAGATTACGCTTGGAACTGTGCAGCCTGTCACATGAGATATTGGACTGAATGGTTCTGTCTTCTGGACTTGTTGAAATATTTATCACTGGTGCTAAAATGGATAAATTAAGTGAGGATCATTAATGTGCTTTAATTATAGTTTTCCATATTTCCTCATGGCTTATTTCATTGCAGTTCAGCTATAATAAAGAATGGGGTTTTTAAAATTCATTTCCTAAGCATTCTTCCTCCAAAATGAGTTCTACCCTTTCTTGCCAATATTTTGTTTTTGTAACATGCACATTCTATGATATTTCAAACCAGGAAAATGTTTCCACAACCTACCAGGTTGTTTTATAAATATGTCTGTAAAGGATAATGCAGCTTGTGTTTTAAACAGGTTGTGATCCCATTTGTTCTGGTATCATGTGCTTTTGAAGCTGTGCAAGTCACAACACAACTGTCTTCTAAGAGGTACAGTAAGTGCTGTATTTCTGCATTATTAAGGGTTTCAAATCTATTATGAAGGAATTCAGAACTGTCAACTCTCAGTCTGTATTGTTTTATTTAAAAAAAAAAAAAGTAGATCACATTGTTACTATGGTTTGGATTTTTCAGTGATTTTTGCAAGGTCACGAGTTCTTTTCGTGGTGATAAATGAATATAAATGGAAGTGTTGGCCCTGTCTGAAGCAACCAAATATTTAATATTCTTTGTTGACAGTACACAGAAGGACCAATTTTACTCATAATGTAGAAAAATGAGCAGGATTTAAAATCTTACTTTTGTTTTATATTGCACCTCTGCCTATTGTCCAATATTTTTAAATAACACATTTATAATGGAACTAATTTACAGTTTTGTAGCACTGACCTCACCAGAAATAGCAATTTTTTTTAAAAAAGAAAGGCTATATGCCCTTTCATTGCATTTCAGTGCTGTTCAGTGTTTATTTTTTTTGTTTGCAGTAGGATTAGATGGCTGCCAGTCTTTTCTCTGTCTCTGAAGACTTTTCAGAGAGATTACAGATGGGGCAGCCAGCCTCACAGAAGTGCTGCATCTGGGACTTGGACTGCCCTCACTCTTTTCACTGTCTTAACTTTTTTGTTTTTGCAAGTGTTACCCTTCCCTACCCCTTTCAGCACACCCAGTGCACTTGGCTGAATCCTCTGCTCATCAGGTGGGACTAGGAATGGGGCTGGGATGGAGGAGGTCCTTGTTAGCCACATGGGTTTGAGTTTGTATGGGGTTGGCTTGAAGTCCTTCAGAGGGATCACAAGGACTCTGAGCTGAGCAGGAGAAAGTGTGATACACTCTGCTTAGTGTGATGCACTCTGCTTTTCTGTGTGTTTTGTGTTTTCATTCTGCCTGTTTACTTACACAATGCCACCTGGTACTAACAAGGGACACGGCAGCCTGAAATCTGACTTCTTGTTGGAGAGGAAGATTCCCATCCCTTTTACCTTCTCTGCCTTAGCTGTCTTGGCCTGCCTGTGGACCTGAAGGAAGGGCAGTCATCCTCCTCACTAAAATTTTATACAAAAGCAGGGCTGCAGTGAGGAATCAGGGTTTCTCAGAAGACCTAGGGGGTTGTGTTGCTAGGGTTTAGATATCACAAAGGTCAGCACTTCCTTATGTGTGAACTCTTGCCTGGGCAGCACCAGTGATATTGCAAGCTTTTATGGAATGTGCATCTGACTGTGTGAGAGGGGAAATGGCACCAGCTTCTTATCCAGGGGATATGAGTATGTCTTTGCTGCTTTATGAGGCTGTGGTTGTAACCGGAGTGGTGTTTGTGCCAGCTTCATTTCACTGTGCTCAAGAGGAGCAAGGAGAAGCAAGGCAGGAGCTGCAGGATGAGCCCAGGCTCCCTGGAGAGGTGGTGCTCTGATTGTCAGTGCATCCCAAAGTCTGTGCTGCACTCTTCATTGCTCTTGCTGCCCCTGCTAGATAAACTAAGCCATCACAGGGGACAAGCTTGGCTTTGTAATGTATAAACAGGCTCTGAAATGAGTGTTGTCATACTGTAGTGAAAGGCTTCCTGCTGCAGTTCAGAAGGACACAAAAATAGATTTTTGTGATTGGGACAAATTGCTCCTAAGCTTTCCATTTACAGATTAAAGATTTTTTTTTTTTCCTGTTTTGGGGGGAATGTTCTGTTAGAATATGTTTCTAAGGCTTCCCTCTGAAAATGGTCCTCTAGTTGAGTTCCTCCTATGCACTACAAGATTGAAACATTCTATCTGAGCTATAGATGAATGGATAGAAGCCTTTTAGTACATCTAGTGAGTCAGTTTGTTGCAGCTGTATTTACTAATGAAGCACAGCTGACATGGGCAGTATCAGAAGCTTCTTCATTGGGAGGCATTGGTATGGGTATCCCCCCAATACATTCTTGTGGAATGCTGCAGGATTTCCCAAAATGGCTTCATGAATTTATGGTACTGATAAATTAACTGTGTTCTACTTAGAGATTTCTCTGTTAATGGGTTGGCTGTTTGCAGCATTGCTTTAGTGTCATTAACTTACAAACTAGTTTTAACCAGTCGTAGCAATTGATTTCATGTAATTTAGGATTTACATAGTTTAATGAAAAGAAGATTAGGTTAATGGGGAAAAAAGTAGCTCTGCATACTCCCTTCTTGTTCTTTTTACTGGCTGCAGCCTACTTTTCCAGAAGTAATCTGCCACCTGACAGAGAGGCCCATGGCTTTGGGAGCATGCCACCAAAACACGGGGCATTCCCAGAGTAGCCTACAGGCACCCAGAGATCTGGAAGAGGGGTGAGCATCTCCTTTAGTCACCCCCTACCTGCCAGGGTGGTTGTCAGGATAGGACTGGTGGGCTCTTGTGTCTGTCTGTGTGTGCCAAAGAGCTTTGCTTTCTCCTGAGTCTATCGTGAAATATCAAAATCACCTTTTTTTGGTCTAACCAGCACGTGAGTTCCCTTCACCAGGGGTCGGCTGTTTGAAAGATGGTCTTGTTCTTCAGGAAATGACTCGTGTTATATTTCTCTGTTATAAAAGTGAAACTGTTAGCATGAAAGATCTTTGTCAAGCCGGGTGGGATTAGCAATGCTGGATGTTCTAGCCATCTATTTTAACTGTTCTCTGATATGTTTCAACATATCTGACTGGTTGAAAGGCCAGCATGGGAAGTCATATTTTATTAAAACCCACGTGAAGATATTAAACTTTGTGACATCTGTAGCCATGAATAAAGGTTGATGGTCTGGTTCTCTCTTTTTTTTTTTTTTTCTCTTTGCAGCCTTTTTCTCATTGTTCTTGTGATTTCAGACATTATGGCTTTGGTAAGTTGTTGTTGCACATTCTCTCAATAGAGATCAAGAAGCAGAGGGCTCTTCTAACTCTGCCTTGAGACATCTGAATTTGTTTCAGACTTCAAAGTTTTTGTAACTAGGGCAGTGAATTGGATTGAAATCCTAGCTTAATTTAGAGATAAATCTCCTCCAGTCACCACTCTTTGAATTTCATGTAATTAATGCTTCTGAAGAAGCAATATTCTCATAATAATAAGAGACAAAAAAGTATTAAGTTATCATTCTGAGTTTTTCATGTGTTTTCCAATCAAATTCTTAGGAAGAATTTAAATAAAAATATTGGGTTTAGCTGTGTGCAGGGTTTAGTTAATTTTTCAGGAACCTATTACTCACTCCACCATCTTCTCTTCAAAAAGAGAGGAAAAGAAGAAATGTTAGATTTTTCAGATTCCAGGAGATCAGCAGCATCCAGAAAGACACTCTATGCCTTAGTAATAACCCACTAGGAAATCCTCTCTTCAGAAATCTTGTGTAGCAATCAAAACCAAGATAACTAAAACAACTGAAAGCTGAACAATATTCCAGTATAAATTTTAGAGATTAAAAATATGTTTTCATTGTGGCCACAAGCTGTCTTCAACCTAGCAAGTGGTGTTTCTGGGTATCACAAGGTAAACAGAAATCTTTCCAAAGCAGCAAGCAGAGCTGGTGTTCTCACTTTGCACACACTGGGTTACTTTTGTCCCTTTGGAGTAAGCATTCCTGATGTGACTCCCTCGTACAGTGTGATCTGTGAATCTCACCTCACAGGAAAAACAGAGGGTAAAAAAACAAATCATGACTAATTTGTCTGTACAAGGACAAAAGGGGAAGGTACAGTTTTGTGTGGTTCCAAATAAATCTATGTGATTTATCTGATTTTTTTATAATTACCACAGGAAAAGGATTAAAATACCAGTAAACTGCACGTATAGCATTTAATTAATAAAATTAGTGTAACTCAACCAAAAGAAGAGTGTAGGCATGTACTAGTGTTCAACAAGCCCCAATGTATCCAAGTTTTATATCTCACATACCCTCCTATTTTGGTTTAACCATTTTAAGAATTAGAAAATATGTACTTGGTGTATAAAAACAAAAAATAAAAAATACCACTGAAGAGGTTTGAAATGCAGGAGCTGTGTGTGTATCAAGGATTGAGAAAACGGGCAATAAAAAAACCCAACACACAAACAAAATAAAAACAAAAACCCAACAAAAAAACAAAGAAATAAAAGCAAACCACAAAAAATTAAAAAAAAAAAGCAAAACTCAAAACCCAAACAGAACTGGTTTGTAGTCTCCAATCAATGAAGCCACCAGCTAGAATTTAAGAGATTCATTAGTAGACAACTGCTGTCTTCTTCCAACATTATTCACATTTTATAAGTGGGGAACTGCAAGAGTTGCCCCAGGCAATTTGTAGAATTCCATGAAGGCAATATGCAGCCTTCTCTTTAGTACTGGGTGTTATTTGGGATCCCATTACTTCAAGTAATAACATGGCTTGGGTTTTCTTACTTTAAAAATTACATGCTGATAATCTGTTTCATACAAGCCCAGCCTGACATAACTTAGTTCATCTTTAGCTGGTTGTGTTTGATACCATGTTAAATCTGTTTATGGCTCATACACTGGTCTTTCATTTGGTCCAAATGAGCATTCATGGAAAGGTTTTGCCTTGTTCTACTTGAAGAATTACAAACTTAGAGTAACCAGCCTGAAAACAGGGGTTTTAATTCTGCATTTCAAATTATGCAATTTTGATGTTTAGTAATCAAAGTTATTTTATTTCCTAGCATTTTTTCTTCCTGGTGAAAGATTATGGAAGCTGGCTGGATATTGGAACGAGGTACAGTATTATATTTTTAACCTCCATTGCATTTTTAAAAGGCCCATAAATTAGTATTAATATCTATCCACTCAGAATTCTTGTAATTTTTTTCAATTACTTTCCTTAGTCAAATGCTCCACAGTGTTCTTCCTACTTACAACATAAGTACACACATATATGCATGTGTATATGTATCCAAAGCTAAAATGTGGAATAGCTGTTCCAGAGCAACAGGTATATAAGTAACAAATCTAGCATGGCAAGAAATAAATTTAGTAGGATGTGTATGATTTCTAAAGATCAATAATTACACACATAAAATAATTATTGTTGTGCATTTTAATTAGCTGTAGTCACTGTTAAAATAATAATTTCTCAAGATCATTAATTGTCTTGAGTCTAGTTAAGCTTCCATATACAGTCCCCTGTGAGTTAATGAACCTTGTACAAGTATGTTGGTGGCTACCAAGATCCAAGTATTTATCCTCCTCCTAGTTTAGGAAGGGTAAATCTGGAGCATTTGAACATAGAAATCACATCTAAGATACAAGAACTTGCTGCTCCTCAGCATACATCATTAGGTTTACAGAACTCTTATTTGTGAATAGTTCAGAAACAACAAATGCAAGGAATACACATTTCAGATTTACCTTCCCTCTGTTGAGAAAATAGATAATATGCTTTATTAAGCTTAGTAGGGAAATACGTTGTTAATGATCCAGCCAATCTGGTCAGTTAACACTGTTATTTAAACAGAAGTTGAATAGTGACCTATTGTTAATATTCTGTTTAATCTACATTTACTCTGTGCTTTGCTGAGCCCAAACATTCCCTCCAGCTCATGCATGTGTCTACACATCTGCACACATATATACTCCCTGTACAAATTCCTGCTTGTAGCTACCTTGTGAAGGTTCCTAATGGGATGAGAAAAACAGTTAGATCAAACAGTGCTTTAGCATCACACTTACTTGCTGTGGCCAGTTTATGGTAAATCAGCTGGCCTCATTCTTTGGTTGAAATTCCTATGCAGATTAATAAGGATATTAAAGAACTCAGAAAAGCTCTGTTGTGCTGGGCAGGAAACTTTTTAATTGGGAACTAGCAAACAGAAGTATAAATTCTTACAAGTACCTAAAAACTTCCTCCCTGATACGCAGTCTTCATACCACAGAGATTTACAGCACAGATTGTTGGAGCCATTTCAACTGGAAATTTGCCTTTTCCCAAAGAGTTTAGGGGAGCTCATTATGCACATCTGTAGTTCTGCCTTTACGTGTGCCTGTTTGAGCACTGAGGGAAGCACTGAAAATGTCCCTTCAAAAGAATAACGTGTGATTAATATTTAACATGGTAATGCATAGTGCTCAGGCAGCCTTAAATTTGTCATTACTTCACTTTGCCACCTACATCATTTTATTATAGTCTCTTTATGTCGTGTATGTATGTGTGTGTTTGCACATAGGATAAAAATGCTAGGTTGCATAAGAAAAGAGGTGAAATCATAGGTACAGAAGTGAAGTGGTCCTTCTTTTACCTTGTACAAGCTTGGCAAAATTAAGTGGGCAACAGAGAAGATTTTTTTTGTTGTTGTTAGTTACTGAAAGGGAAGATGAGCTTCATGGGGTTCTGGACAATTCCAGAATCCAGTGGGAGAGAGATAATAATGTGGCTTTTTCCTCTCCTCAACTGCAGTAACAGCTCTGTGGCATTCCCATTGCAATGTTGTCTGTTATTGTGTTGACAGCAAGGTCTGAAAATATCCCATTTCAGTTGACATTTTAGGCTTTGCCAAAATTTTCCTGAGAAAGCTGAATTAGTTAAGGAAACTATTATTTTTTCATTTGGTTTGATTTGGTTTTGTAGAGTTTTTTGGTTGGTTGGGTTTTTTTGGTTTTGTTCGGTTTGTTTTCCTAATTTTTTTTAAACTTTTTTTTTGTAGCATTGATAAGAAGTGTGTGTGTGTGTGTGTGTGTGCGCATGCAAATATCAGATTTGTTTTATATTACTAGTTACCACTTCACTGAAATCACACATGGAAAAAGCAGCAATTTAATTACCCATTGAAGATCCATTTCTCTAGTCAGAGTGCAGTAGTATTTGTGCTATATTTGCAAAGCTGCTTAAGTATATGTCTTTTTTTCTTTCTTTCTTTTTTTGTGTGGTGATAATTTTTTATCAATTTTCTTATTATCACTCTTCAAAAGTCTGTATGTCCTGAGTTTTACTAAGAATGTTCAAGTTCAGGAGGAAACCATCATTAGGCAATACTTGGGTTTTCAAATACAAGTCCTCAAAATTTTCATGTGTGAGAGCTAGTTTTCAATCCCTTGTGATAAAAAGACCACCTTCACTGCTTTTATTTATGGTGATGTTTTATTTCCTACTGGATCTCTCACTGGCTGGATGTAGTGTTTGTTAACTGACATATTTCCTTCTTTTTTCTTTTAATTTCACCTCTGACTCCTGCCTTTTCAGAGAATCATATAATGGTTTGGGTTGGAGGGGACCTAAAGATTGTTGAGTTTCAACCCTTCTGTCATGGGTGGCAGGGACACCTACAACTGGGTTGTTCCAAGCCCCATTCTACCTGGCCTTGAGCACTTCCAGGGAGAGGGCATCCACAGCATTCCCTGGGCAGCCTGTGTCAGTGTCTCACCACCCCATAAAACAATTTCTTCCTAGTATGTAATCTAAATGTACCCTCTGTCAGCTTAAAAACACTCCCTCTTGTAGCCAGGTGGGGGTTGGTCTCTTTTCCCAGGCAACTCTCAGCAAGACAAGAGGGCATGGTATCAAGTTGTGCCAGGGCAGGTTTAGGTTGGATATTGGAAAGAATTTCTTTACAGAGAGGGTGATCAGGCATTGGAATGGGCTGCCCAGGGAAGTAGTGGATTCTCCATCCCTGGAGATATTTAAAAAGAGACTGGATGTGGCACTCAGTGCCATGGGCTGGTAACCGCGACAGTAGTGGATCAAGGGTTGGACTTGATGATCTCAGAGGTCCCTTCCAACCCGGCTGATTCTGTGATTCTATCACTTACACGCCCGTGCAAAAGTCCCTCCTCATCTTTCCTGCAGGCTTCCTTCAGGTTCAGGAATGCTGCTATAAATGCCTCCCTGGAGCCTTCTCCAAGCTGAACAACCCCAGCTCTCTCAGTCTGTCTTCATAGCGGAGGTGCTCCAGCCCTCTGATCATCTTTTTGGCCCTCCTCTGGGCTCCCTCCAACAGGTCCCATGTGCTTTTAGGTCAGGGGCTTCAAAACTGGACACAGTACTTCAGGTGGGAGCTCACATGAGCTGAGTATAGGGGAAGAATCACCTCCCTTGACCTGCTGGCCATACTTCTTTTGATGCAGCTCAGGATGTAATTTTATCTCTCTTTCTACCATGCTTTAACCACATTACATGTCATGTTGCCATGCCTCATATCTGCTGTAATAATGTCATGTCTTTCTTCTCCTTGGTGAATTCAGTATGCCACTTCAGTATTGTCTGTGAATGTGAAGAGATTTCTGATTTTCCCATTCTTCCAGATCATTAATGAAATGCTGAGTAACAACAGATCCAACGCAGTCCTGTGCTACCACATTCAGCAAATCATCAATGCACCATTGATTACCTCCTCTCAGTAAATTATTGATTACCATAAATATTTATAGCTTCCTAGAAAGTTTTAAAGCCCCTTTACTTAGAGGGCATGCCAAAAATCAATGTGAAGTTGTTTTTCAGGGTGCTTTTCATTGTTTTGATATAATAATAGGATAATCTTGTAGTGAATGCAGTGGCTTACATGAGCTTCTGAGGTCTCTAGCCTTACTCTCTCTACCTGTATATCTTGAGGTCACCATAAATTGCATCAAATGCCCTAGAAGAATACATCAGTACTTTTCATTGCATCATACAATTTCATCATTACATTACATAAGTGTTGTTTTCCTAATATTTCTGATAAAGAGAGATCATGAGAAGTTTGTTCTGACATTTAATTTTTTTTAATAACAGAAAAATAGAATAGCTAGCTTTTCAGCTTCTTTGTCATTAAAACAATTTCTCTATGGCTTAAAAGGTATGTTTATCTATCTGTAGATCTCTATAGACAAAGATACAGCCTTTAAAGCCTACTGTGTAGCTATAAAGTATATGCAGTTTGTAAATAGCTGTATATTCAGATAGTTAAGATAAACCCCAAAGCTTTTTTATATGACAGTAAAATATATTTTTTTACAAACACATATTGTGCTGCTCCCTCTTTTTATAACATTTACTGGAAGATAAAGAGATACAATCTTAGCTCTTCTGCAGTTTCAAAGTTCAGGGGACATAGATAAAGCACAGGAGACTGTTTTTCAGGTTTTAGGATAAAAGGCTTCAGGTTTGTTCTGCTGGGGCTTCTAGGTCTGGATATTAAACCAAAAGTCATGTAACTAGGAGGAAAATCACGTTTACCAGCAATTTCTGTGCTAGAACACAGGAGAAAACTGTGCTAGAAAACAAGGAGAGCTAGGAGTGATGTTCTTTGTTTTGTGTTCAATAGAGGAGAGAGGAAGTGGGATCCTGGCTGGAAATGAAGTAGACTTAAAATTCAGAATCTAAATCTGGGATCTTAGCATGTGCTTTGGAATAATCCCTCAGTTCAAAGTAGTATGTTGTGTAGAGACAAAAAGTCCTTGGACTCTTTGGAGAGTGGTGTTCCAAGTCCTTTCACAAGTTGTTTTTGTTTTACTGGTTTTATTGCTAGTTTTTAAATTGCTATAGTTAACTTACTCCATCTTCCTGCCTTTCCAGCTTCTAAACATGTCTGCCATCTCAGGAATAAATGTGTCTTGGGAAAAAAGCCATGTTTTAAAGCAAGATTGATTTTCCCCCTGCTCTTCCCTCTCCCCCACCCCCAATTTTTTACTGATCTTGGATTCTTCTTGTTATACTACTTTGTTTAGTAGTTCCCACCGATGTACATTTACACGATCGAAGCCAGGAGCTGGTTGTACTTCATGTTCTTCTTTAGGTTCCTTGCTACTGAAACAGGTGTCTTCCTTCCTGATACAAAATTTTCCTAACACCAGCTTTGCTTGTTGGCCTTGATCCATACATAGTGCACTCACCTTTCCATTGCCTTACTTTAGATCATCCATGATCCTCTACAACAGCTGCCTCCATCATTACCTGTCCCTGCCCATATCATCCTTTATAAGCATTGCCCCACTGTTCCACACTATGCTGTTCTCTTGTACCCATTTAATGTCTCTTCCTCCACATGGATCTAACTTGTCTGAAGCCTGGGATGTTGCTCCTTTCCCTTATTAGCTCAGGTTTGACTTCTGATGGAGGAAGATGGTCTTTCTGATGGAGGAAGATGGTCTTAAGAATTACCCAGGTCACTGTAACTACAGATGCTGTCACAGGGGCAGTTCTGGGCTGTATAGGGATCAAGATTTTATTACTGCTTTTGTGGTATATACCTGTAAGAGTCTTGCTTTGTTTAACTACAGCATTATCCCAGCCTGAGAACTAATTTAGCAAGCAGAGCTGCCTGCAGAACCATTTTCTGGTAGCCCTAGAGGTGCCGACTGTTTGCAATTATGTGACAAGTGGACTGAAATGATTTTTCAATATGCTCTATAGTATAATATATGTATATTTTTTTTTGCTCTGAACATCTGGTATTTTAATAAAGCAGCATAACTGTTCAGTCTTTCACATCATAGCAAGGGAGAGGTGTGTGCAGCACTCTTTTTTACAAAAGAAAGGAAGACCCCGTCCCTTGACTGGCAGGTAGCTAAACAGAGTTTGTGAAGTTTTTCCCTTTGAGAAAGCGCTTATCTATGCCCCCCAAAATAATTGATGAGCATCCACATCTGGAAAAGCTCCTTTTGGGGTGAACAGGAACTCCAGTGTATGTGTAAGAGCCATGCTGATGGCAGCAAGTTGACAGTCCTCTGCTAGCTGTCTCAGGGTGTCTGTAGGAATAAAAGTGAGGTCTTCATTTGGCTTCTGATTTTGAGGTTTCTCTTTGAAAGTAAGAAGGAAAATGGTGTTGGTCCTTACATGAAAAACTACAAATTCTGATGCCAGGTGAGAAGGAAAGTTGAAGTGTTGAAAAGTTGAGTGTAATGCATGAGCCAACTATTTACAAGGCTGGCTGTTTACTTAAGAGCAACACCAACTTCTGTACCAGGTGGTATTGCACAGTTCCTAAGGGCATGTCACACCGTGATGATAAATATAAGGAGGGTTTAACTCAGTTGACAAGATGTTCTTTCCCATGCAAAACTGAAACTGATCCTGTAACACACCCAGGGGGACTTCCAAGGGCACCTCTTGAAGGAGTTGTGTTATCTTAGTTATTGTGAATGTTCTGTGAACTACAAAGTCCAAAGTATGTTGATCAGGTAAAGGTTTGCTTTGTGCCTGACTTCTTGCTCTCCCTGTGTCAGCTTGCACGTTCCCCACAAACAGAGCAGGGGTATGGCTCTTGTAGTGAATACCTTAAACTGTACTGTGTAGAGGTGGAAGTTCACAGGGATGCAAGGTGCAGGCTCTTGGGATGGATTATGATTGTTGAGGTCTGAGCCTGTTTGTGCTGGTGGGGTTTTTAAAATGATTTCTTAAAAACCTGTGTTTTTGAGCAAGGTATTGGTCAGAAGTCTCACACTACAGAGACAGAAAAAATCTGTAGTACGAGTGAAAGCCCTTTCAATGTTCATCCACTTTGGCCAGAGCACATCTTGTTTGTTTACTGGAATCCTGGCTGTGGAAGAGCTCCCAGTCATCAGTGAACTTTTTGGATTAGTTGTTTTTCTGTCACAGTGGCTCAGCTTTGTTAGAGAGCTGGTGCTTCTCCACTTCACAGAGCTAAATTGTGTGAGGCTAGGGCCAGGGTTGTCAGTCTTGGGGTCATGAGGATTGATAGCATCGGCATTATGAGCTTTACTGCTCTTCTGTGGCTAAACTCTTAAACTGAACGAGTCCTCTGGCAGAAATTCCAGGTCATTAAACCTGCAAGTGCTCTTTGCAATCCTTTTTTGTGGCTTCACTGAGTCTGAAGTTATCCTACTCATCCTGAAGAGCCATCTGCTTTGAAATAGTGGAGATGGGTGGGTGCATCAGGAGGTATGAAAACCTTTCATGTTAAACTGCCAGTGTCTTCAGTAGTCCCAGGAGAAAAACAGATGGTTGCATTGGATGGACAGTGGTTGCAGATGTGATGGACACAGCTGCTTCACCTACAGATCTAGCCTGAAGTCCGTCCCTGGTTTTCTTGGTAGCTAATAGTTTAAATTAATAGCAGCTTGATTCTCACATTAAACACAGGATGCTGAATATCCTAGGTCATATTGTAGTCCTGACACTAAATAGCTCATCTGTAACACTAGTGAGCATCAGGAACCAGAATTTGAGCAAGTGGAAAATAAACTCTCTGCTCATTATTGTTTTCATCAATAGTGACTTCAGAACTTCCCAACCCAGAAGCTACATCTTCATATTGTGTTTGTTAGCCTCTCTTGAACTCATTTGTTTAATCTCTTTGAAACCATGTGTTACCATGACAGAAGATTCTGCCATTTGATGTGAAAAAGTAGTGAGCTTTTTTTCCTTAAAGCTGCTGATCACTGGAATAGTGTGTTCTCTAGAAAATTGCACTTCAGCTGACATAAATATGAGTTGTCTTACTACCAAGGAGTATCTACCTCATGGCAAGTTCTCCCTAGATTCTGCATTATCAGTATTCAACAAATGGGAGTTTTGAGGTAGTTTCAGTCACATATGCTAAATTACCCACTTGAATGAAAAATACACTCACTATCTGTTACTTACTTGGTACATGCTTGGTTGTGTTTTCTCTTGTGCCCACCATTTTATTGTGTCACAGAGTTAGGATTTTACATGATAGTGCTGCTATAATCCGGGAGCAGCATATATAAAATGACATACTGGGCCAATAATTAGTCCTAGTTGAAGAAAAAAGATATCCAGAAGTTTATTTGTCAGGGTTTTTTTAGTCTGCAAATTTACATTTTTCTCTTACTTCTTGTATCTATCTCCTCCTTGCAGCATTAGCCACTATGTGCTGGTGATGTCGCTGACCATATTTATGATGCTGATGAATGGACTGGCCCAGCTGCTAACTACAAAGAAACTTGAACTTCCCAAAAGGACTAAGCACCACTCCATGTGATAAAGTGCTAAATCTTCCTGCCTTGTTCCCATCTTCAGGCTTCTTTGGAACCAGCATCCACCTCTGGAATGTAAATATAAGTTAATGCACTAGAGTGCCGAAATCCTATCTGGCAATTAGAGCACTCTGCTGATACAGGTTAAATGCTGTCCAGCGACTGAAATTCGCATCTAGAGATTGACATTTTGGCATTAATGGGGCTGAAAAAGCCTCAGCTTTACTCTCCCAGTGTACATATTTCTTCAAAATAAAAACACCAACAAAAGTTTTTTTGAAAGAAATCACCAACTGTCTTTTGGGATTTTTTTTTTATTTTTCTTTTTTTGTAGTTGTTATAATTTGTCTGCTGGGTGTTTGTCTCACACATGCTCACGCTCTTCAGCAGTCTGCAAAGCCCTAGCTTCATTTCATGCCTTGCATAAGCATATCTCATTTTAAAGCATAAATGAAATCAGTCTGGGCAGATCACTGATTTGAACGTTGCTGATGTGGTGTATGCATTTGAATATCTCTGGAACTGGCTTCCCTTTCTGCAAACTGTGTCAATGTGCCTGTGAGAATATGCTCACGAGGCAGGTTAAGACTGGTATACCGTGAGGCTGTTGCTTGTAAGACAATAGATTTCAGCTAACCTCGGTGTGAACTGCTGCTGGTGATTGTGCTCTCCTGCTGCCTCCTCTGCTTGGGTGAGCCTGGGCAGTATGCCAGCTCAGGTAATTGGTCCAAATCAAAAGGAATCTGATTAAAGAATTGTAAGATAGCATTCAAACAGATTCCCTTGTCCAACACCTGATGGAGCTGACAGGAATTTTAGGGCTGATTGTTTCAGTGGTAGCCCAGTTAGATCAGTATGAAGCTGCAGCTTGAGTTGGTGTTTTGCATAGTGAGGCTACATGGAGACTTTTTTTTCTTTCTTTCCTTGTTTTCATTTCCACTTGTGTTCTGTTCCTGATTACAAACATCAGGTTGGGTAATGTCTGCAGCGTGAATCAAACCCAGACATGGGTTCCTTGGTTCTATGCTGATTACAAGTGAGAGCAAAGAGACAGGATGCTTAGAGGCTCTACTGTTGTGGATGCTCCTGGGAACCCAGTAAATATAAATACATTGAGTGAGGTTTGTAGCTTTGTAGCCCTTTCAACAACAAGCATCAGCTTCCCTACCACTAGCCCACAGCTGGTTCAGTAGCACAAACTACAGTAGTTGACTATACCTCAATGCTTCTTCACTTCCTGAAGTCATCTATTGCAAGAATTGAAACAAAAATTGTATCTCCTGAAGCAAAAATTTTACCTTCTGCTCAGCAGGAGGCCTGCACAGAGGTAGGTGTCCTGCCTTTTAAGCAACTTTTTCCATCCATACCATCAATAAATGGACTTTTGAAGCAGATCCCTTTGCACAGTGAAAGAGGTGAGTGAAAGAAAAAACTTCCTTCTTTCTCTGCTATTGTATGATGGCATCACTAAAAATTGTGCTATGTAATAGCCCTGTGTCATACTCCCAACTTACAGCCAAGCCTGCCTATCTGGGAGCTGATACATATGGTAGGTGATGCTGACAGCCAAGGCTAGGTGTTTGTCATGGGGGCTGCTCCAATATTCTTTCCAGCCATCTGGCATTTGGTTGTGGTCACGTTTGTTTTAAGGCTCTGGAAACGAGTCATCCCTCGGCAGGAAGTTTGGCTGGAAGAAAGCAGTCACAAACCTCCATCTGCTACTTGAGTGCTAGAAAAATATTGTGTCATGGGCCTGCATGCATCATCCATGCATCTTCAGAGTGCCTCTTGAGGGCATCTGAGCACTGGAGAGGGGGTAATTTTTCCACTAGGTGGAGGTCCAGTGGTCTTGCTGGGTCTGTTGCTAGCGTAGCTGGTGTCAGTCACAGAAGATATTTCACATTTGTTACAGACTGTACCCACAGGCTTGCACACTGGAAGGTGGGCATGTGCCTGTTGCTGATAGTTGTATCATACAGCCAAGGCAAAAAGGAACTCTGAGCTGGTGGAGACCTGCTGCCACAGCAAAGACTGTGTAGGCTTGGGAATCTGCCACGTCTGTTCTCCGTGGGTCCAGCGAGTCTCTGCTATGGAGGGTTATCCCCATCTCAGCCCTTGTCTACGGGGTTCACTGAATCATTGCAGGGTATTGCAGTGAGTACTGTCAGCATTGCAGTAGCTACCTGATGTCTTATACCTCTGTCTACAGTGCTGTCATTTTAGTAGACACAGCTGTAGGCCAGTTTCACAGAATCACAGAAAGTTAGGGGTTGGAAGGGACCTCAAAAGATCATTGAGTCCAACCTCCACTGCCAGAGCAGGGTCACTTACAGGAGGTCACACAGGAATGTGTCCAGGTGGGCTTTGAATGTCTCCAGAGAAGATGACTCCACAACCTCCCTGGGCAGCCTGTTTCAATGCTCTGCCACCCTCACAATAAAAAAATTTCTCCTCATGTTTATATGGAACCTCCTATGATCAAGTTTATATCCATTGCCTCTTGTCCTATCATTGGGCATAACTGAGAAAAGCCTGGCACCATCCTCCTGTCTCTCTCCCTTTATGTATTCATAAACATTAACGAGGTCACCCCTCATTCTCCTCTTCTCCATACTGAAGAGCCCCAGATCCCTCAGCCTTTCCTTGTAAGGGAGATGTTCCACTCCCTTCATCATCTTGATTGCTCTGTGCTGGACTCTCTCAAGCAGTTCCCAGTCCTTCTGGAACTGATGGGCCCAGAACTGGACACAATATTCCAGATGTGGCCCCACCAGGGCAGAGTAGAGGTGGAGGAGAACCTCTGTTGACTCACTAACCACCCCCCTTCTAATGCACCCCAGGATGCCATTGGCCTTCTTGGCCACAAGGACACATTGCTGGATCATGGTCATCCTTCCATCCACCAGCACCCTCAGGTCCCTTTCCCCTTCCCTGCTCTCCAGCAGCTCAGTCCCCAACCTGTACTGGTACTTGGGGTTATTCCTACCCAGATGCCAGACTCTACACTTGCCCTTGTTGTAATTCATTCACTTTTTCCCTGCCCAACTCTCCAGCCTGTCCAGGTCCTTCTGAATGGCAGCACTCTACACTCTTGGGTGCATCCCATCAGGGCCCATGCACTTGTCCATATTCAGTTTGCATAACTGAGTTCTAACCCAATCTTCACCCAATCTGACCCAGTCCCTCCTTCCTCCAGGCTTTCTCTCTTATGTCCAGGGTCTGGAGTTCACAAGGCCTGGTCTTAGGAGTAAAGACTGAACAAAGAAGTCATTCAGCAATTCTGTTATCAGGGCTTCCACCCCATTCAGCAGTGGGCCCACATTTTCCCTATTCTTCCTTTTATTCCTGATATATTTGAAGAAGCTCTTCCTGTTTCCTTTTACTTCCTCTGCTACTTTTAGTTCTAAGAGGTCTTTGGCCTTTCTTGTTGCCTTCCTACATGCTCTGACATCGTCCCCATAGTTCTCCCAAGCGATCAGTCCTTTCTTCCATGAGCTGTGAATTTCTTTCCATTTTTCTTTTTTCTTTCCATCTTTTCTTTTCAACTTTGCCATTGAGCATCCCAGTCAACATTGCTGGAGTGATTTATTTGTGGAACTACTGTTTGTAGAGCAAATAAACCAATAGGAGCAACTGAACAGCTGGTGTTGGTGTTATGTGAAAGAGGAATTGAGTGAAAAAGCAGGAAGGTGGGACCCACAGGGCTGCCACCCTGAAGGCACTTCTGCAAACGTGTCAAAACTGTTTTCTATGACAAGGCCAAGTGAATGTCCTAGCTACCAAGAGAAAATACTGGAGATGCATACTCTCTGGTGCTGCAGGCTCCCCAGGAGAATGCACATGAGCTCAGGCCTGATGTCTTTTCTTGCCACAGGGGCTGGAAGTCAAGCAGTGTTTCAGCCTACTGCATCCAATGCTGCTCATCTGGGGTAGAGGGAAAAATCTGTGTACTCTGGTGTGCAGGCAAGTGGAAAATGTCTGCCAAAGTAAAACCTACATCAATTAATCTTTCTGCTTATGGCTTCCATCCTGTCTCTTTCCACAAAGTAGGTTTTGGTTTTCACTTCTGTTCTTGTAAGAACAGAAAGGGGACAAGGAGCAGGGGGAAACATTTGCAACACAGGCTTTGGTTTTTCCCCAGCGCTGCTCTGCAGGTGTCTGTTCTTGATTGCCCTGTGCTCTGGTTAGGCTACACTGGTAGCAACCTTAGCTGACCTTCCCTTTTGCCCGGCTAGTCCCTTGCATCTCTGTGCCATTTGTGAATTCAATTTCCAGCTAAGGCCACGGGAGTGCTGGAGAGGCAGGATTGGCTGTGCTATTCCTGTGTCTCCCCAGGGGAGGCTCTTGCCAGAGTCTTGGCCCAAATGTTTGGGTTTACTCCAGCACAAGGAGGTGTCAAAAATTCTCCCACTCAGCTGCTTTACACAGCCCCATGGGGTGTGTGACAAAGTTGATTCTACCCTTCCACAGATGCATGTTCCTCTCTTTTCCAGAAACGGATGTATCAGCAATAAAAAGTCCTCATCAACTTTAGGAGCTAAGATAGGGAATAAAATTCTCTACTGAGCTGAGCTTAAGCTTTCTCTTCTTCTGCTTCTGGGTCTTTGATCATCATCCCTCTTCAGATAGGACTCAGGCCACAGAAAGGGGGGCTCTGAGCCTGCAGATTCTTGCAGGCCAGTGCAGGTTTCACCCAGCTCCTGTGTTTTCTGTGAAGGCATGAGCCCTCCTGCCTGCCTTCATTCACCTACAGCAGAATTGCAGACACTCTGACTCCTAGAGCCAGGTGAGGCTTCAGACAATAAAAACCTCAGGCAGGGAAAGGCAGGTAGATCCCCTTTTTTATTTATGCCTGGGGCTGCACAATGTTTTGTGTTTTTTTTATTTTTTTAAACTGTATTTAAAGTTTAAAAACCTCTGCAAATCTTGTGTCTTCTTGCTTTCAAAGCCTTGAACCCCGAAGAGCTAACCATAAACCTTGAGTGCCAATCAGGTGGTATAATGTGAGAGAAGCTGTACTGAAGAGCAGCTGATACAAAGATCTTGTAATCTTCAGTGCTAGGAATTGTTCTCTGCTATTGTGTTATCAAGGCTGTACACAGCAGCCTTTTGATATCCGTCCAGGGAGTGAACTGTTTCTTCAGAGAGGATGAAGCTTAGATTGTATCAAGACCTCTTATGACTCAAACTAAATGGTGACTGCTTCCCCCTCACAAAGTAAATCAGATTTTACAAGCTCTGGCAATTTCTATGCATGACGTGGCTGTTAGCTGTAAGGCTGCTACAGCCTTCAAATACTTGAAAGAGAATGAAGATATGAATGAGCTTTCGTGGTCTTACCCAAACCTTGCTCTCTAGCATTGCCTTTGAACTGCACTGTCTGGTTTGCCCAAGCCATGATACAAATGTTATTTCAGCTCTTACCCTACATCTAATCTGTAAAGGTGTGATTCCCATCACTTTTCAAAATTGTCTGTATGTCTTGCATTCTTTTTTTTTTTTTTTTCCTGCTGTCTCTGGGGTGGTGAATGTGCTTCTTTCAGGTGCCTTTGGCAAAGAGGATGAGAATGTGGAGGGTGCCAGGCTTGCTGGTGCATCCTGATAGATGTGGAGTGCTATGAGCAGGAGCTAGATAAAATATTTTTGAGAGCTATAGTTGTGAAGAGAACAACTCTGTCTTGCACCTACTCTGGGGTGTGCTCTGCTTCACAG
Source organism: Calypte anna (assembly GCF_003957555.1). NCBI lineage: Eukaryota > Metazoa > Chordata > Aves > Apodiformes > Trochilidae > Calypte > Calypte anna. The sequence continues at coordinate 70,118,462 of NC_044245.1, forward strand.
TGGGAGGGGCAGCTTCAGGTACTCCCTTTTCCATCATCATATGGATTAGTCCAGCCTGAAAGCAAGAAACTTTGACTTTTTTCTCCTGTGTGTTGTCTTTGGGAACCTGCTTTGTGAGTTGCTGTCACTGGGGAAAGTTTGAGAACTGATTTTGCACTCTTGTGACATGTGTTGGACAGCCTCAGATAGCCCCAGTTGGTCGTGAGACAGAGTTCACATGGTGAGATGGAACTGACTGTCACAGCATCTGGTGATCACCAAGTTATTTGCAACTCTCCTCAACTAGTCTGTCCTGGGCTGGTTACCTCTATAAGGATGTGCAGGGTTGAATCCACTTCGTTTGCTTGAAGAGGCTTTGCACGTAATTGTTTCCTGCAAAAAACTTCCTTCTTGCCCCTGGGGCACTTCACAGTGTTTTGGCATTTGAAGATGACTGAAGAGAGGAAGGAGAAGGATGAAAACATGGCACTGGCCTCTCTCCTGTGACCTTTGGAATCAAGTTTGTTGATGTTTTTTGTATTTATTTACTGACATGAGTGACAACAAACTTCCTAACTTTGCAACTTTCTAACTTTGAAGGTGAGTCATATCAAGTTGAAACAGAGACTAACACAACTTACTTTGCATTTTATTTTTCACCTGATTTTTAAGAGCCTATGCCTTTTTATTTCCTTTAATGTTACATCAGGTGAAGCTGACATGCAGCTTTAGCTTTTGCTTGAACCAGTACCACTGTCAAACCTATTAATGGCTGGATATCATCTATTGCATTCTCTGAGAGGGGGAGAGAGCACCTCAGCAAGATGCTCAAAAGAATGTGCTTGCAATGGCAAAAAAGCAGGGAGGGAGTGCTACTACTTCTCTGAGTTTCTTGCTATCTGCATCCATGCTTCTTGGGGTGTCACCTCTGCTGCAAGGAGGTCCTTCCTGACCTGACTTGTCCAATGGACAGGCTGCCAAACCTTCCATGCCCTGTGCTTGGGCCAGTGGCTGAGCAAGGGGCAGGATAGTGCAGAGACAGGCCTAGGGAATTTAAATCCCTGCAAATGCAGTCACCCACGGGCCTAACGTTTTTGTCCCTCAGCAAATTGGGAAGAGAAATACGAGAAAGCTACGTGTCACTAGCATGGCTCTTTGTTGTTCTTGCTGCCTTCTCTTCCTCCCTGGGGTGTGTCCCATATTCCTCCAGCAATACCTGTCCAAGCCTGACTTCAAGCTCCAGCAACTGGAAGCTGATCCAAAGGGCCTGTGTCCAGTAACAAACATGGTAACATTGAACCACTGGCATTTGGGGCTGGGGAGATCTCTGACCAACACCTGTACTTTTCTAATTAAATTTAGTTTATCACTCTTGCAGAACTGCTAAATTACAAGGCATTCTGACTGCAGTTTTCATATTGACTTTCTCTGGAGTAACCTTTATATATCTCAATAGACATGGCCTTTTGTGCTGGACGTCATTATTCTGTCTTCTTGGCATATGAGACAGTACAAGACAAAAACTGCAGGATAATTTCAACATGGACTGCAGTCTGGTGATGTGAGTTCTGGTGAGTCCATAAGTAGAGAATAGCTCTGAAAATACTGTTATTTTATTTTTGTATCAATTTCCATATTAAGAGATACTAGAACTTACTGTACAAAGCTCTGCTATCCAGAGCTATATTTAGCTGCTCAGATGTTTGTGTCTCCATCTCACCAGATCTCCAGAAATGAGTGGATATTTTCCATCATAGGATTAGAGTAAGAATCTTGTTATATCTGACCTACTGTGAAAAGAAAATATCTGCTTCACTGCCGGGTACTTTTTCATACAAGTGGTATCCTTCTGCATCTCTTCTAACCTATGTTAAGACATTATATTTCCTTACTTGCTTCAATGTAACTTGTCACTTGACTGGTATTTACAGCCAAAATTAGAAATGAAGCATGCATGTCATTTTTAAAGAATAACATTGTGAAGGAAAACCTCCTAGTATTTGGGATGACAGCCAAATCTTCATCTGGGACCTGGATCAAACACAAGCCTTCTGAAATATTGTCCCAAGCTCCTTCATTTCCTGGGGCTTTATTTCCCTGCCAATCCCAAAACAGTTATGCAATGAACCCTGCATAAAATTATTTTCCAGGACCGTGGCTTTCATCAGTTCACCTCAAGACTCCCTCCTGCCCTTGTTCCTCTGCCTTAGTCTCTGGTGGCCCAGGACCTCCCAGCAGAAGCTTGGGAGACTTTGCAGAGTCAGCTCTGGAGCCCAGGGCAGTTCAGGGGAAGAGTTTTGCCCCGTTTGGTAGGTCCAGATGGCAGCCACTCTCATGGGAGATCCTGTTTCCTTCCTTTGCCGCTTTTGTTTGCTTAGGATTTTTTTTTTTTAATGATACTTAAAGCTTGGGGTTTGATTTTTGGTTTTGTTTTGGGTTTTTTCAATTAATGATTAGGAGACCAGCTGGTGGCATTAACTCATTTTAATATGACTCAGTCTGAGAAATGCTCAAGCTTCCTCTTAGAAAAAGTGGCTCACTGCATTTTTTTTCTGGTATTTTGCTTGACAGAGGATAAATTTTTACAAAAATTGCTCTATAGAGCGAGGGAACAAACTCTGTCAGTTTCTCTTCCCAGAACTTATTTTTTGCAAAATGACATTTGGGGAAAAGCAGCCTTTTCATTAGTGGATGTATGGAAGGCCCCAGAGGCAGGGATGAAGAGAAACAGGCACTGCAATCTATAGAACTGCAACTAATTGTATTTTAAGGCTCTCTTTCAGTGAGGCACCATTGCTGCCTATCATTCCAACAGAATACATTGGAACTGAATGGCTGCAACTATATTTTCTCTCCTTGTGGCAATTTTTAATTCTTTCTGAAAAATCATGGCTGTTGTGAGCGTTCTGAATATGAAGTAAGGTGGCTCAAAGAAGTGGAGATGACATTACCCTGTAGTTCACAGCACTTGACATCCCCACAAGAGAAAGAAAAATTCAAGCAGTCATTTCTGCATGGGAAAACTACCCTATGATACATTGCAAATACTCTCATCATAAGCAGGTTTTTAGCTTAATCTGTGCCACAATTATGCAAATATGCTTATCATGCATTTGACAGCTTCCTCCCATTCTCGCTTCAGGAGTGCTGGCGTGTATAAGATGGATCGATGTACCTGTTCCTAAAGGTAAAATGTGTGATACTTGTCAGGCTAGAGCTAAATGGCATTATTTATTTGTTTATTTTGCAAGTCTGTGAATATGTCTGACCATTAAGAAGAGGAACACAGCAATGATTCTGTTTAATTAACAGAAAAGTAACTTTCTTGCCAGTTCTAAGTGCCATTTGATCTATCTGAGATGTTGCAGGACTGGAGAACTGTAAAAGGCTGAGAAAGCATTATTTGTTCTTGGTGAATGGAGCTTTATGAAAGTAATTTCCATATTTGCACACTGAAGCATAACTACTTGCACATAAGCAGGGTGATAAATGATTAACTATAATAGATTGACACTTCAGGCAAAAATCCAGCAGAATACTTAAGCATGTACTTAACTTCAAGTATTCTGGCTCTGCCGACTGCAGTGGGGCAGTCAGGTCCTCTCTTAAGTTCAAGAAGCTGCTTGTGAACTTCAGTTAGACATGTGGTTAAGTGGAGGACCAAAGTCTGTCTAAAAGAGCTTATAGAAGGAAAAAAACTTTCCCATATCACACATATCAGAATGGCAGCAGTAAGTAGGACTGTAAACAGATCAGAGCTCATCATGTATGGAGCATCCTCAGCTCCTGTTGATGAAGTGGGAGTTGTCAGTTGCCTATTATTTCTCAGACTTGGGACAAAAAAGTATTTCAGCAAAAGACTAATCTAGTCTACCCATTTCAGAATGTTTCATTCTGTACATTTTGTTCTGTTTTGGGTTTTCTTGTTTGCTGTTCTTCTTATTTTTTTTTTAATTTCAAGGAACAAAAACATATTAAATATTTTATTGTTGTTCTGTGAAAATCTCATTCTGCATTGGCCAGATATTGTTTTCAGTAAATGGCTTAGTTGGAAATTTAATTAGGGAAAAAAAAAAAAAAAATCTAACCCCCCCAACTTTACAACAAACAGTGATTTTGTTTTCCAGTAACTTGAATCTTTTCCCCAGCTTTCATCCTGTACTGGCCCCACCAGGAACCTGTTAGTAACTCTGCTTCATCACAAGCCCCTTTCTTGCATTGTATTTGGAAGTTCCTGAAGCTGAAGGTGGAAAAACCTGGTTTGAACCTCAAGTGCTAGGCAAAAGTTGAGGGTCCAAATCAAGGTCATTCTGATGAAATTGATTTTGGACTTACATAACAAACTTTCTTCAAACACCATGGGAATGATTTCATGTGCCTGACTGAAATTCTGCAAGCTAGAACTACAAGTTAAGTCCACTGCTTTCTCCTAGTAACCCCTCCAAAAGAGAATTTTTGGGCTTATATCACTCTCAGAAACAGATGGTCCTTGGATTACGTCTCTATCTGTAGCAGATACCTGAGCAATGGTCACTTGATGTTTATTCACACAAGCATGAAGCCTTCACAATGGCCCCTGTACACTTTTACGTCAGCACAGAGCATTTTCTCTGCTTTTTGACTCCATAATTTTAATAATTTTTTCCCTTTATTTTACCTATCCTGATCTTATATCTTTCAAAATATGTCTGAAGTTCATGGTGGCTGGGTAAAGCTTAATTCAAGTGTGTCAGTGTGATAATTTCTTTAATTCAGGAGACATGATAACCTTTTTTTTTTTGGAATAAAATTGAGTGGATTCAGTGCCCAAAATTAAGGTCTTTGGTAACTAACAAGAAATGGAAAAAGATAACGAAAAGATTCTTCTAGAGCCCAAGTTCAGATCAAAGCAAAAAAATATACACTGGGATGTGTATTTTCCAGAGTAGCCAGGAAACAGGCAGGAAAAAAGGAGACAGAAAAAGTTGCAAATACCATCCAGAGAGAATGACTGAAAAATCTCTTTACTGGTTTGAGTGCAGGCTAGAAAATTATGAAGAAGTTATCTGGGATTTGGTTCGCACTAACTTCAAGGCTTCTGTTTTCTTTTGTTTGCAAAATCAACAGAATTGCATAAAAATACCTGAATCCCTCAGCAATTTCTCCTCCTAATGGAAATAACTTGAAAGACACTGAAAAATGATCAAACAGCATGACCTGCAACTACTCTGAAAGCAGTAATATTTTTGTAGTCTGAGGGGAGATGGGCCTAGAGCTTTCTCCATATTCATGTAAAGCATCAAAATAGCTCTTGTGCTTCTGTAATGCATGGACCTTGAATATAAGCCAAAATCAGTGGGAATTTCCTAAAGCCCATGGAAGCCAATGGATCAAAAGGTCAATCATAGATCAACAGTCAAAACACTCTCTCAAAAAATGTAATTTAAGGGTTGTTTGCTAACAGAGATCAAGTGCTGAATTCAATTACTAAGTCTATTTATCATTCCCTTTTTAAAGCCAGGTTTGATACACTGAACCTGGTGTCCCAGCCTATGCAGGGGGATTGGAACTAGATGATCTTTAATCTCCCTTCCAACCCTATGCATTCTGTGATTCTTTGACCTAGGTGGAGGTTGAGGCTTTGTCTATGTGAGCAACACCCTCCTGCCATTACAGGTGCTGCATTGCTGCAACTTGTCCAAGTAATGATTCTGGTTGAAGTGATGAACTGAATGTCTTCTCATATGCAAAGTACCCCACTCCCTCCAGACAAATCCTGCAGATCCTGTGGTCTCAAAATTTAATCCCAACCTTCATTCAAAACTCCTTGTATGTTGGTCAATGTGTATGAACATGGGCAGAAGCAATGCCTGATTGGCTGTGAAGAGGGAAACATAGCAAGTGTTCATTTTCATAATCAGTCCTGATTCCCTGAGGAGAAGGTACATTGGGGTCAATTTCATCACTAGCAAATTAGTTTGAAAGTGGGTGAGGGATGAGGAAAAGCTCACAACGGAGCCATTACCACTACTGAAAGGGTTTGGGTTTCCTTCTGTTACCAAAGAAATCTATATATGTAGTCTTGTTGTTGTTGCTGTTTTTTCCTCTAGACTCAGATAATCCAGAAATCAGTTAATCACATAAATTTGTATCAGGAGATGCAATTTTATTGTTTTCTGCTTTAAACAAGTTCTTCTATGTTTTGCCCTGCCTGCAAAATCCTTCCTGTGTCTCAAATGTAAGATAATGCAGGTGCAAAGCATTTCTAATATAAGACAGAGAAGATGTAATGATAAATGCTTAACTGCAGTTTTCTACTTCATATGCTGAAAATAAGAAAAGGGAAGAAAAAACCAGACATGTTAATGATGTCCTATCATCATATTCTTTTCAGCTAACATAGGAGGAGGATGCATAGTTACCTGGACAGAGACTTCCATTATTCCTGAGCTAGAGCTGTTTTTCAGTGTGAGAACACAAAAAACCTTTAAGGAATAGTTTAAAATTAAAATGGAAAAAGCAATGCTTACCTGGGTTGGCTATTAGTAGGTGAAAGCACAATGGGAACCAAGACTACTGACTATATTTGCATGATATTAGTTAAATTATCTAAGCTGAATGTCTCCCCTGTCTGTTTCACCCTGTGCTCAGATGCTGAGGAACTTGGAAACAAGAGTAGCAATGAAGATGCAATTCCAGGAGCAATTCCATTACTTTTTGTGATAAGAGGCACAAAGAAGCAGGAAGAGTCATAGGAAATGCTAATGGAGAAATTGGCAGCTTTGGGCTCTGCCACAGCGTGTGACCTTGGGGAACTTGATAAAACCACTTTTTTTGCACTAGACTTAATTTTGAACAAAATGCAATGACACTGAAATCCCCACTGCAATCCACAGCACTTGGCAAGAGGCACAGCCCAAGAATACTTCCCTTGTGAAATGAGAATTGTTTGACAGGATGACCCACACTTTCCCCTTTCTCTGAAAGGTTAATAGCCTACCTGGACACAAGGAGCAATTCCCTACCACTATGTTTGCACTGTATGCAGTGGGAATCTGATCTCCATTGGGGTATCTGGGAACCACAGTAATGCAAACACCACCCACCCATCAGCTAAATGCCATTTCCAGGTTCTGATTGCCTGGTGCTGATGTGGTCCAATGCTGCTTGCTGGAGCTGAGGCAAACACTAGCATAGCACTAGTATGTTCTTGCCAGGGTGGATAAGGTCTTTTTGCAGGCTGCTTTTGTGTTGTTCCAAAGTCTTTGTAGGCAATTTGGAGAATGTGTCCCCAGGATATTGTGCTCTGGAAAACAGGAATAGGGACTGGGGGATGTGCTAGTTCAGCTGTGATTCTTATTTGCAATATGGGACATGAAATAATACAAAGTTTTCATCTGGCTATAGAAATTACTAAATAGAAGTACTTTACAACTTCAGGAGTGTTATATTCTTGTCCTGTTTCAGCATTTGCAGACATAACAGATGAAGTGAATTAAATTATGCATGCACTAATGGAATGCATTGTTATTCACAGTCTTCTTTAACTTGCTTGCAAATGAACACAAATAACTAGAAGGTGTATCTTGAAGGTTTGATAGGATGTTTTTTGTTTTTTTCTTTATGCTTATACATGTAATATATGTGTATGTATGTGTGTGTATCTGTAGGTAACTCATCAGGCATACCTGCTGCACTTGTTACCTGATGGGTCTGACAGTGTAGGAGAAGCCACATGGCTTCCAGTTGTGTACAGTTTTGGCTATTTGTTTATGTAGCCAAATATATGTAATCATCAATAACGCCATCTGCAATAAGTCCCAATTAAAGTTGCTGCAGAAATCTTCCTTCCATGTTTGTGCTGGCTTCTATAGACCTAAATCCTCAACCTTAGTGATGCAAACGAACATTAGTGTTTTTTTCTTTTCTTTCTCTATTTATTTTTTAGAGCTGTGTTTGCAGTATAAAGTCGACAATTTATTTTGTTCTCTGCCCAGCAGGGACACGTTTTCCACTGACTCTTTAATAAGAAGCCTTCATGAGTACGAAAGCCATTTATCTTTATTAGTTGTATATTTTGTTCATCACCTCTCTTACAATTATGAATTAAATATTTATTGATTTCTTCACAAAAATGAATGCCCCACTGCTCAGTAAGATCAATTACCACCAGTTATGCACAGGGAACAGTAAGCAAAACAAACTTGCACTACTTCTGGAAGTCGTGACAGAAGTGGCAGGAACTGAGACTGTTTTTCAGTGGAGATCCTTGTGGGGTTGGAAGGCTTTTAAAAAAATCTGTAAGATGCACGGTGAAAGAAGTGCTTGCAACTGCTTCATCTTTCTTTGCTTTGTGATACACAAGCAAAGGTGAAGAAATTTTTGTTCTCTTCCCTACTTTTTGCTTGTAATCTCACCAATAGACTAAGAAAAGTGATTGAATATTCATTCTATCTGATATCATGGGAAGCCTCTTCAGTTATAACTGAAAGCAGTTGTCTTGCTCTCATTTTTTTATCAATTAATTTTAAGGCTTAAAGGACCAGTACAGTCAGTTACCAGATATTACTATGTCATGCCTACACCTCAAGGCACTGAAAGTCACTGAAGAAAGGCATGCAACTCTAAGCAGAAAACTTTGTGTTCATGCAGCATATCAGTGCCCACAATGCTCATCACTTCTGAAACCATGGAGCTTGTTTTCAACAGAATTTGATGTGGTCTGTATCTATAGCATGGAAACCTCCTGTCAAGGAAAAGAACTAAAAATTGTTTCCCATTCCATGTGATGTTCTGTAGTGTTGGAGGTTACAGCCCATGAGCAGGAGGTGTTGGCAGAGCCCAGGTAAAGCTGTGCCTGTACCTGTGTCCCCCAGGTGCCCGAGCAGAGAACAGCCAGACAAGTGGTGTTTAGTGACCCACTGGCCAGTTGTGCCCAGTTTTCAACACTTGCTTTTCCCTGGTGTCTCTTACTCCTGCAAGTTGCTATATGTCATCAACCTTGTAGAAATTCAATTATTTTTGAGACTTATACATCTGGGACTCCTTTGAGTTCAGCTGAAATTGGCTTAGAGAGAAAGGAAGAATAGGATGAAGGAAGCTTTCTCTCCTGAGGACATGGACTAATAATTCTGGCCTCTCTCTGCCCATCCTTACCCTCCCTTATCACAGCCTTTGGCAGTTGGAGATTAAAGATAACTGGTGTCCCCTGGTAGAAATCATCTGTGTAGATCACCCATTTTTTTTAAGCAAATACTGCCTCCAGAGAGGCAGTCATCTGCACCTAGTGAGCTAGATGGGCCAAAACTAAGCCCATCCCACTGTTCACTGCTGACTCTCTTGAAGTAGGCAGGATGTCCTGGTCACCTGAGCTTTTGATTTTTTTTTCAGGGTGGAAGGAAAGGAAGGGAGCATCTGTCCCCTGTGGGCTTGACATGAGGTGTGAGATGCTTCACAGCTGGGCCAGGCCTGAAGATAGACCTTGGCCCTTTGTGGGGGAGCTGCCACCCACCAGGCCTTTCCAAATGCATGTGCAGCTGTAATTGTTTTTTGTTTTATTTTGTTTTGTTTTTTGGTTGGTCTGAAAAAAAGGGAAGTGGGATCACCCTAAGGAAGAATACACAAGAAAACATGGGATAAAGCCCTTTTGCACAATGTCCTTCGATGAGGGATGCCTTGGGTGTGACACTATTGGAGCCAGTGAGCTCAAATAGCTTCACACTGGATGCATGTTTCAGAGCACTCCCATAAAAAGCATTTTTTTGCCACCACTTTGGGTTTTTCTTTTCTTTTTGAGGTAATAGAAACACAGAGAGGAAAAAAGCCTGTCCTCAGCAGCATTGTTGGCACAGTCGCAGTTTTCATTACACGCACTTTTCTTCTGTAGCAGCAATAACATCACCTCCCTCCCCCTTCTCTGGGCTCTTCTGACACATCACTCAAATGCCCACAGCAAGATGGCCACAAAATCTCTTTTGACAGGAATGGCAGCTCGTGTCCCACAGCTATGATGGCTGCTACAACAGTTGGCGTGGGGAAAGCACAAGGGGCAAGAACCGAGGCAGCATCATGAGCTTGTGCCATGTTCTTCAAAACACTCTTCAATCCACTCTTCTTGTGGGACTTGTCCTGTTTCACTTCAGATGAATTGATTTCTCCCTCGGGGGCTGCAGCCTTGTATTTGCCATTATCTCTTTGCAACAAAACACACCTCTGTGATGAGCAACTGGAAAGCAGCAAAACTGAATTTTCTGTGTCCTGGCAGAGAAGGGCTGGGTTAATGCTAGGCACAGGCTATCCAAAACTATGTTCTAGTCATCCTCCTATATTTAAGCTGTGCTAATAGCACACCTTTTTTTTTTTGTTTGTATGGCACATAAATCCTCTCTTTGCAAGTTGCTTTCCTCTAGCTAAATGCATGCAGCCCTCCATGGATGTAACTGTGCTGCTGGGATAAATACCCCCAAGGGCCAGGAACTGCAGTGCCAGGAGGTCCAACTGGAAGTACTGCTGCCTTGCCGTGTTACCAGCCCTGGCTTGTATAGTGAGATGAGCAACCCACATTCAAATACACCGTCTTTCTGTCCTCCCCCACTGGTGTTTCTAATGTAAGGCACTGCAATGGGAAGACCCTGTCCTTGGCTGCTAGGGTGCTGGGATACTCAGGTGTGCAGAGGGAAAGGGTCAGCTCTGTATATCCTTTGCTGCCATACTCCTCCCAAGGGGAAAAACAGGGTGCCCAGAGGCAGTTCAGTCCTAAGGGGTCTGTGTCCCCAAGGGAGAGCTCTGCATTAGGTTTGTCTCACCCTGTCAGAAATAGCCTGGCTCTGCCCAGCATGGAGGGATACCTTCTCCAGTGGTATCAGTCCAGTTGCATCTTCAGCCCTGTGAAGTTTGTGATGAAAGGTATTTTCCTTTGCTACATCCTCCTCCCCAGGACTGACTCTTTGAAAACTGTGGCTGCCTTTCAGAAGCTGGCAGTTTAAAGAGATAACCACGTGCCTGCCCATGAAAGCTGATTGTCCTGAATGAGCTCATGAGAAAATCTGATCTAACCTGCCTGCCTGAAAAGTATTTATAAACACTGCTACCCAAGGATTAGGCAGCCCAGCCTGCCTGCACTGATGTAGTCAGAAAAAAGCAGCTGTTTATATTTCAAACTTTCTGATGTAGCAGCATTCTATAAAAAGGTCACAAGGTCACTTTTTTTTTTTTTTTTTCCCCGCCCAAAGCACTAGAGGAACAACTAGTGCTTCAAAGGCTTGCTGCCTCCATTTATTTAAACATTTCAGGATGCTGATGTCATGTCCTCCCTGCCTATCCCAAACCACAGAAAATATCAAGATTTGTCTTTGGAGCTGCAGAGAAAACCAGGATTCATTCTACCCAGAACCTCACTGGATGTAAATTCCTACAGCTGCCCCTACAGTGGGCTGAGCTGATTTACACCAGCTGATGAGCTTTAACTAGGAGGGAAAGTCACTGCTTTAGGACAACTCAGATGGGGGGCACACAGACCACAGATCTGCTCCCCGTCCAACAGGAGTGCCAGCTGCATGTAGGACCGGGGTATTCAATCAATCAATCAATCAATCAATCAATCAATCAATCAATCAATCAATCAATCACATCTGGCCAGAATACAGCTGGTGTGCCCCTCCTGGACTGTGAGCCATTGAAAGGAAGTGCCTCCAGGCTCTGGTTTCAGGTGGTGTGTTTAAACAGAGAGGTTGGAGAATGATGGGAAGTAGCTGGGGGATGTGTTGGCCTGCTAAGCATAAGAAGGGGGATTGCTGGGGGGTCCTCCTGGTTGTTCTCTTCCTGAGGGCTTTAGGGGGCCTCTTCCTGCCCTGGGCTCCTTCAGGTAGGACTCTTTGGGCTTTTGTGGTATGGGGACTTTAGTATGTGGCTTTTTGCACAAGGCAGGAATGTTTTCAAAGCTGTTGGTGTATCAGTGCTGGTTACCCTTTGGTGACCTTCCTGCTCTCTTCCTGTATATCAGATCAGCTCCCATGCCTGGCTGCTTTTAAAGGAGATCTCCTCCTCTCTGCCCAAGTAGCTAAGAAGAGGAATATGCTGCTGCATATTTTTTTTTTCCTTCTTGTTCCCAGCTGTTGTAAAAGCACACTAATCCTCTGATTCCACTCTGGTAAGAATGGAAACCATGGTTGTTTTATGTTACTCCACAGTCAGCATTTTCTCTAGGTGAGATTGAAGGATAAAAAATGTTTACTTAAGACTGTGGGCATGTGATACTAGAATAAAGTTAATAAGAGAAAAGAATTATTAATATTGTACTTAGCTGTAAGTAGTGGGTTTTTTCTGTTATTTCTGCAACCCAGCTAGGTTTCTGGGGTAGCTCATTACCAGCTAGCATATTTTCTCCATCTTATTCCCATTTTAAAGAAGGCTGCTAGAGAAGCTATTCTGGGTGCCATGATCCTTCATAGAAAAACTTTTTTGTCTTCTTGCCTGATTGTCTTTTGGTGCCTGTGGCTTATCCCTGGTACCTCTCTCTCTAAGGACTTGCATCATTTCTGTCTTCCCACCACCCTTTCAGGTTACTGAATTTACATTTCTATTGTCCTAGTAATTACCTCATTCCTAACTTCAGGCTGCATGCATTTGCTTAGGAAAACATTGTGCTGTTGTTACTCTATAAGTGATATATAATGACAATTGTTAGCAATACAAACTACTTTTATGATTTATACTTGATAGCTTGCCATAAAATTTTGCATGCAGCCTAAATGAATAAATACAGCCAAAGTGTGATTGGAGGATGTGGTTCCCAACATGGTGTGACTCTTGGCTCACATTTTATTAGATTTCTGGGGCTCCATCCCAGCCAACAACAGAAGAGATGATGGGATTCCCAAAGCTGATGAAGGGCAAATATGATACCTATTGTCATGCCCCTTTTGGCAGCATGCTGTTGCTTTAGCAGCAATTTTTTCTCCCTCAGTATCTTTGGCAGATGCAAGGCCACAGAAGTGAGGGACTTCCAGTGCAGGGCTGGTGGCCTTGGGGAGAGGCTTCTCCATCTGGTGGTGTTCAGGGCTCAGTGTTCCCCTGCCAAGATGATGTTATTTTGCATTAAAGAGGCAGGCATGGGCTAACAGGTTTTCCTAAGGAGGAAGAAGCTTGCTGTATTTGGCATGCCTGTTTCTCCTTGGGCTTTACAAACAGGTGGGCATGAGCATGGACACACACACAGTCTTGACCTCCCTGTCTCTCAAAGGTGTCTGCTGCCCTTGCCTAATGGTCCTGTGTCTGTGACATATAGATGGGTGGCTGCTGAGGCTGCAGTTATTACTCCTAATACTACTGCTTCACTTAACCCCTTGCATTAGGTGGGAAATGCCTAAAGTAGATATCCCTTAATTCCCAGTCCTACTCTTAGTGAAATCAAGTGGCAAAAATGCTACTTAGTATTAGGAGAACCAGAAAGTCTCAGAAATCCCACCAAAATGACTGAGATCAGATCTGGGTTGCAAACAGCTGAATAATAAAATTGGCTATTGTTACTCTCTCAGTCTGGGGCTAATTTCAACAATCTCTCTTTTCAAAAATACTTTAAAGGGTTTGAAGGATCTGGAGGCTATTTTTTTGGATCTAATCTGAATTAGAAAAATATGTTATTGAAGCTGATAAAAAGTAGAAATAATTTTTCTCTGAGAAATTATCTTAATTTTTTTGCTTTTTGCCTCACCTTTCCCCAAAAGCCCAAACATTTCAGAGTTTGCTTTCTGAAGCCTTTTCTTAAAGGCAAGGCTAAAGAGAAAGTGTTTTGCTAAAAAATTATTTCTATCTGAAAAAGTAGCTTTCCTTTGCCTAGTTTGTACATTTAAATTTTTATCACAGAAAAATAAATTTTTGTAGGAAAATTTGTGCCCAAATGTTGTTTGGTTCAGCGCAGGAGTCAGAGTCTCAATGGAGGTAACTCTTCACTGAACTATATTCCAAAAACCGAGCTTCCAGTTTTCTTTTTGCTGCAAAATATTCTCCATCACTTGCTGAATGCATCTGACAAATTTCAGGCAAACCATTCTGTATGGCAAAACTGTGGTGGGACTAAAATGGGCTTTACATTTGAAAGGAACTTGTGACCTTCTGTCCTTTTTCTACTGCATCTTTATAATGGATGTAAATCTGTGAGATTAATTGTCAAGATGGGTCTCAAGGACTCAGTTGTCACAATCTTATGCACACTTGTATTTGCCCTGCTCAAGTAGGGATGATGTTCATAATTTGCAGCCAAGTCTTGATTCGTAAATGGTAAAGCAGCTCTGTAATGTATGTTTGCTTACTGCAACCCTTCTAAAAATAATTCACAGGATTAAAAATCTCTGCCAGAAAGCTGACTAAATGGCAAAGTTAGTAAACTGTGCCAGGGCCCCAGGCATAGTTTGTCACCTAACAAACAATTGGATTTTGTGGTCCTTTAAAAGCAAACAGCTTCAGTACAGCTCATGGCTTAGTGATACTATGATGCAACATAGCAACATTTCAGAAACATGGGATGGTGGGAATTCAATCCGGATATCTTGTCATTATTATCTACTTGAGAACAAGAGTATTAAAAATTCTTATCAGCAATGATCTTTTAAGCTTGCTGTGTTAAAGTAGCAGAACAGTAGTTTTTGGTAACAGTTAAATGTTAATATTTATTTTGTGAGTATAATCCTGTTTAAATGTTTCTAATTTATAATTAAGTGAATTTCTACTAGAAACTATACCATTCTCCTTCTCCATAATCTCACAAAACATTTGTAATGATAAAGGCTGAAAGTGAACTGCCTTATCCTTGTGACTGAATGGCTCTGTGTGTGCTGGAGCATGGAGAAAGGACCATACTGGAGAAAGGGCTCCTCAGCAGTGAGGCCTTGGACCGGGTGATCTCTTAAGGTCCCTTGCAATGCCTAGCATCCTGTGATTCTATGGCCAACCCCTTTCCTGGTGATTGAAGATTAAAAGGATTCAAGAGCTGTGAAAAGGCTGTGAGACTGCCTTTGTGATCAGGGTCATGGTATAGGATGGGATGCAAAGCCTCTCTAGAGTCCCTGTTCCCCCTTGGGGTGCAAATGGAACAGAGGGAAGTGGTGACCCCCATAGTATGCTGCAAGGGAGAGAGCCAGGGCAGGTGGGTGATACCCCAAGCAGAGTTTTGCTGCTTAGTTGCTCAAGTCCAGAATAGGCACCTGGGATGTTCAGGTTGGCTCATAGGCCCCCTGCTATGCAACATCCTGAGTGGAGATGGGAAGCCAGAGCAGGACTGGGAGATCCCAACCAGGGATGCTATTTTGGGCACCCAACCATCAGGCTGCTGATGGGATGGGGGGATTGCAGCTACTGGGGATTGCTGCTGGGTGCTGCTGCTCTCTGCATTGGCACTGGGAGAGCCCTGATTGGGAAGAGTGTGGAGATAAAGTACAGAACCTCTTTTTCTCCTGAAAGCCTGGTGTAGAAGATCAAAATATTCATATTGAAAAATGTTCAGAGAGGGAATTTTCTTGTCCTCTCTCTTGATCAAAGAGTTTTCTTCCTTGTTACACTTGCTGGATGACAGGGTTACTAGTAAATTGTTTCATCTCCTTTCATCCTCATGGCTCGGTCTTTTAAAATTTAACTGAAATTGCTACCATATTGGGAGGCATGCTTTAGTCTTGTAGTTCCTACATGTGTTTGCAGAAACATCAGCTCCATGGGTATCCACCTATGTGAATTCTTAAATATTTGTAAAATAAAAAAGCCTGGACAAACTAGCCCCAAATCTGCTCTAAGTTCAAAACAAAAAATGGAAAATGCATTCAAAGCTTTCATAATTCAACATTTCTTGTTTCCTGGTATTAAGAAATGAAATGCTACTTGCAGTTTTTGGTGCTGTGATCTGTGGGGAATATCTCCCACAAAAGCTGGGAGGAGGGATCCGAAAGAAGGTTCTGCTTTTAGTTGACCCATTGCTCATCTTAGCATAAGGTCTGCAGCTGAAGAAACTATGCAGTTTGAAATCTTCTGTTCTGTTGGTTTTGCTGGGAGAACAGTTTTAATAAAGGGACAAATTTATTGCAACACTTGAATACTAGAAATCATCAGTGTCTTGTAATGATCCCTTCTGTTAGAAACATGAAAGCGTAAAGGCTTTTGGGGCTGGCCTTGACTGCTCTGCACTATTTTCTATTTCCTTCTCTCCCCCTCTTCCCTTCCAGAATCACTGATGCATCTCTAATAGGAAAAATGAAAACTGTGCAAGTTGTCTTGGCACTGTGGCTCAGTGTCTTGTCATGTTGCACTATTATGTTGACTCTTCTACACAGGGAGAGCTCATGGAAAAAAAAAAAAATCCCAGAAGCACTGTTCTGTTTCAGGCAACCACAAAAGCAATTCTGCTTTTTTGTTGTCTGTGGGAAAAGATATTCAACAGAGTTGGGCATCTCTGAGCTAATCAACTGGTTTGACTTAAAGGGAGCTGTGTGGAAGAAAACCTTACTGTACTCCGACTCGGCTATTGTTACTCTTGTGCTCTTTTTAGATGTGAAAGAAAAAAGGAGCTGCAGGATTTTGCTTCCAAAAACTGAGTGTATTGATTGGTGGTAATTATTTTATAAAATGGGAGGGAAATGTGACCCAATTGTTGTCAAAACTTGTGAGGGCTGAATATAATTATTTCAGTGTTTTGTGGTTATGCTGACTGAAGTATGTAGTCCTTCCATTATGTATGTCCATGTGTTTCAATTTAAGATATTTATAGAATTCCACCAGTGTGGAAGCTGTGCTTTTCACAATCCATAATTCAGCACATCACCCTGAACTAATATTGGTGACAGTCCCCTTCTTTTCCCAAAAGGAGCTAAGGCAAAGCATGTGCATTTGCTGAACTTGGAAAGGATTTCTTCCTTGTGCAAAGAAATGGATTTGTTTTGGTAGAATCTTTTTACCCGAGTCTTTGAGAACTTTGGCACAACGAGTCTGAAACATTAAACCCTATCCCAGGTGATAAAACCAATGCTCTGGTGCATATAGCTCCCTTCTGCCTCATACCCACATCCCTCCTGTAACATATCCTTAGTGCAGTCTGCCATGGATAAGAAATGGGAACCAGTCCTTTCCAGAAGCAAGGAGTACTCAGCAAAAGGAGAGGAAAAGGCTCAGCCAGGAAGCAAAGACCTTCATCTCGACCTTTTTTTCACTCAATTTCAGAAGTGTTCATAGCAGACCTAAGGGCAAATTCTCTGATAGGAACAAAAGATTCCTGACTTTTCCTACCAGTTGTCATTTTTGTAGCAATGCTTTATGAAAACAAGAGTGCTCTCTCTTTTCTATTTAAGAGCAGCAGCAGATCACCAGCCTGTTAAATGGTTGGTTTGCTCGCTTGTTGTACGCCCTCTAAAAATCCTTAGGTCAAAATAGGACTGAATAGTAAAGCCAAAGAACTGCTATTGGAGGGAAAGGGCATGAAGAACAATGCAGCAGCATATCAGAAAGCACTTGTTACAGGTTTGATTTGAAATGTATTGAAGTTAATGGTGACATCTTCAGCAAGTTTGGATCAGGCTGTTACAGAAAAGCGTTCAGGCTCATTCTATGGTTGCTTGATATATATGTATTTATGTCTGTAAAGGGATCTGTGGTTTGATAATTGTAATGGAGGGATGCCTCAAAGGGGCTTTACACAAGTCACTTGGGTATGAGCAGCAGCCTGGTCACACTCTAATAGAGCAGGGGCCTGGGAAGATGCTCTTGGGGGTCATTCCCTACTTTCTTCTCTCAAACCTTGCCTCAGAAGCTCTGATACTGCAATGATTAGATTCTCTTAGAAATGTGCATGGTTATAATTGCTTGATGTTGACATGTTTGTTTCACTATAAAAATCTATACAGAAGCAGTTGGCTCTTTTATCTGAAAGGTATACAAGACAGAAAAGGCCTCTGAAGCACTTCTTGCCTCTGCTGGAAACCATTTGGGTTCAGGCATGTTAACGCTATCTCACTGGATGTCTCTGGGCTTCTCTGGCCTCGATAGTTGTCAGAGGAATCCATCCTCTCAAAGCACCCTGTACTAGTATCATATGGTTTGGGTGAGAGCTGGCTGGTTTTGAAGGTCTCTGAATTTTGTCTCAGCATCCCATGCTGCATCCCTTGAGATCTGCTGTGCCAGGCAATGCAGTGTGCAGGCAGCCCAGCAGCTCTGCTAAAGTGACCTTGGGTCCAACCAAACTTCTTAAGCTGAAGCCAGCCCTGGATAACTTAAGCTATCTCAGAGTGCATAGAAGGCATGAAAGGAGGGAAGGGTGCTGAGGGAATAACTTGTATGTCTCTGTGAGATGTCTGGATAGCTCAGGCTTCCTGCTACAGGAAAGCTGAGCATCTTGTCCTGGAGCTGGACCACTTTGGAGCCAGTCTGTGACATGTTACTGCACTGGGGCAGGTAAGTCTCCTAAGTTTTCATAGCTGAGTTTTCATAGAGCCAAGTTCAACACACAGCCATACCACTCTGCAAGTAAAATAAAACATCCCTGCATAGCTGAACGTTGCCTCTCAGTAGTTTGTTCCCCACTATGACAACACATGTTTTAACACTGGTGTTGCTGTGTCCACCTGAGCATGTGCTGCCTTGCCACATGGCTGATTTTTGCAGTCCTCAAGCTGAGAAGATCCAGACCCTCTGTCTTTTGTCTGTAATATGGAAAGATGGGGCAGATGGTCAGTTTGTTTTCTTAGGGAAGAAAAAATTAGAGGTGGTTTCATCACCTCACTAATAGCTGAGGTAAGCTTGCCTCTGCTAGTGTCACATTCCTTGAGGTAGCATGGACCTTCTGCAGGGAAGACAGATCCTGCAGAATGTTGGGGCCCAGGACCAGGGTCCCTAACACCTCTCTGCCCCAATCTCATTTTTTAAAAGGAACATTTTACTCATCCAAAATCTGGTAGCTGTTCCTCTGAAATGTTTACTTCCCTAATGGGTGAAGCTCATCCCTTTAGAGATGGCCATAAAACCCAGATAACTCAGCTTTTGGGATGCTGAAGGTGGTACTGTGGCTGGCTCACAGTATGAGAATGAATTACACCCTGGTGCTGGTAAAGCATTTTGAAGCTCTCTGAGGAGAGCACCCTAGATTCATAATTCATAGGACTTAAAGCCAAAAGGGACTATTAGCTCATCCAGCCTGACCTGTATATCACAGGTCATAGCATTTTGCTGAGTAATTTCTGCTTCAGTCCTGTAATTTGTTTTAACTAAAGTATTCCTTATAGAGGAACATGTAGCTTTAATTAAATGAATCCTGAAATTAAGATTACTCTTTTTTTTTTTCATTATTCAGTAGTAGTTCAGTCCAGCAGGTAATTGCTCTCAACAGTTTGTGATTAATAAAACAAATTGTATCTTGTTTCTATTATTTTTCTAGCCTTTCAATCTCACTACACTTTTATCTCCTAGAATAAAGAGCTATCTACTATTAGAAATATCTTCTAATGTGAAAGTTTTAGCCATGTATTAGAAAATTCTGAAGTTCAGAATCTTGATTGTTTCAACTAGACATAAAGGAAAAAAAAAGGACCTGTGTGTTCCTTAGATTATGTGGAAATTAGCAAAGTGGATACCTTCTAATATTTTAGCAAATGTGGCTCAAAGCCTCTTCTTCTGTCAGATTAATTATTTTCTGCCTTGGTAAAAACCTCAGCTGAAATAAAGATTTATATTAGAGGAATGCAAAGCATTTCATCAGGTCTCAAACACAGCTGAACTTAGCCTTAGGCCAGAGGAAAACTGAGTTCATGAACCTCAGCTTGTGCTGGCAAAAATTTAACTGTGAGAAATGAAGCTTCTTCTCTTCCCACAACAACTCTCACCTTCAACCATGCTCCCCAGAGTCACCTGTACAGTGAGGAGAGGGAGAAAGAAGTAGGAGGAAGAAGCTTGCATCTCTTGTTACCACTCATTTTTCCTGGGGGAGTATTTGGTTGCCCTTACTCACTTTTCCCTCCGTGTGTGAGGATGCAGGGTGGTCTGAAATGAGTGTCTGAAATGTCTGTGGTGCAGACTGCCTTGTGCTGTCCTTGAGGGAGTTTCTGGGTTATTGGATACCAAGCCTGCCCAAAGGAAAAGTAAAGAAGAAAAATAACTCCCATCCCATCTGATGATGTTTGTTGGGGTGGGGAGGTGTGACATACTTTTGCTAGAGTAATGCATCTCCATCAGAAGCTCTTTGCTGGTAAAGTGCTCCTGACATAGAGGCAGGTTATTAGAGTTCCCTAAACAAAATATATAATGACTGCAAGATCAGGTTACTGCATCTCACAAGTTCTGTTTTAAAATCATGAAATGGAGCTGCTTGCTGCAGCTACAGTGAAAACATTAAGTGTGGGTCTGGCTTAGTTCAAGAGAATCTCTTGAGGTCATTGGCACATCTGGTAAATCACCACAGTGAGAAGTTAACTGTGATGAAGAGCTACATGACTGATTTTCTTTAATACAGAAAGAAAATTTGAAAAGAAGAAGGGTTGCCCCTAGATTCCATCACTTCTTATAGTTATGCAAAAAGTGCTAGATACCTACATAACTACTACAGTGTTTAGGATTCCTCCAGTAGATTGTTATGGACAGGCTTTTTATTTTAGCTATCTGCCCTAATTTCCTTTTTATTTTCCAAATTTTTCAGCTATGCCTATGCTGGAAAAATATACTCTGATATGTTAGTGTTTGCAGTGTGTAGTACAATAAGAAGCTGGACAGGACCAAAGCACCTGTGTGTTGCTGGGGTAGCACCAGCAGCTGGCCAGCAGGAGAGATACCATTGCATCTTCAGTCCTCCATGGCCTGATGTTTCTGTTCTTTGGGGTTAAGGGAGTAGTAAGATCTGTCAAAAACATTCCTTTTACTTGGAATGTGCTGGTCCTTGAGCAGAGGAGTCCTTGGTGGCTTTTTTTGGGTGTAGTCAGTATTCTTTCAGATGGAGCTTTGTCAGCAGGCTAGCACTCACTTGCAACTCTTGATGAACCCATTGTTTATTCTGTTCTGGCTTGGCCTCCTCAGGATGGCATACAGACCTTCTGAAACCAAATGGAAGATGGAGAGAAAATAAGACACATACAGGTGATACTGGAATTGGTAGCTGTGATGCAGGGTACAAAGGAAAGTGAACAGCAAGCTCAGTTGAAAACCTCATGCCATAGTTTCATGAAAATCTCACATACCTCACTTGCTTGGCTACTTGTTCCTGCCCTCTTCTTCATTTTGGCACAAGAGATGATGTAGCTGGAAGGTTAGGATCCTGAATTGTCTGAAAATAAATGTGAGAATTGGTATTCTGCTAAGTTGCTGGCTGCAGCTTGTGAGTAATTTGCAAAGAGACTTTGTGCCTAAAAAGGTGCAAAACCCAGTGCCTAATCTGTCCATGAAAAGCAGTTGTTACCTATCCCTTGGTAAAGTTTGTTTCTCTGGTGACTGCACGCAGAAAAGCAAGCTGAGGTATTGAGTCCATAAACATTTTTTATAAACCAGATGGATCTCTTTCCCAGCCATCTGATTTTATTTAGTTTCATCTCCATATTTCTTTTGCAGCCAGTTTCTATTGTACGTTTAATGAAACCATAGTGCTACAATTTGATTTGGTAATTATCTTTCCTATGCATTGACTGGCATGTTGGCAGATGATCGATGGCCTCAGGCTCCTCTTAAGATCTGACAGTGGTGATGTTTGAAGGACTCTGGCAGATGTTTTGATGCTGCTAACATGGGGTGCTGGGTTAATGCTAGACTGTAACACATGCAAACATAAGGGCCATTGATTTCATTGAGACTGCTGGCCTGTGGTCATAACTCAGATTTGAATGCTTCGTAATATTACATTAGGCATTTCCTTTATCTGGCTTATAACAATTTATTTGCAATGAGGAGGCCTGTGTAGCACTTGAAGAAGGATATTTTATGTGGATATTTGTTTTCTATAAGTATATAAAGAGATATCCATCTAGACGTATAATAAACACCCCATAAAGCAGCTTGACTCTGCATAGAGATTTGCAGCTGTGTTTACGTAGCCTGACACTGCAATATCCATACATCATCCCTTTCTCAAAGAAATCTTGCTTCTCTTTTATCTCTTCTTGCCTTTTAAAGGCTCTGAGTTAGAATTTACTTTGCTCCTGCAAGAACAAAGCTTACCATCACCTTGTTGCATCTGCTTCTTAGCAGATGTTGTGGAAACATGACAGCATAATAATGTGTCATGCTAAGTTGAGCCAAGTGCATGTGGAAGAGGTACATTTGAACTTCAGCACCACTAGTGGGAATGTGGCTTGAATTAATGACTATCTAGGTCAGGTTTATCCCTTGTTTTCCTCAGACCAGCAGGCTGCAAGTCTGAAAGTCTCTTTGGCTGGAACTGTTCTTATATGAGATCATCAACACACTCTTCCCTAAACCTCTCTGAACATGCTAACAAATTAGCAAAACTGTTGTTCCTTTTGTGCTCTGCTGGTATCCCTTGTTGCCAAGGAATGGGTTATGTGAAATTTATCAATGGAAAGCAATTGAGGCAGCTGGGGGTGTTCAGTCTGGAGAAGAGGAGGCTCAGGGGAGACCTCATCACTCTCTACAACTCCCTGAAAGGAGGGTGTAGCCAGGGGGGGTTGGTCTCTTCTCCTAAGTTGCTACCAGTTACTCTACTACCAGTAACTACCAGCTCTGCCAGGGGAGGTTTAGGTTAGATATTAGGAAGAAATTCTTTACAGAAAAGGTGATCAGGCATTGGAATGAGCTGCCCAGGGAGGTGGTGGATTCTCCATCCCTGAAGGTTTTTAAGAAAAGACTGAATGTGGCACTCAGTGCCATGGTCTGGTAACCACAGCAGTAGTGGATCAAGTGTCGGACTTGATGATCCCAGAGGTCCTTTCCAACCTGGCTGATTCTATGAATTTTTCCACTCTGGAGGTGGCTCTGCACTGCAGGCACAGAGGTCAGTCCTTTCAAAGGAATTCCCACCTTCTAGTTTGAGTAGCAAGGCTTTGACTTGCTGGAGTTTTCTGAACTTGCTCCAGGAGCTTGGCTAGGCCAAGCTGCCTTGTTACTCAGACGTCTTTCTTGAGTGAGGTCTAAGCAGGAGTTAATTTGTTCCTTAGCTAGAAATCATGCATGGCAAATGGAGCCTGTCTCTCTAAGTGTCCCTAGGAATCCCTAAATAACACCATTAGACTATATGTGGATGTGTCCATATGCATGTGCATACCCACACAGAAGCACACACACACATTCCTAATACTAGAATTTTCCTGTAGGTGGAAGGAAGCTCCACAGGTTACGTTTACTGCTCCTTCTTCCAATTGGCATTGGAATGGCAGAAGCTAGCATCTCCCATCTCCTTGTGCTTTTCATCTTGCACAGTGGCTAAAACTGTTCCTCTCCAAAGAGCTTGTATGGAGTTTTCCTACATGGCGTTTACTGAAGGTCATGTCTCTTCTCCTTTTCTGCTTCCTGGCTGCAGTGAGGCAGAGGAGGTGTGAGGATGGCAGAGGGCAGGAGCCTCATTGGAGGTAGCTGAGCTGCAGCCCCGGTTGTCTCATCTGGCCACGGGGCTCAACAGTGATGCCACTCACCTGGAAATCTCTCTGGGTGGCTTGTGGGTAGGGCAATGTGAGCCACGGATGGGGCTAAAGCTCTTTCTGATGTAGGCAGTAGATCTAGGTGGAGCATGACTCCTTTTCTTCCAGTAAGCACAAACAGCCCCATCTCCC
Source organism: Calypte anna (assembly GCF_003957555.1). Classification (NCBI taxonomy): domain Eukaryota; kingdom Metazoa; phylum Chordata; class Aves; order Apodiformes; family Trochilidae; genus Calypte; species Calypte anna. Next base: position 70,142,152 of record NC_044245.1, read on the forward strand.
TGAGATACCCTGGGTCATGAGCACCCTTGGGATGATGGATAAAAAAGCCTTGGTGTGCCTGATTTTGCTCCCTTGTGAACTGCACATGGAAACTTGATATACAAGCCTGAGGCTTTGAGTGAGTGGGATAAAAAAAAAGCTGTGTTTATTGCTAGCAATTCTCCCTTGCCGTTACACTGTATGCTTCCTCTAGAGATCACAGTATCTTTTACAAGTCTTACGAGCCTTGTTTTCACAGACAGAGGTGCTGCAGTGAAGGGAGGAGGTGCTTTCCCCACAGGTACATAACGTGGTCTCAGGGTCTGTCCAGAGGGAGAGGACTGTTTTCAGATATTCAAATCCACAGCAACTTTGTCTGGATTGAACACATCAACTTGCTGTTAGCCTAAGGTAAATAACTCTTCCAAATGATTGGTCTCCTCATCCAGCATGTTTTCAGTTATGCCTATTATGCTGATAATGCAACGACTGTAGAAAAAGCTCAGGAGAAAACCAGTGCTTCCCTCCTTGTCCAGGATGTGTCTTTCACTGTCCCCAGAACTGTTTATCAGTCTCTAGGAATTTGATTGTGATTCCTTGTCCTGTCCACAAAACATCCTGTCAAAAAATATTGTTCACCAAATTGGTTTATATCTTATAGTACAGTTTATGGGGTTCAGTCTCAAATTGCTTTATTCCAGATGCTCATGCTTGGTGCCCTGTTTCTAGAACAGGTAACTTGTATTTAATTATAATTCCTAGTGTGTCCTGAATGGGAAGGTGGAGTTTTCTGGGTCAACTCCAAAGCAGCATTATGGAGAAGGCAGAACACTGGGGAAGCAGCATCCCTGACAGTCACTGTAGGTTGTCTTTGCTGACAGCATGAGGTCGTCTTCACAGTGGAGAAGTTCTTAACAGTGATGTTTTGTAGCATGGTCAGGACACTACAGTTGTTCAGGATAATGAACTTATGGCTGCTCTTAAATCTCTGTGTGACTCTGTCTTGAAGTGTACATGCTGCTCAGGTTTCACTGCCTACCTTATCCCTGATGAGGCACTGTTGGATGGTTGCCTTCCCTTACCCAACAAAAGCATACCTCAGAAGACTATTGGGCAACATGTAAATCACAAGAAATGTCACAGAAAATATTCGCTAAGAATTTCCAGGAAAATCCTCCATCTGTGCTTCTTCTCTAATTATAGAGCCAGTTGGCAGCACAGGATAAATTTAAAAGTTGGGGTTTGAGGTTTCTTGTTATTTTAATGGTTTTCCAGCCCTCATTTTAAGCCACATGCTGTTATGTCCATTTACACACAGGTGTGGCAGACGGGACCACTTAGCCCAGTACTTTGTGCGGCTTACAGTAATGGTGAGGTGTTCGTTCTGTGCATTGATGGGGTGGAGATTCTCTCTTTACCCCTTCTTGGTGTGCTTTTCTGCCCTGCTCTTCTGTCACCTACTCAGCAGACCTGTGTGTGACCCTTCCCACCCCAGGGCATGCTGCAGCAGCCCATCAGATGATCACCTTGAACTTGCGGGTATTGCTGGGACCTGGCTTGCAGATTCCAGCCATCTTTCCGTGAGGAGCAGCAGGCTGGCAGCCCTCCAGTCTGCCTGCTGGATCTGGGCCATCTATTTATTGTGAAACTTTTGCTCCTGCTGGACTTTGCAGCAATTTTCATCCCTCTGTGTGATTTGCCTAGTTCCAGGTAGAGAAATCCAATAAAAAGCCTTGGGAATTTGCTCTGTGCTCAGCAACATAGTTGCTACTGACTTGAATACTGTTTCTTCTACAGCAATACACAAGTGGCTGTAAAACCAATAAAAGGTACTTCAAAATGTGACTGCAAATATTTTGATGGGACTGTGTGGCAGGGAAAAAGCTACATATACTGGGAATTGAGCCAAGGTCCAGATTTTAGGATCAGTAAGAATTGTCAGAAGACATGTAGAAGAGAATTAATTTTGCTGTTCACTTCAATTTTTTGGACCAAGACTGAGTTTTGTTCTTTGCTAGGTGTTCCTAAGACTTCTTTCCTTTACATTTGTATTTTAAAACAAGCCAAACAAGCTTAGTTTCTCTGTCACTTGTGCTAACCTCCACTGCTGCATCCTATGTAAATATTGTCCCCACAAAATGGGGTGATGCTGCATGCTCTTTGCCTGTCCTTTGTGCTAGCATAGATGGCTGGAGAGAGGCACCCTCACCAAGCAATATCCAAGGCAAAAGGAGCCAGCACTCTGGATACAAGTAGGCTAACCAAGAGCTGTATGCCAGGTTACAGAGGGTTGTTTTCTTCTCACAGGAAACATCCATCTTAATACAGCAGTTCTGACAGAAGAAGCAAGCATGCGTATGAGCTGTTCCTTGGCATGGAAACTACTGCTGCTGATCTATGTCACCCCGTGCTCAAACCACTGCTTGCTCGTATATATTTTAATGTGGAATGTGAAAAATCAGAGACTGAGGTAAAATGCAAACCTCTGAAGGCAGCAGGTCAACTGGAAAAATACCTTTCTCTTTCATTCCCCAGTGGCCATTTAAGGAGGTGACCACAGCCACGAAGACAGATGGCTGGCAACTTCACAGCTCTAGCCTTTCATCTTTGCAAATGTGGATTAGCTTTGAGGTAAGGATTCACTTGATTCCCACAGTTTTCTGCATTGAACCCTTATGGCTATACAGCCAGGCAGTTTCGGAGGCTTCATGGCCTCCTGCTTAACAGACACCACAGATCAGGACCAGCCACAGTGCTGCTGCGTCCCCATCCTGAGGCTTTCTGAGAGTCTCAATCTCAAGCTGCCGCTCTGCCCTGCAGGCCCTGGGGCCAGGTTTGTAGAAAGCTTCAGTATCTGCCAAAGCACAGGGATGCAGAATCCTTCTCTTGAGAAAGCATCAAGCTGGAAATAATTATTTTTATTTTAGGGTGTCCTTGGGCACCTCTGTCCCACTCAGGTTCATAGGGTCTAAGAAAGAGCAAATTTGCTGGCAGTTTTTACTGAAGCTGTGTTCCCAGTCTTGCCCTGAAAGCTGCTGGCAGGGAAGAAGGTTGAGACACCTCTTGTTTCTCTTCCTGAGCTGTGGTTGTAGTGTGTCCTAAGGGCCACTGACACATAAGGAGAGGAGCTGGGAGTCATTGCAGTGCTGTCCTTCTTGGTTGTACCTTCCTGTGATCTTGGACCTTCTTAAATGAAAGGTAGCAATTATCCCTCCCATTACCCCTGATAATGTTTTATTAGTAACTGCTGTGATTTTCTGTAATTGCCTGTGTTAATATTGTGCTACAATTGGCAAGGTTCAGCTTAGGGTTTATTTCTGCTTTCCAGGGGGAAAAAGATAGTTGTTTAGTTTGTCACTGCTGTCTTTCATAATAATGTGTTTCAAGCTGTAGCCTAGGAGAAGGTAGCTGTATACAGGATGTTGGATTAAATTTGGCTTTCCAAATGAAGTCTAATATCTCTCTTAAGCCAATTCCAAGCTACAGAGGACTTCCAGAAGTATCTCTGGACCCTCAGGAGTATGTGTTGTGGTGTTCGACGATGCTTTGATGCAGTGAATTGAGTTCAAGAACATTTCTGTCACTAACTGTGAGCTGAATTAAGTAATGTCCAAGTACCAAAAAACTTGCCTCACCTGCATGGGGAAGTTGGTTCCTAGGTTTCACATCTTTACAGAGCCAGCTCCCCTCTGAAAACAAGAATTTCAAGACTCCTTGAGGAATCTAGGCAGAGAAAGATGTGGAGCAGCTCTGTGAGAGATAAAAGAAATCCAGTCCCAAAAGACAACTCCATGGATTGGCTTCCTGTCCAAGTAGTGTCCCTTCCTCGGCTCCCAGACAACTTCAGAATTGAAAGAATTGCTACTCGGGTATTTACCAAAGGTGTTTCTGGATTAAAGCCCTGCTGCAGCCTGAGCTCAGAGTTTCAGGTTCAGATCTCAATCATTACCCTCACATTTCTCTGCTGGACTGAACCTGCTTCTTTGAAGCTGCTAAAGTTTTGTGTGTTAGAAGGAGGTTTTCTGGAAGAGGGAGGTGAACATAAAGGCTCTGAAGAAAGGAGTGTAAAAAGTGGTACGGATGCAGATGCATTTCATCACAAGCCTCTGTAGTTTTTCTCTTCAGTCCATGTTAGTTCCCTTACAAAGGGATGTAAACCTACAGTAACTTAGCACATATGATGCATGCATACTTTGCTATTTTGAAATGTCCTTTCATAAAGCCTGGTGGGCACTTTTGCAAACCCATATACCTCACAAAGCTCTGGTCTTCAAGTTTCCCTCTCAGATTATTAGAACAAGATGACTCTGTGGTTACCAATCGGAGGTAGAGAACTTGCTTTCTTATGGGATCAAGGTACACCCAGGTTATGATGACTACCAGAGCAGTATCTGGAAGCAACTACTTTAAAGCTGCTTACAACTAACTTTTGTTTTCCGCCTGAGCTAACCCAGAGGTTTGGGAGCAGTCTTGACTAGTTGTAAGTAGCCTGGTGCATCCTGAAGGTAATATGCTGTATCCTGTCCTGCTGGAGACAGGAGGCAACTCAAAGCTGTTCTCTCAGGAAATGACCTTGTGCAGTCACAATGTAAACACCACAATACATGTTATTTTTGAGCAGGTGCCAGTGGTTGGAAAGATTTTTAAAAAAAACCTTTTTCCAATGTTTTTAGTAGTGACAGGACTTGAGAATGAAATGAATGTGAAAGAGTTGCATCTGATGCATGTGTTTACCAACTTTTTGCAAGTTTGCTTTTAATTAATTTGGGAGGTTTTCAATTAAATTTGGCTTATTTTTCTACCGACTGCCTAGCTAATTTTACTTTCAAGTCCTAGGAAAACCAAGTTTTTAAATACTTTCCTTTGCAGAGTTTCTTGGCTGTGGGAAAAAAATAACAAGTGCTAGGGGTATTTTTGCTTTCATGTATATTTGTGTACACGTTTGTTGTTTATATAGAATTTGTATTTTCAATCAAGTTTGTCCTTCTGGTGTCTCTTTCATCCTATTCAGTCAAACCTGTTTGGTGTGTTTGTTTTGGGTTTTTTCTTTTTTTTTTTCTTCTGTATTCTTGTGGTTATATAAGTGTATGTGGTCTGATAGTTGAAAAAAAGTCATTTAGCTGGACACATACAACAATTTCACATGGCCACGGGGGGGTAGCTCTCTGTTGACAGGCTCAGTGTAAGACACTGTAGAAGAGACTTGAGCTGAGGGACTGCTGGAGATCATCTCTTTGAAAAACTGGTCTTTAAAAGATGTCTGATCAGACACTTGGGAACTAACGAATCCCTCACACTCTACATATCAAAACCCCTGGCTTCCCATCTGTGATATGTGGTCATCCCTAAAAACAGGCAGATAAAGCCTGAGTTAGTGGTGTAAGAGCCAATTTAGCCTACAGTTTGGGCCATTTTATTTAGATAATTGTAAGAGATGCAATATGCTCACTAGGATCTGTGAAGACTTAGCTTTACAGTCAAACTGTTTGTTCATGTAAAGGAAAGTTTGGTAGTATGGTGTTTAATTTCCTGAGAACCACCACATGAGTTGGAAGCTGAACATGAGAGTTAGCTCATGAAGGGTCTCAAAAAGGAAAACAAATGCCCTGAGTATCAAATATTCTGTGTATACCTTTTCGCTCTCTCCCTTCCTCCTTTCCTCAGAACTTTTATTTAAGCCCATCTTTGGATCCTAGCTTCTTCACTCAGCAAGCCCAAAGTGCTTTTTAACTTGATACTCTTATGAAAATTTTACTTAATATTACTCAGAGCAATTTAAGGAAAAAAAAAAAAATTCTGATATCCTCTGAATAATGAGCCAGACTTTTAGGTAATGCTTTTCCCTTAGAGCAACAGATGAGTACAAGGCCCTTTAACCAAATCCACTATGGGAAACCCTCCATCACCAAGATGTTTTACTAGCACACAGTGTCTCCTAAGAACACCTTGCCCTAGCCTTCTTGAAAGGGAAGAGTTTCTCATGATTATTAGAAACTGGTAGCCTTGTTCTAGAGGATTTTTTCCCATGTGCCAGGTTCCCAGGAAGCAGTGCAGTTGGGATGCAGGTTCTCCCTGGAGTGTTGCGGGCAGCTGGCTCTCTGCACTGGGCATGGCTGAGCATTACCTGGTACAACACCACCCTGAGACTTCTTGTCTCCCCAGACACCTCAGCCCTGCTCCCACTCACCTCCTGCAAGGCACAACAGCTGTTAGCAGGATGCATTGGGTGATGACAATGTTACTCAGGACTTTTATGCTCTTGGATCCTGGTCTAGACATGATTTACTGCTGTTGTCCTTATTGCCAGCATGTGAAGGGCTGGGAGGAGGGAAGGAGGCACTGAGGGCAGCCTGCTGGCACATCAGAGTGGGCTTCTCTCCCAGAGGACTGGCCAGAGGAGAAAGGCACATTTATTCTCGATTGATGCAGGTTGCCCCAGGAAAGCCATAATATTTATATCTGAGACACCATTTATCACCACAAAACACGACATGGCTACTGTTACATACTTTAGCTGCCATAAAAAGCTGTTCATCTCTGTTTATCAAGGTTTATAAGCTAATTATTCTGTTGTTGGCACTGCTGGTGCTTTGCTCTGGGTCTGCTGCGTGAGTTGGGTAAGGGTGGCTGCCTGGCCTGGGAGGTACATTCCAAGGACAGGGCCTCCAGACACTAAAACTCATGTGTCTGTGTGATTTGGGAATCCATCCAAGTCTGGATGTGTTTTAGTATGATACATACCACACCTTTGCTTTTATATGCATTTTGTGCTTTAGGGCTCCTGTGGGAAAGGGCATCACACCAGGTTTTGGGGAGCTGATAAACCCTCTGATGTCCATTGTGTCTGGGAACATGTTTATTGCCAGTTTGAGGCATGGATCAGGGAGACGGGGACTGGGAGAGAAGGGGGGAAGCAGTCCTTTACCCCACTAGTGAATTCACAGCTGGGTGTGTGGCAAGGCTTAGTGGTGTCTCCATTCGTTTCCTGAGGTATAAATGAGTCAGGCCAAACAGCAGAAATAAAAAGTATTGAGAAGTGTTGGTTGGTTTTTTTTTTGTTGTGTTTTTTTTTTCTTCTCTGAAGAAGAAAGCAGGGGGGCATTCTTTTCTCAATAAACAGGCAAAAGGGACAGTAAATTGTATCTTTTTGTAGTACAGTCTAGGCTGGACTAAACTGCTATGCATATTTTCCTAATTGTCTTACCAAGGCCCCAAGACAATGCTGTCTCTTCTAGCAATAATAGTAATAAATAGTTTTATTGTTGCTGGGCATTTTATCAACCTCTTTGGCAAGCTCTGATTTTTTAAAGACACAATAATAGGTTTTTGGCTTTTATTAAAGCTTTCTCCTTCCAGTTATTTGGACCTGGAGCCCTGAGTTCAAAGCATTCCAGAAGGAACCATGCAGAGAGAAGAGGGCCAAATAAAAGTGGAAATGCTGTCTCTCCATGCAAAATTTGTGGGTAAAGACACTGAGAAGGAGCCGAGACCCTGTCATGGGGACAAAACTTTATGAGCCCAGGACTCATAAATACTCAGGCCTTGACTGTCTTTGGCCTTGAGAGTGTCATTTGGCCTTTGGCTTCTCTAAAGAGATGGCATGGTAACACCTCACAGGCCTTAGTATGAGCTCATTACATAGTGTGTGTATAGTGCCTTGTAGATGAAAAATGCAACTGACAGAAAAGGCCAAATTCTTCTATCATTTATACCAGCCCAGCTGCTATTAAAGTGAGTAGTGGCTGGGCCAGGGAGGAAGGTTTGACTGAAGGTGCAAAGTATCATAATTGATCTGTCTGCAGAGCTCCTTGAGGCAGCTCCTCTGGCAAGCTCTGTGGCCTCTGCTGACACATCAGCCCTATGCTTATTTTGTTGCTATTTCTTTTTTCAAATTGGCTACCAAGGGTCTGGTACTGTTGGTTCAGGTGGGCTGGGTGATTTGCAAATAGAGGCAGCTCCCCAGAATCTTTGATGCAGCGGCCATCACTTTGGGGCAAGCACTGCAATAGTGGCAGGTAGCCACTCATATTTAACCCAGACTCCTCAGATGAACCACCACCAGTGTGCAGAAAAAGTCCCAGAGAAGACCTGTGAGACTGGGGAGACCTGGGCTGGCTTCTCAAGTAATCATCTGGCAATGATCCACTGCATGGGTTGACACCCCCAGGCGTTATGGCCAGGGACATCCCCACAAGGGAGCTAAGAAGATGGGAGACCCTTTTTCAGCAGCATGGAGAGGGTCTTGAGTTTTGAAGCTTCCCTGTTTTTGCTTTTGGAGAGGTTGGAATTGGGTCAGGTAGTGCAAGAGGAAGGAGTCTCCCAACCCAGCCAGCTGGATTGTACTGCAGGGGCTCAGCAGCAGCTTCTGGGATAATTTGATTGCAGTGAAAGGATGCAGGAACCAGGAAGAAGAAAGGCTTTCTTTCTGCTAAATAGACACTTAAATTGTGAAATGCTTCTAATAAATTGCATCTTGGGGAGTGACATTTGGGTGAGTCTGATACTGAATGAAGTACTACCCTGTAACACACTACATCTGATTGTAGGTTACACTGAACCAGCATCACTTCATGGCAATATTATCTACAGTTTATTGAGACTGGAATGGTGGAGTCCAGATTTATTTATTTCTGCTAGAGCACCTGTGTTCTTTGACTTCCTTAGCTCCCACTCCAAATGCAGCCTGATGCTTTCTGTAACATATTTCTTAATTGGAAGCAAGGCTTGAAACTCATCACATGATTAAAGACTGCATTTTGACAGCTGAAGTGCAATTAAATGCAAGTATCATGTAGAGAACCTGTGGTTTAATATTAAATCTATGCTCAAGTAGGAGCATAAAACTAGAGTCACAGCACCTTCTTGCAGATCACGTACTTAGACACCTAAACATGTGCACTTGCAGATACAGAAAAATATGCTCAAGTTACAGGAAGCTTGGGAAAAACCCAGCTAACACTGATTAGCCAACCACTCCTATAACAATGTTTTTCACTGGATGTAAGTTTCTTAATATGCAAAAGGGAGGCAGGGGAAAGCATGCAACAAGAAATGTCTTTAATTGTGGACCAGATATAAGGGAGCCAGAAAGCTGCTGGCTTTAAAGTGGTTTTGAATCAAGACCATTTACAGTATCTTTGGTATTTACTCAAAGGTTCCTCTCAGAGAAAATATCTGCCTGAGTGAGGAAAGACAAGATCACATTTGCCTTTGAAATCTGTACTCAGATGGATTAGAAATAGAAATTTTTAAACCACTCTGTAAAAAGAAACTAAAAGAACTCAAGTAATATGTCCAGGGGGATCCAGGCAGGATAAATACCCATAACTTCCTTAAGTGTTTGTTTAGAGGGGAAAAAAGTAGCTGTTCTCAAATTTCCCCCATTCCTGGGGGGGAAAAAAAAAAAAAAGTCTCAGTTATTGCTCTCCTTTCATAAGGGATCTCTAAACATGCTTAGCTACAAGAGAGAGTTGACAAAACCTCCACAAATCCAGTTCTTTATTTCTTTGGGGTGTATACTAGATATGCTTGGAGCCTGGAGCAACAGGCAAAGAATGTGGTCTGCTCCACAGCTCCTGTCCACTGTTGTTCTTCCTTGTTTCTCATCAGGAAATGGTAATTTGTACTTCTCTCTTGAGAAAATAATGGAAATCTTTCCTCTTTTGCTGCCACCTCTTTTTCCTGATGGATTGATGGGTATTATGGACACTACTGGTATATCATCTGAGGCTAAAACTCAATAACAAGCTCAAATTTGTTTAAGGAAATGAGTCAATAAGCAGTACAGGAAGGAAAGAGACCAATTTAAGCCTAGACAACCACATACCATGGTGTAGTGCAGGGATTTAATACTTTTCTTTTTATTGTCAAACTGGGGACAGGAACTTCTGGGTGTAATGTCTGTGAGGGGCAATGTTCCTACTCTGTCTCAAAACAAAACTTATTAATTATAAAAACATCAAATTGACACAATCAAGTTGATTGCTCTTAATGAAGTAAGACAAAAGCTAAAACTGCAGAAAGAAAGCCTCGTGAAAGCTGTCCTCAAAATACTCAGGAAAGGCTACAGAAGACAGGCAAAGGGAAGATGAATTGATCGAGAGATTGAAATGCCAGCCCTGTGTGGAGACCATGCAGCTGGAAGGACATGGGGAAGGGGTTTAGCCCTGCAGCAGAAGTTTCCACCTGAAGTTATAAAAAACAGGATACTTTGTACTGGAAGGTTTTAAATACAAATTCCTGCTCAGCACATTGCCTGAGTAGTGCAATGCTGCCTGTAAATATTGAAGCATAAAATGCCCAAATGGTCTGGCTGAAGATCTATTTCCTGAGTACCATGAGCAATGTGTTTGTCAACATTATTGAAGGGGAAAGTGAGCCAAACTAACAGCAACCGCCAAAAAAAGTGGAGACAAAAAAAGGTATACTTTCCCCTATGTGTCAGAGGCTGACTCTGTGCCAAGCTCTGTCAGGATGTGAAGGGAAAATTGCCCAAAGACAGCAGAGTCCCCCAACAGGCCTTCATTTCCTATTCTTAGTATTTTCATTCATTTGTACTTGGCCAGGCGTGAGGGACTGGGAGGCTGGGTCACAAGCCTAGATACCATTCTTTGATGGAGCAGGGAGGAAGACAAGGCTTCTAGAAACATCTTTTGACTAGGATTTCAGGCCTGGAGACCACTTTATCTTCTCATGGTCAGCCACTAAAGCTGAGGAAAGTTTCGCTGTGCTTCACACCCCAGCAGTACCTTTTGTGCAGGGGTTGAAGAGAGCTTAGAAGGCTATAAACAAGTTTTCTAATGCACCAGGAGGTAGCTTTTATTTTTTTCTGGTTTGCATATTGTGAAACATGAGCACTGAAAAGCTGATTTTCAGTTTCCTACAGCTTGACACCTGCATGTAACGTCAGGGTTTCAGAAGCCCTTCAGGCTCTTGGGAGGAACCAAGGGCAGCCGCTCTTTCTCATAACTTTGAATTGCAGCAACTTCTTTGCTAAATTTGCTAGCGTGCAAATGGTAGTGAAAGTCAGCACTGAAGCTGACTACAGCAGAGCTTGGACTCTGTCTTCTCAGTGCTGGATAATACCTCTTGTTATCACTGTGGTTTTCCCCTCCCTAATGACTTACTGCACTAGGAATAAATCAGTGAGAGGCAAGCTGGCACGTTATTTTTGAGAGTGCAATTGCCTATAAAATTTGTATCATTTTTCTCCTTCTGCCCAGCCTGCCCACTTAGCAGCATTCATCTTTCCCTGGTAAACTGATCCTTAATTGAGAGAGTAATTTACAGTACTGGCAACTGACTCAAAAGAAGCATTATGGACAGAGATGTCTCTAAAGGCCAGTTTCATCCCCTCATCTTTGAATTGGAGACCTGGTTGCTCAAATTGGTGTTTTGTCTCAGACAATGTCGTGATGGCTCTGGGCAGGGAAGAAGTAGTGTTTCACTGTCCCATGATCATTCTCTAATTATCCCAGGTATAAGTGAAGAGCTGGAGCTTCTGTAACTGAAAAGAAGCTGAGCACAAGGAATTTCATCCGTTGTATCTGGTACTATTTTAGAAACAGTGGCCCAAGTTCAAGCACACAAACTGCTATATACTTCATGCATAAAGACATACAAAGCTCAGTTTTGGACAGCTGCAATACAGTGTGTGGGGCTGCTGTAGTTTTGACAGTGTTAGCTCAGTGAAATTACTAATTGCACTTGAAGTGCTGAAAAATAATACAGCCATATGTGTAACTGCTGTGTGTACTTCAGAAATGAGATGGTATCACCATAAACTGTGAAAATAATGCAGCTGTATGAAAGCAGAGTGATGAATGATTATTGGCTGGAAGTTCTAGTTCTACTAGTGCAAACCAGTGCTGGTACCAAACTGTTCCCTCAAATCCAAGGGTATTTAAGTTTGCTTTGTAGGGAGGCATTGCTATGCCTCTCACTTATGTGCAACTGTTTTGTTGTTTGGGTTTTTTGTTGTTGTTTTTTTTTTTCCCCTTCCATCCAAATTCTTCGATTTTGGTGGAAATGGGAGTGTCACCTACTGGCATGTCTGGTGTGATGGTCATCCTCCAAGGCAGAGGGCCTTGTTTTCAGTTTTGGAGAAAAGCACCCATTTTATCCCAAAGCTAAATGCTGTGGTCTGGAAACTCCTAGGGGAGGTGAGAAATGGGAAAAGGAGAGTGTGGCAATGGGGAGTGTTGGTCTGTGATGCGTTGCTCGACACTTCTAAAGCCAGAGAAAATTCTCAGCTTAGCAGGTCATCACCACCACAGCACATCTGGATGCAGCTCCTCAGGGAGGCAGACTAGGCAAACAAAGGACAAATAGGGACAAGGGGCCAGACAAAGACCTGGGCCATTGAGAGTTGAGAGTGGAAGGACAAGAACAGGATTACAGTCAAATGACACCCTACTAAAGAGACAAAGGACCGGGAGTGAATCCTAATGACTCACAGATGTGGGAGAGGATGGGGAGACAAAGACTGTGATTGCTATCTGCTCCTGCTACATCCCAATCACATCCAGGTTATCACATGGTTGCCCTGAAGGAAGAAGCCAGGAAAGGTGCTGAGGGACTGCTTAGTGAATGAAACTTGTTCTTCTTTTGGTCACAGGGAGACCTGTCCAGACTGCTGGGACATTAACTGAAGGAGACAACAACGATGAGAGCAAATTAAATCGGTGTTGGTTTAAAATAACCTGCAACTGCTATAGCAGTTACAACATTAAAGATGGTTAAGAAGCAACTAGGTCTCTGGCCAGTTTGACTATGCTGCTAAGTATTTCCCTGAAAGAGGCACAATGGGAGATAAGGATAGGTAAGCCATCCGCAGATAAACTGAGATTTGTCATCTTCCACATCCTGAGCAATCTCTGCAGGTATGGGTGTATCACTGGGGAGTGACTGCCACTGTTATCTGTCTTGATAAGTATACAGAAACCTTTGTGCATAAATAGCATCCATAACTCATTACCATACCAAGGCCATAAACAGAGATTCCCTCTGATGACATTCAACAACCCTCCAGCTATATCTCAGAAGTGGTTATCAGTGTGAGAGAAACTTAAATATCAGCAGGCCCCTGCGGAGACCCATGTGCCATGGCACACTTACTTTGCCTAACAAGCTTCAAGTGGCCATAGTGAGATGAGATAATGTGTTACAGGTACTCAGCAGAAAAAAGCCACACCTTGTAGAGAGCCAGAATAACCCTGCTCTTTTAATAGTCTCTGGTTTTACTTTAATTTTTCACCCTGTGGCAGCACCATTGCACACCCTGATGCCTTACAACATGGGGTCAACAAGAACCAACCTGCTGGTGAGGCTGCAATGGTGCTTCAGCTGCAGACGTGACTACATAGCATGAGGTCCAGAGAGAGGTTTGTCACGCTGCCATCAGCACTTGTTATAGGGGGTGTCTGGACAGGTAGGAGAAATATTAGTTTCTGGCAAGCAGAAACTTGCAACTGCAGCTGTTTTCACAGCTCAAAAATAATCCAGTGTGAGGCAAAGATTGGCCTCACTTAGAGCAGCAGGAGCAAGGAATCAGAGGCAGGCTCCCTCCTCACCTCAGATTTACAGCTTTGTCTTCCTTGTTGGTTTGAGTGTTTCCCTGAAGCCACCTGGCAGTCTCCTGAAGTCACTGTTGCACATCAGAGAAGTTTTCCTCCTAAAATAGAGGGTAGAGCAAGCCAAGCTGCTGCTGGATATGGCTACAGCAGGGTGTTATATTTATAATATGTCAAAGATGAGGAAGGTGGTTGCAAGATTTGAGGCCAAATTATATTCTTCATAGCAGCAGGGAAGGAGTTATAGGGTGTGAGGTGAAAGGAAAAGAAAAAAAATCCTAGCACTGAGAGCGATACCTCTTGATCTGACTTCAACGAAGCCACAGAAGACAAGGTGGAAACTACCTTGGCCAAGAAGTTTCCTGTGGAGAGCGATCCAGTTTGCTTAAGACAGTTTTGATGAGTAGGAAAGGTGAAATCCCAAGTAGGGAAGGGTTCAGTGAAGCTAGTATCTCTCTCTCTCAATTTTGTTCGGGCATTTGCCAGCAGATGTTGACCCTGAGTTCAGAGCCTGCAGACCATTGGATTTTTCCATTCCTGCTATAGTCTATCATGTGGAGTAGAAAATCTGTCATCTGTCACTAGCAGCACAACAAGTGGTGTTAGAACACATTCAGAGAAAAGCAAAAAACTTCCAACTTCAAGATGCTGTTGAGCTCAACAACACTTAAATGAATCCTACATATAAAGCTCTGCCTATAAATGTTTTATTCATGTTCCTTCACAATGTTTATCTTCAGGCATAACAAAATTTGAAAGAGCCAAATGCTGCAGCTTTCGGACAAACTCATAGTGCTTAAGCACTGAATTTCCTAGCATGTGTTGACTGCTGTAGTTGTAACTTACCCAGTAATATCCTTATTTGCTGTTAAGGGTTGGGTATGTGTGATCTAAGTATGGAGGTATGCTGCTGTCAGTTCTTCCATAGAGGACTTTTCCCTGTGTGGGTCCATGTCTCCTTAGCTGGCTTCCTGCCCTTGGCAAGCAGCTAGGGAGGGGCTTCCAGAAGAGGGTAGTTGAACCTCTGCTGTTTGAGCATAAGCAATGGCTTGGAATCAAAGGTTTTTCTTTGTCAAAAGTTGGGAAAATTATGATGAAAGAGAACATTTGCAGAGAAAAGAATAAAAGAGGTTTGGAGGTCTGCAAAGTATTGTGGAGCTATGTCAGAATGCTGTTAAAAGAAGACTGAATCAGAGAAATTAGTAGGAAAGTAAGCTATGGAAAGAAATACAGATAAGGTGAAAATAGCAGAGTAGGATTTTTTAAAAAATGAGAACCTAAAAACCAGCCAAGGTGATACAGAATATGTGTAGAACATGTGAGGAGACCATGGGAAAGAAAACGAGAGGGCAGAAGATTCTCCTTTTCCAAGACAAGATGAATAAAGAAATATGGAGAAAAACCATCAAATGTGGAAAACAATAGTCGGAGGCTGGAAGAGAAGCAGAAAATGATTGGAAGAGAATTAAAACATTAGAGTTGAGAGCATGAAGAAAGCCATGTAATATTAGGACCAGCAAAATATATTTTATTTATTCATGTTCCTTCTGGATTGTTTTTCCCTGGCAGCTGCTGAGGGTCCAATTGCCGTGTATTCCTCTTCCTCCGTGGAGGGCAGCCAAGCACTTCTCTTTGAGGGTGACGAATACACAGAACAGTCTTGAGCCTTCAACTATAAACAAAGTGCTCTCCAAAGCCCCCTTCTGCCTTGGGCAACTTCCTCTCAGCTTCCCTGGCAGAAACCTGGCAGCTTTGCTAAAACTTATGTGTGGTCTCCCATGAGCTCCTTTTGCAGTTTGGTCCATTATTAATGCTCAAATTGGGATGAAATAACTGAGAATCAGACTAATCTTTGCAAAGAGGAAAGGTGCTTTTTACTCCCATGTACACATCACTCTGCCACTGCAGACATGCTCCTCACAGGCAGATGGCCTGGGTTGTCACCTCTAAGAGATATTTAGTAAATTCATTGTGGGCCCATCCCAATCCTGTTGTAATCAGTGGGAACTTCTCCACTTGTTTTAATGGGAATTGGTGTGGTCTTGCAAGGCTCACACCTAGCCATACCCTCTGGCCTTTTCAGAGAATTTGATTTTCTGAGCAATTTAATCAGTGGAAAAGTTGGCAACTTCAGAAAGACAACATCAGGCCTTTAATCCTTTTCTCTCTTCCCTGAGCAAGGTGAAGCCTTTTCCAAGCCTAAAAATCTGTTTAAAAGGAAAGCTTTTCTCACAGGTAATTGTTATTAGGCCAGGCAGTGACACTGAATTTTTCAAAAGCTTCCTAGTGATTTAGGGTGTAAATTTCATCTGACTTCAGAAATGAGGCTTGATCAAGTTTTGCCCTTCAGCCACATCCTCTGTTCTTCAGCCAGATCTCTAAGGAGGTCTGCACTTCAAGAAAGATGTGAATGAGGGATATTAAACAACTCTTTTAGAATCAAAGGCATGTGTAAGAGCTGACATGTCAGAGGAATGGCATTAGGCAGATGAATCAGCCAAGTCTCACTGGCCAGAGGTCTGAACTAGGAACCTCCATGTATGTTTTCTAACAGCAATCTCAAGTGTGATATAAGTGATATTGTTCTAGAAAACATGACTACACTTGAGTGGGGCTCTAGGAGAGCAAGTATTAATGAGATGGATCCATTGGCTTAATAAAAAGCTTATTCCCTCTTGGTCCCTAAGCAGGCTGTTTGGAAAAACACACTAACAGACCAAGGCTGAGAAAAGACAACTTTTCAGGGAGATCTCCTCCCTGCATAGTGTAGATGCTATGGTAGTGGAGGGCCCAGCAGTAGGAATCTTTCCAGCAAGGGTTTCTCCACCACTGAAGTCACAATGATCTTTTTAGCCAGTGAGGTCTAAAATGCTCTCAGCATCATCTTTTTTTTTTTTAGCAGGGGAGGAGATAGAAAGTCCATAAGGACTTAAAGCAGCAACTGCAGGCTGCTGGGCTCTATACATACTGACAAAGTTTTGCATGGCCTTGCCTTGGCAGGCCTGGTCCTGAAGGCATTTGCTGGCATGAATAGTCTTCAAATTAGACAGTGCTGAAATCTCTCAAGTTTCTTCTTGAGGTGTAAAGATGAGGCCCTGAATGACAGACTGCTGTGCAAAGCTTGCCTCAGCCAAGGGCACTCTGATCAGGCATCTCTCATGGGCACAGCATTTTTTGTAATCCCCTTCCCAGCCACCAGCAATGCTGAGGCACCACCCTCTGCTGACAGGTGCTCACATTTTTCAGAAGTCCTGATTAAAAAAAAAAACAAACCAAGCATATTTACTTAATTTTCATGTGTGTAACTAGCCACACTATCTATCTCAGGAAATCCATGGGATTTCCTAAAGGGTTTGTTAGTTTATTCATATTTAGCTAGTGATGAATCTGCAGCTGTAGTGTTAATTATAATTGATGCAATTTTCAGGAAATGTCAGGATGAAGTGCATTCATTGCCATGCTAGCAATGAGCAGATAAACAGCCCATGTCTGGGATGTCTGTTTTTCCATGCATGTTTCAGATTTGACACTGAAATTCCAGCCCTTGGTCCTAATCCTTTTAACACTTAATGTGAGTAAAGGTCCTCAGCTGAGGATGCTTCAGTTTAGCTTCTCATGCAGGTAAGGGCTAGCAAGATCAGCCAGTGGTTTGTAAATGTGCAGTATAAAAAAGTCAAGCAAACCAGACTGCATAAACGTAGAGACTTCCATCCCTTGCTTTATTTTCTCTGCTAAACACAACACCATGGGACCTGTCTGGGTGATCACTGGACTTTCATTGTTGATCATGGGCTCAGTGTTCTGCCTGTGGTAACCACAGGTTTTATAATGCCCATCAAGGGGTGTGAAACACTCTGAACTGGGTGGGTGGTTTGGTCCTAATGAACTATGTTTAGAGTGTTTACACAGCACGATTTCATCTTCTACAGGCCTGTAATGTGAACTGTGGACTCATACTACCCTAAGGGTAATATATATATGTTACTTGTGCTATGCTAGAGAAAATAACCTTTCTCCCACTCAGTTGACTTTAATTAATGTCAGAATTGAATTACACCACTCTTTTTTTTTTTTTTTTAATATTCTCTAACCTGTTGAAACCTTAACCTTTTGGGCTAATATTTTTCTGTGCCAGATGACTACTTAGTCTGATTCTGGAGGGATGTTACTGCCTGTTTACCTCTTTCTAGGAATGTTTTTCCCAGAACAGCTTGTTGTGGAAGATGTAGCACCATTGTACTTTGGAAAGGGGCAAAATATGATCAGGCAGTGATAATATTGTGTAGACAATCTAGCTTGATGCATATATCTTTTGTGGCTCCTGTGAAAAATTCCCATTTTCAGCCAAGTTATAAGCCCTTGGAAAATCATAGTTTGCACACACCTGGCATAGGCTTGTAAGTTTTGCCGCTGAACTTTTTGATGTTGCTGTCTGCAGAGACTGTGCTGTGGCTTATGGCTGCAGAGACTCGGAGCAGGAGGTTTCTGCCAACATTCTCCTTGGTTTCTCCTGGCACAGGTACAGAATGTGTTCTGCATCATTCACCTCCTTGACCCCAAATGATGAAGAAGAAGGGTCATGGCTCTGTTTGTGGAAGTGTCATAAATTGGTGGACTGAAGCAACCTAGAGAGAAAGATTTGGGCTGAGGACTTGGGGTGTAGAAGATACTTGCGCTCGGCTGTAAGAAACCTGGTCTGGGTGTGGGGGTGGAAAACTGGGGATGGAAACTGCTAGAGTCAAACCTGGCCAACAGCCTGGCAAGAAACACTGGAGAGATTGTGTGTCAGAACAGAAAGAGGCCCCCCAGGACAGAGGGTACAGAGAGCCTGGAACACCAAGTTGTGGTGGTGGTACAAGGGTAAGTGACAGGAGAGGTTGGGGCTAGGGTGTGGGATGACAGGGCTGTGCTGCTGAGACCCTATTGCAGCTGAAGGAAAGCCCAGAATGCTGTGAAATGCAGCATGTATTCATGTAATTGAGGTGTATGATTATGTCAGGAGGGTTTTGCACAATTAACCTTAATTTGGGCATTTTTAAATTTGGAATGCTCGTGTTTGCAACCTCAATGATCTCTTTAATGGATTTTTTTGTCAGCGATAGGCCTATGTGTAGTTTTTCTGTAGTAAGCTGGTGCTCCAGTATGCAAGTCCTGAACAGTGATTGAAGTATTTGTTGCACTTAGTAAATTATGATGAAATATCTCCAGGTTGTTTATTTGTGTTGTGTTTGTATATGAGGACTGTAATTCTGTTAAGCCTCAGCTACTTCAGAGGAGGGGAGTGAATTAACATGGATGAATGAGGGGCTGTCTAACTAATGGACTTTCAATATAGTTAACGCCCAGCAACAAATTCAACATTGCTTCGGGTAACAGAGGAGTTGTGTGGGTTTTTTTTTAAGTAATCAAGTTTTGGTAATTGAAATTCACTGACACGTCAACAGTTTTCACATAAACGTTTACTCTTTTGGGTAATATACTGTGCACTATTAATTATTGAGAGGATACAGCTATGAGTCTGTCCTGATGTATGGCAAAAAAACCGAAGTATCAAGTTTTGATTCATGCTAGTGTATTCTTCTAAACATCATCTTGTGATGGGTAAGGAGAGATAAGCATGCAGCTCTGCAGTTAATTGCCAGAGCTCATAAATACTTTCCCCCCCTCTCTTTCATTACTTGACAACAACAGAGACAATATCCAGGACTGTACAGAGAGTACTGCTGTGGTAGCACCCCTGGTGTGTTTATCCAGCACTCTGCACTGGCAGGAAACATTCAAAACCCAGCAAGAGGTGGCCCTGAGCACTCTGCTCTTGGTGACCCTGCCTTGAGCAGGGGGTTGGACAGGAGAATCCCCAGAGGTGCCTTCCCACCTCAGCCCTGTCGGGTTGAAATGAGCCAGTGGCCCAGGTGCCAGGCTGGCACAACTCACCCACATCCACAAAGGTTGCCCAGAGGCCAGCAGTGAGGCATCAAGGTGGGACCTCAGTTGGTGGGACACAGGGTTTGTGGCTCCTCCGAGGTGGCTGGCCACTGGTTTAGGCTGGGCCATGACTTTAAAGGTGTCAAAGGGGTATATCAAGACACCTAAGTGCTCTCCTGGATTGGAAGCCTCAGGACAGCTATTTGTGCTGCCTATTTTTGGGCACTACAATGCAGGAAGCTTTTCCCTCTCTCTTGTCTGTGGTTGAAGATGAGCCCAAGCAGAAGGTGACTCTAGAGAATCCCAGAAGTTTTTCTGCTCTGAATCACCTCCTGGGACACCTGGCCTTTGGATGCAAAGCCAGATGAAGGAGCAACCTCCCCGTGTTTTGTACCTAAAGATGCTGATGCACCTCCATTTTTAAGATGTAGCTACTAGATGAGCATTGTCAAAACAGCACAGGAGAAAATAATTGGTCAATTTTCTGTACCCAACCCAAGGACAAACCACAGGCTGAATGGCATGCAGGTGAATATAGAATTTGTTGTTCTTCTATGGTAAGCATACTGACCATCCTCTCCCACTTGAAGCCTTTAATGTTACTACAGGGGTGAGTGCATGACTCTTAACTAGATTTTCTGAGAGAGAGACTGTAGCTTAAAGGCAATTTATTAAACTGGGTTAGTGCAAACATGCAGCCTTTTTACATGCCCTTTTTCAGGTTAGCAATCTGTAAGAATATTCACTCTGTTGAATATTTCAAAGCATGTAATAAAACAGCCTTCTATGGAGGAGAACAAGGGAATGTGCATGAGCCTGTCAGATTTCAGTGAGACAAAATGTTCATCATAATTTTATCACATCAATATAGGTATCTATATAGGGAGTGACAACTACCTGTTGTTGTTGGGGCTGGAACTTGTTTCCACTGATAGATGGCTTTTAAATCCCTCTGGGCTGTACTTTTGCCTCACAGTTTTAGGCAACATCTTTCAGTGAAGCTTTTGTGCAAAGTGGAAGGTTTGACAGGCTCTGACTCAGTAGCAATTGTAATGGTGAATATAATTTTTTCCCATTGGTCCCAGAAGTCTGAGATTGTAGAGGTCTTAATTTTTTTTTCCATTGGAAAATGTGAGCAGGGGATCTGACCATTGGTTAGGTACTGCTGTGTCATGTACGTGTGCTTGCTGGCTGCCAAACTGAATGGAGAAGAGCTGAGCTTTCCCTGCCTCTCCCATTGGTGTGTCAAAGAAGTTTTTTACCTCTGCCCCATTAGTGATTTCAGTGAAATAAAAGAGGGGAATAAAAGGTAGGGACATTACTACCTGTGACAGCTTGGCCAACGTTTCAAAAGCAGCTGAAAGAAGACAGGAAGATACACAGACAGAATGATGGTACAAACCTTGCTTCTCTAGGAAACTAGGCTTAAAAAAGTTCCTAGGCCTCTTAGTAACAGAATAAGCCCTGGGAATATGATTTAAGTCTCCACTGTGGGCTCAGAAATGAAAAGGAATAGATCCCTCATGTGCTGATTATTTTTAAAACTCTTGCAAACTTTAATTTAGTTTTATAATTATTTAGTGACTTGCTCCTGGAGCTGAAAATTTGACACTGAGGTCTTATAACTACATTGCTGATGAGAGGTCCAACAGGTGTTCATAACAGAGAAATCAGGAGTTTGTTACCTTTGTTATGATATCCCAGTGCTATTCCAGCACTTGTAGGGATTGGTCCTATTATCCTCATGAATGATGGGGGACCTCACCTCCTCAGTATAAGCTCTGCTTGAGTGAACGTGTCCGAGAGCAGTTTGATCTAACTGTATGCTGTGCTTATAAAAATTGGTACAAAAATCCATCTGGGAAAAAAAAAAAAAAAAAGTTGCTTTACCCAACCAAACTGGTGAGAGAGCACAGCTGCCTTCACAGGGCAAAGCATGGGCTGGTCCTTCCATCTCTTCTTCCATGGCCCTGGTGCTGGATGAACCTTTTTATCAGGTAGGCACTGAAAAGGAAAGTGTCAAAGAACTTGCTGCATTTCACAAATATGCATCATGGTGAGAACGGTTTTGTTGAAATAAACCAATAAACCATATGGAGCAATCTGAAGTGGAAATCTATTTCCCTTCCTTTATTTCAAGCCTGTTGATGGGAACTTCTCAAGATTTCTTCCCTAGAGATTTAAAGACTCTTCTCATAGCAGGTGCAGCCTGCGGGGATGACAGTGGCAATACATAAATCCTCCTGGGAGTAATTATTCTTCCCTTCCCCTTGCCTGCTGCATCTCTAGCAGCAGTTCTGCCAGGAGCTGTGCCCATACATTTACTTCAGTCCATTCAGTAGAGGGAGTCAGATGCTGAAGCCACGCTGAAGCATGGGCATTAGTCCCTCCGTGATCAGTATTTGCCTGAAGGACCAGAACTACTTGATTCTTTAACCCGAATGGAATGCACGGGGTGTCTCAGTCTCAGCTGAGCTGTCTAAATCCTGCTGGCATGGCAAAACCACGGCAGCAGCAATAGCAATATAATTACCCAAAGTCATCTTGCCAAAGCTCTTCAACACTGCCTTACGGGAACTGTCTCAGAGAGCCTGTTATCTTTCTCTACATCTTTGTAGTCCCTGGCCTCTCTGGCAGACATCATTTGCAGCAGTGCTGGCTGGCACTTTGTTGGAGGGACATTTCTTTCTATTTTGTAATGAAATTTCATCTCTTGTGTCCATGGAGAAATAGTACCGCAGCACTGCCTGTGGGCATTAGCTGCCACTTGTTTTCCAGGGAGAAAAGGTGGAACTGGTTGAGGGAATAGTAGGGAACACCCAACGTGGGTTTGGCATCAGGATCTCCTTAAATTGTAAAAACAACCACGCATCCCCCATTCCTTGGCTTCTTGAAGCTTTTTTTCTGAACAAAACCTGGAAGACTTTTAGTGGCTGGGGTGGAAAGATGTGGGTCACCACCTGTACCTGAGAGCAGAGTGTGGGGGTAGTAGGCAGCCTCTGTCCCCCAGTGCACCTAAGGGAAGCCTCAAGAGAATCATCTTTCAGGTTTGCTGTTTGCATGAGTCAGCCAGATGGTGGGGAGGAAGGTAAAAGCAGCCAAATTTTTGCAGGGTCCTTTTAGCCCCTCAGTAGAGAAGTGATAGTCAGCTGCACATGCTAAAGTGATGTTTGTGTTGTAAAATAGATCATGAGAGGTCAGGGATTGTAGTGACTAATACATAAGGAGGGAACAAGACTCAAACTGATGGTTGAAATTTGGTTTATTTGACTTCCCCTGTCTTATCTGTTGCTTGATTAGAAAGGTTTGAACCAAGAGTTTTAAATACTTATGGCAGAACCTGAAGTTGCACTAGTGAGAGTACAGACTCTCACCACTGGTAAGCTCAGCTTGCTGGAGACCCTACTCTGCAAATAGCTGCATGGTGAGAAAGAAGGAGTGGAAACCATGTAAGTGGGTGGACAGGAGAATCTCCAGAGGTGCCTTCCCACCTCAGCCATGTTGAGCTGAAATGAGACAGTGGCTGGGATGCCAGGTTGACACTTGTCTTGCACATCTACAAAGGTTGCCCAGAGGCCAGCAGCAAGGTGTGTAGGTGAGATCCCAAGCTGGTGGGACACAGGGTTGGTGGCTCGCTGAGACTGGTTTCAGCTGGGCCATGAGGCAAAGAGATGTATCAACACACACAAGTGCTCTCCCCGTCAGGAGCCTCAGGGGTGGGGGTTTATGCAGCTTGTCTTTGGGCAGAAGAAGGAAGGAGAGGAAACCTTGTACACTTTTGTGAAAATTATTTCTTTTGCTGATTAATGAGATTTTACTCTTCCCTAGTCAGTGCCTTCAGTGTGGAGATGCAGGAGCTAGAGAGTAAAGAGCTATTTAACCCAAACCAGCACTGGGATAACCTGCAGGTCTGCTTTCACACACCACTTGTAACTGTGTGCAGCAAATCAGCACTAGCTATGCAGAATACAAGGCTGTGAGGAGCAGAAAGATGCTTTTTTTGCCCTTGCTGCTTGCTATTACTGCCATGTGAGACAGCTGGATGTATATATGCATTTTTATTTCTACCACTGATGTACACAATATTGTTTTCTCTGCCCGCAGTGCAGAAACACACCCGTGGTCCTGTGCTCAGTAGCAGACGTCCTCTGTGCAATTAATAAAAGGCGGGAGGCCTTATTTCTGCGTCTGCGGTGGTGAGACAACCTGCCACATGTGCCTATTATTTCAGTGTGCACCACCAATACATCCCTGAGCCTCCAGGTGAGACTGAAGATCTTCAAGGCTCAAGACACCAGTTACTGGAGCCCGAGAACCTGCCTCGCATGGGTGCAGCCGACGCACCCCGCGGAGGGTGCACAGGACGGGCTCTGCTCTGCCCTGCCAGCACACCACCCAGGACGCACTCAGGTGGCTTTACCCCTCACCCTGTGCCCAGAGGCTGAACAAGCCGCATCTTAAAACCGCTGAGCCCCTCCTCAGGACTGAAGGCTCCCCCGAGCGCAGCGGATCAGGAGGTGCCCGAGCTCTTGCGGGGACGATCGGGGCGCCCCAAGCTTCCGCCTCCCCCATCCCGGCGCGGCAGCGTGGGGGTCCCAGCCTCACCGCTCTTCTCCAGGGGGCCTCGCTTTCATGAGCCCGCCGGAGCCGCGGTCCGGGGGTGGGGTGGGGTGGGGTGAGGCGAGGCGAGGCGCGGCGGGGTCCGGGGCGGCTCCGTCGCTCCCTGCCGCCTGGGCCCCGCCTCGGCCCCGCACCCCGGCGGGGCGGGAGGGAGGGAAGGGGAGGCGGCGCCGGCTGCGGCGGCGGGCGCGGAGCTGCCACCCCGCGGGCAGGCACGGTGGCGGATGGCGGCGGCGGCGGATGGCGGCAAGGTCAGTGGGCACCCGCTCCCCTCCCGGCGGGGCTCCCCTCCCGGCCGGCCCCCTCGGGGGCGAGGGGCGATGCTCCTGTGCTGCAGACCTTTCCTCCTCCCCCTCCCGGCAGCGGGCAGCGGGGCGGCCGCGGATGCCCCCCGCCACGCCTCCCTCCTCCCGCCCGACCGGGAGAGGGGGAGACAGACGCGGGTTTCGTAACCGCCTGCCCCCCCTGCCCCCGCCGCGCTCGGCTCGCTGCGGGCAGAGCAGGGCTCTCGCCGCTCCCGGCTCTGCCGCCGCCGCCCGGTTCTCCCCTTCACCCCGACCCCCTGGTGCCCGTCCCCTCCCCCGTGGGGATGGCCAAGGCAGGCGCGGTGCGAGGTCCAGGTGATCCGCCGAAACGTGCGCGGGGCTGGGGGCTTCCCGCCGCGTCCCGGGAGGGTGGCGGGCCACGGAGGGTACTTTAAAACCCGGCGGGGTTTGCGCCTGCATCGCATCAGCGTTTGCTACCGGTAGAGGAGGGTTATCCGTGTGCTTCGTGAGCGAGTAGATTCAGATAACTTACTGACGGGGTTTGAGTTGGGTGTCCTTTGTTTCTCTTAAGGGTTTGGTGTTGGTTTTGGGTTAATTTTTTTTTTTTTCCTCTTCGATTTCCTGCCCCCTGGCTTTTGCTGGCAGTTAGCGGAGCAGATTTGCGGGAACTCGGGTGCTGTCATTATGAGCTATACATCTCTCTGTTCTTCATAGAAAACGGCTTCAGTTTTGGTTTTTTTTTAAACCAGACAAGAGGACAGGCGTGAAGCCCCCTGCCCTTGCGTAGGATCCCTGGTCTGCTGGGTGGCGGCATCCAGAGTTTGTTACGGCGCTAGATGCTGCCTCCTGGCTGAGGTCGAGCTGCAAAAATGTGATTTAGGAGCTCTGCCGACATCCATCGCCCGAGCGCTTTGTTCCGACATGCCGTCCGGTGGAGGGACTTCTTCGGAAGCAGCAGCTCGCTACCTCCTCTGAATTCTGGATAGGCTTAAGATGTGTGCACCAGTCTGGTAGCTGGGGAGGCATTAAGGGTGTATGTTTGTGTAAATGGGTGACTTTTTTTTTTTTTTAAACAAAAAAACCCAAGCGAACAAGCTTTCGATAAGGTCCCGTTAATTGAACTATAAACTGATTTCTCTGTTCCTGTTTCGTCGCTGAAACTCTTTTGCTCCATCTCACTGATATGGTCCTTTGTTTTGGTTTGAGTTTTTTATCCTATGTTTCAGAGATTTTCTCTATTGATAGAGATTTGCTTAGGTTTTGGGTCTGATTGAGGTCGTTGGAAAATAGTTGTAATCTAACTGCTGATGTGCGTGAATGTCCTGGTTTTAGCCTCTCTGTACCCATGCTGGGGTACAGAAACCTTTATGAAATGCCCACTGAGTCTGAACTAAGGCAGAGCTCATGGGATGATAATAGCAATTTAAGAAAAAAACCTTTAGCGGGAAAAAGGTTATTCTTTGCTATGTAACGGTGCGCGACTTGATTTCAGCTTCTTGTTAACTACATGAAAGTTGAAGTGTAAAGGTAGCCTGAGGACTTGAAGTGTAAAGGCTGAGGACTTCAGGGCTGGGACAGTCTTGTGCTATTGCTGTTGGTGACACCGGTGTGTCCGTGGCTCTCAGGACGGGGCTCTGTGGAAAATTCCCGCCACTGTTGGCAGTATACTTAAAAAGCCCAAACCACTGGTTCAAACCTGTACGGTCTGTCAGAGCGTTTGGACAGTTTGCCAGGTATGTGGAGACAAATGAAAAGATGTTTGTTTTCTACTGCTTGTTTGGGAAGGAGGGGGGGGGAGGAAAGTTGGTTGGGCCACACGTGATTGGAAGTTTTATACGCGGGTTATGAAGTCTCCTTTGAAAGCACTGGGCAGCGCTGTGGAATAGACAGATTAGAAGTGCCAGCAAGACAATATTATTTCAGCCTTAATCTAGTATGCTTAAATTATACATGCAAATACAAAAACTCTAAATGAGCTATTATGAGGTATAGCAGAGCATGCAGGGAACGGGCAGGTAGGAAGGTTCTTCTGGGTGCTGATCACTGTTCCCCAACTGACTCACTTGACCCTCTGGCTTTGCCAAAATCCATGGGTGTGTTTTTCTCATAACGGTTTCTGGCTCCAGTTCAGGGCTCTCACCTTGACCCTTCGATGAACTGGAGCAGGAGCTCCATCAGCCACAGTGAAATTAAAGAGGGATACACACAAGCAAGCTTGCATGGAAGAGTTTTTAAGCTCAGGGCTGCCTCATAGCCTTTCCTGGATGTGATTTGCACATCTTTTTTACATGGATGGTGCTGAGAACAAATGCCCTATCATGTTTGGGTTCAATATGGAAGAGCTGGCCTTAGGACCAATGCAGACAATGTAGAAGCAGTGGTGTTTCTCTTGCGGGAGTTTTATGGAGGATTGGTTTGTGCTTGGGACCTGAAGTCTTGCTGGAAACTAATGAATCTTACACTCTTAAATGCTCAAGCCATCCTTTTGAAAAGAATTTAGTTTTGTAAGTAACTGAAATATATTTTAGACTTTGACCCCAATGTGTTAATGCTGCCTGTAGGTACTAGAGTGAGGTGTGTAACCAAGATGATACCCTGATCAGTCAGTGAGACTGTACCAAAGACACACTGATTTGTGGTTTTAACCACATGGCTGTTGATGTTGGGACCTGGCCTAGGGCACAGACCTTTTAAAAGGGTGGTCTTACATTGCCTTCTGTATGCCTGGATTTATTTGTCAGGTAGTTGTACAGCCCTTCCGTGCATCAAGTAGCAGTTATCCAGGCAAGTAATTCCACTAGTTTGAGCATGGTTATTCAGCTGAGTAAATGGTGTGCAATCTGAGTTCAAGGCAGTAGATTTTGGGCGTGAGTGCTTTCTTTTTGTGGAGAATGTGGGAAACTAATTCCCAGAGCCTGGGATCCTGGCATGCCTTAAATTCTCTCCTGTTCTTATCCTTTGCCGCTATCCGGTGGGTGGATGAGTGGGCTGGAAGTGAGATGGGAGGCTGGACTTTCCTGCCCTTTACAATAAGCAGCTCTTCCAGAGAAATCCCACAGCTGTTTCTGAGTTTTTCCAGAGTTGCCTCCTTGCTTTGCCGACGCTGTTTTCTACAAAAATAGGTTTTCTGCTGCTGTTCTCTGCTCTGCGACGGGAACTGATGTAGCTCTGTAGCACAGTATGTCAAAACGAGGAGCTTTGGAGGAAACCCTTCCAGCCCTCATCAGTGCAAGCTAATTGTGCAGCATCTCCTCTTGTCCTGGGTTGGCAAGGGCTCAGCAGTTCCTGGTCCGACCGCAGCAGAGTCAAACCCTGCCTCAAAGGCACCCTCTTGGTACGGGTGGCCAAGTGCCAGCAGCCTGGGCAGAGGAACGCTGTGGAAGGAGAGGAGAGAGATGTTGAAATCTCTAGGATGAGATCACCTCCAGGACTGGGCTTTGAGGAGAGAGGAGTCCCAGCAGCTTCCACTCTTAAAGCTGAGTAATAGTCCTTCAGCCCTTGCAAGGCATTTCAGATGCAAATTACTTTGCCTTCCCTGTCCTCCTGCTGTAGAAATTACCCCTTCAGCATAACCTTCAGATTTAATGACTTTGTAATTTGCCCCTTCCAGCTCCAGATGCATAAAAGCCGGGCAGTTACAGAGCATAACTGCAGTGTGTGCTGTGCAGCTCGCAAGCTTGATTGAGCAAGACATCGTTTCCTGGGACGTAGCAGAACAGGGAAATGCCACTCATCAAACATGCCATAGTTTTAATTTGGTTTTATATATTCCATTTTAACTTCGTTTCTCCAGGAAATGAATGCTGTCTGTCTCCAGCCCTTTGCATTTGGCCAGTTTCAATCAGATTGCACCAATGGTTGTCAATCTTGAAGATCATTAATTTCCCATTTTTTTTTTTTTTTAAGATTAGTGACTGACTGGGAAATCTTTGAAGCAGTGCTTTCTCTCGGAGGGAAAGGAGACTGATTTCAGTTATTCTCCTTTCTGCCCGGTAGCAGCTGCCTGGACAGGCATTGCATGTGTGGTGGTCAAACATGCAGCACTTTATTAGCCCCTTGTGGTGTGTGTGTGGCCTCCAGGAGAGGAGTTGGTGTGAGGTGACATTGGAAAGACCTGCAGTGGAAGGGCAGGATATGTATCTCCAGCAGACTGGGCCAGTTCGTTACACCTCTTCACAGCGTGGCTACCCTTTTGTTTGTCAAGCTAAAGCCGCCTGAGATTTACTAAGGCTGGCAGGCTGACAGCCATAGCTTGGAGCTTGCTTCCCTTGACCTCCAGGACACCTTGGGCTGAGAGAAGTTGAGCATCAGAGCAGATGGGACCATGTGGCCAGGGCAGAACTTAACGCAGAACTGTGTGTGCATGCACAAATTTGCACATGTGCAGGGGCACTGTGATTATCTGGGTGTTCATCACTGTCATCTTGTTGCATTCAATGGCAATTTGACACTGATGGAAAGATGACATTTATTGCGGTGCAATAGTCCCAAAATAGCTTCTGTGAGTGAATACCATCCCCAATTCCCATGTAGCCCCCCCTCCTCGCAGTTACTTTAGGAAGGTGTGTACTTGAGCTGATGCAGTGCTGTGAGATGTCAGGGACAAGCTTCTATATTGCTAAGAGCCCTGGTGTAGCTGCAGCTGCTCTGGTGTGGGTGTCATAGGTAGTCTGCCTTGGGAATCCGGGTAAAACTATACTAGGAAATGCAGTCTTGCCCTCACCCAGGCTGTGCCTGTGCTAGACAGCTTTTTGGTATAACTGCTTGGCACGGTGGGCACATGTCTTCCTTCCAGACCTGTGCTGAAGGCAACAGCAAGCATCTGTTCAGGCAGCGGCATAAGAAAAAGGAGCGTCAGGGTGTCAAGGAGCACATGTAGGATGCACGTGCAATTCCTCAGCTAGTACATGTTCTGCTACCGTCTCTTTTGCTGCTGGTCTTCAGACAATACATGCCTGTTGTCCTGGGGTGCAGAGCATGGCTCTTCAGGGACTGCCAGTGTCACTCTCTAATGTCAAAATAATATGTGTCACCCTAGAGGGCCGAGCTGAATCTCAAGCACCCGTATGCCACTCCTTCTCAGACAGCCAGTGATGCAGCTAAGATCAGATGCATCTGTCAAGGTGAGATGAAGGGAGGAACAGTGTAGCTGGCTCCCCATCATGGGTTACAGAGGATATGGAATGCCAAGCCATGCTAACAGCGCAAAGGAGGATGCTGTTCTTTGCTTCTCCCCCCCCCCAGCTCTGCCTGCCAAAGGTGAGGCAGGGCACCTCTGGATCTGGGCATAAGTCTTATACTATTGGTCACATAGCACTTAGTTAAGGAGAAATGTCTCCTGCTTTCTGTCCTTTCCCCACCAGCTCGTAGTAGTGGCAGCATGACACAGTAGATGACTGGTAGCTAAGAACAGGCTTTTGGGCTCAGTACAGACATCCTGTGCAGGTCCCTCTGATGGTGCTGGCCATCTGAGTTTTGGTGTGAGAAATCTTCAAACAGGCAGTCTCAAGGTAAACCACTGCCGCTGTAACATTCCTGCCTGGTTTTGTTGACTGTATTTTGCTAAGTATTAAATAAACCGAGTGGGTTGCAGGCCAAGAGAGGATTGAAGTGCTTCCATTTCTACAGTGAGCTTCTCCAAAAGAGGTGCATTGGAGAGAGAACTGGTGTGGCCTGAGTGCTTGGGACACTGCAGGTGCTGTGCTGACTGGTTGCACCTCAGTGACTTGATAGCTTTGGGTTTTACAGGCTCTGCTCTTTGAGGGTGGAGAAAGATGGAAGTGATGCTTGCTTTGTTAGGAACAAAAGAGCATGTAATGCTGGTGGTAGTAGCTGCCAGTAAGAAATACTACTTAAATGGGGGGAGGATGTTTTTATTAATGAGGGTATACAAAGACAAGTTTTCTTAAAAAGCATGAAACCTACATAGTGAGCATAGTGTCAGGCACACTGCTGCTTGCCAGCTAGTATCATCCACAAATAAAAACAGGTTAGGTTCTTGCTATTGCAGCTGCTTTCCCTCATGAAGCAGAGTGAGCCAGACTCGTCTGAGAAACAGGTTGGCAACTTGCCTGATGTCCCAGGCATGCAGGGTGATTCACTTCAAAAACCCAATTTAACAATTATCCAGGATGAACACATACAACCCTAACATTTACTTGCAGTTGTATTTTCTATGACACACTCAGAAGTTGCTTGTATTCACCAGCAAACACAGCCTGGAGGTGATCAGCTTCTTCCCTGACCTGCATTTAACAGCAGTAATTAAACAAGTTTTAATGTGGGAGGTAGGAGGGATTCAGTGGCTTGGGCAGAAGGTTGTCAGTGGGGTCATTTGGCATCCAGGTACTGGGAGTTCTCCTGTTGTCCTTGGGCAAAGCACGTTACCTACTCAGTCCTCAGTTTAAATCTGATCCAATATGATTTGTTTCAGAGCACTTGATTGATATTGGTCTCGATTTCCTCCTCTGAAACAACCCAAAAATCCCCAAATCTTTGTGCCTAGAATCAAAGTTTAGTAAATATAAAGTATCCCTTTCTCCTCCCTGCTCTTTACCTCTGGTAAAGGTGGAAGAAAAAGAATCATTTACAGCCATCTGCTGGAGGCATCAATCACACTGGTAGCAGAGTCTGCCAATTGTTCCACACATTATTAATGATGAGAAAGATATAAACATATGAGCTCATGATTATGTTGTGTTAAAATTACCTGCAAAATAATGACATTAGAAAAACAATGGGGTTACAAAATCAGGTGGACAAAAGCAAGGAAGTGCCAGGGCTAACGTAGCATAGCTCCCCTTTGCATCTGCATTATGATACAATCTTTAAATTAATTGCATCATTTTTTTCCCTTTTACAGGGTCCCTTTTTTCCGTAGATAGGTACTGCACAATTAATTTTCTGTTCCTCACGTATACATTCTGTGTGTGTCTCTGCATCTGTTTATTTTGCACCCCACCCAAACCCTGAAGTGAGAAGTGCTGCTAATTCCTGCCCCAGGGGCTTTGCAGGTGAGGAAGTTCTTATTTCTGCAACATCTCAGGTACAGGTAGTGTCTTCATTTTCTTAGCTGAGGAATGGAGGCAAGGAACAAACAAAGCTCAGATATTGAAACACCTTCAGTTTTGTCTGCCTCAAAAAGATGCTCAGGGATGATTTTATTTTTGACTCACCCCAAAATACTGGGCATGATGCAGCAGTTCATCTGCTGAAAGCACAAGGATCACTGACCTCAGCTGTAAGTCTCTGCACTCTTGCAGGTTGGTCCTAGGTGTCTGGGTTTTGCAGAGGATGGAGACTGCCCTATTAGGGGTTACCTGAAGAAAAACTGGCTTCAGACACTCTTCCAAAGACTGGCAGAGAAAGAGGTAATCTGGGGCTGCAGGAGGCATGTCCAACTTCCTCAAGTGAGGTGGTTGTCTCTTGCTGCTTTTCCTCATTCACTAATCTTTCTGATCTCCACTGAGTGAGGCAGGGTTTGAGAGGCAGCTGCCACTTTTATCACACAACCATATCATTTTCCCAAAGCACTTGATTTCCAGGGCTCGAATGATTTGTGGTCATGGAATTGGAATTGTGGTCATAGAATCAGTGCAGGTGTGTAGAGGAGCTGGGTGAAGGTGGTGTGGGCAGTCTTTGTTATTATACCTCTTTATTTTGGGGTGCTCCAATTTGCAATCTTGGTATTAAAAATTTAACATAGCTTGGTTGAAACATAATTTTATAACTGTACAAAGGGAAAAGGGGTGGATAACTAAAAATTAGCCCTGCCACATGAATCTACAGTGACTTGGGTCATCCAAAGGGCATAGACCTTTATGCTGTAGCATTAATTTCCAACTCATGAGATAATGGCCTGCTTAGAAGCACTCTATGGCTGTGGATAGTGGTATCTGCCAGAGTGGGGTTACATGCTCAGCAGCAGGTCATCTGGTGTTGTGTTGGGGGATTTTGTGGTCCAGATTCAGGATGCCCTCAGATCTCATTTAAGGATTGGGTGTGTAGAGCTCCAGTGCTTCCTGAATCCTCTTTGACTTGCTTGTGTCTGTCAGGCAGCATGGATTCTCATCCCCCTAAATCACCATTCCCTATTGTCCCTCCTTCCCCTCTGTTCCTGTGCATCTCTAACAAATGCCACCTGCTTCTCCCCTTGCTTTCTACCACCACTTTAGCCTCTGCCCATCTTTTGGTGTACTACCTGTGACACCTATAGTTTTCCAGATGTCTCAAATCTAAATAGCCTGATAGGTCAGTGTGCATTCTTGAAAAAGCCCAATGCTTTTGAATGGAGCATTTTAGGGGATTAATCTTCCTCACTTTTACTCAAGAGCCATTACTGTGGTTATCCTCTGAGATCAGGTGATGGGAAAGCAGCTACTTTAGGCCAACTCTATAAAAGCTTATATAGATTCATAGAATCGCTTTGGTTGGAAAAGACCTTTAAGATCATTAAGTCCAACCATTAACCTAGCACACTGCCAAGTCCACTGCTAAACCGTGTGTCTAAGTACCATATTTACACATCTTTTAAATACCTCCTGGAATAGTGCCTTGACCACTTGTTTAAATTTAAAGGGTATGCTTAGTTCTGTCCTGCTTCTCAGCAGCGTCTCTTTGCATGCAGTCTTACTTGATTCCCACCTGCCTTCTGCAAATGAACCTCGTTGGATGTGCCATTTCATGGGGTTGAGAATGAGATTAAAATTGCATCAGTTCACAGAAGAGTGAGGAAGACTGGCTGCTCGTGCTTTTTTGTTTTCTGGAGATGGATAGAAACATGATAGTGCAAGCCATTGTGTGCAGGTGCTAGAGATTGGTCATTCAACTGAAATGCAAGTTGGTGCAACTCAGCTGCTTCTTGGAGAAGTGATTGTCTGTAGTCCCAGCAAGCCATCAGGTACTTTTGGCCTGCATGTCGGTTTTCTGACCAATTTACAGGGAGCTTCTTCCTGCATCTTTGTTCAAAGGAGGGGAGGGCAGTTAGTATAAAACTCAACACTGCAGTAAGAGAGGAGAAAGCAGAAATTTGTGATTATGCTCAAATGAACATAACAATTGGCTTTCTTTACATACTTTGAGTTTATTTTGCTTTATTAAACTAGGTGAGAAAAAGTAGATGATACCAGCAAAAAAATTATGCTTGCCAACAGAATCTGGTTTTGAAACAGATCAAGCTGACCTGCAATGAAACAGTCAGGATTAGAATATTCTTAAAGTCAGATTTGTGTTCTTGGGAATTGCTGATATAAATCATGACAACGATAGGCATAAGCTATGTCAAATTTAATTAATAAAATAATGATAGAACAAGGTGTCTTAAATTTTGGATGACTCAATGGATTATACACCTTTATAAAATAATTGATAAGCCAGATGATAAAAACTTGCACCAACCAATTTTTCCTGCATTACCACTGTATGTGAGTAAGTGCATAAGCTGGTATTTGAGTACTGAACTTTACGCATCCAAGACAGCTACAAAAAGGAGCATAGAACTGATTTTCAACTCTGGTCTAAAGGTCCTTGTGGGCCAATGATGTTGTATTATTTGTGAAAGGTAACTGGGAGAAGTGTCTTGTGTAAATGGGGAGATCTACACATCTTTCAGAGGGATCTCAAATGATTTTATGAATTAAAAAAAAAAAAAAGCACATGACTGGCCTTGCCATGTCCAGCTTGGAAGGTGATGGTGAGCCTGCATGGCTAGGATTTGGTCTGTGTTTGGGTAGGTTTCAGTTAATTCCTGACACAACCTTGTTCTTTCTATTTTGTCTGTTATTTTTGAGGTAAGCATGCTTGCACAGCTTTTTAGGCACTTATTTGCAGGAGCTCCCCTGGGAAAGAAAAGGCTCCTCTGTGGTGTGTCCCTTGTGCTGGGTGTCCCTTGCTGGCTGCTCTTCACCTCTGGATTGCCTCCCCCTCTTCTCCTCACAGCATCTGTGGTCAGATGCTGAGAAGCACAGACAGGGCTTTGAAAAAGCTGGCTCAGCAGAGGAGGTGGAGAGCCAGCTGATGCCAGTATTAATATTCTTTCAAAACTGATGGATGAGACGATTATAAAATTGCAGAGGGAACTGAAATTTAACGGAATCCATGTTTTAATTGCATTCTGGATTTTTTGTCAGCATCCTGCTTCTAATGTGCAGGACAATCGAGCATTTTTGTGAAGCTGTTGAAGTAGACTGCATAACATACTGCTTTTTAAAGAAAGAGAGAAAAAACTTGGGTCAGTCTGTTTTCCACACTTTGATGCCCTCAGTCTTTCTCAGTTGTCCTGTGTAGCAGCATGCTGTTTCTAGTCAGTAAATCAGATCTGAAATACTGTTCTGATGCAGCTAGGGAAAAAAGAGTATTGCAAGCACCTGTGGTGTTGAGGTGCCTAAGCCTGTGAGGGATGGATACCTAGGTGCAGGATTTGTAATTTCCCCTGTGTTCCTGTCCTCTCCTTGGAGAGGAGTGAGGATGCTGGAGCCATTTTGCTTGTGGTGACCAGCAGTGTGGCTGTTTCCCCCATGCTGCATGCCAGGCTTCTGGCACTGACATCCAATTACCTCCAACCTCTGCTGATGGAACCCCCATACTTAGTCTGTAACTAGCACTCCTAAATGGATGGCCTGTTTTACAATGGAAGAATTCTTGCACTTCATACCCTTCCTTCTGATTTTCTTTCTTATTCCTCTCGTCACTGCTAGGAAGAACACCCCCTTTTTCCCAGGGAGTTAGTGCATTGAATGTCAGGTCCAGACACAAATTCTTCATGGGCAGGGATGGAGACTGCATGTATGCTGCACCTACAGGGGCTGATTCTACTCTGTTTGGGTCCATGGCTGGGCTGTTGCCACTGCTACAGTTCTTTACCTCACAGGCTTAGTTTTGAACCCTGCCATATGCAGAGAAGGCCCAGCAAGTATCCAGTGAGGTATGCTTGTAGGCAATTCATGAGACAGCCGTTCATTTTTTATTTGGTGTCTTTGCCAAAGGTCATTCAATGATTTTGGTAGACTGGCTTGTGTGACTGGAGTGTCTGTGCCATACTTTGTGCAGTCCTGATAGCCATTGTGGTCAAATGCTTCTGTCTAAGCAGAAGCAGAGAGTATTCGGGTTGTCTGCAAAGAGAATGGTAAGGCTATGACAGCAAGAAAATAATGATAATGATTTCAAGTGTAATAGGTTTTTGGTGAGCTGGAGACAGTGGATAGCTAACTTATAATGAATGCTATCTTGAAAACAGGGCCCAGATATTTGCGTGAAGTTTTCTTATGGACAGGTGTTTTGCTTGAGTGCTCTTCATCCAGGTTTGGACCAAAACACTCTCCGCCCAGGTTTGGTTTTCTTCAGACTGTAAAAAGCAGTTTTCTTGGTAGCATTTTCCCCATGCCTTTCTTTCAATTGAGACTGGGAACTTTTCTCCACAGCCTCCTTCACCCAAACATAATTTGCCCTAGTTGTGCATGTTTTGAAAAAGTACATGTGTAAGTGATTTAGTTAGGAGGAAAAAGCATAAGCCTTTTCTCTTGCCTCCTCCTGCTTTCTACCAAGTCAAAAGACACCTTTCATGGTGTTCTTGTTGAGTAGTAGGATCTTAATTCAAGTCCCAGTCATACAAATTCCTGGCCTCTTCAGCAGATGAGACTTCTGCTCCCATCAGCTGCAGGTGAAGTTGCATAAGAGCAGATATGCTCAGGGGCTTGGAGTACTGCTTTCTTTCTGTGAGTGAGTAATTTGGGGTGTAGACTGTCTTCTGCCTGAGTGCTTTAGTATGCCTGTTTTTTCCACCTCTTATACCTCTGGAAGGATTTCTGGGATCCAACTGGACTGTGAGGAGCTCCCCCATTTTCCCCTGCTAATCTCCCTGTGGCAGTGGCTGCAATCTCTGCAGTGAGGTTTCAAAACTAAGTTTCTCTTGCTTTGTTTGCTGCTCTGATGTTGGTTGGTATTTTAATGACTTCAAGCCAACTTTAGGGAGAACAGCACACCAAGGAGCTGGACTGATGTGAGAGGAAAAGTTTCTTCCTCTCTAGAAGCTTTTGTCCTTGCAGGCACTGAAATAGTCTCATGAGGTGTGGTTGTGATCCCAGTGAGTTATAGAGGTGCCTTAGCTGAGAGGCTGGCTGAGTAATGAAGGTGAGCAACTGGTCACGACAGCCTTTTGACATCCTCGAGGACCCGAAATCTTTGCAGTGTTTACTCTGAAAATACTCTTTCTGCCTTTCCAGAAGTGCACTGTTGACACACGTGCAAATGCTGAGATTTTGCAGGGTCCATGCTTGTGTTATTTGTGCTTTGGGCACAGCTGTTAATGCTGATAGGAGGATTTCTGTTGTTCAAACACTTTGCTGCTTAGAAGGTAGAAATGTGCTGAGAGTGGCACTGGGAGCCCAGCAATTCACCCTTCAGCAAGGAAGGGGGGAACCACTGGTGAGTGAGCTGTACTCAGCAATGCATGTGTGTGTGGTCACAGCAGGGCTGGGGGAGCTGAGGAGCTGGCATTACTTGGAATGTTTTAATTCCTTAAGCTTTATTTTCCTGGCAATACTTTGCAAATATGATTATTTAAAAATAAATCTCAATTATGCTGTTTTGCAGATGCTTAGGAGACTGTTTTCTTGCCTTCCACCATGGTAGATCTGTGACTACAGCAGCAAGTTACTTCTCCAGGTATATCTTGTCTTCATTTTTCTGGGATCAAGGCCTGTGGTATTTGTTGACCTGATTCTTGTAGGATTTCCTTTTGTTTGCTGCACTGTTCTGTATGCCAGTTTCTCTGTAAATTTTATGAGAATGGGCAGTATGGGCCTAGTGCCAAGGGCAAGGGGCTAATATAGATGGTTTTCTTTTTTTTTTTTTTGGAAGCTCTTGTGATCCACAGTTTGCTGGCAGGGTGGTAATGATGTTTCACAGGAGAATGCCTTTCTTGTAATTTGATTTCAAAGTGCTTTAACAGTGTCCATTCACAGGCCCAGGCATGGCAAGGGGGTGGGAAACACAAGGGCCAGGGTCCATACAGCAGCAAGATACAGGGACAGAGATGGAGCTGGAGACATGGCTGCATGCAGGAACCTGAGCAACATCCAAGGAGAGGGCTGGAGAACAGTACTGTTGGAGGATCCGTGGAACAGGGTGCAATGGTACTGGGGAGATTAAAACGAGGTCCTCTTTCCATTTTCTTCAAATGCCAGTCCAGTGCATTTGTCATTCTGCTATGTTATGTATTCAGTATTTCATTTTAGGAGGTGTGTTGCTGTAGCTGAATAGTGCCTCCTCCATGAGATGCATGCATTTGCAAATCTGGCTGTTTGGTGTGTGCAGAGCTAGGGACAGAGAGCTTGGGAGATGGTAACAGTAGCTGAGGGATTTCTTAGGCTCCCAATTTATGGCTGTGCTCAGCAAGCTGCTGCCCAATGCCACAAAGCCTGGCATATGCAGTCGAGTTGTCACACTGAGGTTATTTCAGGGGGACCTGGCAGCTTTTGCACCCAGGCTTTGGCAGTCTTAAGGGCACATTGCTTAGGCAGGAGAGAAGCTTAGCCAACCAGGTTGGTTATTTGCATCACTGATGAGATGATCAGTAGATGATGTTCACACCTCTCATTAGAGACTTGTGGATGACTGAGATCAAACAAAAAGGATTTGTGTGTGTGTGTTCGGTTGTAGTTTCTGAGGCTTGTCGCTCAAAGGTCCATTAATGCTCTTTATTTCTTGCCTTCCACTCTGGTAGTGGAATAGAGGGGCTAGAACATGCTAATTGTGACCTGCTGTCTCAAATGGAATCGAAGGTGTCTGTTGCATGCTTTACACAGAGGATTGGATGCTTCCAGGTTCTGGTGCTGCAACTGTGGTTCAGCAGCTGTAGAGCCAGCGTGCAGGAGGATTTGGTTTTCATATCCTCTGAATGTCAGTTTAGAGCTGGTGATTCTCTTCCTTTGTACAGAACTATTCTTGTTTTTATAGGGGAAATCTAAGTGTAGGCCTCTTTGGTTCAAAACTATTTATTCTCGGTATTTGTCACATGCTCGGATGACTGAATCAGTTCAAGTGGAAAATGCGCTTTCCCAAATCAGAATGTATTCCACCCATCTTTTAATTTAAAAGCAAAATACAAAGAGATAGGAAAAGATTCCTCTACTTTCTTCTCTCACCCTCTCTCTTCTGTGTTTTTGTTAGTGGCAAAATGAGAAAAGCAGAAGTTTGAAGTTTTGTATGGACACACGTGTGTGGAGAAAAAAAAATATTTTTGATTTACCAAAGCACTAGAGAAAAAACAGTGATTTCTGTAAATCTTCTATTAAGAAAAAATGCCTTTTTTGCAATTTGCAGTAACTTTGCAAGTTATCCCACTTTGTATTCTGGTCATACATAGGCTTGATCTCCACCTTCTTGTCTTTGCTAACCCTTTTCTACAACACAGCTGCATGATTACAACAAGTCTAAGGTACTGGGTAACCATGTCCAATTATTTTTCTATTAGCTTACTTTTTTAATATAGTTTAAAAAATATTAGTACAATTGATGGTGACAGCTCCTTGGTCTGGAGTGTGGTGTGCACTTCAAGTGGCCTCACCTGCCTGCTGCTTAGCTGTGCCTGCATCACAGTTCAGGAGCCTGTCTTCTCCATCTCATTCACTAAACATGGGTCTGAGCAAAAACCAGCACCTTCTTTCAGGGTCTCTGACGTCACTGATGTGCTGTGCTGTGTGTTCTTCAGATGTATCAGCTTCTCCTTTCTGCAAATCAGATCAAAGAGGGTAAGGTGCAGATCCTGTTTTATTTCAGTATGGCTTGCTTATTTAGCAAGGAGGATGCAAGAAACACATGCGGTCATGTAGGTGGATAAACCACCTTTGAGGGTTTCAGTAATGAAATTCTGAGCTTCTGTGTGAAATAAATATATGTCTTCCAAGACAGGAAAACCCTTGACAGGTTTTTTAAAAGCTGTAGGGAAATTGTGGGTTAAATAACTACCTATATGAACACATGAGCATTTCTTTTTTTGCCACTTTTCTGATTGCAGGCAAGATGTGCAGGCAGAAAGCTAAAAAGGAGAAAAAAAAAACCCCACAAGAAGTAAGATAAGAGAGCAGTCAGTTTGCTTGGCCTTTTGTTTGTTACACTTTTTCAGTGCATCTTTCTTGCCTGCATCTGTTTCCTGGCAGTAATTTGTGACCTCCAGTGCATCCCATCAGTGTTCTTTTTTCAGAGCCTCCTAAGCAGGCAGCAACCTACAAGCCAGAACACTGAAAGCACTGAATTTCCCAGAAAGAGCAGCCTCTTGTATCAGTTCTTCCTCTTTCCTCCCATGTTGTTGAACATGGGGGGAATTGTTCAAACTAGATGAGCTTTACTGCAAAGCAAATGAACCAAACCAGCACCAAACCTTCAACATTTGGAAATGATAACAAAGAGGACTGGTCACTACTGTTCCTCCTCAGGACCCACCTGCATTCTTCACTGACCCTGTTTTCGTGCAGTTTTAAAGTTTTGGAAGATCAGCTTAATCTGAAAAGAGAGCTGTGATATGTTTGTTGTGCACCTAAGCAATGTGAGGGCTATTGTGTGTCATGATACATGTGTTTTAGACTCTCAGGAGCCTGAATGTTCTTGGAATATTCTTGAAGTAAAAGCTAGGAGTCACCAGGCACTAGAAGCAGAAGAAAACATTTTAGGCCACTGCAGAATTTTATAAACAGAAGAAATAGAAGTTGCACTTTACTGGTACATAAAAAGAAACTGCTAAACATGTTTCCTTGGTAAGAAAACTCTTTTGTGAAGTGTATGGTATTGGGTTTTTTTGTAAAAGTATCCATAACATCAGCTTCTGTTAGATTGCTAGTACCTTACCTTCTGCAACAAAAAAGCTAGAAAAAAGAGGTTTGTAGTAGTTTTCTTGGAAATCCAGGAGATTGCTTGGGATCTCAGACTGCTTATTAGGTTTCTTTGAATTATTACTGGGTGTTGTATTTGATACTTAGTATTTTGTTTCAGAAGTACATAATGTAAATAGATTTGATTAGAATAGTGCCCATACATACATTTTCAGTCAGT
Source organism: Calypte anna (assembly GCF_003957555.1). Taxonomy (NCBI): domain Eukaryota; kingdom Metazoa; phylum Chordata; class Aves; order Apodiformes; family Trochilidae; genus Calypte; species Calypte anna. Next base: position 70,182,557 of record NC_044245.1, read on the forward strand.
TCTTTGGATTTTCTAGCTTGGTAAAATGCATACCTCCAGGTTTTGGCAAAATCTCTTTCTGTGAATGCCTTTCCAATGAAAAGCTGGTGCAAAGTAGTTCTGTTCCAGCAAAGGGAAAGATTAGCAGGTGTGGTGCACCTCTCAGATCTGTACAGGGCTCTGTTGCTTTGAGGATGCATGTGTGTGATTTAGCCATTCCTTCATCACAGTTCAAGAGCCCCTCTGTCACTGTGGCTTGGTTGCAGCTGCATGGCCCTGTTACAGATTTCACACGTGCAGGGGAAGGTGAACGCATCATCCACCTGCCCATACATTTTTTAAAAGGGTACTTGGTGTCTGGGTGGCACAAACACCATCTTGCAACTCTTGGATGGAGATCCAAAAGAGCTGAAGAAGTAGTGTCCTGCAGTCCATACATTGTTGACTTCCTAGGTCTTAAGCAATGAAACAGATGGCCATGTGCCCAGTGCAAGAAATTATTATCTCCACTATACTTACTTTTACAGTGAAACTACATTTCACATCTCCACGAGAGATGCTTCAGGAAGGATACAAACCCATAAAAGCATTTCCTTTTGTGGACATAGTGACTTTGGCACAGATGTGATGAAACTAGTTAATACTGATGAAAGCATAGTCAAGCTGCAATTTTGCATCATCTCTAAGGAAATCTGGCTATACAGCTGTGGTAGGTGGAGGTCACATTTCTTTACACTCCAAATTGATGTTACTGTGCAGGAAAGGATGTGCTGGACAGGCATAGCTTTTATAAAGTTACATGACCATAATTTCAGAGTGAAACACAGGATTAATAGATACTTAGGAAATAGAATATAATTCAATGGAAATTTGATTTCACTTTTTAGTGACACAGGAATGTGAACGCTTAAGATTTGAGTCATGTTTTTAAAGGTGTTTTAACAAGGCTTTCAAAATTATTGGTACGTTTCAGTGCGTTCAAGAGATTAATATGTGTGTAAAAGCTTGAGGTCACGAAGTCCGTCTGGCTTGTGAATTGTGCAGTCAGTGGCTTGGCCCATCTGCATTTTGTGTTTGCATGCAAAATAATTTGCATTAGCAGTAGAGCATTCCATGTGCATGTAGCATTTGTTAGAACTGGTCTGTGTACAAGCAAAGTAGTTTTGGGACATACAGAAGGCCGTATAAATAAGTAAGGCTGGATACCTGCTGGAGGCCACTGGATTGTGTCTTGTCCTAAAAACAGAAAGGAAAAAAAAGGATTGAGCAGAGAGGGTGAGGGTTACTTGGTCATTGTAGTTAGGATCCAGTCCATTTCAGTTTACAGAGTGCACTGTTGATGTTAGAGAATTCTGCAGGGCTCTGTTTCAACTCGTATCCAAAATGAGTCAGTATAAGAACTGATGGTGAAGTCATGTGGATGTATTTTAAAGGACCTGTTGGACTAATTAAGCTATGTTATGTGGCTTAGTATTACTTAAACATGCCTGGAGTTACTGATAAGAGTTCAGCCTTTAATTTTCTTCTGGAAGCAACTTCCCTTCAAGATTCAGAGATGTACAGCAGTTGTCATTAGAGATCGTAACATATTAAACCCCAAAGCACTGTAGAAATTATGGGGGAAGGAAAGAAGCTACGGAAAGTAGGAAGGGAACTAATTATATGACAAAGTCCATGCTGAACAAGCAGGCTGCTTAACACTCAGTGTTGCAGGAAGATCAATTGTAACTACTTTCCCGAATCTCTTCATATGCGTATAATAGATACATAAAAATTACTGGCTGCTGTGATTATGTATAATGGGTTAATATGTAGTTTCTTGAACAAACCAACAGAGAAATCAGGACTTCCACACCAATTTATTTTGCTCATTACAAACATTCAGTTCCTCCTTCTCTGCCTCAGGCACTCACACATTACCTGTATTTCCCTGTGCTTCCTGCTCACTGTCTGTCCCTACCCACCTTGTTCTTGTCCTGACCTCCAGCTCCAGTAGGGAATCCGGTGTCTTTTCTGCTCCTGCTTTCTGCATCCACTCCATGCCATTTCTAATCTTCAGTAGCAGAGATGTGAATTAGACAGATTTTTACTTTCCCCTTGATATCTGCAGTATATGCCAGTTAGAAAGTATATTTTATTTTTTAAATTGAAAGAAGTTCTTTGTCCAGAGTCCATTTCCAGGTGCTGCAAATGGCGTGTGCAGACCTTAGAAAAAGAGTATTTCTGCAAGGAAACTCAGTCAGTATAAGTCTTTCAAAACTTTACATGGCTGAAAAAAATGGTCATATCTTGACCAGTGAGGTAATTTTGTTGAGTTTCAGACTCTGAGGTTTTATATCATAGAAAGTTTGTGTCCACTAAGGAGAAGCCGTTGTCTTTCACATACTGTTGACTCTTACAAGCTTGCAGGTGAAATTCAAATCTGGAAATGTGAGGCCATGTGCCTGTGGGAGGGCTATGTCTATTCAAGCTGTGTCTTTGAACTGCTAAGCTGCTAGCAACATGATCAGGTTACCAGGACATGCAGTGGGGTGTTTTTAGTGATATTTGCCAATTGCAAGAAGACAGAGGACTACCTGACTGCTCACAAAGTCTGCTGGCAAAAAAGTTTGAAGCTGTGTGGTGTCTGTGAAGTGATGTTGTGTGCCTTAGGTTTACCTTTGTGTGGCACATAGGCATTGGGCTGGCAAAGGTTACCCATGGCACTGGAAGTCAGTTTTCCCCAGCATAATGTTCATCTCTGTGTTCTTCCTCCAGTACGAGACTGGCTTGCTTTTCTGCTTGGGTTTGGATTCAGGAAAATAAACCTGTCTCATCTGTGAACCACAGGGTAGGTACAGTGAGCATGTTGTATGTGATCCATCCCAAGAGCATGGAGTGCCTGGCTCAGCAGTGGGGGCCAGCATTGAGCCCTTTAGAGCTGCATCTGGTCTTGGTACAGCCTAAGCTAAATAAGCCAGTTGAACATTGGCTTAGCTAACTGATTGTTCTTTGGGTTTATTCCCAGTCCAGGGAAACACCACTTCATTCCCTCTCTCCAGCTGTTGTTACTCAAAGCATTTTAAAAAATTATTTCTACCCTCCCCAGGACTAGCAACTCCCAGTGACACCTCCACTCATGTTTCATTGCAATGCAAGAGGAGGAAAGCACTTTGTCAGCAGCCTACTTCAGGCAGAGAAATTTATATCTGTGAGAAGCGTATGTACAGAACAGCAATTACTCACATCATCAATATTTATACAGCAGATAATAGTTATCATGGACAAGATGAATATCGTCATAACACCAATAGCTGCTTGTGGGGGGAGCAAATGCAAAATATAATTGCGAGATTTCTTTAAATGGGATAATTATTTAGCTTTCAAGTGACTGGTGAAAATAGCTTAGATACTTAATTAAATATTCAGAGGGAGTTTACCTGCTTCTAGAAAGTAAAGGAAATGCCCCTCTTGTCTACTTTCATGTGGCACAGCAAAAGCTGCCTGGTATGTTGTCCTTTACATGTGGTTTTTGCTGAGGCAATGCTGGTGCCAATCACTATGATGAGGAACCTTAAAAAGGAGCAATAGTGAAAAAATCCAGCAGCTTGTATTGAAGAGGAATTTTTTTTTAATGTCTGCTATGGGTTTACATGTCTTTTTGATTGAGATGGAAGCACAGTCACAAGTGCTTTGATTTCAAAAATTGTAATTGTAAATCCCCAGTGTCTGGTGGAAGATGGTCATCTTTAACATAGGTTTGTTACCAGAGCTTTCCAGCATCCCTCCTGCCAGCTGGTGGGATTCTGCTCTCCTGGATGGACAGGTGGCCCAGCAAGTCTCTGTCCTGGTTCCCACTCTCGCTTCTGCTCTGGTTCCTGCTCAGCAGCTGGCCAGAGGGTCAGCCCGGGTGGTGGCTTCCTGTTTGCACAGGAGATGCAGCTCCTGATATCTGAAAGGAGAATGCCTCCTTCCACCCACCCTTTTTAACCTCTGAATGGTGTGTGATTGTTCAGAGGGCTTACTTTAACTGCCCAGTAAATCTGCTATGTTGCTCTGTTTTTGAGAAGTAATCAAAAACTACCTGCAAGCAAGTTGTTTGATACAGATAATTTACTTCTGGAGTATTTTCTTCTGCTTGGGAAATGCCTCTGAATAGCCCCATTTTTTTCTTTATACTGACTGACTCTTCAGATGTGGCTATCTGAATATTTGAACCTTTGCATCCTCTGGACTTATTTCAGTGGAGGGGGGAGAGTGGACGGGTGTGTGCAGCACCTCCCTCAGTGCTACATGGGGAGCCACTTTGTGGAGGAAATAAAGAACAGCATTTTCCCTTTCTTCACCAAAGGTGTTTCTACCCTTTTTGCAGTTACCTCAATTTAGCTCAGTTGGTTGGCTGTCATTTGCAACATCAATCACACAGCTCAAAGTTTTCAAAACACCAAAGCAACTCAAGAACATTTTCAACAGAGTAGATCCATAAAAGACTTTAAGAACTGTGGTATCAAACTTCCAGGCACCGTATTCTGTGGGATGCAGATAAGGAGAAATGCCTGAAGAAAAGTTTTCCCAGGAGTGAGTTTTGCAAAAGCCAGCATCCCAAATAAGGAGACACATGAGCTGACTATAGAAAGGGGGAATCAAGAGGAGGTCCTTTCAGCTGGCAGCCCTCTATGTTCCAGGAAAATATGTGGAACTGTTCCTTCTTATTCCTTTCCAGAGTTAGCTAACTTCTGATGAGATGTAAGCAGTGGAGGAGATTGTGGTAGAGCTCTCTGGGTTAGGTCTGAAACTCCTGAATCAAAGACTGAGCTCCCACCATTGTCTTGCAGCATTTGATTGTGGATCTTTTTTTCTTCATGGTTATTAGATTGCCAGGATTCTAGCCCTTTTCCAAATGAATTTTTAATATAAAATAATTAAACATTCATTGGAGTAGGGACAGGAACCCAGGTCTCTGTCTTCCCCTCATACTCACTTTTGCTTTCTGACCTGAATATTGAATTACGCACTTCAAAGTAGAATGGGGTCAGCAGGAGGCATTAGTGGATCTCTGCTGAGCTACTGAAATTACTGGTACTTCAAACTTTCATCTGGGGAACGGAAAAGAATTATAATTTTGTCCAATTCACCCTAGTGAGTGAAAGTTTCATTCTGCCACGAGTGTACCCAGGTTCTTGTGTGGGTTCACTGAATCTGTCACTGGCATGTGGCTTGAGGAAACCCTAACCTTGTTACTTACAGATTAATTTGGATGGAAGGCTTGTTTAAAGCTAAATACAAGACCAGTTTAGGTCTTCTTGAGGCAGGTAAAGCTGACATATCCAATAATGGCAGCATTAATACTTCATATGCTTGTCCCCAGTGTGTAACTCTCAGTATAGATGCTTTCTAAATTGCAGATTGTAGTCCTAGCATTGCAGCTATGCATCTTTAAACTTCTTCTTGAATAGTACTCCCCATTCTTATTTTTTTTTTCAGATGGTGGTGTGTAATCTTTGCTCAAGAACTTAAGCTTGCTGTCAACAGACATACTTTTTTACCAGTTACCTTCCCCAACTGCCTTTGAGGCAGTCAGTGTTAGGACTCTGTTAGGGGATTCTCTGCAAAAGTGTTAATTCAAACGTTTTCTTCTGCCTGAGGTTCTGCCTTGAGGAAAGTGAAAACTAACCAGCACTTAAAGAGGTTGTTGCAATTCATAAGCCAGCCACTTATGTAGGCAAGCCAGCCATGGGACAGGCCCATGCTCAACACATCCATTGGTCCTTCAGTTGTATTGCAGCTCAGACTACCTTTTTGTTTCAGAGTAAGAAGAACAAGGAGCCTTTGAAGAGAGCAGATAATCAGCACTACTGATATTCCAGATTATTAAATTGTGTTGAAATAATGATTTTTTTCATCAGGCTAGCTTGTTTTTACTTAATTCTCTGAATCCTTTCTTTCATTCCTGTAACCTCCATGGGGATCTGGAGATTACGAAAGGGATTGCTTCCCCTCACACTTAATGGGATACTGTGTTTTGGCTGTTTTGTCCCATTGCTAAGTCCAGACTTGGTAACATTATAACTTGAGTATGAGATGTTAGGAGCAGGAGGAAACGAGGTGATCAAAGCATCCAGAAGCTGTAAGCACCTCATAATTTCATTTCACTTCAATGTCAAGCACTGTGAAAACTGTAATCAAAGTCTTTCTGCCACTCTGGTAAACCTAGCTAAAGTTTTCAGGAGTTTGGGAGAGTAAAGGTTTAAAGATCCAGTCCTGTTCAGCAATTTTCTTTCGAACTAAAACGGTGAAGAGCTGTGTAGTGAAGGAATATATATCAGGGGATATATTGGTACAAAGCCTCAGAATTATTCCTGGGGCAAAATCTCTTCTCCTTAGCTTTTGAGCAGTAAAAGGGTGAAGCTGTTTTCTTCTTCAGTTGGTTTTACAGCTGTTTTGATGATATGACCTGCATTACCTTCTCAAAGTTTTGTCTGCATCCTCATTTTGTCAAAGTTCATTGGTTTACTTTATTGAGGGGAAAAAGCCCTCCAAATCTCCTTTTATTGAAAAATTAGACTGAATGGTTAGGTTTAGGAATGTTAGCACCATCTCCCATGGGATATATAATTAGCATACTTTGTTTTCCCATTCTTCCCTCAGGTCTTGGTTTTATGGTTGTCTTTCATCTCTTTTCATGTTGGTTTGCCGTTGTGGTTATGGGAGGTGGGAGCCTAGCTGGGGAACCCTATCCATATTGGAGACTGAGAATATGGGCCATCCCCTATGCAGGTACCTGGAACTGGTATATGTAGCATTGTAGAGTTCTGAAAATGGGTTGCCAAATTTCCAGTATTTGGTAGAAAATCAGCACTTCCCTTTGTACAGGTGGTATAAGTGTTCATTTCACCTTATTCATAACGTGTTAATTTGAGACCCCAGATTTCCATTTAGAAGTCACTTTTCCCTACTCTTAAATCAGCATCTTGACTTAGTTTGCAAGCACAGAATACTGTTTTTTAAGGGACTTGCCCTGAAGTAATAAGAGTGATACAAGGGTACTAGAATTTTGTTGTAGAACACAAGTATTGTAATTCAAAGTACACTAAATTAGGAGGTGGTGATTTCAGGAGACTTCTCTTACTGGTTTGGCATTAATATTTCTGAAGTGTGAAATGGAGATGGACTGGGAACAGGAATAAAGTACTCTTCAGACTTGAAATTTTAGTTCCTGAAGTAGGTTCCCTTCTTAAAATAGAAACCAGCAGAAATACTAAGCTGGGTTGATTTAACAGTCTGTGGAGTAGGGAATGTGCCTAGAAGACAGAAGCAGGGCAGTAAGTTAGTGAGATTTCAGTGAAGTTGCATGGCTCCCAAATTTGCTTTTAATAAGCCACGAGCTATTTTTACAAAGATGCTGTTGCTACTGTTACAGTGCTTAATTAGCAGCCCTCCTACTGAAGAAAACCGTGACCCTCCTTAAAGAAGGTCAAGTGTACAGAAACTTGTTGCTTTTATTCTTTCAGATTTACAGAGTAAGCCTTTTTGCTTACAACCTCTTGCAAGCTGCCATTCTCCCTGTTTGTCTGACTTCCACAGAAAGCACAAATAATAGGAGTTGAAAGGGAATTTTAAAATAGATCATGAAATCTGGGGCATGTCAGGATGATTTTGAGGTGGTCCTAGAAATCCAGCGACTGCCTTTTTTGAAAGCTTTTGCTGAGTGTTTTGAGATTTCACTTTGTCTTTATCTAAAGATGGGGAAGAGTGGTAAGTGATAAGAATCTACAACTTTAATAGGATTGTTGAAGTGTTGCTTCTTCAAGTGTCGAGAGACACAGAAGTTGGATACAACCTGAACATGTGCCATTTTATACCAGGATGTCAGGCTGAGTTGGAATTTTTCAGATCACTCTCTTAAAGGCTTCATTTTCTAGGACTTGTGTGGGGTTTTTTGTTTTGTTTTGTTTTTTCTTTTTTTGTGTGTGTGTTTGTGTTTTGTTTTTAAACAGTGAACAATAGCATTTTTCCATCAGCAAAGACTTGTGCATTTTGGTAACCTTAACTGCTTTGTTTAGAGGGGTAATGCAACCAGACATAAGGGAATGAAATAATTTAATGATTACCCTCTCCCAAAAAAGGTATCACGCCTGTATTCGGGTCTCACAGTTGTACTACTCCCATTTAATTACCTGTGTTTTGCACCTGCACTATTATTTTAAGTCTACTTGCAAAATCTGATCTCATTTCCAAAAATCAAGCTAAAAAAAGAAGGTGTAGGTGGATAGAATGATCTTCCATTCTAATAGACCCTCTTTGATCCCTTGTCTCCATTATATTATTTTCTTCTAAATTTGAATTTAGAATTTACCCTTTTCATATCTATTGACTGGCCAGTGCTGGAGAATTTTCCACGCCTTTCTGAACATGCTTACAATGGACTTGTCGTTTTGCTGCTTGGAGCATTAAAGCCCCTGAGAGACTACAGTAACTGCAATCTTCTCTATCAGGAGGGGTTGATCATTAGAGAAGGCAATTTGTAGCACCAAAAAGCAAGAATACTGAAGCTTGGGCTTAGTTTTGTTTCTCAGTCAGATGGGTGGAATATCAAGGAGAGTATCTGTGCATCAGTCCAGGGAGATCGTGGAAAAAGGAGATCCAAGTAAGTTCATACAGCAAAAGCTCTGCAACTTTCTGACTTGAAAATACTTCTGATGTCTCATGATAATCACCAGACAGTTACACGCTTCATTGCTGCTCAGTGATGAGATTGGTATGGGTTACACTTATGCTTCATGACTTGCTTTTCCACGTGTGAATATTGTATGAATCAGATCCACGCTGGGATAGCAGCTTGGGAAGGAAGAGGAAGAAAGAGTAGTTGCCCCAATCCTCTGTCTTGTGCCATCAGCCCACCTTTGTGTATTAAAAGATACTTGCTCTAAAAACATGTATTGAGAAACTCTTGTGCAGTGTGTATAGTACCTTGAGCTGAACTGTGCCTCTTCCCATTGCTAATGCTATTGAACCATCAAGGAAAAAGGTGTGTGTTTGTTGCTTGTGAGGAAGTAAGTTTAGAATTCTAGATATAAGTGAAATTCCTAAATCACAGTAAAAATCAGGTGGCATTGATTGTGGGCGCCCTTCTGATAAGAGGTCACATTACTTTGCCTCGTTTTGTTTGGTCTATGTGTTGCTCATATCCACAGAGATGACATTAAACTTTTCCAGTTTTGTGTCTATATTTGGGGTCAGTTCAGGGGGGTGGAAGGAGGGGAATGCCAGTGATCCACTGACATGTACAGGAGAGGAAAGAAAATTACTTTCTGACAGATCTCTTCTGCTATTTCCACATGAGCAAATGTATCCCATGGCATAGGTTTGCCTTTAAAGGAGGGTTTAAGCAGTACATACTTGTGCTTTTTGCAAGAGGGCTGGTTATTTTCCCTATTTGCATAGACTTCTTATAAAAATGCAGGCTTTTTTTTCCACCCGGTTGCATGACCTTCGGAGTGTTTTAAACTTTTCCAGGGGAATATGATGTGGGAATTGCATCTTTGTCAACTGAGCCAGTTCATTACCTCTCTAAATGTTGACTGCTATGCCTGATGCCTAGAGTTGAGCAAAACAACTGGCTTCTGTGCCTTTTCCCTAAAATGTCATTTTCTAGGAGGATAAATGTCTTTGTGTGTTTAAGGGTGCCTCCTCCTATCTTCTGCAGTTGCACAGTGTTTTAAAGGCCCTCATTTTGAAGAGTGAAGGATTGGGAAGGTTCCCAACAAGAGCAAAACAAGTAATTGCCCTTACAGTTGGGCGAGAGTTTAAAAAACCAGGTGAAGCACAGCTCTTGGAAGTGCATTTATTTTTCATTCCCGAAGAGACTACTACATGGTAGTGGTCCTGACAGTCCTGACAGTCAGTGTTTGGTTGGAAGAAGTGATGGTTTGACTCACTGTGCTGCAGGAGAAGGGCACGTGGTGAGGCAGAATGCTCAGAAGAAGATGGGAGTCTTCACCACACCTCAACTTACTAATCCATACTGAGGCTTCCTAACATTTCAGGTAAATCCTGTGGCTGATATATATATATATATAGATATAGATATCTATATATACAGGGCATAGCTAGAAATAAACAGAAGGGAAACTGGTTTCTTAATCATGAGATTAGGGTGTGTTTGTTGTTGTTGCTGCTGCTCTCTTAAAGCAATGAAACCCAGCATTATTTTAGCTCTATCTGAGCTTGCTACTTGTGTGGAGGCATGAAGGAGAGTGGTGGGAGGCAGTAAGACACTGCCACCTCTCCATGCAACTCTACTTGCCCTGTAGGAGCTCTCCCCTCCATCAAGGAACATGTAATGAGCTTTGGGTGTGCTGGTGCCCTGCTCCCATCTGGAAATGACTGCAAGGTGCATCTCTTGTCTTTTTGATGCGTCCCATTCTGCACCAGGATAATCTTACAGTGCTAAAAGATGGGACTGGCAACATTTGTACCTGATTTTTGGGGGTGAGAAAGTGGAGACAGTCATCCCAAACCAAAGCAAGCCTCCTGAAGGATGCTAAAGCAAGCTAGTGGGACAGTCAAGCAGAACTGGCTTTCTTGGTCCTGCAAGCCCTGGTGCTTTACGCTCTGTATTCTGGAGTGCCACCTGCTGGCACTGACTGTAAGAGCACAGAACAAAGACCATGGATGTTAATAAACCCAGCAGTAATTATTTCTACTTGATCATATTATTAATACCTGATCAATTTATTAATTGTTGTGGCAGTTAAGGCCCCTGTTTATTGGCAGAGACGTTGCTCTGGCAGGTGTCCTGCAAACTCAGTGTGAAAGAAACTGGCAGAAGCTTCACTGCCTAAGAAATACAGAACACAGTATGAAGGAGTGTTTTAAAGTATAGGAAAGGATTTTCCCTTTCCATGCCTTATGAAGTAATTTATTCTTTATGTCTTGATTTAGTAAAATGTTTTGATAATTTCTGTGGCTGTCAAAAAAACCAAACCCAGAAATCATAGAATCATAGAATTGGCTGGGTTGGAAGGGACCTCAGAGATCATCATTGAAGTGAAGACACCTGACAGTGAAGTCACTTAAGCAGGAGTTAGAAAAAACACTGACCCAACTCTAAAAAGTAGCAATGATGTCAGTAAACTAAATAATTCTGACAACATTTTGGCTTGAAAGCAAGGGAATTTATAGTTTGTGGCACACTGTAAATCTGGGTCCAGAATGATTCCCCTTCCTCATCCTAGTCAAGAACTTGTTTTGGCACCAGAAAAGAGAATTTTTTTTTTTTTTAAATCTGTTTTGTGACACTGATTTTCTGTCTGTGGGCCAGATCCTCAATAGGCATAAGCCAGCATGGTTCCTTTGGTTATGGGCATTGATGTTTCCAGTGTTCACTGAACCACTGTAAGGCACGCAGACCTATTACTGTAATAAAAAGTGGGATGAAGACCTCACATGAATGGAATCTGATTGAGTCCTGATTAGATGTGTAAAGCTTCATGCACACACAGTTCTTAGTTCATGTCTTCCAATGTAATTCTAGACTGGTAACACTGACTTTTGGTCTTTCTCCCTCTCTTTAGCCCCTAACGCGCATCCTTGATTCCCAACTGCTCCTCCTAACTTCTGTGTGATGCTACATGAAACACATGTTGGAAATAAGTAGTGAAACTTACCTCATACATGTCTTCAACAGTTATTTATTACTTTGGGATGTGCTCCTAATGGCATTTTGGAAAGCCCTGAGCAACCTACCTTTTCCAAGTAAGATCTTTTAGATCCTCAACAAGAAACACCTGTAAAAATCACTAATCTCATCAGCCATGTAGTGATCTTCAGGCTTTGATCATATCATGGAACTTGACTTGTCTGTGGAAAATAGTCCATGTTGTGAATTACTTCTTAGGCCAACAACGAAAAAAGCTGAATTATAGTCTTTGTAAGTGTGTTGATATGAAACTACTGTTGATAACTGGAGTGTATTTATGTCATTTGCTTTCACTAGGCTGGCAAAGAAAACATTGTGTATTGCTAAACTTAAGCATTCTGCATTCAGCTGTAGAGTGATGTGAGTAAGTGACACTTCTGGCTCACACAGTGGTTGACCACATCAGAAGGAAAATTGTTCCAGAGTACATATAAAAAGCTTTGTTTGCCCTTTCAATTACCTTTGTATAAATTTCTTCTTCTGAAAGAAAAGTCAAACTGAAATGAAAGTTGAAATAAGCTGACATTTTAATGGAAATGACCATTTTTGCCTAAGGAGAAAAGTATTTGCTTAATTTGATCTGAAACTGCCAATGAATTAGTTCACCTCAAAAGTACATTTCTTTAATTAGCTCTAAATCACATTTGGAAATCGTGAGACTAGCTTGCAAGACAGAGACTGAAGGTTAGGGGTTCTACCTGGGATTTAGGGCTTTTGAAATTCATGTTATAAGGCTTTTCTTCAGAAAATTCAGACTAGCAGCTTTCTTTTTACTGTGTACATAATGGATTGTCCATAATCATGTGAGCTTAGGACTCAACATGGCCTTATACTATCAGGATTGCAATGAAGTCTTATGCATTCACAATACTATGCTCGTTATCCAAATTTGTGCTACGTGTTGTGTTACATGATAAGGACCACAGAGCTAGACCCAAAATTAAGAGGTGAAGCAGTTGGCTACATTTTGGTTGTTTTTCTCTGATGTAGCACAACAGTGCTTTCTGAGCATTTGCTCTCCTTCATACAGCAAAAATGCTGTGTACTGTTAGCTAAGTGCTGCCAAATGGAGGGTGTTTTCACACTAGAATGTTTCAAAACATGTTTTGACTGGCAGAAGTATGAGAGATGTCTGGCCCAAACTTTGAAACTCACCGTAAAGAATGAAAGACAACCTGATAAAGCTTGGCAGGTCTGATAAACTTCTTGCAGCTACAAAGGACGAGTGGCTCTTGGAATTGAATGCTATCTCAGTGAAGGAAAGCAACAGTAGATTTCACATAATATGGGTGAGAATGGTTTATCTTCCTGTGCCTGAACATTTGAGCGGCCCATCCCAGCTTGCTGGAGGCTTGCAGTTCTGCAGCTCTGAGCTTTGAGCTGCAGAGCTGTAATTCGTCTCAAACCATTGGAATAGGGTGGTGGTGGTGCTAAGCCTCAGTTATCATCGGCCTCAAGAACACTGCATTGCTTAGCTGCAAGACTACTTTTGTCTGCAAACAGTGCTGGTTCATATGAGGGAGAGACTTGATTCATATCCTCTCGTTTTGTTCTAGGCTTCACCGTAGAACCATCCACAGCAGTCTTCTCCTTTCTTTTGTGGGCAAACCTGTGTTTGTGGGCATGAGGGAGAGAGTGGAGAATCTTGCTGTCAGTTTCTTGTCTTGTCAATAATCTGAAATTAGTACTGGGGTTTTGAGTATGTTAAGCTGGTTGGGTTAACTGATGTGCAACAAATTGGTTTAGTTGCAGCTGTTATGGGAAGGTTTGTGTTGTATTTGCTCAGGTTGAACGTTGTCAGGGTGGTGCAGGGGAAACAAAGGCATCTGCACTTAAAGTTTACCTTGATCTGCCTGCGGCTGCTGACACCAGGTTCTGTGTTGGTTGTGTTGATGGATGGTGTGCTAAGTATGTAAATGTGCAACTGATCTTAAGAGCATGTGTCATCGCACTAACTTCTGTGGCTAATGAGAGGCCATGCACTCCATAACTTGTCTGAACTGGAGCCTGAACTGGAGCTTGCGGAGTGTTTATAGTTATGGGCAGAAACATGTGGTTTCAAAAAGTATTGGAAGAATTTATTTATCCAGTATAGCCTGCTAAATCTCTTTTGGAGGATAACAAAATAGGAAATCATCAATATGTATGCAGTTCAGGCTTGGTCTTAACTCTGCTCGTGATCTGGATTTGCGGTGAGAGCTGGACTGTTCCCAAAATTCAGGTACCGAAGGTGGTATTAATATTACTAGCTGACAGAGTGTTACAGGGTGAATGATTAGTTTCCAATAAGAAAGGAGCTTTTGGATTGGTTCCAGTTCTTTTTGGTCTACAAACCAGAATGACCAGTGCTGTGACTTGGAGTAGCTGCAGTGCTTATCAGAGCTCTGAGAATATCCAAAGACCTGGATTTGTCTGCATTAGGAAATGACATAGCTGTTGACTTTGAGGGGGCCTGTTATTGGCTATCTTTTCCTGTCTTGTGAAGATAAAGTCTTGGAAGTGGTTCTTCTATCTTAGGACATCTGGACCTTTTCTCTAAAAACCAGGTGGCTTTACTCCTTTGTGCTGACCACTTAACAGATTTCAGGAGAAAGGTAAAAAGATGAAAAAAGATTTGCTCCCTCTGTGTAATCCCTTTCAAACCTTATTCTGCTTCTTTATGGTTTATGAGAGAATTTCCTTATTGTTGTGTTGTATTGGAAAATATTTTTAATATTTTAAAATTTCTTAATTTCTTCCCACCTGTTTCTTAATCTCACCTATTTCAATGTAAAAGGATGTATTGTTTTGATTCCTGTAGGTCTATTGCATGGGTTTTTTTTTTCCTTTTTCTGAGGTAAAAAAAGCCAAACCAACCCTTTCCCACCCCCAGGCAGAACACACCCCTAACCATCTCAGCCCTTTAGAGAAGCTGTGTGAAGGTAACTCTTTCAGTGATGGGGGTCTTGCAATCATGTCCTCAGGATGCTGCTCTGAATGAGTGCCAGACATGTTCAGCAGGCAGGGCATAGAAGGTAGGGTACAGAGCTGAGTTGCAACAATTAAAATTCTCATTTGATGAGATTCTGTTTCCTGAGGTAAGTGTGAAATCGAGTTTTCAGTTTTTGCATTGTACAGGCAATTGATTGTATGTGAGTATTGATTCCTTTTTCTTCTTCTTTGTTCAGACCCATGAGCAGGTAGATTTAGACCTATTTTTATCAAAACCTACTTGATGACCTCCTGTAATGATAAGCTGGTGTCTTAGTACACTAATTCAAGCTGCTTCTCACTCAATCACCCACTGACCTGCATCAGTGAGGGACGTCTGTATTTGAGCTTTATTTGAAATGTTTTTTTTTCCTTGCTTTCTTTATTTTTTTTTTTTTTTTTTTTTTTCTTCCCAATGGTTTATTTTGTAAGTCTAATATCACATCCTCAGGGGAGGGAGGGAAGAATCTTTTAATTAAGTTTCTCTTAAGCAATCAGGCAAATTCTATCAATGGCAGATGAAGCATAAAGCTCTAATGGGAGAACAAAATTTGTCATTTAAGTGATCAGGTGCTTCATGCGTCTCCCAGCATTTTGCATGCCACAGAATTCTGTCATGTTGCCACAAATGAAAATCTCTTAGAAAGAAGATGTTGCATTGCATTTGAAAGCTGTTATGAGGAATGAGTTTAATGCCCATAGTTTTTACTCTTTGCTTGGGCAAAGCTCCTTCTGTCTGGTTGTGGGATTTTGGCCTCAGTGATTTAATTTGTGACCTCATTTTAAGTTAGGGAAGCAAGTTCTAAATCTGTCTTTGCCAATCACATGCTCCTTATGACCTGGTCATAAATATATAGTGGTGTTGCTTTTATTTAGGGAGTAAGGGGCACATTTCTAGTTAAGTCACCCCTTTGACCTCCATTCCTGTCAGCTTGAATAGCAAATTGGATCTCTCCCTTGCCAGTGGAAAAACCTGGCTTTTAATTCCTCTCACTCTGGGGTTTAGGAGTGAGTCAGGCACAATTAAGAGCAGCCAACAAAACTGAAGAAGTGCTAATGGCCCTGCAAGTGTTGTGCTCAGAGTGGGCTGCAGAAATAAACACCATTCTTTGGGATGCTTTGAATGCTGGAGATTTTGTTTATTTGCAGATTGGGAGGGAGCCTTTTTACATCCTATGCTGAGAAATTTTTAGGCTTGGGATGTTTTTGGACAGTGCACCCCTCATTGCAGGAAGAGAAATGCTGGGACTTGGAGGCAGCAGAAGTGGTGACTAGTACCTTCACACTCCATCTAGAAGAGCAGAGCCATCCTCTGTGCTCGTCCAGGCTGGAGGGAGCCTGGGAGATTTAGGGAACTGTAGCTGTGGAACAGCTTCACAAGTGGCCTTGCCAAAAACCTACAGGTGTGTCAGAGTTGGGCTGAGGAGAAGCAGGTCAAGCTTCCACTGCTTGGGCTCCAGGGCCACCTGCACAGAGGTGTTCTGTGAGGCTGAGCAGGCATGAAAGATACCTGTTTCCACCTGTGTGAAATGGGCATGTTACTGTGGAATATTTTGATTTCCAATAATGTATCTCACTGGTAAAGAACCTGGAGTGAAACTGTCTGATGAGTGTAGCTGTACTGCTTTGACTCAGCACTAAGACACTGTTACCCGCCGTTTGCTGACCTGGCACGCTGCAGGTGATTAGTAGTGTTTGCTGTTGGAACAAAGTGCAGCCTCTCCTGGTTGTATTTGACCAAAATAAGGTCCTTGGAGCCAGGGAATGGGGACATGTCAAAGTTTGCAGATAAAAGGAGAGA
Organism: Calypte anna; assembly: GCF_003957555.1. Lineage (NCBI taxonomy): Eukaryota > Metazoa > Chordata > Aves > Apodiformes > Trochilidae > Calypte > Calypte anna. Next base: position 70,198,987 of record NC_044245.1, read on the forward strand.
GCAGCACAGATAGCGACATGAGATGGAACAAGCAGCAGCACGTGAGTCTTTTTCTGTTTTCTATAAACAACCCATAAAGGTTGGTGTTTTCACCTGATCTGGTTTTGCTCCAAAACTGTAAACTTCTACATCTAGCTATATTCCTGTGAGTAACCTTTCTATCTCTGTCTCCCCTTGCTAGGGCTGGCTGGTGCCAGTATCTAAGGTAAATGCTGTGGGATGATACTTTGCAAGTAGGCTTCTTTTTCTTCATCCCCCTCGTCTGCCAGAGGGACACAACAACTGCTGTCCTGTTTGAACTGCAACTTTGAGATCATCCACAGCAGGTTCATCCAGAGCAGGTTCTCCATCAGCATAGATCCTCTGGTACTGGTTCACAAGATGTTGTAGGCTCATACATCAGAGTTTCACACAGCTTTATTTTTTGTGGCTTTATGAATCTGGAAGCATGTGTACACCTGATTCTCATCTTGGCAAGGGCTGGACTAAAGCTGAAGGAATGGGGCCAGCTTGCACTGGCTAGGGATTTGGCCAAAGTAAAATGCTTATATTTGTTATGCAATATTTCTGTGAAAACTGTGAATAGCTAGATGGAAAGGATAGTGGGTGTAGGATGCCTGGATTAGAGGAAGGTGTTTGAAAAATAGGTAATTTTGGAGAGAAGAATAGGTTAACTTGGTTGTCTTATTATTAAGCATTATGTCCCTCAAAATGAATAGAGTTTCTATGTTGTAATCTACATGGTGGATGAACTGTGCCCACTTTAGCTTCTGGATCCCAGGTTCTCATGATTTTTGTGATCTGTGGAAAATTTGACATGTTCAATGAAACATACAAAAAATCTCAGGCATATCATGGAGATGGTGCCAGCTGGTCACTGTTGAAAAAAAAATCAGTCTGTCCAGTTTCTGTCACCTCTTCATGGTGGTTTATTAGGTGAAAAGTGGAGCTGTGAAGAAGTTGTCCTGAGTTTTGAGGCAATCTGGGTGGTGATTGTATGACCTTGGACCAACTGCTTTGTTTCTCAGCACTTCTTTTCTTAGGTGATGAAAGGATATAATGATGATAATACTTCTCTCTTAACAAGGGTGTTGTGATGAATAAATTAATTAATCGTTATGCTTTTCTCAGTTACTATGGTAATTAGTGCTACAGAACAGCCTAAAAATAAATAGGATCATTTAGTGAAGGATATTCAGGAGAAATTAGGTAGTACATTTTGGGCATTTGCAGTTGCCTCAGTGTGTCTTGTCCAAACATGAATTTGTTGAAAATGCACACAGATGCTGAATTTTGTATCAGAAACACTTCCAAATATTTAATATGTTCCTTCCTCCTCACTACCTGCTTGAAATGACTCTAGCACACGTTTCCTTCCATATCTGTCGGCAGATGATTCTTGCAATTAGTTCCCCTATTGAGAACAGTACTCCCCTCTCACCCCCATCTCCTTTACAGCCTAAGGGCACCTGAAATTAATGGATCTTTCCTCATCATAAATCATTCATACTCAGTAATACTGTCAAAGAATTCTTAATGTGTTTGGGGAGTTTACGTAATGAACCTTCCTTGAGAAAGGTGAAGCATTGTCAGTGCGCTGCCTCACTGAAACTCTGTTATTAACCTTGCCATGCAGCAAGCAGAGCATGCCTAAGTATGTGCCCAAGTCTGTGCAAAGTTTCTGAGGCTTTCTTTCAGTGATCAGCTAACTACATCAGCATGCCCCGAAGCCAGTCTTTAAATAATGTGACAAGACGTTAATTTTTTTGTGAATTGCATTAGATTCCACAGGCATGGTTAGCGTGTGTTTTTTGGGGCTTTCAAGTAAATATAATTTTGGGCCCTCGTAAGTTAGGATGTGTGTGTAAAGACTGGAGTTTTCCAGTGGAGCCACCGCCCCTTCAGGGCTGTGGTTTCTGTTGCTTAGTGTCACTGGGGCTGTCCTTATGAAGAAAAAATACTATGTCAATGGGCAAGGATTTGACATTACCTTGTTCTCTGACTTGTCCAACTCCTGACATGGATATTCAATGTCTTTCACTGCACTGGGTTCTAAAAACAACTGTCTTTTCTGACCCAGTCAGCTGGGGAGCAATTTCATAATGAGGGTTTTTGCAGAGCTTTCTCTGCAGCAAAACTGTGCTTTCTTTTTCCTTTTGCTATCTGTAGCTGTGCTGTACTAGCTGCAGTGATCATCATCTCTTTACCTCCTGCAGCACTACATTGTGCTGGGAAGCTGCAAATAGCAAATTGCAAGGGACCAGTGGAGGAAGACCCCTTCCTTCTTCTCAGGGAGTAGGAAGCTGATGCCGTGCCATTCCTGGCTTCCTGCTCACCCAGAAAAAGAAGGCTTGGGGCTCTGATGTGCCCTCTGACAAGATACTGACAGAACAGATAATGTGACTGACAAACAGCTGAAATACCTGCTTTATTCTCCAGACCTTTATTGCTCTTGAGTCATGCAAATGTTTCTCAAAACTTAAAACTTTTGGCTTCGACAAAGGGCAGTCCAAATCTCCAAGGAGGACCTTTGTGCTGTGCTCCCAGCCACCTGGCTGTACCTTGATCTTCTGCTGCAGGAGTCATCAGCTTTGCAAGGGTCCTCCCTGCCTCTCTGTGACTGCTTGCAAATCTCATCTTGCTGGCCAAGGGCAGCCCTGTGGATGCTGAGCAGACCACTGCCAGGGGGAGAGGGAAGAGGTGTGCTGATGCTTCTTTGCAAGGCCTGGCTCTTCTTGCTTCCTTTGCTCCTGCAGTGCACCCTTCTGACACTTGAGTTTTGGACCTTGTGGATCTTTGTACCCAGTTAGTTTTCATTTGTGTTACTATAGTTAGATCTCAGCCCTGAAGAGCTTCCAGTTGCTGTCAGGTTTGTGCCAGGCAGAATTGCTGCTTGCATTTGCAGTTGCCTGTCTGTGTATATGTTTTCATTTTCACATTCCCCAGCCCTCCATTCCACATATGTGCCCCTCTCCACACGTACAGACACTATTTCTGTTCCAGAGACCTATAGATATCCCTAACAGACTTCTCTGATTCTCACATCCTGTTTTCCAGTTGACATTCCCCTTGCCCTCACGCCCCACCCCCTACGCCCACCTCTTGGCTATCACTGGGTGATGAAGACATATGATGATGCAACAGTGTCTTTTGGCTGATGCTGACATCAAATTGCACTAATGCTTTAACACTTTGACCTCCTGGAGAAATGCTTCCCAGCATTACTTAGCATTCAAACCAGCCAAGATCTTGTTGGGGAGGATTTTCTTCTTTTTCCTTAGGGCACTGTTTGCCTGGAGGTGACTTCTGTTTTGCTCTTCAGTTCCAAATACCTCATCTCATTGTCTCCTAGCACTGACCTTGTACTGTAAGGCTCTCCCTGGGATGGTGATGAGGGGCTTGATCGTCCACAAATATATGACTTCTGGACAAGGATATGAGGTCAGAAAAACTATCTTGATCGCATCCACATGCACATCAATAGAAACTGGTTTACCTTACACACTGTGGAGAGAGATGGTTTTGAGTGACAGCTAAAAGAGATCAGAGAAGTTCACCAGTCAGTTCAGAAGTCACCAGTTCTCTGGAGGGCTGAGCTATGCAGAGATACTGATTTACGTCTGCAGAGTACTTCCACTCTGTTTTTAAACATAAGCCTTATCTTCTGAATTTCCAGGCACAGAGGCTTTTTGGCTTGGGCAAGTGCCCAACTGGGAAGATTTTGTATGCATACTTCTGTGCAATATGCAAAACTACTGGGTTAGTTGTGGCTGAAAACTGGACATGATAACTTCAGTGATCCCTTCCTGAGTTCCTGTAACTAATTTCTTAATCTGGCTTTTGCCTCTTAACCATCTTTTAGTCAGAAATTGCCTAGTATTGTGGATAGCTCTCTTCCATTTGAAGCTGCATTGCCAGACTTCCAATTTTCTAATGGTCTTTCTTTGTGCCTGTCTGCATCATAGGGGTGTGGACATAGTAACTTGAAGGAGAGGATAAAGATAAAACCTCTACTCGTATTCTTCCACCTTCCCTCAGTGCAGCCTGTGGCTCCCTCTGCACAGTGTTAATGCCATGTGTAAGATTGTGCCAGTGCAGAGCAGGTGCTGCACAGACCTGTGCTGGCTTCATGCTGGTGGGGGTCTCTCCCAGCAGCAGCCTCTGTGCCACATTGAGGCAAAGCATCCTGATAGTACAGCTGGGTCATCTGCCGTGTGCCGTTTCCCCCTGCAGCCATTGCCTGTGCTTCACAGGCCCCAGCCTTCAGAACTGTAGCCCCTGCTCCCTCCTTAGATGGAATTGTCACTGTGTGTTTGCTGAAGTGCCTTGCGAGACAAAATCTGCTGCTGTTACAAAATCAGCAGCCAGGTCAGCTCTGTCAGTGCCTGTGGTATCAGTCCTTAGCATCTGAAGAGGTGACGTGTATGTTGTTTCTCTTATTCAAATAGCGGTGACTGCCAGAAGTGGGGTATGGGACGGTCTGGTCCAGAGGGCTGTCCTGCATTGCCAGCCCCACGTCTGTGCTTGCCTTCTCTTTTTGATCTGTGTTATTTCTGGTTTACTGACGTCACCCATCGATCAGCATGTTGAAACCTCATTGCTATGAAGAGAAAGAACTGTTTGTATGGAAACATAAAAGTCCTCTGAGAGCTGTGGTCCTTCAGTGTTAACTCTGTTTTGGGAATTACATTGCAATAATAGAAGATGGAAGGTCACCACACAGATATTTTGAGTTTTCTTTATTGTGTTCTCTGGATGCAAACTGAGGCTCATACTTCTTCAAATACAGCAAGGAAGGGGAAAAAAAGTTGTAAAAATGTCACCTCTTTATATTTATCATTTGCTGGAGTGACCAAAAGCAAACAAAACTAAGCAACTCATTGTGAAAGTAAACACAGTTGCCTTTATTTTTTTCTTTTTATTTTTTTTTTCTTTAAATATTTTTCTTGCATAGCTATAAGGAATAACTAGCAAAATGTAAAGAATCTCTTTATAATGAATAGTTTAGAACAAGGCTATTAACAAGTTGCCTTTAGTGCAGTGCATTAACAGATTGTTCTCTGTGACTCTGTGTAGTTGTGGGTCTAAACTAAACTGAGCTTTTTATCTCAGGTGAAGTTTATAGTTCAGAGGGCCATCTTCAACAAACTGCTCGTGTAAGCAGGCAAATAGTTCATTTCATTGAAAGCCATGCCATTCCTTTTTGTTGTGCACAATTGTGGATTTTTCAGTATCATTATTTGGTTGCTTGTTCATGCACAGTTGTTCGGGAGCCTGAGTACATCAATTTAAACATTTTTTTTTTCCCCTCACCCTGTACGCAGACTTGGCGGTCGAGTCAAATAGCTAAAAATCTTCAGATGTTTAAGGGATTAAATGAGAACAATTGTAAAGGTGCAGGAAGGTCTGAGAACTGCAAATGTCACAGGAGGTAGATCTACTTAATGAACTGTAGCCTCCCCTGTTAGGGCTATAAATATAACTGTGAGTGCTGGACTTTAAAGGTTTGCAGGGATTTTAAAACAAAAATAAATAAAAAGAGGAAAAAGGAGGTGGTTGGTGAAGCCAGTGGGAAGTTGTTTTCTTGTTAAGGGTTGCAAAATTGTTTCTCTGACCAGACTACAAGGTCTAGTTCTCATTCCCCCATAGCTTGACTCTTCTGTTTTCACTGTTTCCTGTAAGTAACCTGTTCCTTCACATTTTTCTCTTTGTCTCAGGTACTGAAAGGTGAAGGCCACAGGCAGAGGTCTTACTGTGTTCTCCATAGCCTCTGCCAGGTGCTGTCCTGAGGAGAAGCATCAGGAAGGCAGACAGTGCTCTGAGGAGCTTCAGGAAGGCAGACTCTGCCTTGAGAAGAAGCGTCAGGAAGGCAGACACCGCCCTGAAGAGAAACAACAGGAAGGGGGACACTTCCCTGAGTAGAAGCCTCAGGAAGGCTGGTGCTGCTCCTTGGCTTGGGGCACCAGGTGGGGCTCTGCTGGAGTCCTGCTGTGCCTCCCTGTGCTGGCCACCATGGAGACCCTGTCCCAGGACTCGCTGCTGGAGTGCCAGATTTGCTTCAACTACTACAGTCCCCGCCGGCGGCCCAAGCTGCTGGACTGCAAGCACACCTGCTGCTCAGTGTGCCTGCAGCAGATGAGGACCAGCCAGAAGGACCTGCGGTGCCCCTGGTGCCGTGGGATCACCAAGCTGCCACCGGGCTACTCTGTGTCACAGCTGCCTGACGACCCCGAGGTGATCGCCGTCATCGCGATCCCCCACGCCTCGGAGCACACCCCTGTCTTCATCAAACTCCCCAGCAATGGGTGCTACATGTTGCCCCTGCCCCTCTCCAAGGAGAGGGCGCTGCTCCCGGGAGACATTGGCTGCCGCCTCCTGCCCGGCAGTCAGCAGAAGTCCCTGGCGGTGGTCACCATCCCGGCGGAGCAGCAGCCACTGCAAGGTGGCCTTCCCGCTGACGGGGGTGTGGAGGAGCCGGACCGGAGAGGCGCTGTGAAAAGCTCCACCTGGTCAGGGGTTTGCACTGTCATCCTGGTAGCCTGCGTCCTCGTCTTTCTCCTGGGTATCGTCCTCCACAACATGTCCTGCATTTCCAAGCGCTTCACGGTGATCTCCTGCGGCTGAGGCGGGGGAAGGGGCTGTGCTCCCCACAGGGGTTGGGTTGGGCCGGTGATGGTGGTGGTGGTGGTGGTGGTATCGAGCGAGACAATTCACCGCAGCTTTGCCCAATGACTGCAGAACGCTGTGCACCAGGGCAGTGGTGTGGCGGCCCGGCCGCAGCTCTCGGCAGCGCGGTGTTGGGCCTCTTGGCAGCGCGTGGAGAAAATCGCGTCTGGCGGCAGCGGCACTGAGGAGAGGACTGCATGCGTCACCATAATCATTTATCGAAGGGACTGCTACTTACACTGATATTTCTTTTTATTTTTATTTTTTTATTTGTTTTTAACCCATGCTATGAGATTAGAGGCATCTAGATAGCTGGTTGTACTGTAAAGTATATGGTATGAGCTCTTTTAACACAGTAGATTAAAATCAAAACTGCTCCATGTAGAATAAAAGGAGAGTTGTTGCTGTGCAAGGTGTTCAGTACCAGTCCACACATGCATTATTTTTTAATGGGGGAGGAATAGAGACTTGTAAAACCAAGAAGTTGTTTATCTGGTAAGGCGTTTTATATATTTTCAAGAGCACATTAATTAAACCAAATTAGGAAGCTGTTCAGTAGGTTTTAAAAGGAAGCATTTCACAGGCAATTGTTTCATTCCTTTGAGTGTTTTTTTTTTTCCACTCTTTTCCTCCCCCAGTTTTTTAAGCTATAGTGAAGTGACACTTCAGCATCTTTAATTTTGAAAGAGCTTCCAAGCAGGAAAACAAAGTGGGTTAGGACGAGTGACTAAAAATGCAGTCAGAACTCTTCTGCCTAACTGGCTTCATGCAAAGGATGGCTTTGAACAGTAACCAATAGACAAGCTCTTTGACCTCTGATTTGGCAGCAGGGCCTCCCAATGACCTGGTCTTCATAGCCATTAGCAAAGAAGTAGGTCATGAGAAGTCCTAGGACTCCTTCCAGCAAGGATATGATAGTAAATTGCTCTACTTTTTCTTTTTTAGAGGTTGGGTTTTCTTAAGTATTTTTGAAGAATTTAAACCTGTTCTGCTTCCCTCTTTCCTAGGAGGTGCAGGTGTGCATTTTTGCATGTTACACATGGATGGCATAACACAAGAGTTGCTCTAAGGAAGCCTCACCACCCAACTGAGACCAAGGATCCTTATGTGCAATCATCTAGTTAAGAGGTAGTGTCAGCTGGGAGGAGAACTCAGGCCACCCTGACCCTTTGCTGGGTGGGCTACCCCTCCTAAAAACCACTGTGGTTGTCCTGGTGTCTGAATATCTGGATGAGCCTTTTCCCACATCTCAGTCTTATGAATCTTGGTCTTTTTAAGGACAGACTTCAAAAAAAGGGCAACATACAGAAAGAGTCTCCACCTGCGACTGTCATGCAACCCCAGCCATTTGCAGTTCACTTGGAAAGAGCCAAATTCCTGAACCTTCACTGCAGTAGCTCATGGCTCTAAGCAGTCCCGCTAGCTCTAGTAGTACTGCTTGTAATGAAACAGAGCTCAGGGTGAATTTGAGTATTTGGCAAGTCTGAAAGCTGAAGTTTGCATGAGATTTAGGGATCAGATCGAGGCACATGACAGACCTTTAATAAGATGGGAAAGGCTATTGATTTGTACTTGTTCTTTTTGCAAGTGTGACCTCTTGTCTACTTACTGCTCTTTCTAATAATTAATTAGAAGTTGTTCAGTGCCATACTATAACTCTAGAGAACGTAGTTTTTACTATCCAATGCCCAAGTTGTCCCTGTAGACATCAGTGTTTTTCTGGTTGTCTCAAAATCTGGCTGACTGCTCACAATATTCTCTACTAGGACTTCTCTCAGAAACATACCTCCAACATACCCTCCTTGTTCCAAAAGAACCATTTCCTTCCTCATTGCTGTTAACTGAAGAGTAGCATATAGGGTGCTTAATTGTTATGGTGTGTGTTGGGTCATGTATGGAGGGAGAAGGCATTGTACTGATTTTCATCTACTGTCACATACGCATAGCACAGCAAAAAACCACAAACCTTAGATAACACATTCAATGCCTTTTTGTGCAAGGCCCATGTGCAGTATGCCTTGAACCTGACTTAAGAATATTGTAATACATGGACACCTCTCGCAGCATGTTTAATTTGGTTGCAGTAGGGAACAGCAGGAATTCCAAAATATGTCTTGTGAATGTGCTAGTTTGTTGTTGCCAGTAGGTAGGCAAATTTCTACTGACATCCACGCTATGCTGCTTATTGTGTAAAAAAAAGCCAGTCCACAAAAAAAAAAAAAAAAAAAAAAAAAAAAAAAAAAAAATTTAAAAAAGGAATTGCCTTCATAAGACTCTTGAGGAACTGACCAGATATAGGACTTAGCCCTCCACTGCCTTATCCCCTGTAGCAACTGATGGATGTACCAGAAGCATATGGTGCATAGCGTGTAGATGCTCTGAGAGCAGTGCTGATGGCTTTTGGACCAATTTGTGATTGCACAAAAACTCAGTCAAAGAGCAGATCCTGGAGATAGAATTCTGGTAATGATAACCTCCTTCTGGATGTACCTGCCCAACTGAAGCTCTTGAGGCCAAGGTTTCTCTGGCTGTGCAGAGCATGGCTGTCTTGAAAACCACCCCTCTTCATCCCTAAGTAGAGGGTACAGTATGAAAGAGAAATCAGAAATTAGGTTAAAATACCATACTGCATAACACATTGTACAACAGTCAGACCTGGAGTTTATCTGGTATTAATGACGTAAGATATTAGCACAATACCATCCTGTATTACGTTGACATTGATTTGTTAATATGAATTTCCTGTACTTTTTGTGCCTGCTGATATGCATGTTTGACCTAATTTCTGATCCAGACATTTGCCTGCTCACAGCTTTGTGTAAGAGCAATAAGTAAAACCTCAAGAATCTTGCCTGCGTGTGCATGCGTGTGCACGCGGTGTGTACGTTTGTTCCTTTTTATAAATAGGAGTTCCAGAGATGTTTCTGTCCTGGCTTTATACTGTGACTAAATCATTTTAAATTTGCAGCTGTCATATCATGTTGGCTCACCTAGCTTTTTTGCTGACTTGTATAGAAGTGAACTAAATAGTTTGTTGTTATGTACAGTGTAAAAATGTTTCTCAAGTATGTCAATAGTCATACTGCTTTAAAAATGCAGTGCAGTCTGTCCCATTCCTTGGTCCAGTACCTAGCATTAAAAAGTGATACTGCTATATACACTTTTAACTTTCTTTTATTTTATTTTTTAAAAAAAACAAACCAAAACAACACAGCCTTGTCTTTTTAATTTTTCTCTGTGGAGAAACACTTCTGGACTTGTGTCAAAATCATTAGATTCTGGGATTGTTTTTTTCCTCTGGTGTCCAGTAAGAAATCACTGCCCAGTTCCACCAAAAAAAGGAGGGAAACTTACTGTGACACCAGTACTGTTTTAGCAACCAAAATTTATGTGAGAACTTGTGGGTAGTTACTGAAGCACCTGCATTTTTAGAGCAAATTACTCTGTATGAATGTGTATTTATTTGCTTGTTTAACAGAAAGGATGTGTGCGTTTGGGTCCAGCTTTGTTTTTTTCTGTGGAGGATCCCAACTTCCAGATTTGGCTTGTGCTTTCTTGGCAAACAGACTTTAGGGTTCACTCTGTGAAATTTTATTTAGTGAATTTTAAAAATTCAAGATATGCAACTTTGGTATGCAGGATTTTTTTAGGAAATTGTGTGTTCAGTGATTGTTCATGCTTAACCAAGATGTAAAGGAGCCTGGATGTTTTGTAAACATGGAGCAATCATGAGTTCAAAGTTTTATCTTTATTAATGAAGCTCAGTCTGAATAAAATATTAGAAGGAGAAGAATGACATCAAGTGAATGATGGTACCTCTGTTACTTTGCTATCAAATGGAAGGGGATTTGGTGGAATTGTGTGGTGTTTTATGTGGGAGTAGCTGAAGTTCTACTCTGCATTTTAAGGCTAAGGCAAAGAGGTAAGAGTGGGTTGTAAATAGTATGAAGAGTTTTCACATTTTAATTACCATGGGATACAGAATTATAGCTGATGACTACTCAGCCACACAACAGGTTTGTTTTTTGTTTCTGTTTTTTTTTCTGTTGTAATCCAAATGACTTAAAAGTTTACTTAAAAAAGGATTATTGGCCTGACTTAAGCATATATTGTACAGACTGGCACACCAGTTTTCCCTTCCCCTTGAATTTTTCTTCCTTGTCATGTTACTCTTGCTGGAGCCTTGGGTAGCCAACCTTTCTAACACTGCAGATGATTTTCTGGAGTATCGATGAGATGACTGACATTGCAGTGGCTGTATTACAATTATCAAAACCAATTTATACAAGGCTTGAGCTCTTCTGTAGATGTCTCAGTATCAAAAGGTGCGGGCACCAGTCTACTGTGTAAACTGTGTAAACGGGTCAAAGCCTCTTCTGCTTACAGCAATACCAAGTAGAGGAAGATGCTGCCTCCTCTCAGTCATAGAAAGGGGCTGAACCTGCCATTTGCAGCTAAGCTGCCTCCAGGGTACACAGCCTGCTGTCACGAGATGGTGTCATGAGACCCTTGCGTGAGCACTGCAGATGATGTTCACATGCCAAGGGAACACATCTCAAATGCTGGGGTTCAAAGGTTCCCATATCCTTGTTGCACAGAAAGCGTGGCTTCAGATTTTTTTTTTCAGCATTTTTGTCTGTACGGGTGGATGGAGGGGAGAGGGAGACAAGAAAACATGTGGCTGCAAGTGAGTTCCAGTGTCATCTGGGAGGCTGTTGAAGGATCTGCTGGCCCTGAAGGCAAAGGTTTTTATGCAAGAGCTTCAGTAGGGCAAGATAGTTTGGAAATGCTGCAATGGATTTACAGCATCTTGGTGACCTTTCTGGTGCTGTTCATTGTCCGTAGGCCTGACAGCTGGGGCTGTTGTGTTCTTTCTCTGTGTCACTTCACCTCTTGCATGTTCGTGTCAGCAAGCAAAGCTGCTTGCTTCACCCTCAAGTTGAACGATTTTACAGACATCTCTTAAGTTGCCCTGAGCATCTCTAATGAAAAAAAAAATCTTCTAAGTTCAGTGAAATGTAATGCTCCATGTCCACAAAATGCAGTTTTCAAGTTTTTCCTTCTGCTTCGATACAGTTTTATTTTAATTCTAAATAATCCCTGTAATTTTTTTGCTAAGAGTGTTCCTGAACATCAGACATAATTGTGAGGAACTAAGATCCACAGCCTTAAGAAAATGTTTCCTGTCCCTCTATAGGTCCAGTTTTTCCCTTCAGATCTACACAAGTCTGTTCTCACTTTCCTCATGTGTTTTAGAATGAAGCACCTAACCATGGGAATGAAATGGGAATTCTTGAGCATGCATGGAGCCCCTGCCCATATGACCACAGGGATGTGTTTCCATGCTGAGGAGGGTATGCACACAGCACATGCTCACATGTAGAGAGGTGAAGAGGATTAGGGAAAGGGCCTTGGGTACTTAAATCTCAGGAAGGTCATGCAGTACCTTATGATGCTGGGATGATGAGGTGCTGAGATAGCTTGGTAGCATGAAACCTAGGTATTGCTACCTGGATTTTGTGAGGAATGAATTGTTGTGCCCTCCAAACTGTCTCCTGCAGACCAACTGCTGGATGGGGGACACTGTTTCACAGGTGATGTCTTGTATGGGGTTCAAGTGAGGAGCCACATCAGTGTACTGTTCCTTCAGGCTGGGATGTCTGCCCAAAAGGGAACAGCCAGATGCCTGGGCTTTGAGTTTGTGAAGGGTCTTTTGGGTTAGGGTTCAAGTGGAGATCTTCTGACACAGCACTGCATAAAGCTAGAAGCCAGCTTTACAGACTTTGCCTGAACTGGTTTGAAAGAGTGGCAAAAGGGTGTAGAAGGAGAATGACACCTGGAAATAACAATTAGTCAGTAGCCTTGAAATTCAGATCTGTACGTGCAAAAACATCTATCAGGCATGTCTTGCAGTGGCCTGCATATGTCATTTCTGTCAAGTTGGATCTCAAGAATGGCAGTGAAGCTCCGTATCTTGCTTTTTCTTCAACACCTTTGAGCTGGGAAGCTGCCTATTTCAAAAATGTAGTTTTCCACTTAACTGTAAAACTTGATGGCTGTGCAGAAATTTTTTAGGATGCTGAATCATCACTGAAGCTAGGGACTCAGACACAAGCTGAACAGGAGTTAATCGGGAAGAAGTTGGCATAAAAAGGAAGAAATGCCTTGAATTCTTGGTGTGTTTCATGTCATTTAAAATAAAAACTTGATTTATTTGCATGAACGTTGACTGTACAAAAGCAGGTGGCTGTTTTACAGACAAATAAGGTGACAATGTTGGTAATGCTATACAACTAAGGACAGAATTCATTGAAACTTATTAGATCTGAGCAGCTGGGAACAGAAGTGGCTATTTAGTACAGCTGACTATTTGTTACAGCTAAAAAGAAAAAGGAACTAATAGGATTAGATAAGAGGTCTGTAGCTTTCTGGTTCGCTTTTAGAAATGGAGGAAATCAAATAACAGAGAAATCTGGGTGGTTTTATGCTGAGAGTTATTTACTTGCCTATCTTGAGAATTATGAGAAGACGTCAAAGTGCTGTCACCAGGCTGGTAAGTGTTGGGAGCACTGTAGGTGTCTGCATGCAGAATCCAGATCTGATTCATTGAGGTTTGCATCTGCGTGAGAGAAATCTGGTTATACCTAAATGCTCCCCTGCAGAATGTCTTGAATTCAGGCTGACGCTGTGAAGTTTGTGACCTCACTTTGAAGTATTAAAGGGCGGTGGGGGATCTTGAAATCCTTTCAAAGTAGCATGTTGGGTGGTGAGGGTGTGGCTACCTATGAGCATAAAAGGAAGCTCAGTTCCCAAGCATGGTCGATTTACTGATTGAAATGCATATGAATAATTTCTTGCTTAACTATTTCTCAAAGATGTTTCTCAAAGCTTTGCTTAAGAAATATATTGAGATATTTGGGGTGTGATTTAGGAAAATTCGCGGAGAAACCACTAAAGCATTAACTCTTAAGGAAGATGAAGGGATTCTGTCACACATGATTAAATATTTTCTAGAACAGAGGTGGACTTCATACTTAGGTGTTTGTTTCTTGATACTTAGCTAGTTGGTAAGATTCTTACCATTTGAAGTATGGTAAGAAAGCTTTGCTTTGGGGAAGGTTTTATTTTGAAATTTGAAAATGTATTGACTAGGAGAGACATTAATAGCCCAAGGCAGCTGTTTCCAAGCACTTGAGTGTAGCAACCTGTGTTTCTGTAATCCCTGTTTTTAATTGCTCATTGTACAAAGCTGAGAATTCTTAACTCATGGTGAAAAAAAGCCCTTGGAGTTCAAACCCACACCAAAAGCCACCCTAGGAATCCAGAGTGACGATGATTTTAAAAACTCTGGAAAAATAAATTCAATTCTAATGGCTTTTCTGTTGTGTTGAAATGCTGTGGGATTTTCTAAACCTACAGGCTGATACAACCAAATCCCTGCTTAATGATTATATTTGCTAAGCTAGGTAACTTCAGTGGCTACATAAGAGTGTTCCTTCTTTTCTTTTCTGACCTTTCCTGGTTTAGAGAAGACAAGATTTAGACAGTTGTATCTGGATTGAACAGCATGATAAGAGTTGTAAAATGTTACCAGCTAGGAGCATGCTTTTGTGATAAACAAAATATTGCAAAACTGAATCTCTTTCTGTGGCCATTCAGGCAGAGCAAACATGCAGCAACACCAGGAAACCTCTAAGATTGAGAGAAATGTTGTCAGGACTACTAGATAAATGAGGATATTTTTTTTTATACCCCAGATACTGTGTTTGTTATTGCTGATGCTTGGCATCTTTGGGCTTAGGTTCTTTCTTTTGTCTTTTCCAACTAGCTTCAAGAGTATTTTGTTCTGCTTCCTTATGAGTGTGCCATCTCTTGCATCCTCTTCTTTTGCTCATTTGACTATCCTGTTTCCCTGCAGTTTTGCAAGAAGAAACTTAGCATTATATATATATGTATATATATATAACTGCAAATTTCTACTGGAGTATCAATGATGAAAATGGTGACAAGTCTCCACAGAAACCAGAGCATCTCCAGGGCTCCATACAGTGTCTTATTTGCAGTACCTCTATGTCTGCCATTATTATCATAGGTCCTCTCTAAATAAGTATTTGTAATAAATGTTTCTTTATTATAGCCCTATTATTTATTTTAAAAGCAATAGCATAACAAAAGAAAACAACTCAAAATAGACCAGAAATATTGTGCACTCTCTTGATTTTTAAGCAGAAGTCATGCATTGATAGCTTTTTGGTATTTTTGTTCAGTGTATCAGTGACATTAATTTTGTGATTGCACTTCCTTTGGTGGCAGAGGAAGATAAGGAAGAGGAAAATCCATATTCATGGCTTGGATTAGGTCTGCTGAGTTTCAAATTGTATGTATGTGCTTCTGTTTTGTAATACCTCATAAACCTCCTAACAGATGAAACCTGCAGTAGCACCAAAATCTTAATGAAATGTCACATGCTGCCTATCAAGTTTAAAACGCCTGCTGAAATGTGCAGAGCCTGGACTTTCTGGATTTTGAGCACAAAGAGCACTATATATGGAATTAGTCATGAGTGTCAGTTCTCTGAGATCAAACTGGAGTCTTCTGCCTCATTTAAAGCTGTTAGTGGAGTTGGCCTCTGAGGATCTCTGTCATCTGTCCTGTACTCAGTGGCAGTTCTCATTTTATAGATCTAAAGCCAGCAGCCTTTGACAGGGAGATGTTTACCAATTTGAGGGCAAATTATTTGTCTCCTTAAGAGACTTTTAAATCCTTGATTGGGTCTGTGACCTGACTTTTTCCAAAGGAAGATGGAAATTTGTTTAAATCATCCCTGTGCAGTCCAGTTCCCCCGTGCTTTCTTGGCAGCCCAAAAGGAGGCGGTATCCTGAACTGGATTTTGAAATGGGTGAAACGTGGATATGATCTACCACAAATCACTGTAGAAACAAGGGCTCCATAAGGACACACTGAATACCAGCCTTGCTGGGATGGTTCAACATAACATCTCTGCTGAAAACTGGTGTCTTACAGTTCCTGTGCTGCAGATAAAGGACTTACAAAAGAATTGTGAGAACCTTTCTGTAAGATTTATTCACTTTTCCAAGTCATCACAAATGTAGAGTTCTTCTGGTCACCCACTATCCCACAAACTGGAGAATCTGCCCTCCTACTGAGGTTCAGGTGAGAAAGGCAGACCTTAAAAAAGCTGCCCTGTGGCAGGGGGCTGTGTCTGTTGCTGAGCTGAGGGTTAGCATGCTGCTCAAATGCTCCTTTGTGGTAGGCTCTAAAAAATGTTTCTCATCCTCCCTCCTCCTTCACCACCCTTATTTTGCATATAATTGTTTTTGAAAAAACAGAACCAGGCAGTAGGAAAAACAAGAAGAATAAAGTCATTCTTCATTCAGGCCACGTTTATAGCATCTGTTCCGTATCTATTTAAACTCTGCTGGGAGAAAGCAGAGGTGCCCCTGAATTTCAGCTATGCTTCAAATGAATCCCATTAGGATTCCTGTTTTGGAGACTAACCCTTGCTGAGCAGAGGACTTCTGAGAAGAAAAATATTTTGAAGTCCTGAGAGCCAGCAAATGCAGTTAGTTCACTTTCTGGAAAGTGAAGAGGGAGCAGTGGCAGCTCTTGCAATGAGACACTGCCTGCTGCAGTCCCTGTGGCTGGAGACCAGTGGGTTGATGAGGCTGTGGTGGAAAGGGCAGCACTGACTCTGTACACACACACGCACATATTCTCTAGGGGAGCTGCTTGTCAGCTTCCCGAAGTGTATTTTGAGCTACTTGCAGCTGGTATCAGTTTAGATTACTTCAGCTGCAGTATCCCTAATTGCTCCAAAGGCATTGCAAGTGAGCTGTAATCTAAAGCAGACCTAAAAAGCCCATCCCACAGGGCCTGTCTTTGCACTATCCGTATTAGCAAAGGTTTCTATATTGCTAAGGGAGATAGGAAGGAGTGTGGGTGCTTGGATGGGTGGTTTGGGGTTTTAAAATATTTTTTTGGTGAAGGCAAGTAAATTTTGACAGGTATTAAAACACAGGAACAATACTGAACAATCTTTATGTCTACTAAAGTATCCCCAGTGCAGCATTGAAGGGAGAGCTAGTTCTCTATCTCAGTGTCAATCATGAAGACATGCACATATTCATGACCTTAATACATTAATTAAAACCAAAAGTTAAGTGAAGCTTTGACTCTTATTTTAAGAATCAAAAGCAGAAAGGCCTTCCTCTGCCTGGCTGTGCTGATGTCCTCTTGCCTTCTCCCTCTGGACTTTCAGGCTCATTAATGGTTGCACCAGAAGTTGGAAGGTTAAGTCTAGCCTCAGGCACACAGGTACTACATGGCTCTCCTACAGCTCTACCACCATCTCTGTTCCTTGTTCTGCACTCTGTTTTACATGGGCCCTTGCCCTCCCTAGGCTCCCTCACCACCTCTTGTTAATTATATTCTAGCTAAAAAGCAGGCTGGCACTATTCAGTGGCTGTGATCTGAAGTCTTTGATGTGTTTCAGTAACTTGGTTTTACATTACTTCCCCCTTCCTTTCTTGTGAAGGGCTAACCAGTCCCTACAGATACATAAGCTACTTGGCCACTGTCTCAATGCCTTGCCAAATATTGACTTTATAAAGGTGAAATCAAAGTGCTGTCGATAAATCTGAATGCCTGGAGAAGCATTCTTTGCTTGCTTTGTTTGTCCTAGAAGGCGTCTCAAACATTTCTGAGGGTCCAACTCCCCCCTTCTCCCACCCATTGTAATACATGGTATTTTCATAGGACAATCTCTGGAGTCTTGTCCTTTGTGTATGCAAAAGTGCTGACTTTATGAGACCTGTTCAGACACATTTGCTGCGATTAAAATTGTTAAATATTATTTTCAATAGACTGATGTGTGCTTTTCTTTTTTTAATAGAAAAAGTAAAATTGGCTGGGACATTCACTCATCGGTTCCACTGAGAGCTTTAATAGGGTTGCGCAGTAATAAAGGAAGACTGAGATCTTCAGCCAAGTTTCAGATGGGTGGAGGTGACTTTCAGGTGGTCTATCAGACAGCCACTTTTATAACCCTGTGAAAGAGAGGGAAGAAAACGAATGGGCTGCACTCCCCTTCTTTCCCTGGGCAACTTTACAAGTTTGGTACAACTTTGGCCTTGACTTGGATGCAAATCTCTGTTCTTACTGATGGGGATTGTGACATTTCCCTGTGAATGCTCTATGACACTTGAGTGTGCATGTGCTCAAGCACATGTATGCTCGTGAGGGTCAGTCTGGAGATATTCTCTTACTTCCTTAGCTGACACACATCCTTGTAGATGTGAAATCAATGGGCTACTGGTATTAATGAATGTAAATCAAATTACTTCAGAGGAGTTCTGAGGATTTACAACAGTCAGGATGAGGACTGATACGTAATTTTTTATATTCAGCCATCCCTGGTGTTGCAAATGAGTCTATTGCTGTAACCATAAGTGCAGCTCATTTTCCTTGTAAATCTTCCATTTTAAGCCTGCTTTTCTATGGAAATTATACATGCACACTCATGCTCTGCATCTGTGTGTCCCTTTCCACTGACCTTTCAAACAAAATTTAATACAGTGATAGCCATCTAAAAGATAATTAAATTTCTGTTTTGATGATATGTTGGTAGAAGAGTATAGAGAAAAGAGACAGGTCCTGTATGTGCCAAACATATGAAAAAGCTATGGTGTAGACTTGAGTCTTATTAGTAATTAGAAAAAACACATGGGAGATTCTCCCCAACAAATGACTCAAGCAGAAGAAAAACTTAAATTGGAACTTGGACTGAACAGTAAGACAGCAATTCACAGGAAATTAGATTTTTTTTCTGCTTCTCTTCGTGTTATTCCTTTTTTTTGAAATGCAGTTCTCTTCTAGCATTTTATTCACATATTTCAGTCTTGAGTGATGAGTTCTGGTGGTACTGCTTGCTTGTATACAGCCTAGGCAAGTGGAGTTTTGCAGTTGCTGTAGGTCTTCATTAGCAGTGCCATGATACAACGTTTATGTCATGACTTTGCATTTAGTGACTTTAAGCAATTAAGCTTGGGTCACCCTGTTTCACTGTGATGTGACAAATACCAATTGGCAAAACTGTAGAGCAGCATCGCTGATGGGAAATGCCTATTAATGTCGTGTTTGTTTTTTAATAGCAAAAGGAAAAGCAAAACCGTACAGTGCATTGTAATTTATGATAGCTTACTAAATGCGGTTGCTTTAGCTGCGATGAGTGTAAATTAGGTTTGTTGGGTGAGGTAGCATGTTTTATTAGATAAAGTGATAAATGGAGGAAATCCCATCAGGTTTTGTGTCCACAAGCTTGTCTTCTTTAAGTCAGCAGTAAGATTAGCCTACTTTAAAACTAGACACAGGTAGATGAGAATTGCCCTGAACTTGCCTTAGTTATGCCACTTTGTTGGAGTACTGAGAAAGTAAGGGAAATGTGATCTGCAGAGGAGAGAAGGTTTACTGAGAGCCAGGAAAACTCTTTGTCAAACAGAACAGGGAGAGACCAAAGAGGCAATTTCACCAGTGAAAAACTAAAGTGGTTCAAGTGGAAAAGGCTCAAAGCAGACTCTTAAGGTGGCATGAAATACTGATATTCAGTAGATCCCAGTCTAACTGATGAAGAAATCTCAGGACCCTGTACGTCTGTTAATTCTCAGGATAGCTGGAAATATGTTTACATAGCGGTAGCTTTTCTTCCCCATGCCATCAGTGGGAAGACATAATGGATACTTCTAATGTCTTTAAAAACAATAATGTCAAATAGGGTTTCTGAGTAAAGCTGAAATAAAGGGAAATCAATATGTTTAGTTGTGTAAATCTCATATAAGGGAGATTTGTTCAAAGACTTGGTGCACTAAGGAGTGCTGAGTGCTGAAAACACATCTAGGGAGCAGAAATGGTTTGTCAGCAGCCACTGCTTCAAACAGATGCGGAATGAGAAGAGAGAAAGAAATAAAAAGACTGGCTTAGGCTTACTTGGTGGTCAGATAACTATGAGGACATCCAGACTCCCCTCAATCTTGCAGTTTTGTCTCTCCTAGGCTACACTGCTGCAATCAAGGGTTGCATCTGCAAGGTGAGAGTCGCCCATGGCACTGTGGAATGCAGATGAGCATCTGGGCAGCAGGGGACTGCTCAGCTGTTTGTGTAACAAGTGTGTGAAGTGTGCAGGGAGACCACACTGTGGGTTTGCTCCTTGGAGTGTATGCCTCCTGGTGTGACATTCTGGTACTTTCAGAGTATGAAAGGAAAGGAAAATGGGGCCACTTTTTAGAGATGCCACTGCTGGGCTTTCTCTCCGTTGCCCATGTTAGAAGCTGGGAGGAGGCTCCTCACAAGAAGTGGAGTAAGGCAACAGCTGCACACAAAGGTATGAAAGATGTTGTCTCATCAAAACCACCCCTTTACCGTTGGCTGAAGGCATTGTAAATGATTGCTGGTAGCTGAAGTCTTATCCAGGAAGACAGGTTAAATTATCAGTGTTCCTTATGGCCTCCTAGGCAATGAATCTGTGAAGCAGTGAAGTGAGTTGCTTTCACCACAGAAGATTCATCATGGTAGCCAAATTGATAACTGGTTTCAGAAGTTTCTTCTGCTATCTGAAGGCCTGATTTGCTGCTTGCTGTTTGTTATCTGTGGCATTTTTAAGCTTCAGCTGCGTGAATATATTACTTTGTGTGTTTAATGCCTGACTACAGCCTTCCTAACCTTGATGCTGTTCATTGCTTAGCTTCCTTCTTCTGGGAAGATGATGTTGTACCAACTTATCCACCTAAGAACCTGTTACTAATTTCCCTTGTGGCTATGTTAGAGCAAGTTCCCTCTGCTCCTTTGAATGGGTGTGATTGCAAATTGACCTTGTGGTAGAAGCAGGAAGGCTGTGGTGGTTTGGTGGTACAGCCCACATTTGACAATGCCATGTAAGGGTCTCTACAGCACTAGGGAAGGGGGGAATGAAGCAAACAGGTCAGAGGAGTGGCTGCAAATCAACTTGTCAAGTCCTAACTGGAAGGCATAGAACTGACTAGCTGATTTGCTCTGCTGTCAGCATTAGGGGAACACACACCCTGAGCTGGGTTTAGTCAACAGAGATTATTGCCATTGCTATCCTGATCTGGGGTTGTCACTTTTTTTTTTTTTTCCTTATGTGCTTCTATCACTTGTCACAGCTAAGAGCTGTGGAGCAACAATCAGAAGGCTGCCAGGACAGGAGCTGGTTGCGAAATGCAATGGGTTAAATTAAGCCTTCAGGAAAGCTTTCTGAGTAGAAGGGTGTATGTTGTGTTCCCTGACATGTCTGACAAATGTATTAGTAGAATAAACACAGTGGTGTGGCTGACAATGAATATGCAGTGGTTTTCACTCTGACACTATCTTTTCCTGCAGAATATCAAGTCTCCTATCTCATACAGATTCCTTTGAGTCTTTTGTCAGCCTTGTATACAGCTTTTGCAACTGAGGTGTCTGAATATTCGTTTTCAAGTCTGGCATGTCCAGGGCAGACCAAAATCTCCAGACTTCAACAAATGAGATGTCTCCTTCACAGTCAATGAGCCAGCTCCATGTACTGCCTGCATTTGGGAAGAAATAAAAAAAAAAAACCAACAAAAAAACCCAACCAAATGAAAAAAAACCCAAACAACAAACAAACAAAAACCAAAAAGAAAAAAAGAAAAAATAAAAAGAAAAAAAAAGGAGGGGGTTTTGTAATTTAGGATGTCTAAACACCTCCCATGCTACTGTGAAGATCATGCCTTTCCCCAGCCTAATTAATTGGTCACAGGTGCAGATGGGCACATTAATTGCACCAATGTATCACTGCTGACCAGTCCCAGCCATGCCTGTAGAAGGGGAACAATGCCACTTGTGCAGTTCTTTGTGGAAGCTCTGCAAGGAGGGTGGATAAATCATGAAGGCTCAGTTCTGCAACCTCTTTTCACAAAGAGAAGGATGCCTTGTAAGGAGAAATGTTTGAAGTGCTGGGGCTAATGGTGAGTAAAATACTCTCAGCATGAGTAAGTATTATGGAACAGCAGATCAGCACATTGTGCCAAGCACTTATCTAAAATTAAGTGTTTTCCTCTACTTACACCCTGGGATTCTTGTCTCCAATTATATTTGTTTTGTTTGCTTTTGCTTTTTTCTGTATTCATTCAAGTATTGATAAGAGAGAAGTCTACATGGAGACCAAGGAAGGGATAAGGTCTGAGTAGCACAGTAAAATAAAAGCAGTCAGGTGGAGTTCAGGCTATATGCTTAACCTATTATTGTCTTCTGCTGCATTTGAAGTAGTGATGTACCTAAGCAAGAAAACAAATTTACAATGGCTTAGTTAGCACTTCCTTCTCCAGGAAGAACTAAAATAAGCAAACCGTTGCTGGCAACAAAGCCAAATTACCCTGAGATGTATTGAAAGGGACCATGTTGAAATCAAAACACTTGTGTGCTATTAAATGAAAGCAAATCCTCTGTGGCCTGGGACTGCTGAAGGAATACTGCAGGCAGACATCCAGTGTCAAGTTGCAGGTGTGTGCAGCAGAGTGCTGGCATCCCAGTAGGACAAAATTCCCTCCTGTTACAGCTGGTTTTGCTGGACCAGCAGCTGCTGGCATGGTTGCTCTAGCTTTCCACAGGTAAAACCATACCTACCCCTTAGCTAGAGTCCCCTCAGCCTTGTCCTCTCTCACAGCTCCTCTGCCAGCCCTGCTTTGGCTACTCTCCTTGATGTGCTGTTCCCATTTCCATGTCAGGGCTGAGAGAACAACCCCTCTTCCCAATGCCTGGCTTTCCTTCAGGCATGAGTCGCTCTGCCCCTCCATGGCCTCCTGTGAGCATCTCTGTGTTAGCCTTCTGCCACAGCATGCAAGGGAGGCTCTTCTTTTATCTTCCAGAACTGAGAGGTCCTATTTCTGCTGGCAGTGTGCTTGGGGAAAAGGAGCAGGTTGGAATGTTGTGTGTGCTACAGCCAAAACAAGGGGAGGGTGAAGACAACCATTGGTGCAGTAGCCTTTAAGCCAGGATCCTGTCCTCTTCCTTCTTCTTCCCTAGCAAATCGGTTTACTAGGTAGAAGAAAAGCAGGAAATTGGGCTGTAGGTGTTGTCCTGTGGTTGACAATCTGCTGCCTTAAAAAAATTGTTACTTTGCCTATGTTGAGAGCCAGCTCTGAGGGGAAGGTGAAGATTTCAGCTTTTTCTCTGCTGGCCTGCCTGGCAGTCGGGAAGTGGCTTTCTCATTGTATGCAGGCACCTGAACACAGTTGGGAAGCTAATAGTAGCACTGCTTTTTGACCTCCTGATAAACACACAGTATTTTTCAGTGCTTGTAGGCAGAATATTGAATGGAGCAGCTTGCTGTTGGCACTGAGCATCCTCTGAAATGCCTGATGACTGTGCCCTGCTTAGGTGCTTTGGGCCATGGTAATCAACAAAGCTGAAGGTAGCAAGAAAATTTCCCTTCAAGGTGAGATTGGTGTCAGTGTCCCATTTTTTTATGGGCAGAAAAGTTCAGCTGTTGGGGTCACCTGCACGCATCTGCTAAGCAGACTCAGACACTGCAGAGGCATCAGGCAGAGGTGGTACTTTCTTGTTTTCTGGAGATGTAATTTGGCTTTTGGAAGAGTGATGTTATCCTGTAGTACCAGAATATTTGGATGAAACTGGGAAATGAGATAGGATTAGGCTCAGTGCTGTAATGATCCCTGCTACCTTTAAGTTCTGTAATGCTGTACTTTTTGAGATGCAGCACAGGCTACATCTGCAAGCCTAAAAGAAAAAAACCCAACAAAACAAAAGAACCTACCAGTCCTTCAGATTATACTTTGTGCAGACCTTGTACAGCAACTATCTTAAAATACCTTCTTAAAAATATGTTCAGGTGTTGTTTTTAAATTAAAGCTTTGACCTTGATCACTTGAGAATACATGGCTGAATTAAAAATGAACTGCATAAAACTTGTTTAAAATATTGCCATGCATTGTTTAATACAGAAAGACATTTCAGAACATGTTTTTTATTAAAACTGCTACTAAATTGAATTGAATATTAATGTATTAAAACTATATATATTAACGTAATTAAAACAACTCTTTCATTGCTGTAGAAATTATTTAATGGTTGATAAATTCAAAAGCAAAGAAAATTAAAATTTCAGACAAACATGCTTTTGACCTTTACTTTGGTAATTTAGGCATCAGTGTTAGTGAACTGTTCCTCTTGTATGCCTGCATGGATTTAGTCAAACAGCAAACATGATGGAGGTATCATGTAAATATTGGATAGATTTGTTAATAGCTTTGTTTGAAAGTGGTTGTGTGAAATTAGAAGAAAAAAAAGTACAGTCAGGTGTTCCTTCACATTTATCCAAAATCTATGTATAAATTCAGAAATCATGCCAGCTGAAACATATAATTGTACATTTATATATAATATACACATGTATACATGTTTGAGCATATATATATGCATATATGCACATATATGTGTCCATCTTTCATGATATATAGTAAAATTTTTCCAGGCATTAACTGAGAAGCCTCTGAAGCACAGAATAGACTTTTGTAAGGTACAAAAAACTTGTAAGGGAAAAGCTTGCAAAAAACTTCCATCTAAAATAATAAGGCTGGAAATTTTACTCTTCAGTGCAACTCCGACTTGGAGCCTTTTGGCTTTGCAAGGAGTGTTCTCTGCTCTTTCACTCTTGTCCATGCACATGTATGGATATGCCTTCTCATATGATGAAACTCCAAATTACTGATAGCAGTACTCTAATGTTAAAAAACCAGCTTCTTTATCTCTTTCATCTTGCAAAGAATTTGATACGAGTCCTATGCAATTTGAGCTGTATTATACACTGGTGTAACATATGCACGTGAAAAAATATAAAAATGCTTCATCACAAAGCTGGGTGGACATTATGGCAGACTGCATTTTGTCTGTGAGTATATTCACAACCACACTTTTTTTTCTCAGCATTCATCAGGAAATTATTCAGAGGTATGTGAAAGTGAAAAATATGGTGAAATATGGATCAATGGAGATCACTTGGCTTTGGTTTCTTTTTGCTGATTGATTTCTTTTTTTATAATTAGAAATAAAAATGCATTTGTTGCCACTGCACTCTAAAGATGGTTGCTTTGGCTAAGCATTTGAGGGAAGCAAACACAAGTGTGAATCCTGAACTCATTACCTGGTTAGCAGAGCAGCTGGGGTAGTTTCTAGTGTGTGTTTGCTGCCACCTGAATGCACGTGGACTTTTGCTGATTTCTGGTTCTTCTGTTGATTACTGGGAACTTCCTTTTCCACTGCAACACTTCTTGGACTTTTTTCTCTTGAGCTTCTCCAAAAGGCAGCTGCTGCTAGCCCTCAAATGGACTGGAAACACTGCAGAGGACTAATTGGTATACTTAGGTAAGTTGCATAACATGGAGCTGAATTCTGAAAATGAGCAAAACATTCTGTGTGAGACCTCATGCTGGGGTCTTACCAGGTGAAAGATACCAGGCTTTGACACTTGGAGGTAGGGGTGTTGCTGGGAGAAGGGCCACTTGCATCACGCACATACGCACGTCACCTAAACCGAACTGTTGGGATTTCTTACAATATAGTAAGTCGTGTCATATTATTCCTTATCCTCTCTGTGGGTCTTTCATTTGTTTCCCCACACCTGCAGTGTGATGGTTCATTCTACTGCGTTTGTGGTTGCCACCTCAAGCAGGAGGAGAAAATGCATCATTTCCAGCCTAAATCCTGCCCATGGAGTTTTGGCACCGTGCAAAACAGCCCAGGTCCTGACTAGAAAACACCTGGCAGCTAGAGGATGGACTTCTTTCCACTGATGTTTCCCAGAACAGAGACTGTCAAGTGGAAAAATGCGACACAGCTGTGTTTGCTCCTTGGAAGGGTATGGGCTGTGCAGTTGGAGGGAAAGAATGCTGGGTTTCTCCAAAGCACTGTGCTTCCAGCCTCTATGGTTTTGCCCCTGCCAGCTGGAGCTGTGCAGCTGCTTTCAGCCACAGGCACTCAGCTCTGCTCTTCCAGAAAGCTTGAGGCTCAGATAACATCTTTCTCATTCTTTGCTTGTAAATCATCCGGGAGAGATGGTGTTTACCTCCAGATTTAAGAACTGTTCTTATTACAGTGTCTGCAGATTGGGCTGATTGTAAGAATAAGTTGGATGAAGAAAAACGGGCTACCCTCTGGCCTTTCAGAGCAGCAGAGAAGCTGCCCCCTAGAAACCATCAAGGATGTGTACCTTTTTCTCCCATTTTGAGCCAAAGGGCAGTTACTCTCCTATTAGCTTTTCTGTGAGCTGACTTTCAGTGTATTGATTTTATGACCTTTCAACTGCTGTCTGTCAGTCTCCTGTGCTGACAGCTTTACAAGTATCGCTTGTATGGTCAGAGCTCAGAAAATGCTTATCTCTGGTTCTTTCAGAGTCAAATGGGTTCACAAAATCCTCAGGGCTGGATGACATCATTTCTCACCTCTAGCAGCACCGTACTTCACAGGTCAAATCAATGCAGCTGCTCAGAGAATCGGAACAACTCAGGACACAGAACCAGCCTTTAGTGTCCATTACTTCTCTCAGTGAAATTAGGAGGAAATTCTTCCAGGATCAGAGTGGCTACCTGTGTGTGCACATTTGTTCATGTACTCATCTACTGAAACCTGGCTGTATGCCATTTAAGTTGAATTCTGCATCTAAAAATAGCTTTATTTGCAGAAATGTGGTTTGCTTTGTTTGTGTTTGTTCCTTTATCCCTGACTGATTGTTTCTGTCTGTCAGCAGCAACAAAGCCTCATTGTTTTGGTCCTCTGACTGGGATGCAGTAAACAGATCCAATTTTCAGAAACTGCTGAGCCTCCAAGCCCTTGAGGTATCTGCCCATTAGAATATTTCACCTTGGCTGACCCAAAATGGTGGGAGTTGCACTCTCTCCCCATAGTTATATTGGTGTCAGGTGCAGCTTTCTGCAACCTGATAATTTAAGCCCACTTGGTTTGTGATTGCCAAGGAAAAGTAGATTGCTCTTCATATACTCATCTTGACTTTTTGTAGAAAATAATGCCTCTACTTTGCCAAGTGGTCTCTCACTTTTGTTCACTCTCATCCTGCTGACCATTCATCCTCCATCCACCAGGCTCACAAACAACCTCATTTTTCATGACTGCTTCCCCATTTGTTGACACTCCAGGCTCCTGCCCATTGCTCTCCCTTGGCAAGAAACTCATTCACATTCCATATTCAAAACCCACAGTGTGATTCATTGAACAGAAAAGTGCTTTTGCTTTGCACTGTTTGTCTGAGACTGACCTGGAGGATGACGTTATAAATGAGCTCTTACATCTGAATTGCATCTGAATTGCTTTGCCCTGCTTAGCAAAGTCAGTAGAAAATGGCAAGGAACTTTTAGTCTTGAAGGGGGGGTCAGCTGCTTCTCCAGAAACTCTCTTCTTACTGTTCTTATCTCTTTGCTGACTTCTGTTGCAAGGGGTGTACCAGTTTCTGATTTTAGGCTCATGAGGGAGATTTTTGAAAAGGATTTTTTGCTAGTTTAACAAAAAAACCCCACAAACCAACCCTTAATAATAAAGCAACAGAAAGGAGGTGGTATTACAAAAAAAGAGGGATGAGTAGGACTGGAATTGTTGTAAACTGACAATACTGTGCTCTGATTTTGCTGAATCAAGAGGTTCCAGATTCCAGATAATTAAACTTGATGGGAAAATTCACTCCTCAATGGTAGAATTCAACTTAAAAAGTTCATATTATTATCTATATTATTTATTGTTCATTCAGACCAATATTCCCAATTCGGATATGTGACTGTTTTTGATGCACATCACCGAAGGGGAATAACCAAAGATCAGTTTGGTTTCTGTCTTCCATATACTAACATGAAAATATTGCCCCAGTTTGCTGTCTTGTTTTTTGGATTTACTCATCTCTCTTTTAAGTTCAGTCATATTGTGTATCCATTGTGTATCCAGGCCTCAGTCAAGACCATTGACATGACTAATGATCAAGTCTTATAGAGTTGCCCAATACTACTCGAAGTACTAAGACACAGTGAGTCTTGATATCATGGTAGAGATTAAGTACTTTATTACATGCAGTAGCTATTGTCATGCAGAACATCCCAGCTCATTACATAAAAATGCCTTTTTTTCCCCCAAAGTAATATTGAGGTAAAGGATTTTAAATTTGACATCTAGAAGAAAGCTGTCCTCAGAAGTGTGATCAGAAAAGCTTGTGAGCTTTCCTAACACCTAGTACAATTCAGTGATATGAATATCAGTGAATTAAGTCTAAAGTAATGCAATTGGCTGATAAAGAGAAAAGTTTGTTCTATTACAGAAAAAAAGTGAAAGTGTCTAACAAACCCAAGCACAGGTGAAATAGGTGTCAAACTTTTGGTGCCTTAACAGTTGAAAAGTGAAGCTTCTTGGTATTAGTAAGTTACAGTTAAAGGTGTAAATAGGCTTTGATGGTGTGTAGTACTAGTCTCAAAAACCCCACTAGGATTCAGACATGAGAACTTCTTACAAAGCAGGTGAGGGATGAGAGAAAAGAAGGATAAAAAGGAAGATGGAGTTGTTTTTACTTTGGGAGTACTGAAATGTCAATAATACTTGTGACTTGTTTACTGATTAATCAATAGTTTCTGACCTACGCTATATCTGGCCACGGTGAGATTGTTACAGAGTCTTCTGGTGTCTGCCCTTTCAGAAGGGTTTTGGAAAGCTAAAGAGGAAAACAAAGGCAGTGAGAGTGAGTGGTTTTGGGGGGCTGGGAATCTGGTGTTGAAACAAGACTTAAGTATCTCAGTTTATTTTATCAGCAATGAGAATCAAGAAGTGACAGGTTTACAGTGCAGAAGTTCCTTCAAGGAGAGAGATTAATGAAGTCTAGACAAGCGTGTGACATGATCTTGTAGCTGAAAGCTAAAATTACACTAGCAGAGACAGCAAATAAAGCACAGATTTTGAACTAGGAGCTCTGTGCAACAACATAAAAACCCCAGAGACTTCTTTTTTTCCCCCATCCTTCTGACATTCACATCACCCCTTTGGAAAGTGTACTTCAGGTACAAGATACTGGTTCCAGTACAAGATTAGGTAGGTGATCACTGATTACTTTTTTAAAATACAGGGATCCATACTGGATTGATTAATCACTGCTTTTTGTGGCCTTCAGCTCTGTGAAAGTATCACACACACTCCATCACAAAGTATTCAGCAATAAGTATCATTCTATATAATTTGTTCAGATGCAGTATGTTCTCTCTGTGTCATGAATGAAGGCTGTAAAAGTGACAGATACTCTCCTGACACTTTTAAAATTCAGGTCCCTCTCCTATCAGCTCAGAGTTTAAGTCTGAGATTGTGGATGCTTTGTGGATGCTGCTTTGTCATGCAGTCTGTAACTTTCATCACTGTTATCATTTAGATGTAGGATTTCAGTTTCAGACTTGGATGTTATCACAGGATTTGGTCACAATGACATCATTCCTGCCATGCCAGACACAGGTAGCATGTTAAACAGTGCTGAACCAAGTGTTTTTCATGGCTCACACATTTGCTGTCACCTAAATTCTAAACTTTTAGACCTTGAACACTAACCTTGAGAGATCATTGTCCCACGATTAATGTATATAAAGTGTTAATTTCTGACATGAAATGGCTAGTGATACTTCGTACAATACAAACTCATTTCTATGTTACATTTTTTCTTTAAGGGAAAAAAAATATTTCATAACTTTGTTCCCCTGTTCCTGTTATTTTTATGTTTATAAGGAGTGACACAGTAGAGACTTGGAAAAAGCATTTGAAATTCTAGATATAAGGTAAAGAGATGCAAATAGTGTCTAAAAGAGTAAGGGGAACACAAAATAGGACTTACACTTGCTTAGTTGTTCTTTGGTTTTGGAAATTAAAGTGGAGTCTGGGAAGCTTTCCTCCTGGATGGGTGTGGGAGCTGCTCTTTTCCTGGTACACAGGAAGTTAACTGTAGGTACAAAGGTGTCCTGATGTCAGGCTTAGCTCTTTATCATGTGTTCCACCTCAAAGTGAAATCCAGTAATTTCACCTTGATGGAGAGGGATGTGGAGTAATTAGTGCACCAGGGTTTTCTGATCAGGATGCTGTAGAAGTCTTAGCCAGAGGGAGGTAGAGTGAACAGGCATTTGAGCAGCAGGAGGTAGGTGGGAAGAGGATACAAGAATGAAGAAAAAGATGCAGGGAATGAAATCAGAACAGAGCACAGCTGATTTGGGGGGGTCAGGGAAATTTCTGTATCCACTTTTTCTAGCCTGCTGGGCTGAACTTAGAGCTGGCCACACACCAAAGTCAAAGAGCTGCCAAGTCAGTTCAAGCCATGTCTGTGTAAAGAAGGAGCCTTGTGAAGGCAGCCCAGCTGTACAGCCTCTGCTCTGACACTACTCACATGCACCAGGAGGTGCAGGCAGATGGCTGGGTTGAAGGCTTGAGCTGCAAGTTGCAGGGAGGAGTGGGCAAAGGTCTCTCTCTGAGCCATGGAGATGGAGCTGGCTTCCCTTAAGGTGCACAGCAGCACTGCCAACATGGTGGCACTGAGCTAATGAAGCCCACCATGAGGATGCACAAGCACCCTCAGTTCTGCCATGGGTTTCTTGCCTGCTTGGTCTTAGAGCCTGGTAGCAGCTCTTTTAAAACAGTTTGTGTATGTGGGATAGACACATTTTCTCCATTTCTGTGTGCCTTTTTCTCAGAGAGTAAGCATCTGTGACTTTAAAACACTGGGCTTCCCGAGTCATGCCAATTCCATCTGACTTTTTTGAACTGGGAAGCCACAGTAACTGGTGTAACAAAGCTCACATATTTCACCTGGGTAATTTCTAATATACTGGGAAGCAGGAGAGAACATCTGTGTGTGTCTTGATATGAGGCCAATTTAAGCCCAAATGAAAGATTTCCATTGATTATAACACAGTTTAAATCTGATCTGTAATGCCTACTAAACAATAAACCATGTTGTGATCCTTTAAAGTCATCACTGTCCTATAAAATTGGGGGAATTAGTCTTATTTATTATCCCTTCCACTCAAGCCTTTTGGGGATAGCAATGCATTCAGTTTTAATGACAAAGAAAATACAGCACACAATGGCTTTGGAAAACCACAAGAAAAAAGGGTCTGTGTATGTGATTGACTCAGTTTATATCATTCTAAGTACCTATTGTGGGACAGGAATGATTTAGTGAAAAGTTGTGGAGGAAACCTGATGACAGTAGACCTGGTATTTAATAGCTAAATAATGGATAAAAATTAAAAACATAATAGAATGATGTCAGACTTTTTGTACTGGCTTTTACCCATTAGAGCTCAATTTCAGCATGAATACAATTACCTGGAATAGGCCACTCTGGAGGGTAGATGGGGAAATCCATCCATTTTTTTCAAAATTGATGATGGAAGGATAATAGCTACTCTTTAGCTAAAACTGCAGCTTGTTTTTTCTTCAAGCTCAGATTTTACTGCTAAGACTATGACATACTTGAGGCTGGTACTCTGCAGTTTCATTCTTCATTGTCATCTTGACTGTCTAAAACTGCCTCTAACATTTGAATGAAGAAAAACAGGAACAAATCAACAGCACATATCAGAGTTTCTCATGTCTTTTTCAACACATTCTATTTTTAGTATACAGTATTATCTGAAATACTATTAGTTGTAGAAACGTTTGTTACAGTTAGTGCTCAGTACAGTTACAAAAATAAACTAACCTGTGCATTTCAGAATAGTAGAGTCATCCTATAATATGAAAGTCTTGCCCATGTGTCCTCAGCCTTGCAAGGACAGCTTGGGAGCAGACAACTGACAAGTTTCTTCTTTTCAAACAGTATTATTTAAAACCCACAGGCATCAGAAATACTGAGATTACCACACCAAATTCCCTCTGTGGGCCTTAAACCACAGTAGCCAAGCACATCATATTATTTTCTCTCAGGAGATCTGTTGTGTCCTCACAGCAGACTTGGAAGTTCCCTGCTCTCACTCTCAGAGGCTGTGATACTGATGGAAGCCAGCCCAGAAAGTCCTGCGTGAGCAGACTGCTCCTTATCTCCCTGTAGGCTAAATGTGGATTGTATCTTGATTATTTGCATGCTCTGGATAGGTACCTATCTCTGAGTGGCAGCAGAAATACATTTTTCTATCGAGTGGTCCTTCTCACAGAATTGTTTTCTGGATTGAACACACAGAAGGTGCCTCCTAGTTCAGTAGCAGTCTGCATCTGCTCTATACCAGTTTTGGCAGCTCCTGCAAGCTGATGCAGTTAGTGGAGCAAGAAGCATTTTACATGATGTAAAATTTCCCTCTGAGGTCAGAAAGAGCTAGCTTTTTCTAGAAAGCTCACACTTGTATGAATTTTTTTTTGTAGGTTCATTAAAGTTTCACTTATTAAACAGATTCACACAGTCTGTAAATTTTAGGTCCTTTTTTTGTTCAGGCTTATATGATTGGGAAGGGGTCAGGTGGAACAGGACCTTTGCTATTGCTTGAGTGGCTTCTTCCTAATTTCTCTGAAGATAAAGGCCAAAACATTTGTGCTCACATGCTCTCATAACTGGATTTGGCAGATACCTCTTTTGGTTGCACAGTAGATTGTCAATAGGGGATATCACAGCTACTTCTGAAGGGTTTGAGCTCATGCTGCCTTGGGGTATTGATAGGTGACAGTGACGTGCAAATCATCTCCCCTCAGGCACATCCATTCTACTCAGCAGAAACTGTTTTCTAGTTTTGTGTGATTACATTCCAAGGGTCCATGAAGGCAGCAATCCCATGCTGCTAGTCATGTGTGAACATTCTTTATGAACTGCCTTTCAAAACAAAAGGGCAAAGTGGAGTTTTATAGTAAAAATGAAGTTTGCACTGTGACAGAGGAGAGTCCCCTTCTCTGACGCCAGTCAGTGTGCACATACATCTCCACAATGGCTTTGCTTACTCCTTGCTCAGAAATCCTGGGGTATTCATACTTCAGAAGCATACTGGCTTACTGAATGACAGGCTGTTACTGACTGAAGAGAGGGCAATAATTCCCCCTTTGTAATCCATTCTTGAAGACTTCAAGACAGAAATTTCCCATGGCAAAGGCAAAATATTTTATTTTGCCTGACTAGGGAACCAGCACCTTAATATGCAATCTTTTAGGCTGGTTCAGGTCTTGATGCTCACAGAACTGATGTGCATTAAGAATTACACACTGACATCTCCTTCATCAAATGAAATTACTATGTTGGACTCATTTCTTAGCAGAAGACTCACTCTACTTTATAATTCCAGCAAGAGCTGATCCAGAGTATTCTGGTTTATACTCACTGGTAGTCATTTAACTCTTTTTATTAAAAAACTTTGCATGGTGTTATGTGTGGTTCAGTAGAACACATTCTCTACTGGCTATAGTGATAGCTTAAAGATAAATAATGGTATTCTCAAAATTGTTTGAATTTTGTTTATAGCTACATCTAACACCCCAGTAGTAAGGCATAGTTCTTTAAGATACATGAAATCATCTTTAGGTTCTTGAAGGAATGAATTTAGACATTACTTTGAAAACTAATCTGATAGATTTACTAGTAGCAAGAGAGTAAGGCAGATAAAAA
The DNA here is from genome assembly GCF_003957555.1 of Calypte anna. NCBI lineage: Eukaryota > Metazoa > Chordata > Aves > Apodiformes > Trochilidae > Calypte > Calypte anna. Next base: position 70,232,321 of record NC_044245.1, read on the forward strand.
CCATCATGAGTAAATTCACCCTTTTATTGAGGAGGTTCATCTTTCAAACCCTTCTGTGAAATTACTTTGCAGACCGTCAGTCCAAAATTCAGCTGATGTAAATGAACTTCTTATTACTGATAAACAAGAAGTGTGGTTTTACACTAAGTCTGTTTACTCATATCTATTGCAGTCCTTCACAACATGTGTATGTAATTCCATAAATTTTGGAGGGAGATCCTTGTAGCCCCACGTAAAAAATGATGTCTCCAAGGTTTGGCTAAAAATCCTGTTCACCAGATGTGATAGAGGTTTAATGAGTTACATTTTTCCAGTTCATCGAGGGTCATGAAACTCCTTGATGATTATAAAATAAATATATGAGCTTGCAATACTCCTAAAATTATTCCTCCTTAGATGCACACAGATCTTACCTGCCATTGACATGACTTGGCACATGAATGTCTGTTAGATTTCACTGCATTTTAATTTCCAAGTAATTTTCTTTCTTGACATTGACTAGCAGTCCAACCATCTTGGCACTGATGGTGAAAATATGTTGTTGTGGCTCTTCTTTAAGGTCATTTTCTGTAGTTCTCATGGCTCACCAGAAAATACTCCCAAGATTTCTGAAACAGCTGATAGCATAAGAGATTTACTGCACAGGTACCCATGAGGAAGAGCCCTGCTCTTTCTAAGCTGTGCTCCAGTCCAGTCTCCCCTCAGCACCTCATGTATTTTTCTCCAGACTAATTACTTCAGGTCTACAAGTTTCCATATTTGGGCATTTACCATTTTGAGAAGGGTCACTCCAGCCTGTTTGAATCCCAGGAGCTTGCACCCAAACCAAGGAAATAACTCTGCTTTCAATACCTTTCCATATCTGCACCTTATTTTTTTTTTTTTTCTTTCTTCCTTCCTTTTTTTTTTCCCCTGGCAGATATAATTTCAGTTTGTAGGAGGAATGTTTTGTTTTGGCTTTTTTCTTCACAGTTGGTGTGTTTTATGACAATAAGATCCCGAAACAGAAGAAACTGGTGGACTGAGAGTGGTTTCCCTCTACTTCAGCACCCACAACCAATATTTGCAATCAGAAAATTTTCAGTTTCCATAGAATTCCATTAAGAGATAAGTCCTGAAGTAAATTGGTTCAGCAGGTAGGCATTGAAAATGGAAAAGTGTCTTAATCCAGCAGTTCCAGTTCAATTACAGTGTGGATGGCTGAGATATTTCATGTGATTATGAAAAAAACTCTCAAACAACAAGACAAAGCATAGGATTATTTGTGAATGCCACATGGCTGTGTTTTGCCATATGGATGCTGGACTACACTGTAATGAGAAGTATTTTTAAAGCAAATAAAAATGTTGCTTCTGCAAACATAGGTGCTTAAATATTAATCAGCTCTCTACTACAATCCTGTTGAAATACTTAATGATTTTCTGGCTGTCACTCAGTGTAAATCTGACAGTGGTAATGAAATGCTGGTGTCAGCACTGCTTGTCAGTGGCCTGGGAGACAGCAGCAGGTGTCAGTCTCTTTTTTAAAAAAAATGATGTACCAACAACAAATTTATTCCCATCTGGAAGCCTACCGAGTCCTATGGAAATGCAAAGACCGAAGGCAAAGAACCAACATGACCCATCCTCTGCAGGCATCGTGTGTAACCCATTCTCTTCCTCTGCTCAAGGCAACCACTAGAAATTCCATTGGGTGGTACGAAGCTGCCTTTCAAGCCCACTGCCACAGGAAAGGCCCAGTCTGAGAACATCTTATGTCTGAACTCTGGGATTTTCCCTTCAAGGTAAGAAGATGGGCCACAGGCTATTGATACGGGGTCTGGATAGGAAATGCATATTGTTTTGTAATCAAATGACATTTGAATATAGCTACTTCTGCAGCCCAGCTAGACTTCCTGTGAAGTGTGTGAAGCTTTTTTAGCCCTGAAACTTTATCTAGAGAACCTCTTATAGACTTGGTAGACATGAGAAACAAGTATAAAAATGATATTTGCCTCTAATTCTATTTGTATTACTGAGCTTTAAGCACAGAGAAAGCAAGAACACCATTTAGATCTAACCCCTTAGCCAAAGGAATACGTGTGGAAAAAGGCAATAAAATTTCCATATTCTCTTTGATATTTTTGGTATATTATAGACCGTGCTAATGTAAAACTAAATGCATACATAATTAAAGTCTGTATGGATTAAAAATTAAGCTAAAAACCACCTACAGTAGGATAGATGGCTCTTTTTTTCTTTTTCTTTCAGATCTTAATGATAACTCTTCTGGAAAAAACACTGTAGTTTTACCATGATTTCCAGTTTACGGAGATATAAAAATATTAAAAAGTTTTTTTTGGTACTGCTTTTAGTATTATTCTGTCTCAGAAGGGCCCAAATACTTGTATGCATTTAATGTATGAGCATTTCTTTTCCTCAACTGCGTGCATTTTGAAAGCCTCTTCTATTTATTATTATGAACTGGAAAACATTCTTATAGTAATAATGAAGTATTGGCTGGAAGATTGGGTGTGCCAGCTGTGAGGGCTTGTTCTTGTGTCAGAAGGAGCTAATTCATTAGGTGGCTTTAGTGTGGCTGACAAGAAGCACCCGTGTTTGTCAGGTGTTTCAGTCTGGGAGTGGCATTAAATTGGGTGAGTGAAATGGGAACACTGGCTACAGTGACACTATAATCAGTAGATTTTACCTTGTCTCATACTGGTCCTGGCTGGAGATTGGCCACACTTGCCGCAAAAGTCCTCTGAGGCCTCCTTCTAGGAGAAATGCAGGCACAGGGAAGCTCCTCTTGGCTGCTGGAGGCAGGATGCTGCTGGAACAAGGTCCCATGTGCCCCAGCTGACATCTGCCTGCTGTGTGATGTGCAGTGCACGAGTAGCCTGCTGTCTCTCTCTCTGTTGCAGACAGACAAGGGTAGTATCACAGAATCACAGCATAGATGAAGTAGGAAGGGACCTCTGGAGGTTACCTTGGCCAACATCCCTTGCTTAAGCAGGGCCCACCTGGAGCAGGTTGCCCAGGACCACATCCAGGCAGCTTTTGAGTAACACTAAAGATGGAGATTCTCCAACCTCTCTGGGCAACCTGTACCAATGCTTGGTCACCCTCACTGTGAAAAAGTATTTCCTGATGTTCAGAGGGAATCTCCCATGTTTCAGGTTTTGCTCATTGCCTCCACTGTCACTGGGCACCACTGAAAAGAGCCTGGCTCTGTCTTCCTTGCATACTCTCTTCAGTTATTTTTATACATTCATGAGATCCCACTGGAGCCTGGTCTTCTCCAGGCTGAACGGCCTCACCTCTCTGACTTTCTTTTGCAGGAGAGGTGCTCCACTTTCTTCATCACCTTGGTGGTCCTTCACTAGGCTCTCTCCACTATGTCCATATTTCTCTTGGACTGGGGAGCCCAGAACTGGGCACAGGGGTCCCTAACATAGTGCTGTCCCTATTATAGCACCTTGTGCTGAAACAGTTTGGAGTGATTATGGTGACCAGCCTTCTGGGACTGGTAAATCAGCTGGAGAGGAGCCCTGGGAGCTGATTCTCTCCCATGGCTACAGGGCCATGAGGCTGGAGAGCAATTTGTGGTGCTCATGCTGACTGCTGTGTAGGACAGGATGGTCCAGTAAGGGTGCTTTGCTCATGTCCTGCCCCAGAGGAGATGAAGGCTGTCACTCTGAGCAGTGCACAGTGCTTGGGCAATCCATGGCTGGTTGCCATCAGATAGCCTGGTGTGGTGCTGGGGTTGCTGCTGCCATCCTTTCTGAGCAGCAGCATGGTGGAATCACAGGGAGGCAGCTGTGTTTGCTCTTCCCTTTTTCCCCTCACTTTTTCCAGCCTCTGAAAATATCAACAGCAGTTTGACCTTTCGTGCAGCCTCATTTCTCCATTATCCCTCCCTTTCTGTCCAGCCTGCTGAGATGTCTTTGCCTTTCCATTTTCCCAGAAAAAGTTGCCACCCCCTTCACTGCTGCCCTCTCCTTCCCTTTTCCTAGGACCCTAGACAATTATTGTTAAGGATGAGAAAGATGCTATCTATAATTAAATTAGCTTATGGATTCTACATTTATATATTTTTATAACATAAGCTATGTTTGACAAAAACAAATTAAGTTAATACATACAGATAAAATTAGTACACTGGGCCAGAGATAAAGCTGACCTGCATGTTGAGGTATGTTTATGCTGTGAAATAAGCAGAAAACCAAAATGTTGAAATAAGAATTAATATAATATTGTTATTCTGTAAACAGGAGTCTACATAATCTTAAGGATCAGAAATGGTATACAGCCACATTGGGAGAATAAAAGAAACACATTTCTAAGGAAAAAACATTCTAAAAGAAATCACTGTATTTTATCTTAATACACTAACACAGCTAAGGCACAGAAATAACCTTGCATATATGCTCAAGTTTAACAATTAAAAGTTGCTGCCTTTGAAATTATAATTTGCTAATATTAAAATGTCTTTTATAAAATAAGTTTATTTGAAAAACTTACTAGTTATATATTCCCTTTAAAGTGTATCTAAAGTATACCAACCTTATTAGCTATAGAAAATATTCTTACCCCAGTCAGTCTGAAAGTGTTTCAAATAAAAAGCTTTCTATTTTCATTTGAAACTCAATCTACTTTTTAAAAAATATATACTAGATTTCAGAAAACAAAGGAAAGAAATTTTTCTGAGTAACTTGATTCTACTTTCCCCTCTCTGCCCCACTCTTCAGATCTCCTTTGGGTGAGAGCTGCTGTTGCTGAAGCTCCCTCCATGGGTTTTACCAAGAAGCTGACGCTCAGGGTGAGTAAGTAAGGGGTAAAGATAGAAAGCTAGGAGGAGACATGGAGAGCCTTAGGAAATGGGGAGCAGAGCATACCTTGACTTCCTGAAGTTGATTGGTAGGAATCATTACCCTGTTCCCTGTGGAATGCAGTGAGTATGGATTTCCACTAGAAAAATGTGGGAGTATATAATAGTGTCTTACACAAATCTAGGAACAGGGGAGTCAGAGGCAGTGCTCAAAGTTATCTGGTCAAAACATAGCTTTTTCTCTGGAGCTCCTGGCTTATGAATGATATGACCTAGCTTTTCAGAACTGTAGGGGTGTTAAGAAATTTCAGTTCTGTTCACCCACTGCAAGCATCCACTTTGCATCAGCTGCCAATTGGTCACTGGTTATCGCTTCTTCTGAACCTGATGAAAAGTACAACCCTGGCTTCCCAGCCTTGAGCTTCTCAAGGGGAGAGATGCTCAAAGCTTTCTTACTGATGGTGAAGTGGAGGCACAAAGGGTCAGATCTTGAGGCAGTATGAGCTGGCTGTTGCAAGGCGAGAGTCTCAAAATCCAGATTTTCATCCTCATAAATAGAGGCATTCTGGCCTTGCAGCATTGCTAGCAGGATAAACTAATATGGATTAGCATGGCCTGGTGGTCCCATGTCCTTCTCTAAGCATGGAGTAGTGATGTGGAAAGTCCTGGGATGTTTCTTCGCCATATTGTGAACTCCTGACAGTCTGATGTTGAGGTGGAGCCTGGTCAGAAAGCTCCGGTGTTGCAGAGTTGGTTGTGTTACACAGGAGAAGCCTGTAGCAATGGATGAGCAGTGGGCAGAGACGTAAAGTAGGAAAAAGCACCAAGGAGAGAAGGTCGGTGGTTGCCTGGGGTGGGCAACTCTGCCCCAGGTGCTGTGTGGTTTCTTCTGCAGGGACTCCCCATTTCATCTGGGCCATGAGTGGTAGGGAAATGGAGGGGAGGATAGAAGGGATTTGCTTTTTGATGTGGGATTTGAGAAACAAACCAACCACAAAAGCAACAGAAAATTGCAATGAGTGAGGAAATGGTTTGTGTTCCACTGCATGCTCTGCTTTTCCAGGAACTGCTTTGCTGCTTTTCAGAAGGGAGGCAGAGAGGAACATGAGAATGAGGCTGAGAGCTTCATTTCTCAGACAGTATCATATTTTGGATGCTGACAGGCTTTAACATGAATTATTGTCATCCAAGTTCACTGCTTGGTTGAATTTTTTTTGCCTACCCCAAGTGTCCCTCAAATGTACTTGTTCCACAAGGCTTGTCATCTAAGCACCACTGCAATAACAGAAATCTCTTGTTGTATACTCTTCATTCATAGTAAAAAACTGGCACTGGTGTTACTCATCAATTTAGTGGCTTCAGAACAGTTTCTAAGTACACTCAAGAAGGACTTTTCTCATGTGCACCTGAGTCAAGAAGTACAGCAACAAGAGAAGTTGTTTCATTAATTTCAGTCACTCATCCTTAGTGGGGGTACAGTTTCAATGCTCTCATGTTACATTAGTCAATATTTATCTACTGAAAGAATCAAAACAGAAGAGCCTCACTTTTTGCTTAATCGTGTTATTTTATCAGTCATTCTGCCTTTGGCCATTTCTATTTATATGTGGATTGACCATGTGTTATGGTAGATATGTTTAGAATTCTGCTAAGACATCTGTGTTATATTTTAAAAATAGTATTTCCCTTTAATGAGAGCAATGGTGCCAACAGGCCTGGCACTCAAAGTCTCAAGTGTTCTCCTTGATGGCAGTAGGAGGCAAATAAGACCAGATCTTTCCAATTTGCTTTTTTTCCTCTGGATGAGCTATTCTTTCTGTGTTTATTCGGTACGCAGTGTTAGAGTGGTATTTAGTTTGTAATCTGTTCAATCAAATGAGATCGGAGTGCTGATTTTGTTTAAGTCTGTGGTGATGAGAGCTGCTTGCAGGAAGATACTTCTTTGCAGAAGGGACATGACTGAATAATTAATCGAACAATGATTAATTATTATTTTCAGGCAGCAGGAGAGGGAGCTCAAAAGAATAAACACTCAGGGTATTTCTCATTAATTGAGAAGTCACTTTTATAAGAACAATAAAGAAATCACTTGTCAGAAGATAAATCAAATTTAGCTAAGCCTTGATTCTGTAGTGTCAAATTTGCTGTCTTTGGTGGCTGATATTATGGTTTTAGATTAGCAGCATTGTTCTTTAACATTTGGTCTTGGAGTTTGATTGCCTAAGAATTAAACTTTCATTTAAAAATAAAAAAGGAGCTTTCTGCAGTGTAGAGGAGGACTTGAAGCAAACTGTGTTTAGTGTTGAGTTATTGGGTTGATGGGACCTAAGGAGCATTTATGATGTGGATAACCCATTTGCCACTGCTGGTGGTGGTCCATATAGGCATGCAGATGTCCAGCAAAGACAGCAGCTGAACATGTGCCATCTCCAAATCATGACCTGTGTTGCCTGATAATTCCTCAGCCCCCATGCCCCTGCTGTTGCTCGTATTTGTGCTGTTGGATGCTGGAAAACCACACACTCATTGATCATGGGTGAGCTTATGTGTAAGCGTGGGTCAAATCATAATAAATCAGACCTTTATTTAAGCTAGTGGGAAGATATTACAGTCTTTGTATGGTTAAGCAGAATTTATAGCATCCCCTCTGTCTGCTACTGTATTTTGTTTGATGTTGCAATGTGAGGAGACTGTGGATAATGTGAATGCAAAGTTTAATATCAGTTTTGTTGTAAAAAAGCTGATTTTTTCCACTATGGATAGCTAGCATGGGATACTTACTGTGCTCTGAAGCCTTAGCTGAAACAAGACATCTGTATTTCTTACCCTGTGCTAGCAAGATGAGTTCAGCATTTTACCCCATACCTATTCGTAAACTTGTAACTTGCCCAGAAATGAACTACAGGAGCTTTGTCTTCATTAAACTTTGAATCAATCCAGCAAATTTAGCCAGCTTTAAAAATGCATCTTCTTTATTTGTGAACACCAGTCTCTAAATACTACCTTAATACTCTTGAGTATTCTTTTCCATTGTGGTGACCATATTCTTCCCTGAGCAGTTCTGTGGCTTGTCCTCAGTCCCATGCCAGTACCACCAGTGCTTATCCTAAGATCACAGCACAGTGTAGGAGAGAGAGAAACTCATGAAACCAGAAGAATTAATGCCTGTATAGAATTTTTTTAGGATATTGCATCACTGCTGCTGTGCAAAAGTAGGGAAAGAGAATAAGCAATGGGAGGGAACTGACAGCAGAAGCAATGACTTGTAGTATTTTGCTTAATGAGACTAGAAAAAGAATTATGGGGAAGTATTGCCTGATAGGGAGTATCTTGTCTTCCATCAGAGGATGTTTTAAAAATAAACAAAGCTAAGGTGTTCCTATTAACTGTTATGCTAGCATGACTTCAGGGGATGGAAAGTGGGGGTTTGCGCGCATCTAGGGGCCCATTGGTGCTAGGAAGTTTCTACTGAAATGCCCTATTTGTCCATGCTAATTATGTACACTTGACTTCACACCTCAAAAATACTTTGACCTCTATGATGAGGCATTTCAGTCATTCTATGTCTTACCACGCAGAGCTTTTATTTAAACATGCAAAGAAAATTCTGCAGTCTCTCCATGAAGAAGTAGTCTTCATCTATTACTCGCGGTTTTCATGGCTGTAGACAAAATAACAGACAATAAAAAATATTTAGACAGCGTTAAAAAAGGCTAAAAAGATAAACCAACAGGTATTTTGAAAATGGGTATTTATAGCTATATTAATCTCTGGTCTAAACACATTGCATGCCATAGAATTCAGTGTAATTATGCTCTCTTGTACCAGCAGTGATTATGACCCAAGAGCAAAAAGAAAAACAAAAACATTTCTGGCATGTTTGAATCAGGTTTGTTTTGGTAATAACTTCTTTCTCAGCAGTGTACATCAAAACAAAGCGATTGTTATGTTCTCAGTGAGAAATGTATTTATATACCATGACACTAGCAGTACTGAATCATGGTGTTCTTCCAGCTCTCCTCAAAACAGCAGTCTGCCTAAAAGTATTTAAGAAAATACAGCTATTATTGTTTTCTTACATGTTTTCGTACACTGAATATGGGAAGTCCAAAAACACAGCAGGAGTCTTGCTGACACTTTTGTTTTCATACAAGTGCAATTTACTGTAATTTGTTTTGAAAGGAGGATCGCTCTCCCATCAGGGAAAACCAGAGGTGTCTCAGGAACATCAATAAAAAAAATAAGATATCCATTCTTTGGCCAGTTGATGGGCTGAGGATGCTTTGGGCTTGCTTGGAAAGATATTCAAGGCCATGATCTGCTCTCTGCTTCTCACAGGATACAGTTAGCAGCCTGCTGTGTTCCCTGCGGGGCTTTTGCTGAGTTCTGCCTTGACCAGAGCCATCTCTGAATGCTTTCATCACTGCTTTCCTGTGACCTTATATCTTTCCTGACTCATCAGAACTTGTTTCATGTCAGGAGACTACTTTCTTTGGCATCATGCCTGCATCTAAGTAACTCCTCCCAAGGCTTTATTGGAGTACTTCAGGGATGTTGCATTTTTGAGACCTCTCTTGGAATATATCTGTTTAACCAAATGAAGGCTGTTTTTACTCTAAATCTGGACAAGTGCCTGTGCCTTACCAGGTGGACCTTGGAAGACTTTTCTTCCTGCTGGTCAGCTATTCCCACAGAAGGAGCTAATCTTTTATTGCTGTGAAAACTACTGTGAGGTATATAATTTTGTAATGAAAGAGAGGAAAGCCTTTTTCCCTCCTAATCTTGTCTTCTCCAGTGAGCTATATGCCAGCCTCCTTCATAAGCCAGAGCAGTGCCTTTGGAGGGGCAAGCCCAAGGACAAGATACCAAGTCAATAGAGGTGGAGTGTGTCTGCCTTGCTACTCTCCTACTTCATGAGCTATGAACCAAAACTTACACCTACAGGTCTGCTAAGCATTACTGCTCCAGTGGAGGGTGCTGTTGTCTATGTATTGTTCTTTCAGGCTAAGGCCAGATGAAGTGCCCATCATCATTGCTTTATTGCTTAAAGTAGAGAGTGAGTATAAGCAGGCCTTCATTTCACTGTTAATGGTTTTGCTGATCCAACAAATACTGATTCCTGGATCCAGTGGCTCAGTTTAATCACCTATGAGACCACCAGATTCTCTGGTTGCTCTTACCAAGACAAGGGAGCCATGACAATATCTAAGTGGAATACCTGTATGGACAATATCAGCAACAGACAGTAAGATGCTAATCCATGTTAACATATGATTTATAGCCCAAAGAGCCATAGGAAGTGGCAACAACTTCTGTGGCTAGTTCTGTAAAGCCAGGTAATATGTTGTTCTGGGTGTGAGATGCAGTGTACAACAGAGCAGGGTCACAACATATAGAACTCATAGGTTTCACATTTAAACTATAATACTGATTGGAGAAGTGGAACAGATCACCCTCTAAGTGTGCAAGTTAGAAGCCACCTTTCCCATTTTTTTCAGCTTTTCTTGATGAAAAGATATTAACTTGGCCTCAGGAAAATGAGCAGTTTAGCCTTGCTTTGGTCTGGTAAAACAATCTTCTTTTGTTAAACATCACAGAGACATACTTTTCCATCTCTTGTGAAATCTCTCTCTGGCCCCTAGTTGTACAAGTGGTAAGCTGCTTATATTGGGGGCTTATTTTGGGCTGCTTATCTTGCTTTATCTTTAAAAGCAACAGCACAAATCTAGGCTTTTCTCTTTCTAGGTGAAGAGGAAAGAAACTTAGAAAAAGTTTATTGTTCCTGGCCCATAAAAGTTGCAGAGAATGGGCCCACGTTCTTGTTCACTTTTCCTGTAGATGTTGATTTATTGTTGGCACTTATCTGAACAGCCCTCTGTTCTCTCTAATAAGTTTTATTTGAAGAGAGAAACTGCTGAAGTGTGTGTATGAGTTCCCAAATCCATTCACAATGGCACAAGGAGTGATTTAGCAGGAAAACAGAGCCTGTCATCAAGGTGTTTTGCTCAACTGTTTCTGACAAGAAAGAGAAAATCCCCTGGCATATGGGTCAGCCCATCTCATGAGCCTGCCACTGGAGCTTGACCTTCCAATGGCATTCTCTTACCTTCTGGTAAGATAATTCTCCATTAGCTTTTCTGGACAGGATACAAGTTGAAGGGAGAGCAGAGCAGAGCTGCGTTTAGGCCCATATTCACAGCCAAGTGCATGCTGGATTACAAACCATCATTTCTGCGTCAGGCACAGTATTTGGTTTACAGCTCTGTCATAGCACAACACTCGAATTCCATCCCAGTTCCTGTGGCTTAAACTGTGTGGCTTCATAGGAGACTTCCTACTGCTCCAGATCATCGGGTCCTACTTTTGGGGTGCAGGCACATCATACAGTCTCTTCAACAGACAAATCAATCTCCATTTAAAAGTAGTTAGATTTTCCTGCTCTCTTGCTTCTGTCTCCCATAAGAGGGCTGGTTGTGAATCAAATTGCATTAAGAGGCCTAATTCGCAGTTTATTCACTACCTGTCTTTATCCTCTGGCTCTTTGGTTTGAATAGTTATTTTCTCTATCTCATTCACAATGTTTCATGTGTTCATAAAACACAGCTCTGACACCTGCCAACCTTATTTTCCTGTTCTTTTATTCTAGGCAGAACAAGGCAATTTTTGTGTTCTATTGTAATGCAGGGCTTCCACTTTCTCTGATAAGTTTGGTAGCTGATGTTTGAGCATCTTTCTTGTAAATTATTGATGCTTTGTTTCTTAGCTTATGCTATCCTTCCCTTAGACTTCTCCACCCTCACATGCTGTTCCTGATCACATTAATCCAGCAGCATTCAAAAATTGCTTGAGAACAGTTTAAGGTTTGCAGAAAGCTGGCTGTATGTTGAGTACCACAGGTTAATTCCTGTGAATTCAAAAAGTCCTTCTATTTTTGCATGATAGGGTCAATGAGTGTAATTTAGAAATTATAACCCCATAAGAACAGCATCTTTGTTGGTATTGATGGCTAACCATGAAAAGAGGTAATACAACAGACCAACACAAGTACCTTAATTTCTTTCAACCAAAGAGCTATTAAAAAGCTGTTAAAGATTTTTAAAAGTGTATCAGCACAGAGACACTCTTTACGAAGACTTACATTATTTTTATGGCTTATCAAGTGCAGTTTGTAGGCTGATATTTGAAAATAGGCATGTGGAAGTGCTAATTTGAAAACATTAGGCCTTGTATGATAGTAAAATAACCTGGCCTCTGCAAGCATGTATATCACCAGACTGTATGCATGGTGATGCTGCCCATGTGAAACCAGAACCACTGGCAGTGTCTCTTCAAAATTAGATTGTCAAGGGCAGGGACTTTCTTCTTTATTAGAGTGTAAAGCTTTGTGTGTCCTTTTGACATCCTGTAAACAGTGCAACAGGGCTCTGCTCATTTTCTTCCTCATATAGTAGCAGTTTCTGTCACAACAATAGGCAAGGATAAACTCAGTAACATATGAAGATTAAGGTGGGATGCTGGAGTTGGCTGATACAGACCTTTTATTATGCACAAGCTCTAGCTGAGAGATGCAGGTGAAGCAGTTATTTAGACTCTGAAAATGCTTACCTGTGTATATTTGCTCTTCCTACCCACTAGAAATCATTCAAAATGAGCTGGGAGATGGAATTATCAAGAAAAATATGACTGTAACCATAGAATGAACACAGCTTGAGAAAATACAGGTGGCTTTTTCAGGATGGGGGAGAAGAAACTGAGTGATAATTGGAATTTTATTTTTGAAGGTCAGTTTTCTCATTGCTGGGTCAGCTGTCCAAGCAGTGTTCCTACAGTAATCTCTTGACTAAGGACATAAATCCATCCATGTAGCTCATGCTGCTCTTTGTTTTTTTAGCATTGACAAGAATGGGGTAGCCTACCAAACTTTATTGTTCTTGTCAGATGAAGGGTACTGACTATGGAATTATAGATATCCTCAGGAAACAGAATTGCATGGCCCCTGCAAAATCTTTTCTGCTCTAGTGGTTTTCATCCTTGAGGTAGTAGTGAAGTGTGATGCTGATGTACTGGGCATAACTGTTACCTCAGCATTTGCTAGCTATGCTCTGCGTGGAATTTCAGATCCTCTGTCATCTGTGCTGTCAGATTAAGTCTTCTTTTCTAATATCTGGGCACCGAGGGTTTGTATCAACCATGAACCAATGGTGGAAGAAACTGATTGGTGGTGGTCTCAGGTGAGGCCAATCAGCTGATAAGGGGACGGCACCCAGCACTGCTCAGAGGGCTATAAAGGGCTGCAAAGAGCTGCCCCACCTTCTGCTGGTGGTCTCAGGTGAGGCCAATCAGCTGCTAAGGGGCTGCGAGGAGCGCCAGAGACCCAGAGCACAGCGAACAGGAGCAGGCAAACAGGAACGGGTCACGGCAGTTAGCGAGGCAGTTCATGCAGGAGGGGCACAGCCACCTCCCAGCTCTCCTGAAGGAGCAATGGTCTCCAAAAAAGCAAAACCTGGTGCTGTTCAGATGCAGGGTGTGTCCACACAGACGGAACCCCTGAAGAGGGGCAGCAAGAGGGACGTAGCTGTTCAGGCCTCTGGCTGTGTAGAGTGTCTGAGCCTGGTGTTAGCACCAGAGGACAGTGTGAGTGGGGTCTGTGTGCGATGCGAGCAGGTGAATGACTTGCTATGCCTGGTGGCAGAGCTCAAGGAGGAGGTAGAGAGACTAAGAAATATTAGAGACAGTGAAAGGGAATTTGACTGATGGAGTCACACCCTTTCTAACCCAAAAGAATTCCAAAAGGAGATGGTGAAGCCCTGCCCCTCCTGCCTTTAAGCAGTTGGAGCAAACCAGGTGGAGGGGACGGAATGGAAGCAGGTCCCTCATCAGAGAGGCAAAAGAATCCCCTCCCAACCCTTACCATCTCCCCAGGTGCCCTTAGAGAGCAGATATGAGGCCCTGGACTCAGAATCAGGCAGAGGACAGACAAGAGGAAGATCTGTCTGGAAATTCTCCTGTTCGCCTGCCATTTACCAGATGGGTTACAACTACATCCAGTTGGCGGCTGGTCACTAGTGATGTCTCCCAGGGATCAGTGTTGGGCCCAGTTCTGCTTAATATCTTTATAGATGATTTAGATGAGGGGATTGAGTCCATCATCAGCAAATTCGCAGATGACACTAAGATGGGGGGAAGTGTCGATCAGCTGGAAGGCAGGAGGGCTCTGCAGAGGGACCTGGACAGACTGGAGAGTTGGGCTGATTCCAATGGGATGAGGTTTAACATGGCCAAGTGCCGGGTCCTGCACTTTGGCCACAACAACCCCATGGGGAGCTACAGGCTGGGCACAGAGTGGCTGAGAGCAGCCAGGCAGAAAGGGACCTGGGAGTCTGGATTGACAGGAAGCTGAACATGAGCCAGCAGTGTGCCCAGGTGGCCAAGAAGGCCAATGGCATCCTGGCCTGTATCACAAACAGCGTGGCCAGCAGGTCCAAGGAGGGGATTCTGCCCCTGTACTCAGCACTGGTGAGGCCACACCTCAAGTACTGTGTCCAGTTCTGGGCCCCTCAGTTCAAGGAAGGAGATTGAGGTCCTGGAGCGGGTCCAAAGGAGGGCAACCAGGCTGGTGAAGGGACTCAAGCACAAGTCCTGTGAGGTGAGGCTGAGGGAGCTGGGGGTGTTCAGCCTGGAGAAGAGGAGGCTCAGGGGAGACCTCATCACTCTCTATAACTACCTCAAAGGAGGTTGGAGCCAGGTAGGGGTCAGACTCTTATCCCAGGCAACTCTCAGCAAGACAAGAGGGCACGGTCTCAAGTTGTGCCAGGGGAGGTTTAGGTTGGATATTGGAAAGAATTTCTTTACAGAGAGGGTGATCAAGCATTGGAATGGGCTGCCCAGGGAGGGGGTGGATTCTCTGTCCCTGGATGTTTTTAAGAAGAGACTGGATGTGGCACTCAGTGCCATGGTCTACTAACTGCGGCGGTAGTGGATCAAGGGTTGCACTTGATGATCCCAGAGGTCCCTTCCAACACTGCTGATTCTGTGTGATTCTGTGTGGTCTGAAGGTAGGCTCTGTGACTAAAGCAGTCCAGTTATTGGCTGTGGAGGTTCTGCTGCCTTTCCATAACCCCAAGATGCTAATCTGTAAATACCACCAGCATCTTGCATTAAGCCACACTCTTGACGTGGTGAATATAAACCAGAGTAGCACCTGAACTGTGGCATTTGACCAGCAGCAGTCAGTCAGCACACCAACTTAATTGTCATTACATAAGTGAGTCAGATCATCACAGACTGGTACCTAATAGCTGGCTGCTTGCTACACAAAGCTGTGTGCTCTGGCTGGGATTTTTATGTCCGACTGTTGCTAAAATGAAATCATCCCACCCACTGCTTTTTCCGATCAGGGTTTGTCACATGATAAATCTACTGAAAGTCCTGCATTAATCATGCCCTTGTGAATTATCCAGCAATGTATTTCCTCTGTCAGTCAGCCTCCAATTTGAAATGATAAAGCCTGCCTGCTTGTGACTACTGCATTGCCGCTGGTTGCTTTCTTACTGCCTTTAGTAGCAAAATAAATGGATTTAGACTGGTTCATTTGTAAATCCACAACACATATATCCACCTCTCTCCAATTCTTGAAAGTTGGAGGTCCGGATGAAGCATGGGGAAGGTTTTCCAACAGCTAATTTAGAAAAGCTGCTTTTGGCTGCAGCTTTGTAGCAGTGTCCTGCCTTCAGAATCACTCAAGATCCAGATGAATTTCACCCTTACAGTATGATGCTACTACTGCAATATTCTCATTAAAGAATCCCAGATATTAAAAAAACCCACACAACCCTGTCCTGAATTGATTGAGTAAAACTGGAGAAATAACTCACCAGCTGTATTGCATGTGCAGAGATTCCAATCGTTAGCTCAGTTTGTCTCTGTGAAGAACATGTGGAATGCCTAGTCTTTAAGTAAAGAAGGAATATGAGAGAGAGAGAAAAAAAGGTAAATAGATCATTTTAATGAAAACAGTGTTTTGTATGTGGATTAAGGAGGTGATTTAGCACCTCAGAAGCCTGACGCATAGTGTTAGATTTTAAAAAAAGCACAATTGTATTTGCATGACTGTGCCTATTAATGTTACAGATTATCTAAGAGATTGCAATTCTTTAATTACATTCCTTTGTGTATTTCAAAGCACTTTTGCATGGAATAATTTCACTCATTCCCTGATGAACTGTTAAATGATTCCCTTGTTGCTTACGTGGAGTTTTCCCACAGCAGTGAAGGAGGAAAAATAATTTTAAAGGCAAGTGTAATTGCAAAACTAGTAAGTGTTGCTAGGGGAATATGGGTGGGGGCAATGCTATTGTTTTCTCTTTGGCAGACTGAAGACAGTAAGTCTCTTTAGTGTCCCTTTCTAAATCCTATAATTTTTGTATATGAGATTGATCCATAGTCTGTGGAAGTGAAAGATCCTCTTTCCATCAGAGGAAAATGCAAATGGTTGTCAAAGGCTGCTTCTGAACACTGTTAATTTGAGGAAGTGGAGGAATCTTCTTTTGAGGTGTTCTACTGAAATACTAGATATTGTAAAGCTCTGTAAAGGCAATGATGCTGGACAGGGAAAAGCCTTTGAGATACCTAGTGGTTTATATTTATTTATAGGAGCAAACCTCAAAACCTCTTAGAAGTCAGCCAGGAGTGCAGCTGGGAGGGAAAAAAAAGAATCATGTTTTTTTTTATTGGCTTAGGGCTCAGTTATTTAATGGTAGGCTACAAATTTCTAATAGCTGTTGCCCCTGCTGAGGTCAGCTGGAGAGGGGTACGAAAACACCAGGTTCAAGAAATGAGCAGTGGTGCTGGCTAAGGGCTCACTTTCTTTCTGCTAATCCTGTCTATTTTTTAAAGTTGGGAATGGAACGTGTAGTAATAGCAGTAAAAGACTGTTCTTGCTTTCCTATTGATATTAGAGCTAGAAGAGAACATTTGTTCTCCACATACTACCACCATCTTAGTGGCAGGCTACAGTTTTCTCTTAACTAATTCCCTTCAAGGTTTAAACACAGTAGATTATGCTGTTTTTCTGACACTCCATTTCTTTGTGCATGTTTCAAAATTTGAAACTAGTAAATATGATTTTTCTTTCTAAAGGAAGAGCTTCTGTGACTGCTGTTAGCATCCTGTTACCCTGCAATTGCTTTGTTCAGAGTATTTCACTGGGTAGCAGTAGCCCTTGTGTCCAAGCTAGCAGTCCTATGTTCCAGTGTTTATGGTCATTCTTCTCCCCCATTACATGTCACCCTTTTTCTTTTCCCCTTCCCCACAAAGTTCTGGTTCTCTTCTTCGGTTGTGCTTTTCTGTTAACTCTGAGGGTTGTAACATCACTTGTTGTGCAGGGCTTTTCATCTTCTTGAATTTTGCACGTTCTCACTGAGTGTGAGAGCTCAGAGGATGCTATCAGGCCTTGCTGTGTCTGAACCCTGTTCCCTTCAGGGCCTGACCCCCCACCCTCCACCTTCAGGCCCACCTCCTGTCCACATCCTTCCCCCATCTCTTCCCCAGGGAAGTGCCTGGTGCAAGGGTTTGGGGCTGTCCTGGTACTCCCTGGCTGTCCTGCTCCTGGCTGGGGCAGTGGGACAGCTCTGGTCTGCCAGGCCCTTCCATCACCCACCCAGGTGACTCCATAGTGTTCTTGGTGCCAAGCCCCAGGGTGCCACTGGCTCTTGCAGTGCTCTGACATTGAGCTTTGTGTAGCCTTTTTTTCCCCCAGATTTATTTTGAGTAGTATCTTGTTATTTCTATCATGTTCACAGCACGAAGGCATTGTTCACACATCCTAAGCTCAACTTTGCTTTGGGTTGAGTTCCTGTGTTTTCACAGCTCCTCCAGAAGTTTGTTTTCCTGTGCTTAGTCCTGAAGCACAAGCACAACCTGAAAACTGCTCCTGTTCTTTGCACTAAAATCTGCACAAAGCTTTCTGTTTCCCTGCCTCTTGCTTGAAAGCATCTCTGCTAGGTTTTTGTCCAGTGTGCAGGCCTCCTCCAGCTCCTATAATTGCATTTTATAACCTCTCATACCTGAAATAACTAAAAGCTCTTTAAAATGTCAAATGATCAGAGTCGAAGCCTGTCAGGAATGGAGCTTGTCAGAGACAAAGCTATCTTCTGATTGCCCTTTGCTTCTCTGGCTCCCAGTTCTTACCCATATGTAACGAAGCTCTGTTTAAATTATTGGCAGTAGCCTCTTATCTTTCTTCCCACTTCCCAGGAGGTTCAGTTCTGGCTGGGGGCTGAATCGCTCCATTCTCTTAAGGTGTTTTCTGTTTACTTTACCCACAGAACCATGTTTTACTCAGGAATTGCTTGCAGCCATGGAGATCAACATCAGCCTGGGCAATCCACGGAGTGAACCCATAATTCCAACTTTGCTCCTGGCTGAACACCTCCTTCCTCCTGGCTGCTTCTTCCCAGAGCATCCATAGAACATACAGCTCATTGCAATCCAATTGCTTGTGTTTAACAAGGACAGGCAGTTGCCAGGAAAGTTGGAAGATCTGCTAATAACAGACTGACCTTGAATTCTGCTACTTACCCTTGTATAGAGGGTACTTTTGTACCATCTCAACTCATTTCTCTTTCTGTTGCTTGAAAGTGAGCAGTCCTCTCACAGTTCTTAGCCCCAGGGCCTCAGTTCTCCAAGTAATGTCACTTTTACATGCATGTGGTTTCTTTGCTGGTTTTACATGCTACTTCACCAAGTAAGAGAAGGATCTTGACCAAGAACTCTTTCCCACAAGCTTCTCTGGGCTTCTGGGGGAGCAATATCTGGATCAGTCTGAGCATGAAAGCCCTTTCATATGCCTCTGATAAAAGGAGCCGGCAGATTAAGCTCTACAAGATCAAATGGGAGATAACACCTTCTATCAATCACTTTCCTTTTCCTAGAAACAGCAATTCATCTAACCTGTCTAGGGTTTCCTAAAGGCAGAAAGGTTGTAAGAGTCAGGGTCAGCTTCTGCCCAAATCTCAAGACAAAATATGAACAGTTTTTATAAATGTTTCGAAACTTGGTGTCTAACTCAGAAATGCTCTACTAGCTGTTCCTGTGTTGTGTGGTAGTTTTTATACATCTTTGCAATATTGTGACTGGGAGTTTTATTTTAAGAAATTTCCTGCCTTCACAAGCCAAGACTTTCAGAAGGCCAGTGTCCTGCTAGTTTAAGCCAGCACTGCCCTCTTCTGGAGATGACATCAGGCTTTCTTAAGCATCAGCTTCATGCAGGACCTGCCACTGAGTCAGCAAAACACTAATTCAACTTGTTTATGTTAACATAAAGCATGGGAGTAATTCTTCTGCTTAGGTGCTTGAGCACAGCAATGCATTGGACTGAAGCCATTATTAATCTGACATAATAGTTTCAGGGGAAACATTAGTGACTAAAATCACATGCATTTATGCCACATTGAACTTTGAATCTTCAATTTTGGCAGCAGCACCTTATTTGACCCCTGCCAGAGGGTCAAAAATTTCACTAGACTGTGATAATTTGTCCTCACTGAGCATCTGCTCTTCTGCTGCTTTACAACCTCTAATCTAATGTGTGTGAACGTTCCATAAGCCTCACTTCTTTCTGGCAAGGTCTCCTTCACAAAAGGCACTTTAGGTTGCTTAAGAAGGTGGCTGTGAATCTCAGCTGCCTTGTCAGGAGGAAGCCCAGGTGGCCACAGCATCTCTGCCTGTCTCAGGTGCATTGGGCATTTTCTGTAGAGCATTGCAGTGTTCTGGCCTCCTGGCCATGCCCTTGAGGGGCTCAGTGTGTCTGAGATGTGCTATGGACCTGGCAGTTGTCAGAAAGCAACGTGAGTTGCTCAGCTGAAGTCACAGCTGACACCTTGTGTAGGTGGTATGTGTGAGGGCCTTGAATTTTCAGTTATCTGTCTCATTTCACAGCCTTTCTGTGAGCAGTTTATCTTATGGGCTGTGATGTGCTCAAGTGGTTGTAGAGGCTAAGAAGCAGAGCTAGATTAACTTTGTGACTGTCACTAAGCCCAGATTTCACTTTAAATATTTTATGTGGTGCATTTGCAGCCCAGAGAAATTTGTACCTTCCTGACAGTATTGAGTTTTCTGAAAAATACGACATGGGAAAAGAAGAAGGAAACCCCAAACCAAACCTCATTTAAGTACAATGAAAAAGTACAGTGTCATATCACTCTCCAGCAATTTCAGACAAGAATTACTGCTTTTCAAGAATCAATGACAAATGTTGTTACATTATCCTTGCAACATCTAATGTCTGTTGTAATGACAGAGCCACGCTAAGTGACTCACACCAAGTCATTCAGTACCTCATCTATAATTCAGGATACCTGATGTCTAATTGCATCAGACAATGTGGTTGGTTTTGGTATGATTGTCTACTGGGATTGCTAAGCAAATAAAAACTAAACTTTGTTCAATAGAGTTTGAATTAGATATTTTGCATCCTTTCTTTGTTGAAATTCCTAAACTTTTACATTACAAGGAGAAAAAAAAAGGGAGAAAGAATGGACTAAATGATCTTTTAAATGTTATTACGCCATTGGCATAGGAAAACACTGTATAGAAGACTTTATTAGTTTTACTTCCTGATTGGTAACGTGGTAATTCTGAGGAATTATGTTGAAAGTGGAGATTTATCCAAACCAGGGCTCTAGGTTCTGAATATTTCAAACACTTTCACTAACTAGCACTTCTTGTCCTGCAAGACCTTGGCACTCTGATCTCTACCCATCAAGATGGACACATTTCTAAGAGAGAAGAGTCTTTCATGATATGTTTTGAACGTGTACAGCCCAAGGTGATTACTTGTTGATTTTCCCATGGACAACAAATCATTGTCTTTTTATTAGCTGTTGTGTGAAAAGATATGTACAAGGCTTCTCACGTTCACTGACAGAAATCTACTGCCAGGGTAAATTAGGAGGAACTCAGTCAAAAGCTATGAAGCTCAACTGGTGTGACACTGCTTTAAAGAACTGATTTAAGGTCAATTGGAATTAATGGGACTGTTCCCATTGACTTCCACGTGCTTTGAAGTGTGTAATGTGTAATACATAATAAGTAATGGGCTTGTGGACTAATGGTGGTGGCTAGAAGAAATGCTCAGAGATTAAGTTTAGAATGCGGAGAACATTCTAAATATTCATATTATTCTGGGTATATATTCTTCATATATAAATTATTCATATTCTTCTGGGTTGTTCTTCTTTGTCACAGCTCTTTGAGTCAATAATCTGCGTTCACTTCTGCTCCAGTTCAGCCTCTCTGATACCTTCAGAACTCCACTGAATCAGTAATTTCCCACCATTCTTGGTAACATTGATTAGTTTGACTTATGTTTTAGTGGCTTTGTTGACAATGCTTCAATTAAAACTACTGAAAAACCCATATAAATTGTACCCAAGTATGTTTTATGTGGAACTAGTTATACTGGATATAATTAGGAAGCCATTTCTTACAGGAGGTTCAACCATATTTTCAGTGGAATTTTCAGCATGCAGAGATTTGAAAAAGCTATGAGCATGCACAAGCAGTCAAGGACAATCCTAATAAGCACATAAAGACTTGTTGTTGGGGTACCTGCAAGATCAACACATTTTGAAGGAATATAATGTCTTTCAGGATTGGAGGTCTCTCTTTTTTTTGTAGCTTTCCTTAACGGTGGGTAATGTGGAAAAAAAAGTCTACAACAACCTTCAGTAAAAAAATGGCTGCCCAGCTCTGAGCTAAGGGAGATTTTTTGAAATACAAGAGCAAGTAGATGCTTCACAGAGCTTGAGTTCTGCATGATGCAGCTTTTGTTGTGATTTGTCATTGTCGCAAGTGCATTTTTCTTTTCATCTGTCAGAATAGCACTAATGTCTCCTGCCGTACCATCTTAGAAGATAAGTTTTCTGACTCCCCTGTGGTGTATTATATAATACAGGCAAAAATGTCCATGTTTTAAAAATTATATTTGGCCTTGGTTTCATAGTGTTTCATACAGATTTTATAATATTTCTGTGGTTATTACAAGCAGGTAATTACTATGGAAATTATAGACTGTGCTCAAGTGTTTGGAATGAGAAATTATAGATAATTTCTGGTATGCTGGTCCAGTTTCTATGGTAATCTCAATAAGTGTGAATTAATT
Source organism: Calypte anna (assembly GCF_003957555.1). Taxonomy (NCBI): domain Eukaryota; kingdom Metazoa; phylum Chordata; class Aves; order Apodiformes; family Trochilidae; genus Calypte; species Calypte anna. The sequence continues at coordinate 70,254,291 of NC_044245.1, forward strand.
GCCTGTTGTTGCCATGGTTCTTTATGGTAATTCCAGGTTCTTAATGTTTGAAATATACCAGGTTATATTTTATGTGTGTCTTTAGTACTTGTTAACATACCTTTTAGGACATTTCAAAGATTACCATCATCTCATTTCCCCTGTTTTTGACTATCTGACTATGTTAACATGAAGAGTTGGAAGATAATCTTTAAGAAAATCCCTCTAACCACGTAAGCTTTTACTTCCAGTCCAAGAAGAAGTCTGTTAAGGCAAATTTCCCATTACTACTTTAAGGTTCTGTTTGGAGCCCATACCCTTTCTTGTGCAGCAGTAATTGGCAGGCCATTGTTTTTGATTTACCTTTCTCTTATGCTGTTGTTAACAGATGGAGCTGCTGCCAGCTTTAAAAATGTCCTGGGCAAAGTATTGACCAATCAGCACAAAAGCAACATTCAGATCCTTCTAAATAGGGGGAAAAAAAAGCTGAAAAAAAGAAAACACCGAAAAATAAAAACATTCACACCGAGAGACAATTATTCTCCCACTAGTGTTAACCTCATGTGTGATGGATCTAAACTGATGGACAAAGAATCACTACACCCTAAACGAAGTGATACAGCAGCGAAAAGTTGCAGAGGTCTTTCTTAGGGGTCAATCAGTCAAAACAAGTTCATGGGGAATGTAAGGTATCATCAAGGGATGAAATTTATACTCGTTTTTGTCTTTGGCAATGTAGTAGGTAGGTATGTGCTATCTAAATTACATGAAATGCAGACTGCTGTCCAACTGCATTAACTCTAAGGTCTGTGAGCTTCTAAACATTCAGGCTCTGCTTTGCTTGTTGTTTAAATGAAGTTTTGTAAAAAAACTAGCTATCTAAGCATCTGTCTTTCCCATGATAGATAGATGATTATGGATCTGTCGTATTAGTCATCATTAGTTACACACAACTCCTAAATTAATTGCTATTCAGAATGCAAAGTCAAGTGTTCAGGAAATGCCAGTTGAGTTTATAAATGACAGGCTTAAGGTATTTGCTTGTTCAGGCTTAACTCAATCCCCTTGTGCATGAGCTTTGTGATCCAGCCCTTGATTACATGATCACAAACTGTTTTTCCCACATTCGGTGCCAAGATGACCAGTGCTGTCTTCATAAGCCACCTAATTGATAGTTTGCACTTAGGCTTTCTTAGTGGGTGGTGCCAATATTATTTATGATATTCCAATCAGACACTGTGTTAAAATATCAGCTACCTACAATGAGAGCGAGGACACCCATCACCAGACAATTTTCAGAAAAATGACATTTGAGGGAGAGAGAGGAAAAGTGAGAAAGTTGAGAAATTCACTTTCGTGATCTTTCTACATCCCTATTATTTTGAAAAATTCAGGGCAAGGGAAAAATTAAAAATGTAAAAAAAAAAAAAAAAGGGAAAACATTTCAGCATTTTGTAAATACTCAGACTGTCTTCACACTTCAACACAAGCCTGTGAATTGTTTTTGCTTGAGCATTTTTTCAGATGCTATCTTGAAAACAAACAAGAAACCTCAGAGAAATGTCAAAATAGGTGAATAACACAAAAATCATATGAGGTAGTTGTCTTAGATTTAACAACATGGTTTGAATTTACCTGAAGTAAGATGTGTTGATGCTTGTCATTGTCTGGAAATACTGTTTTGACGGGGTCTTAAGCAGTTTTTTGTCGGATTCCTTGTTTTTGCTGGTTGTTAAAAAATCAATTATTTTTGCAATAAAATGTGAGAGTAACTGATAGCAGTGGTAGCTTCTCCATTAATCAAAATTAAATGTGAACTGATCTTATCACTGGGCATAAGTATTTATTGATGGGAAATAGCTCATCTCAGGGTAGGAGAGCAGTACAACTTTGCTAACAAAGGTACAAAAAAATCCAAAGATGAAATTAGATAAGTTTTATCTTGAAGTAAAAGGCAATTGCTTGGCAGTGAGCCTTAGAAAGCTGCCATGACAAGTGTTAGATTCACTGTTCATTGTGACTTTTCCAAGTGAAGCTGTGCTTTGGTTTTTTTTTTGGTTTTTTTTTGTTTGTTTTTTTTTTGTTTGGTTTTTTTTTGTTTTTTTAATGTGAGTTTAAATAATTTCTGAGGAAAAGAGTATCAAGCTAGTTCACATATTTGGGATGCAGGGGCTCTGGGAAGTTTAGTATTTTGCTATCTCCTGTATTTTTCCTTTTCTTCTCGGGTCTTGAGGACAATGTGTTGCCTGCATTAACTTCAACATAATCTTAAAATACATCACTCTCCTTTGAGAGTGATTCAGATAATTGTTTCTGTTTTGAGACATCAGCTCTGCTTGCACTGATCTGGAAGGATTTTTGTTTTCTCAATGGAAGGCTAACTCTCTCCTCCTTCATTTCCTTTCCTCCTGAAGCATCTGGAAGACTGGAGAGGTTGAGACAGAGAGTGCTGTTCCTAAGCACTCTGGCTGATGTGCCTTGCTTGCCTACTTGAGGCTACACAGATCATAATGTTTTGGGCAAGATATAACTTCTCTGGGTCAGATGGGCTGACATCTTGCAAGTTTTAATCTTTCCTCCACGTGCTTAGTTTTACAGGGTCATCTAGTGGAAATCTCAAGCACAAGCAGCACACTTCACTTGTGCTTTCACAGTAGTGTCTTTGGACTGAAAAACATCCCTCTAGCTAAGATATTTAGCTTTGGTGCATGTGCTGCTACAATGCAGTAGAGAACATTGCAGTTTTCTTTTGCCTTCAGCACTGTGAAACTCTGCATTGAATAGCATTAGGGGAAGATGAGGAAAATACCTTTCCAGAGGGTTTCAGAGATATTTGCTAACAACAAGGCTTGATAAACTTCCTTTTGGGTGAAGGCAAGAATGCTTCAGTGACTGGAGTCTTTTATCCCTCTTTTTCTCTCCTTGCTCCTTCTCCTCAAATTTGTCTTAAAGGGGGCTGATGAATGCTTGGTGTACAATATGGCAAATCAAGAAACTGAGCCATGGGAGAGATTTATGAATTGAAGCTGAGAGACTGTCTCCTGGCATCCTGTGAGGAACCTGTGTTACAAGCCCTCCATGGTGTCGCTGTTCTTTCTGATGCTCTTTCTGATGTTTCATTCAAAAAGATGATAATATTTTGAAATTATCACCAGCTGAGGAATTTGCCTGAGCAGTACTGATATATACTTGCAGCCCACAGCATGCTCTTCAAGTTCTTCTGTGTTTCTACATCCTTTGAGTATTTTAACGTAAGAGATGCGTTAAACATGGTGGTGAAAGGATCTTCTTATTTATTCTTTGTTTCTTGACTCCTAGATGTCTGCTCTAAACTTTCCTTCATCGCCCATCCTAAAAGATTACACAAATGAATAGATATTTTGACATTATATCCTATAATGACACATCAATTTATCACAAGGGCTTACAACATATGTTGCTTCTGCTGATATAATAAGGTGTAATGAAGACAGACAAATAGAAATTTTCCTGTTTGTATAAGCAAGTTATATATTATCTTAAGTTATTTAAGAGAAGGAGTGCTCCAAAAAGAATTGGTGAGGCTAAAAGGAAAAGGCCAGAGTGAGAGATTTCGTGCAGTTTGACTTGATGTTTTTATTCCTGAAGAGCAGCTGATGGAAGATGAATGCAATCAACATTTTCCAAACTGCCACTGCAGCTCTTATCTTCTATGTTGTGGGATTCTGATTGTTACCCTGTAAACAGACAGATGCCTGGGAGGCACCTTCTCTGCTGAGTGAATTTAGAAGACCTGTAAATCTGTTAAGGAAAGATCACGATCATGGTTGACCTCCATGTATTGTCTGGGAGCATTTATGAGGCTACCACATTTATGAGTATCAACCACATCTGCCAGATGGGATGAGACTGCAGAAATTCATTCCTGTACCCACCTCTCTTCTGTAAAAGAATTGTTCTGGTCCTGGCTGCTCCTTTTGATTATCTTTGAATATAACTAACATACATAGTCCTAACAGTCACTTACAAAGTCCTAACTTTGTAAGAAAAGAAAATGGTTATTTGCCATCACTATAAAAAGAAAGCAAACCACAAATCTTGTACCTGATTTCATGTTTAAATTTGTCTTCAGCTACTGATCAGTATTCTACCTTTCTCTTCCCTTTGAAGGGTTTACCAACATATTCTCTTTAGGATGCCTCTTCCTCACCATTGCAATTGCTCCTTGATTTGTTATTAAAGGCATTGCACTCATTGCCCTTGTCCCTGTATAGCTCTCAGGTTTTTTAATAGGTCTATTTCTCACACCCATTTTTCACCATCCTTCAAGATAAACAGCAAAAAAACTGCATATGTTTGTCTGGGATTAGTATAAAGTGCATGAAATACTGAGGCAATGCCACTTTTCCTTTTAAGGATTCTATTCTTTATAGAATCTCATCAACTGCTTTTATTGCAGCATGGGAGTCTGCATGGAATTCTTTGTTTGATGTGGCAATGAGATTTTTCCCCCCCTGTCCTTACAATTGTGTAAGGCATAGATTGTTCTGACAGGAGGGCATGGCACTCTATTTTATTTTATTGTGCCACTTACCAAATTTTATATGCAGTGACTAGTTTATATTTATTTCTGAATGACTGATAAAAGCATTTGTAAGTAGAGATTGTTAAGAGTACACTCAGACCAAAAATACTGTAAATGTGATCTTCTCTGCAGGGTGGGAGAGACCTTCTCTCTCTCTTGAATCTGCAACTCAAAAGCTGTGAACCCTTGGGAGCTCATTAATTGGGACTGTAAAGTACCTATAAAACCTCACAAGTTTGTTTCAAATTTGCATTGTAAACAATTACTGTATCACTACACTTTATTGCTTTGTCTTTTAAAAAAGAACAAATGCATTTAGCTTTGATAATTGCTAATGATTTCAAAATCTAATACTTAGAGGAAACCGAGTCAAACGAAAATCGTGACACAATGCCCGAACCTTAAGAACTGTATACCCTTTGATTCCTAATCTTGGTGCCCATTTCTTTGTCTCTCTTGTCTCTATTTTCTACTTCAGACATAATTTAGCTAGAAATTTCTGCATGTGCTTTAATCATCTGTCGTCAAAGAGAAGATTCTCTGTGATCTCCTCTGGCAGCTTCATGGCAGTTGGAATAGGGAACACAGGATTTGCAAAGGAATTTCCCAAGCACAGATACGTGGCTAAACAGAGCAGGAGAACTGCAGGTCCACGGAAATCAATACCTATCTGGATGTATTGTTCTCTTCATCCTCCTGAAACAATGCTTCCTGACATTTAATGGATTAAGTCGGTGTCCTTCAGTTCTTTGTCTGATAGTTCACTTCTTTTAATGTTCACCTAACAGTAAGTGCTACCTTCCCTATTTTTCATCATTTTCTGGATAGTTTGTATGCCTTGAATCACTCTGGGATTGCTATGGCAAAAAGTCATAAAAAGTCAATGACTGTCACAACAGCTGGCTGTTTGCTGGGATAATACAGTTCCAGTTCAGTGACCCCAGGAGGACCCCATTTAGCTTTCTGGACAGGGTTTATTCTTGTTTTTAAGCTTAGAGTCTAAGTGCTGCTGAAGGTTGAAATGGGAGTATTGCTGAATTTACTTGAATAAGAACTGTATTCCAAGAGTGTACATACCCATGGGCTATTAGAAAGTTATAAAGAGTTAATTTTTAATGAAAATCCTAAAAGAAAACATTCTGATTACTATTTATATACTATATTGATGATGTAATCTGATATACTGCAGACTGTCACAGGTGTTTTTCCTAGACACATCAATCAAATATTTGGTATTAAATTCAGAAATGACAATTGTTTTCCAAAGGCCAGCAGTTACAATGGTTCAGTGGAGTCTTCTGTCTCTTGTGGCCTTGCAGTCACTTAGATAATGCATATCTGAGGTATCTTAGGCTCAGGCTTATCAGAAAACTGTACTTTGACTGTAGAGCAACGGTAAAAAATACTGAAAAAACAGTTCATTCTTAATAAAGACAAATGAGTGAAATACATCTGCACTCCCAAAAACCTATGCAAAACTGTGGTGTAAAAGAACCTCCCCAGGCTGGTGGAGAATTGTGGGCCATGGGCTACCATCACTTTGAAGCAGAGTTTGCAGTGATGCTGATGGAGATCCCATGTTTATCTGGAGGGCAGACACATAGTCCTGTAAAACAGCTGCTTGGAGGGACACCATGCTGGCAGTGTCTCTGTGTAGCTCTCCAGCATTGTGTCATGATCTGGGGAGATGGAAAGGAGCAACAAAGAGGTTGCACAGAGGTGGAAGATGAGAAACAAGGGAAAAGGTCACACTGAAGGTAGAAATGAGAGAGTGTTTTAATAACTTTTCTCAAGACAGAAATTTTCTGTAATATCTGACTAACCATGGGTAGGCCTGGAAAACACTTGTGGAGCCTTGGAATCAGAAATGAGAGTGCCTATGGGTGAAAACTCTGCACTTCTCTTCTGAGAGTGAGCAAAATCTGTAAGAATTATTAGATAAAGTGGACAGACTCTGTAAGTGCATGGAGGCAGGACCTGGTTGAAGACCTGATTGATTCTGTAGTGCCAGGCCCAATGGGTTCTATCACTGCATGGGGGCACAAATCTGCATTGTCCATTCTCAGGATTCCCTCTATAATTATGGTTATTCACAGTGTATGTTCACGGCTCATAAGTGGAAGGGTGTCACAGAGCAAAACCACTAACTGCTGAAGATGGAAATACAACTGACAGCAATTTATTCCACAAACAGGTATCTGTATAGTTTATGGGCTAATATATGTCACAGGAGTTGGCCCACACTTACTTACAAGATAGGAAAGAACCAAGTGGGAGCAACATCGCTGCAAGAGTCACCTAAAAGCTTTTAGGTTTCAGGCAGACAGGAGGATCTGGTAGCATTCTCACTCACCTGTTTAAAGTGAGGTTTCTCAAGCTCGAGGAGTCTCCATGATAGGTGTCCCTACTGTGAAGAGGATCTGGTGTGGCAGATATGCTGCTCCAAGGAGGACTCAAAATGTCCTTCAGTGGGGCTCCATTTATACCCAAGTTGTATGGGGACTTGTGGTCAGTTCTGCTTGGCTGAGGGTCTGAGTGTCCTCACCCTTCACCCAAGGTGCCCACTTGCCTGTTTTTTTGTCAGGGCAGGTGTATCTGCCACAGATGGGCTTTGGGGAGCACATCTATGAGTGAGAGAGAAGAGGGACATGAGTGTCCATCATGCATTGAGGGGATCTGCTCAGAAGATAACCCAGCTAATTTAGGGGTTTCCAGAAAGGTGAATGTTCTTCCATCGAGGAGGATGGCGTACTGGGACCTAGTTATGGGAGAAATACAGGGGATGATGTTGACTGTGGTAGTGGGCAAGTATAGCAGGTCACTGGAGCTGCAGTTTGTGAGCTGAGAGAGGGGGTAGGATAAGCAGAAAACCCTAGTTTGTCTTTTCAAAATATGAAGAAAATGATGGCCTTTCACCATGGCCTCTTTCCATGTGCTTTACAGATAAGGTGTTGCAGCAAAAAAACGCTGAAGAATTCAGCATTTTTTTATTCTGTCTTCCAATATTTTATGAGATGGTGTTTATGAGGTAATATGACTTCACACTTTTACACAGTCAAGTGGTGTATGCAATAAATACTGTGTTGAATATGATTATAGGTGTTGTGGCATGGCAGATACATGAGAAATGTTCTTGTCATGTAAGCACTGATAGAGGGAGAATTTATTATAGTAAAGTTAGTTATTGGTTCCTAGGAAGGAGTGAAAGCACAATTACTAACCACTGTTCCTCTCACGAAAATGGATTTTCCTGCCTATCTTGTGTGAGTGTTCTTATGTGATATTATAGATTTTAAAATATCATCCAAGGAATAAAATGACAGGGATATGAACAATTCGCATTTAATCCAAAATTCTTGATATAAAGTCAGTGACTCATGTTTGATTTTCTGAGATTTGTGCTTTCCTTGGACTACCATTTTTTTTCCCCTCAGTGAGATTACATCAAAAACATGTACTAGAAGTATTAAATATTGAGATAAGGATGGTGGTTATTGCACCATCATGTGCCAATAGCATAAAGGCTAATGACAAACTGAATTACTGGAAACCTTGCTGAGGCTGAAGAATGCTAAATGAAAGACGGAATGGGAAAAAACAGATGGACTAAAATTTTATTTCAGTAAATAATTTTTCCTAACATCGTTTTTGCATTTAAAATCTGGATTCTGTTGATCAGCATTGTCACTCATCTTCTACTGGTAGGAGAAGGTGGCGGGTCTCTTGGATTTTTGTTCTCTGGAAGGAAGCTGACTGAGCTGTAGGGAGACCAGTGGAGTCTCTGGCCTCAAATAATGGGCTGAAGGAAGCAATACAAGGTGGGGCACTCTGAAAAGAAGCCAGGTCTTCTGCGACAGCGTGTGTTCCCAGTGTTTATGCACTGTACTAGTAATTTCATTTCAAGCCTTTTATCATTCTCTGATGCTACATTTCTAAGGCTTTTGCCCTTCTCAATGCTCTTTCATGATGATCCATATAGTGAAAACACTTCTTCTAGGGTACTAAGGTCCAGCAAATATGAACCTGAGAGGCCAGCAACATCTTCCATCCTTCTGTGGATGGTGTCCTTGGGTAGTTAGAAGGGAGCCCTTCCAGTTAATTTAATATTTTAACAGAGTTTTTACCCCTTAGGCAACTACAAAGAGGTAGCTTTGTGTATTTGTCTGTCTAGTTCCAGGTTCTCAAAGGTGATTTCCATGAAGGGAGGGAATGGGTACATCCAGACCTCGTTATATTTCTTTAAGAACAAGGCAACTGAGTTGAAGAGAAGGCTCTCTTCTAACATTGTACTACTGAAGAACTAATGAGTACAGCACAGTCATCCCAGGAATATAGATCAACTTATTGAAGCAGGTGATAACTTTCTTTATAACTTTCTTGTTCTCCAACAGAATTTTAACCCCTGCTAAGCTTGTTCAATATTTTGGCTGTTTGCTCCAGCAACTCTTTAAGCTCAAAGAGGTCTGGCTGTGGTTTCTTTGCAGAAGAAAAAAAGTTATTATTTTTTCATTTTAACCTATTTTTATTTTGACAGCACCATATATCCTGCAGTGAAGTGACTGGACACCATTTTCTGTGAGCACGAGGACATCTTTCAAGTAGAGGGGATTATATTATCCATTTCTTACTGACTGCAGACTGAGACCTAAAGATTAAAGCCAGCACCATCAAATGGAAATCCAGCAGCAGAGACAGAGATTGGATACTGTTCTTCAGGTTTGCTTTCAGTTTCTCTAGCTATGAAATCTTTTTGCTCTTTCTCCAGTTTCCTGCCTCCTTGCTGTTAAGTCTTCCTATGTCAGTAACAGATAACCTTGGGTCTTACAGAAAAATGCTTTTTCCACCACAAAAGCACATTTCATCTCCAGAACAGAGTTATTCTGTAAAATGAAAAGAAAAAATGTGCATTGGGTAGGTTACAACCAAGGAAGATTCCAACTAGTGACTACTGTGCGTGGAAGCCTTGTGGGATGTGGGACACTGCAGACATTTCAGGAAGCAGCAATCAGCACGTTTGCGAGGAGTGTTGTGTACTATCCTCACATGAACTGTTGGCTGTAGGAATAAGATAATTAAATAGAATAGTGAGAGTTTTGAAATGGCAGAAAATACAGGCAGAAACCTGTCAGCTAAATGGCTGGCACAAGGCTGTGGTGAGAGATTCAAGAGGGACTGCTAGGAAGGCTTAGCTGTGCATCAAGAATGTACCCAGAAAAGATGCCTACAGTATGCATCCATATAAAAGCAAAGGAAATCTTAATGGTGTATCACTGAAAACTGATGTGGAACATAGGAGCTTAGAAATGTACAAAACTATAAAATGAGTGCAGCTGGAAAGCAGATGCTCTGCTTCCTTTTGAAGCAGGAAACAGAATTAGGCAATTGCAGGGGAAGTTGAGGAATGCCCCTGCAAGATTTCTGTAGTTCCTTTGTGTAGGCTTGCATTACTCAACCCCTGGGACATCTGTAGGAGATTGGGGGTAGCACAGTTGCTGAAACACAAGCATGTTCTCAGACCTTTGAAAACTGACTGTGACAGGACAATAGTAATAGACTCAATGACTTTGCAATTCCCTGCAGTCATTTGAGGGATGCAGAATTCTCCATACGTGTTGTGGGAGTACATATGCTGAAGGTGGAAAAGCTTCCTTACCAAGGGATGGAGAACAAATGCACTCACAGAATTATAAAATATTTTTGGTTGAAAAAGACCTGTAAGATCATCAGGTTAACTCAGCCTGCTGTCAAGTCCACCACTAAACCATGTCTCTAAGCACTGTGTCTACGCATCTTTTAAGTATCTCTAGGGATGGTGACACTTATGATGATGTCTCATGTCCACGTTACATTGATGTTGATATAGACTAAAAAGGTGCAGCTGCTAGATTCTCAGGTGCTTTGCAGGACTGAAAGCAAACTGCAGCACTTTCACAGACATACACATGATTTTCCCTCCTTGTGTTTGGTTACTATGCAAAAGGATGAGATCTTACAGTCCTTCTGATGTGAAGTTTAGCTTGGCACAGCTCCTTACTAGATCTTGCTGAAGAAAACTTTTAAAAATACAGCTTTTAGTCTGAAACTTATCCTTTACTGTCTCTCTTTCTCTCACGCATGTCTATCCTACAAGCATATATATAACTTTGGATATGGCTTCGAATTCCTATTCTTCCTGTTCAGAGCACATAGGTAGCTTCTGCAGTTGGTTACTATGGTTTTGTAGGTCACCTTGTAATGAGATGATGTAAAACCATTTTGCTTATTTCCCTCTCACTGAGAGAAATTTAGCTGATTCTTTTGCATTATGAGGTCAACACGTAACACTAGCCAAACCCATACATTGGTACAAGTAATGTTCTGAAACACTGCCATCTTTTGGTCACTGAAAAATGTGTTCTATGATTTTTGAAATCCTTATAGATGTCCTCAATGATTTTATCCTATGCAGCAGCACGTTACATTAAGGAGCACGGAGAATCATATCTCTGTATTTTGGTGACAGTTTCAATGCTTGGAAAGAGATGAATTATTTTCCTTCCTTCCCCTATCCAGGAAAAATACATTCCTTAGGAAAAAGGGAGAATGAACTACACACCGCAGAGTTTTCTGATGCTCTGTTGAAAGCTTACCCTGTCTGTCAAGGATGGCTTTATGATCCCTGTATTGGGATCCTTTAGGACCAGGTTGCCCAGGGAGGTGCTCAAAGCTCCATCCCTGGAAATTCTTAAGGCCAGGCTGGATGTGGATCAGAGCAACCTGGTCAAGTGGGAGGTGTCCCAGCTCATGGCAGGGGGGTTGGACCTAGATGGCTTTAAGGTCCCTTCCAACCCTGACAGTTCTATGATTCTATGCTTTAGTGGGTATGATAATACAGATATTGATAAATACTTAAAAAAAATTATTTTATTGTTTTAGTTTATTGGGGTGGGGGAGGTGTTGACATTTGGACACAGTGATCTTAGAAATCTTTTCCAACTGTGACAATTCTGTGATTCTGTGATTGTAAAGTAGGACTATTCTCAGGAAAAAAGGGTTTAAGATATTGAAGGTTATATTGGCTGAGCTTGACTTTCTTTTCTCCTGTACACCTTTTTATGTGGATTTAACTGTATTACTGAAGATTTACATCAGTGCAAGGAAAGACAGAATTAGGGTCTCTGATGCAGATGCTACATGCTTTGATAGCATCTTTCTAGCGGCAGACTGACTTATGTGAAAGAGGAATTAAATGCCCAGAGTTACTAATGGATGCTTATTGATATACAATTGTACAAGAATACAAGTTAGTACAATTTTTCTTGGCAAAGAGACAGAAGAAATTGTCACATTAAATTAGTAGGATCTATTTTAATTTTCTCTTTCTGACATCCTGCTATTGATCTGGTCCAAGTGCCTTTATTCAATAATTCCACTAAATGAATACCAAACAGTCAGTAACCTAAATAGCATTTATTTATCAATACAATTTTTAAGACATTTAACTTTCAGGACACAGCTTATTTATGAAAATGTGCAATCAAAAAAAGCCCACAACACAAAAGTGTATTTTAGCAGATAGACTGGCCAGGAATCAGCTGTAGCCTAGAAATATTGTTTTCAGTAGCAGCCAGGCTGTGGCTTTTCAGCAGTAGTACTGCCAGACACTTATTGTCTTTCAGACAGGATCTAGCTCCTTGATCCTGTTGTGCAATAGATAAAAAGTAAATAGTTGTCATGTGGAGGAAGGAGACTGTTACCTTATGACAATGTTCCAGTCTGATGAGATTATCATTACCCAAAGAAGTAATTAGAAATGAAAATGTCATTTGTGAAGTTGTTTGCAGTAAAAAAAATTGAGTGATGTGAAGAGTTTCTGAGTGGGGTGACATCATATTTAAATCTTCCATGATGAAGAAAAGATTTATGTGGTATCTCCACATGTGGTTTGACTACAATATCAGAAAAGCTTTAGTATGTCTATTTTATTGCATTATATATGTTTGGAAAATGTTATGTTTTCACTGTAGTATCTACTTTGAAGGGGAAGCAAATCTGAACTCGCAGTAATTTGTGCCACTGTGTTGTGTGAATTTGTGGGGAAGGGAATGATGGGAAGTCAGTTCTTCTCCTAGCCTGCTTAATTTTATTTTGTGAGATAATGCTGGGTCTGCTTCAACACCTCCAGCAGAACCCTTTGGCAATGGCACTTCTATTCACTTCCTGAGCACCTATGTCTCTGTTCCCGCAATTTCTAAAAGCAGTGACAGCATTTCAGGGGTTGCTGTGTCTGTGTTTGCATGTGTATGTGAATATAATTATTATGGGGTTTTGCACAATTAGTAAGAAATTACTCCAGGTCCAATGTATCACTATTTTGCTGGCCAAATTTCTCTGTGGCTGTATAGAATTGTGGATATGCATGGCTCATATAATAATAATAATGTAATAATAATTACTGTTTTCCCCCAAATTTATGGAACCTCATCTAGTCAAAGAATTATTAGTGTGTCAGTATTGATGATATCCAGAAAGCTGGCCATTAAATATTCACTGATAGGCTGCCTATTGTACAGAATTGTATGTGAGGAAGGGAATATTTGGATGAAGACATGGAACAGTAAAGAAAAACTTTAGCAGAGTTCAAGGAAATGTAGTCTCTTTTGTGTAATTCACATACTTTCTCACACATTACTGTGCCCAGCATACTTCAGAAGGAAAAGCTCTAGCCAGTCAGCAAGACACCAGAAGCCACTATAAGAAGAACTAAACTACAAAGTTTAAGACTAATTAGCTCTTCTGTTACCTTGGTAGTGCTAATTCATTTAAATGGATTTGATGGAGCATAGTTTGATCAAACACGGATCAGAGAGAGGCAGTCGTTGACGGTGGCTGATGGGAAAACAGACGTCAGGAGATTTGTTCCTTTCTTCCCCCATCCTGTTGGCTCTCTGAGAATTACTGTTTGTAATGATACCAGGCTTCAGAAGAGGCTTGCTGCAGTAGCTAACTTATGATCCTGATTAATTTTCTATAACTCAGTAAACTGTAAATAAATGGATTAAAGAGCCATTTGATCTTCAAGCAGAGGTTTAAAGGGGCTTTGATGACTAAGTACCTGGGGGAATACAAAGGATTATCATGGATAATTGATTAAAGAAGAGAGGACATTAAATTGATGTATACGTGAATACATATAATCTACAGCTTGTGAATGTGAATCCTGTGTGCCTGCATGCATCTGTGTAAATGCAGTCACATATAGGAGGGAGCAGAGTGGGTTTATAGGAGTGTACATGTTGCATTTACTTTGTCTTCTTTCTAATTAGGAAATGAGAGACGAGGCATTACTCCGTTAAACCATAATTGAGTTTGGAAACACAGCAGCATGGAGCTGAACTCCATTAGTAAAAGTCTGAATGTAAGGGGCAGCACCATAACTATAAGCTTGTGTGAGCTGAAGCATTCCGTGGTGACTGAGAAGGTAAGAGAAGTGGTGTAAACATTAAAATATGTTAGAAACCATCTCCCCATACATTAGAACACAAGAAAGTATCCTTCCTCTTGCTGTCTTCTGCAGTGTGTCTTAGCTTGGGTACCAACACCTCTTTATGCTATTGGTATGAGCTCAAAAAGAGGACTCCAAGGAAAGCTTAAAAACATATAGGATAAATAGTAAGGGGATGAAGAGATCAAACTGCCCCCTCCAGGTTTCTTAATCAAAGAACCTAAAGATTTCTCAGCTTCAAAAAGATTGAATTTTAAAGGCTCACATGGCTAGAAGTGAAAATAATGTAAGGTAACCCTGAGACTAGTTTTGTGACCTCTTCAGATTTAACAACTGGCTCTCCTGCTTTAAGCTGGATTTCAGCCTGCAGTACACTAAGTAAACAGAGCTGTATAAACCTGCCAAAAATAAATAGTGTAATGGAAACAAGAAGTCAGTCTTAACCTTAGTTTTGTGAAGGCTAACTTAAAGGAACTGAGGCAAAACTACATGTTGTTTACTCTCAATTTCTTTCTTACTCTTGGATGAAATATGTTTAATTAGAGATTTATTTTTCTTTCCCTTCATTTTGGTAAAGATTTTGTGGAATAGGGAAGAGTGAATATGGCTCAAGGTAGGGAAGAGGGAAATGATGGTTGTACCTAGCTGCAGTCACTCTGTTTCACCTCTGATGGTAACTTTTAGTTTTGTAGTTCAAATGATAACTTCACAAATAATATGAAAGCAAAGTGATGTAAAACAGTTCATTCTTTGCTTTTGCTCCTGTCCTGTATATATCCTGTATATATTCCCTGCTCAGCCATCATTGCTCTTTACAATTAAGTAGAGAGAGAAGGATTTATTTTGCACTAGGGCTTTGGGAAATCTAGAAAGCAGCTGTTCACTTCCACTAGAGCAACAGAGCTGGCACAGACTGTCCCCCGGGAACTGACATTGAGTACTGCATTATAAATACCATTTCCTAAATGCAGACTAGGTTCCCTGCGGCTGATGAATACACCCATGCTGTCTTAAAACAGAGAGCTGAAGAATAACATTTTCCTTGCTTTCAGAGCAGGGGGAAGCATCTCACAGAGTTTCTTTTACTCCATCGATTGTGTGTGCAGTTGGATACTCATTTAATAATCGTTTATGTACTGACCTTAACACTGGTTCTGGTACCATCATCTCCCACTGAGGTGAGCTGCAATTAGGGAAGGGTGCAGATCTTTCCTAGCAGAGTGAAAAGAAAACCATCAGTTCAGACCCTTCTGCACTTCTGGGATGAGGCATTGGTGTGATGTGCAGCCCTTGATAAATGGCTTTACAACATCTTTGCATTTCATTGCTGGTTTGTGAACTGAAGCCTACACTCCTCATAGTACTGTGGGGATATAATAAGCCACATTAATGACTGTCAGCTTTACTGAGTGCCTCTCTTTTGTCACTCACCTGAAATAACTTTCCAGTCTCATTTAGATGGTTAAACTCCAAATTTAGGAATTAACTTTGTACAACCAATGCAAACTAAAAGAGGCAGCAAGTAACTGGGTTAGGTGCCTCTGAATAACTGCTGGAACTGCTCCTCATTAGTGACTTTTCATCCCTTTGTGTGCTTTCTTCACCTTTTTTGTTCCTTTTCTGCAGGAAGATATACCCCTTCCTATATTTCATATTCTCACGCACCTGCTCTCCACGAGGTATTGTCTGAGGAGGTAAGAAAGTGAAGCAGAAGGCACTTTACAGCTCTGTATCAGCTCTGAAAATCCTCCTGTGAGTTACAGCTGAGCAGACATGTCCTTTCATCAGTAGAGAAAGCACCATAAGACAACACTGTGCTGTTAGGAAACAAGTTGTGAGAGAGGTTGATTTTGGCTTTTTTTTTTTTTTTTTTTTTTTTTTTTTTTTTTTTTTGGTTTTTTGTTTTGTTTTGTTTTTTAGAAAAAAAACCCCAACTCTTAAATGAGTTTTTACTACTCTGAAGTCTTTTTAATTAGCCACCAGAACACTAATTATTGTCAGCATTCAGTATCCTCAGCTGCATTATCATTTTATTTCTGAAGATTTAAAATTGCAGTAGCTGGTAATGTCTTAGTTCTCATTAGAACTAGATTGCAATTGAAACTTTAGGAATCTCCTTTCAAGGTCATCTCCACACTGGAATTCTAGCCCAAGAGCTGGAGCTTGCCAGACACAGCAGCAATATGAGTAAGAATGCAAGAAATAATAAAGAATCCTGATTTTTCCCACTGAATGAGGAGAAAATGAATCTGGAATAGCTAAATACAGTTTTTCACAGAGCAGAGCTGGCTGGAGTTATGACTTCAAAGCAGACATAGTTTTGGGAACAGAAGAAGACTTCTTGATACATCTCCTTGGTTAAAGCTTAACAAGTGAATTCCCGAAGTTAATTCTTTCCATCTTTTTTCAGCAAGTTGCTTAGTTATCAGGAAGACAGCACCTACCAGCTGTTATTGAAGTCAATAAAAGCAACCATAATATTTGTCTTTTATTAATTGCTTCTGTGCAGGAGTGTCTCCCCTGTGAATCCATCCCTTCATTTATGATTAGAAAAATGGATATTTAGAGCAGTGCTATTTGCACATACTGTAAGAACCAATCAACCAAATTAAACTTGTGTTTAAAATTGATTCCCAGCTTTGAAGAAACTGTATGTAGATGAAACATTAGGAGGAACCAGCTGGAAACTGGGTGAGGTTTTTGTTATGAAGAATTTAAATAACTTTTAATAATTTGTCAAAATGCTCAGCAGATGCTTTTAGTCATAAATAGTTCATCTTTTTTCTTATCAAGCCAAAGTAGCATTCAAGGAAAGAGTGCACTTTCTTTAATGATAATATTTTAAAAACAAAACCAATAGTAATGCAACAGATGTGAATAGATGGAATGGAGGTTGGAACAGGATGAGCTGGGATGGAAAGGAGACTGGAACAGGAGTCAAAGCAAAAGTGATGGGTAGCTCTGTGAGCTGAGGTTCCCAGGAGCTGTGTCAACAAGTAGCATTGCCACAGCAATTAAAAACCCCCAAACCTAAAAATAATCATAAAACTCTTCCTACTCCTCTTTCATTTGAAAATGGTGCTCCTTCTCGCTGTGTATAATCAGGCCTCTTATGTTTTCCGATTGCTAAATAAGTTAATAATATAATAATAATATAGAGTATCACTGCCCTCCTTTCTTTTTTACTGCAGTCGGCTGAACTAATGGGATTCAGAACTTACATGCAGTAAGGTCACTTTAGCTGTTGCAGCACCTGAGTATTTCAGATTACTGTCCATCCTCCCTGCCCTAGTGCCATGCTCAATGCATCGTAGCCATTTCCCTTGGAAATAAAACCAGAAATAATGATACAAGTCATGCTTGAAAACCGCTGATCTTGTGTTCGCGGCTCCGCTGCTTCCCTCAAGTGCCGGCAGAGCCCGGACCTGAACCGGGGCGAGGCGGTACAGCCCCAACACACAGCAGGAGCTGTGCCTCGCCCCCAGGGAAAAAGCAGGACAAGGAAGCCTGAGCACCGCCTTGCCTTGCCTTGCCTTGCCTTGCCTTGCCTTGCCTTGCCTTTCTTGTGCGTGTCCTGTCTCTTTGGAGAAAAAGTTATTTCTATTGTAACGATGACACTAAATGAAAGAAAACAAGGCCGATGAGCAACTTGCAAAGTTTAGCTCAGCTGAGCTTTCAGTTGTTATTTCTTATTAATTATTGAGAGTAGCTGTCTGCTGGAAAGGGTGGGATGCATGAGGGATAACATGAACTAGAGAACGCTCACTGTAACTAAATCACTGTGTTGGTCTTCCACCAAATGCAGTTTACTGGGGAAGGGTGAAAAGGAGAAGCAGCTTTAGGGCTGTCATGCCTGTGGGTTAGGCATGTGTAGACACTGTGACTTTTTGGAGCATCCAGGCAGATGCTTATGATGAATTCTTACATCAGGAAGCCTTTGCTTTCTTGTCCTTGCTAATACCAGGCTGTCAGGTGGCATGGGCCACCCTGTCCCCTTCTATGCCTAGTCCTCCTGGTGTTGGTAGTAAGTGTCAATTTACTTATGGAAAAACTTGTTTGGGATTCTTTTTCTTCCAGTCTGCTCCAGCACATAGCCCTGATTGTGTGAAATTAATTCTGGACTGAGTCATGGTATCCTCTGAAGCTGAGTGAGATTCAAGCTGATAATTTAAAGGGATAAAACATATAGATAATTAGTAATGTCATAATGTCATGTGTCTTCAAGATCTCCGTACACGTGGAAGAATGAGTCTTCTAAGTTTTCTCCTTGGAAAAGCGGTGGATGAAGTTGTTAATTCTTACACAGCAGAGTCAAAAGATTTTTTCACTGGACTTGAAAATTGCTGTAGGACAAAATCAGGACAGAATGAACAGTTATAATTTAAGTGGTACAGTCAGAGACTGCATGATGTGTATCACACAAATGTGCAGCAGACTAATATGCTCTGAGTAAATTACATTTGAAAGGAGGTTTAAAAGATGTGGAATGAGACCCAGTTTCATAGTGCCCTTTCAGATGCCCTCCATTTCCTGTGCTCCAGTGGCTTCCCCAGAAGGATGTGGATTTGCAGCCTCGAGTTCTGTGTATGTCAGCCCCATGTGGATGTCTCATGTACTTAAGGGCATTTTAAAATGGTATTTCCTGCCTATGTTCAGGCAGCTGAAACTCCTCTGAATGACAATTCCAGAACGTGCTTGGGAGGAGCTGTGGGGCCTGATCCTGCTTCTTTCTCTGGATCATAGAATCATAGAATCATAGAATCTACATAATCTATCTACAATCTATGATTCTATGATTCTATGATTCTCTGGATTGGTAAATCCTATTAACATTTCCTTAATCTGAGTCATTGGTGAGTCTGAAAATGATCCAAGAGCAGCCTTCATCATAGAGTATTGCACATATATGTCTGTCCCAGTGTGGGGTAACTTTTAACTGAGGGTTGAAAAGTGAATAATTCTTACTGCCACATTAGGAGTGAGTGGTTTTAATCTCTGCTTGAACCACACATTAGAGCTTTTGACCAAGTCGAAGGGCAACATAACTTATTTAGCTAAATTAGGTTTCAGAGGATCCTAAAACTGAATGTTCCACATCATATAAAACTGAATGAAGTATTTTCAGTCATTAAAATCTTGCCCAGACAGTTAAAAGAAGAGCTATATTAACTAGCTGTGTACTAATCAGTGGCTGCTTAAGACTAAGGTTAAGGTAAGGTTAACTTTACCGTAAATGCTTGATCATTCTTGGACATGAATTTGAATACTGAAATGTATTTGTACCATATTTATATTATCATTCTGTCTTTTTCTTTTCCTAACAAGATAACAAATTCAGTTCTTTGACAACTGTTCTGATTCTTTTCTTCCCAAACTGTTCAAGTTCCTGCCTGTGAATAATAATTTCTTTTTAAAGCAGCTGCGTGTGCAGTGGAGGGCAATGCATTTGGGGAGTCCAAAGTTTTCAAATAATGAAGCTGAGACAGGAATCTTGTCTTATTTGTATGTCCATAAAGTGCTGTTACTCTATTCTGTACAGGGCCATATGTCATTCTAGCATCTGGGTTCCTTCTGGCACTGCTGTAAGCAGTGTGATTAGTGTTTTGTGGTCCCTGAATTCTTCTAGACCAAAAACAGAGCCAGAGATTGTATTTCTCTTGTTTTTCCAGCTACACTAGGGAGCAGTGAGCACACTTTGTATTTGATACTTCCACCTGACCTTGGAAACATCAGTTATAAAACCTACCTTAAGTTAACTTTACAATACTGTGTGTTCCTTGGGAGCTCAGACAATCTGAGTTTTGCAAATTATTTGGACATCCTCTGAGCTTTTAATGCAATTTAGCTTTCTCTGGAACAAAATAATTATATCTTTGGGTGTTCTAAGGGCTGCAACTTCCAGCCAGATGAGTTAATCTGATAATAACTATGTGCCTGGAGTTTGTAGGCGATCTGAAATTTGCAGGTTTATGTACAAAATTACTTTTTTTTTGCTGAGGAAGCAATGTATAATAAGCTCTGAGTTTCCAGCTAGTGTTTGCAGCTTTCACTTGTGTAGCTAAAAAATGAATTCCTCCCTGTAAAGTGTGAGCAGCTCCATGGGAATCTTTTTAATATGTATAAAGTAGAGCGTGCATAGCAATAGCAAGTGCACTGATACCACGTTGTAAACACCTTGGAACGGGAGAACAATGTTTTTTACATTGCTTTATTTGTTTCAACTAATTCATGTGGACCATCAAAAATCATATCCAGGACTAACTCTGAATGCTTGAAAAGTCCCTGTGGTATGTTAAACTGCAGCAATGGGATCATGAATCAATGTAAGTCCAAAGGAAATATGGCCCTGCGCATCCCACTTTACTGTGCTTTGTGCAAGGGAGGCCTTTGGGAATTGTCAGGGATTATTGACTGTTTGGAGAGAACAAAATGGTTCTGCAATGGTTGCTTGGACCAGTAAGTCATTTTGCTGATCTTCTTATCCAGGCCCATTACCAGGGCAGGAAGGCACTTCAGAGACTGCTAATTAACAAGCTGCCATGCTTGGGCAGCAAATTACCCAGTTGTTTTTGGCATTCTTGTGGAAAAGCGTCCTTGAGGCAGACCTCTCCTGTTGACTGCAGTTCCTCGGCTGGCCAGATGCAGCAGGATGTACCCGCTGGTGGGACATGACTTGCAAGAGGCTGGAACCTGACGCCTCCAAGAAAAGACTCCATTGCAAATGTAGCTCTGATATCAAGCACTGAGGTACATTTGCTTTCTTTTCTGTTGAAGCTTTGGGCAATAATGACTCTTTAAATCTTTTAGTTGCTGAGGTGGTACAGAAGCTCAGCTTTTCAGAGACTGCCACGTTGCCTCTTGGCACTTGTGGACTCTGTGCCTTTGTTATTTTGTTTACTGGATTGCTTCTACTGTTCCCTCATGGTATTTGGCAGGCATGCACTGTACTGGCAAAATGATTTCTATGTATGTGATGTATCTTCTGCTATATCCTAGTCATTCAAAAATATTCAAAAACTTTCAGTAGTTCCACTTCAAGTGTTCTTGCGCTGTGAGCAGCCTCAGATAGATGCTTTTCAATATTCTTAGTTTCTTATTCCACATACCTGCAGGACATGATTGCCTTCTGGCATTCTGATCAGAATTCGAGCAGAAAAAGAAGAAAAGAGAAGACAGTTTAACATCCAGGCTTTTTCTTCTTTCTGCCCATATATTATTCTCTGTTACTAAGTGAAACAGAACTCTTAGTTCATAGGCATAGCATTCCCTCTATACAAGAGCTCTTTTTGTCATCTGGATCATGTTAATTTTGCACCATTCTTTGAACATAGGAAACTATGAAAACTGTCCCCTTTTCTTGCTCCCTACCTTGTGAAGCCCAATTATAAATTGGGGAGGGTCATGATCAAGATGTACAGAATACAAGATGTTGCATTATGAAAGTTTTACTGACACTCATTTGGGATGACCTACATAAGTCACAAGTCATGTTAATGCTTTAGAAAATTAGAAGGAATTAATTTATAAATGAAATTAATGGGGAAAATGGCCATGAATTTTAATAGAAGTGTAATATTAACAAGAATGGAACTCATTAAACTTTGAATTATGAGGCTGCCTCTTCATCCACTAGACTCCACAGCTGTGATTATAACTGATGGAGATTCAGAGGTATGAAATTGGCTGCATGAAGGTTTTCTAACTGGCCCATGAATAGCATGAGAGAAAGGAGAAAGGAGGTAGATTGTTTCAGGGGAATAGCAGAGAAAATCAAGAGCGAGGGCAGAAAATACTGAGCTTATACCATGCCTATTTTCCAGTACGTGGTGAGTTACAATGCTCATCATCTTCACTATCTGGGGGTTTGGCTTTCCCAGTAAGAAAGCTGGAAGAGTTTTTTTCACCTCTTGCATTCTTTCTTGTGTGTGTTGCTTGGTTGGAAATATTTTTCTGCTCTGAGCGTGTTTTTTTTCACTCCTGCCCCATAAAGAGCATCTTCTTTGTGACCTCAGGGTCCCATATGACTACAAAGGCTTAGCACCACTGGGAGGAGATAGGAAAGCAGTGGCTTTTTCTATTTGGCTTGCTTCAGACTGAATAGCAGCTCTGTACCTTGTATCTCTTGATTTCTCTTGCTTTCCCTCCTGCTAGGCAAAGCTAAGGTATCATAAGAATATTTGATTATAAGTGCTCAACAATTTTCTCCTTAGTAAAAAGCATTCCTTTGTTGACTGATGATACCTCCTGACACAAGCAACTGAAATATATGTGTGTGTGTGCTGCCTGTCTGCCCACCTAGCTACCGATAATTACTTTTTTAAAAGTTTATTTTATAAAATTAAACATCATCTATGTTTTGCCAATTTCTTCAGCTTGGTGTCTGAAGTTCTGATCATGCTTTGTATGTCTAATTGGTGCTTAGTTCTGGTTCACTTAACAGGCTTTTATACACCTTACTTTTCAACTGAACTTTTACCCGTCATGGGCTGAGAGGCAAGTTATATTACCAGGCCTCAGTTAATTACCAGTGCCATTATTTTTTTTATTTGCAGTGCCTGAGCAAGCAGGAGAACAGCAGGTTAAGCCACATTTGCAAAGAGATCATGACTCAGTTAGTGCATATAAGTAAAAAAGAAAAAAGAGGAATAATTAAGGATATGGCAGTAACAGCGTTGTATGCCTGCCTTAGTGCTAAGGAACGTGATCAAAATAAAAGCCCAGTAAAAGAATGGAGGATTAGAAAGGATGTGTATAAAGCCTGAAAGCAACAGGGAATTTGTGTGAGAGACTTTTCACACAAAGGAATTAGAGTTAAAGGAGCTTGTTAGAGCAAGGCACAAAATCTTGGCTCTGGTTTTACAAAATCAATGGACAGAAATGCCTTGGTTTTGGAGAGCTTGCTGCATGGCTAGTTTAATTTTGGTTGTGAAAGCAAAAATAAAAAGCATAAGATCATCCATGTACGCTTTGATTGGAAAGACCTAAAACTGTCCAAGTTGTGCTTGTCAACCCTGCAGTCTTTCACTGGGAAAACTGATTGTCTCTTTAGGTTCAGCTATGCTTCTGCTACCTCCAGCAACTTGTAGTTATGCTAATTCACACTATGGTTAGCCTCTCGCCTCAAAAAGTGCCAAACTGCAAACTGAAGATGTGAATGGATCACTGCACGGGATAGGAAGGGATGTCTGTAATTCCATTTTTTGTTGGATGTACTTACAACCTGGCAGTGCTGACAGCATAGACTGGTGTGACGCCAGCTATGGGCAAAGAGGTGTGGCTGCCCTTGAAACAGGAGAGCTCTGGCAGTTGGAGCCAGCTGAAAATCCAGGTTTTTGGTTTTCAGGTCTTGCCCTGAAAACTAACGCGAGGAATATCACATACATGCTATTTGTTACCTTGGTGTTACCTTTCTGAATGAAGTGGCAGTTAAAGGATTTTTAAAGCAATTCTGGTGAAGAAATTGTTGCACAAAGTAGCAGGGATATACCATGAAAGGTTCTTTGTCTAGCATCTAAAATTTGAGGTCCAAGCATGTGTGCTGATTTCAGTGAGAGCAGGAGCTCCCACCATCACCATGTCACCATATGAAAACAGTGCCTGAAGCTGCAGAGATGGAGCCACAGGCTCTGTGTCCTGAAACATTCTCCAAGGATCAGAGAATCATAAAATGGCTAGGGTTGGAAGGGATCTTAAAGATCACCTAGGTCCAACCCCCTTGCCATGGGCAGGGACACCTCCCACCTCCCACCGCTCAAAGCCCCATCCAACCTGGCCTTGAACACTTCCAGGGAGGGGGCAGCAGCAACTTCTCTGGGCAACCTGTTCTAGTGTCTCACCACTCTCAAATTAGAGAATTTCTTCCTAATATCTAACCTAAATCTCCCTCTTCAAGTTTGAAACCATTTCCCAGTGTCTTCTCACTACACATCTATGTAAAAAGCCCTACCCCAGCTTTCTTGTAGGCCCCCTTCAGGTATTGGAAGGTTGCTATAAGGTCACGTTGTAGTCTCCTTTTCTCCAGGCTGATAACCCCAAACCAGAAAACCTGCAATGTACATAAGAAAGACATTTCCCCCCCTTAAAAAAAAAAAATAATCCTGTTGACCTAATTTTCTACTGAAGAGTCTGCTCTGGCTTGTTCTCTGCTTCCACACTGAGGGAACACCAGCTTGGCTGTGGTTTGCTCCTACTGACACTGCATATTTATCTTTCAGGTTTTACAGCTTGCTCCCTCATTGGAGTAATCTGTCACCTTGTGCAACACACTACTGTTTTCTTTTCCTACAGGCTGCTGGCTGGAAGATAAGATGTCCTGCATGAAAGTAACACTCTAAAACTTGGGTGTCATCAGCTCTCTTCTTTGTGGGACTGTTTTACCCTTCCTTCTTAGGTTTTGGAAAACTTCTGCACAGTCCCTGATTACAGAATCTCAGTAATCAGACTGGCAGCAATACACAGTTGGATAGGGAAGCTGAGCTGCACATGTAGTGCAGTAAAAAATAATACTGACATCGCCCCAGTCTGTGGCAATGACTAGAGGATGTATTTTAAGCATGGGTATATTGGAGTGACAGAATTTGGTTTTGGTTCCCCCCCTTTGGTTCCCCTTGTGTGTGTGCAGATCATCAGAAAAGGCAGATAATGGTGAATGTGATTTTTTTTTTTCCTTTTTTTTTTTTCTCTCTGAGTGACAGATCCATCCAATGATAAGACCCCAGAGGAAGTTGATTCTGCAGTGGTGAATGGCACCTCTGCTGTTGCCATTTGAATATACAATAGCCAAGCTGCTTATAAACCTCAGCGGTATGTAGCATACATAGGTTAGCTACTTACCTCCTGGGACCACTACAGTTTGGGACTGTGGTGTTTGCCCTGCAGTGCTATGAAGCAGAGGTTACTATTTTGGGGAAAATCACAGAATCATAGAATGGTTTTGCTTGGAAGTTCCAACTCCCCTTCAGGGGCAGGGTCACCTGCCATTAGATCAGGTTGCTCCAGGCCCCATCCAACCTGGCCTTGAGCATTTCAGGGAGGGGGCTTCCACAAAGTCCCTAGGCAAGCTGTACCAGTGTCTCACCACCCTCACAGGAAATAATTTTTTCTTAATATCTAACCTAAATCTCCCCTGTTCCAGTTTAAAGCCATTACATCTTGCCCTGTCACTACATGCCCTTGTAAAAAGTCTATCTCCATCTTTTTTCTAGGCTCCCTACAGGTACTGGAAGGCCACTATAAGATATCCCCAGAGCCTTCTGTTCTCCAAGCAAAATGAAATTTTAATGCAGCCAGATTGCAGCTAATTAGCAGGTGAACTTTTCCTATGAGACAGGAGTATCCAATAACCATGGGGCCTCTGCAAGGAAAGGATTGTAAGTACTTTTATTTTATTTTTTCTTTCGATGGAGGGGAATGGAGGTATGCATTTAAAATTGCAGGTATGTCTTTTCATGTTTGCAAGTGTTTTCTGAATTTAGGAAATTTTTTAGGAAGCATGTTCCTTTGCAGGACTTGTGACCCTTCAGCAGGTGAGCTCAGTGCAACCTAAGCCAGCTGCAGGCTGCTATGCTGTCTGTACTCAGTACAGACATTTCATGTGGATCAGGAGCAAGCCTGAGGGTTTGCTTTTTTTATGGAAACACTGGCACCAATCTCTTCCCTTGATAGGCAAAACAAGTGGGCTAACTAAACACAGAATTAGCCATTGCTCAATGTAGGACTTGTAGCAGAGGATAGATTGTTTTCTTAAAGGACATGGTCCTGAGTGAGTGCTGAGTGTTGTCTTTCCTCTGATACATATTTTATTGGATGAGGATGGAGTTTTGCTTACTGTGTGTGGAAAATAGAGTAGAAATTTTTTTAGCAAGAGCACTGGGAAGTGTGTTTCCTCGGTGTTAGATGATTAGCAGAATGCTTTTATGCCTCCTAAATGGCCCTTGTTAGAGGTGAAGCAATAATGCTAAAGAGCAAAGGAGGAACAGCAGTGTCCTGGAATCATGGTATGCATGATAGCTCTGCCAAAAATGTTTGGTAGTGGAAATCCAGATACTGAGATGAGAGATGCTGTTCAGACAAGCAGGAACCTGTTGACTGTCAGGGGCAGGCTGCCAGGTTAGTTATGCTCCCTTGCTCTTGAGATTAACAGCTTTGAGGGACTGGGTAGGTCAAGCTGGCTTTTGTTACTTGTATGTGAGGTTGTGCTAAGGGCATTTTCATGGCCAGAACATTAGGGGTTAATAGGGCTCTGAGAGCTGTTTTAATGTATGCTTAATTAGTTATCATGCAGGCTGATTGATTGCCTATCTATTAAATTTTCTGTTATGAACTTTTAAAATGTATTACTCATCTGTAAAATGGTTATAACAGACATAAATTATTTAAGAAACATTCTGATTCATTTATGAACCTATTCTTTAGAGCAAAGCTGGACTGATCTTCGTCTTCATGCCCTGTGTTTTTAGATTTACACGTATGATAGCAGCTCATGTGAGTGTCTTCTACACCAGGCAATGGAATAGAAAAGATCCCATATATTTCATAGTGACTCTTTACTTACTTTCCATGTCTTGGTCCTTCTCTTTGCAAAAGTTATCACACTGTCTTTAAAGATGCTCCACAGGGCCTGTTGCAAAACTCTGTATAGCTATTGGAGCTGACTGGAACCCAGCCATTTGCTCAGTCTGGGTAGTTTCGTTTCACCTAGTGGTATTTTAGACCATTTTTGGGTTTGTGCTCACTTATGCCTATTTGTGACACTGAGGAATGATTCCAGGAGCTGTGGAAATGTGGAAGTGTTCCCAAACCCTCTTTTTCCCTATAAAACTCTGTCTGAAAGGGTGAGGACTACGCTAGCTTTGGGCCATCCTGTAATTTCCCTGCTTTTGGAGAGACCCTGTGGAGGACTTGCAAACCCTTTTACCTGATTTGGAAGTCGTGTGGCTAGGTTGGTAGTGTAATTCTGGATATTTTTATGGCCACAGTTTCTGGCACAATTTGGTACTTTGTTCGTGCACTGGGATTTCTAATTTCTAACAGTGTGGTCCTCTACTGCACACCCACACCATGGTGCAGCTACTGTGTACTGGTTTGTCCTGGCATGACCTGCTGGAAAGAAGGAGCAGGTGCTTCCCTGCTGAAGCTATGAAGCTCTGTGGCAGGAGTGTGGGGAAACTCCCTGAGGACTTTTTTTCCTTTTCGTTCCTGCCCAGTTTACATTGAAATGTGTATCCAGTCCCACCACTGCTTCTGGGAAGAGGTGGACAGGGAATTTTATTTTAAATGAAATTTTCAAGCTTTTTCCTCTGATTCTTTTCCTTTTTATATTAGCCTCTTGGAAATGGAAATCTGTTTCCTCCCTTAGGGCTTTCGTTATGTGTTTTTTCTTTTTTTTTTTTTTTTTTGGTCTTCCTTATATTGCCGGAGCGTTTGCTGGCTGCTTTATAAAGGCAGTCTGTAAACTCATGAAACAGAGCAAGCAAAGAAGCAAAGTAGCATATTGATATGGGGAGGATGATAATACATTTTGCAGAAAGGCTTGCAGTCTTCAGACATTGACAGGAAAGCAAGGACAATATAGGTAATATCAGCACGAACTGCATCCCATAAACACCTCTGTGCAGCTCTAGCACAGATGTGGGTTGCCAATAAGCAGCTGGTGCCAGACAATAAAGTCTATAGACCCTACGTAGTTCCATGCAAGCCTCTATGATGTGTGACAAAGATCTTTATAGCTGCTGGAGTGCTTTGTGCCTGACACATCTTTCAGGATGTTATTCTCGTCTGCCCTGTGTCCTGGAGACCCTACTCACTTGCAGAAGAATTAAGAGTCCCAAACAAAATGTGTCTCATTATGGCACAAACTACATTATGCCTCAGGGCACATTGTCATGAAGGCTGGACATCATAACATTGGTCCAACAAATGATGCCAAATTCTCTCTGTGTCCAGTTCAAAGAGTGGGGTGTGATGCCATGCAGCTGCCTGGAGGTGATGCTGACTCAGCCTGGGCACTATTCCCCTGAAACCCCTCACTCCTCAGAATGCATCAGCACTGCACAGCGGGTGATGAGCTTGGGCTTGTCTTATTTTTTCTTCCATGTAGCCATCCCTTCTGTCAAGGAATTAACCTCAGGTATGAGAAACTAAGAAAAACAGTCTCTTCTTCAGAGTAAAAACCTGACTCCAATTGCTGGTTTCAGAGATTTCATAAAAAATGTAAGCATTTTTTGTGATTTCTTTAAAAAAAACCAGCCTTCTGAAAAAGATGCTCAGCTTTTCAATCATTTAGAGAGGCAACGTTTTCATGTCTGGGAGCTCTAGTCTTAGTGAAAGAATGTTAAAAAAAATGCATTTATTTCTTGAAAGAAAAACATATATTGATGAAGCAAAGAAAGTTTAATAGCTTGGGGATTGCTGGCTTGTGATTTTTGGAATGCTTGTAGCTGATATAATTGTTCCCCTTCTACAATAGCAACCCTAGAGATACAGAAGCATTAACTGTCCTCCACATCATCCTCTAATTCCAGTATGATTTACCCTTCATCTGCATACTTGGTATTAATGACACTAAAAATAGAAATTAACAGGTTTTTTTGTTTTTTGGTTTTTTTTTTTTTTCTGTTGTAAACCCCTTAGCTTCATTAATGGACACTTATTAGAAAAGGGCTACTGGAAATGTTCAAATTAGCAGAGGTGCTAATGATAAGGGGCTCTTTTTCTCTTGGCCTATGGCTTTTCATGACTGTGTAAGTCCCTTAGAAATTCCACAATGAAGTAACTGCTGCAGCCATTGCTTTCTGTTCGTCCTCAGGTCTTTCTAACATGGTCATTACTTCATTGTCTGCCCCTTTTCAGCTAAAAGGATGTCAAGGCTTTCCTATTACAGTTGTTCTGTCCTCAGGTTCTGACTGTACTCTTCACAGGGATAAACAACATCCTCACAGCCTTTTACCTCCAGCCTGTCTCCTCTTCTCTGGTTCCCAGCCATTTAAAACAATGTTTTCAGTCCAGTGTGCCCCAGATCTCACAATGGCACACCAACTCTCCCCCCCCTCCCCACCTCCCTCTCCCTGCTTCAGGATGCTCTTGAACCTGCACAGTCCCCAGCCTCTACAGTATCCCTTTTCATGTGAGCTGTGCTGCCCCTTAGTATGAGTCCACTCACAGACTTCAGTCATGTGCCCTTGTGCCTTGCCTGACCCACTGCATGGGTCCCATGGGCTGGCATGAACCAAGAGGGAGAGGCTGGTTGCTCCTGATGAGAGTTTGGGATTTGTGCAGCCTCTGCAGGGTCTCAGTTCATGGCAAGATGGATTTTGACCCTCTCTGAAGTTGGTGTTTCTAGGTGGTGCCCACCCACTCCATCACAAGCCTCAGAAATTAACTATCCTTTGCCAGGGCTGTTAAGGGTGTAAAAGTTATTATTCACTGTTGACTCTGCCTTGCTTGTCCCCTGCACATAACCCCCTTATCAGCCTTGCTTGATGCAGCCCAGCGCTAAGGGAAATCCTAAGCACAGTTAAAACAAACAAATGAGTCCTGAAGGCAGGAGCTTCCAGCCATGAAAGACTCCAGTTATAAACTCAGCTTGTCCAAATGGCTTAAAAATGTCACCAAGCTCCACAAATGCTGCTGCAGTGCGTCAACCCTGATTGCTTGTTGCAGGGGAAACAAACAAAGCTTTTCCCCTTCTCAGACTGATGCAGTTGGAGGCTTTGTAGGGTCAGAGTACACTGTCTGGAGCATCAGGGAAGGCAAAAAGGGTGAGGGGAGGCAGGAGGCCAGCAGGTGCACTGATACAATTGGTTTGCAAGAAATTGTATTAGAGGCTCACCCTACCACAGCTCCTTGCCTCATTTTCAGCAGAGGTGTTCCAGCTTTTGTAATGTATTGATTAGTGGGGAAAATAATGTGCGTGGTGATGCTGTCTGTAACTCTCTCTGCAAAACTTTCCAGCCCAAACTAGGTCAGGTTTAAAAGCCTAATGTGTGCACTGAAGTGCAAAGGCAGTGAGAGAGATGACTTGTTCCCAGTAATGATATTTTAAACAGAAGGAAAGAGCTGGTGTTCTGTTTGTTTAATGGCTGCAAGCTGATCAGATATTTCTTTACAGATGTGTTTTGCTTTTAGATGCTATCATGGTATTTACTTGCTGAGACAGGACAATGAGTTGCAGGCAGAGGCTGGCAGGGAGGATGCTACAGCAAAAGTAGCTAAATAGCACAATTTTTCTTGTTATAATTCTGATACATTGTACTAGCCATTATCCACACATAAAATGAGAGATGCTCCCCTGGCCATACAGGCAGAGTAGCTAAGCTGGAAGAGACTGTTATTTGTGTTTTGTGGACAGGGCTCTGCTACTAATAGAATAAATGACTTGCTACACATCTAAAGAGTCTTTACTAAAACTGTGTACAAAACCAGTGTTCTTGCATCTTGTTTTCAGTACAAAAGTATTTTTTTAAAAGAGAAGTTGGCCATCTTGTGTTTGCCACACATCAGTTTGAGCATCAGTGGTAGATGTTGCTGACACAATGGCAGGTCCCACTCACCTTCTTTCTGTGGGTTCTTCTGGGCTGTACATTGTTGTGAAGCAGCATGTGCAGCTCTACAGATACCCAACCTGGCAATTTGGGTTCCTCTGAGATTTTACTCTGCCAGTGTCTCTTGCTCTAGTGTCTCAGTGAAACCCTTTTTCATCCCTGTTGGAGATGTGCAGTCAGAAGTCCTGGTGCCCTCAGCAGTCCCCTGGGCACCTCTGGCCCATGTGGACACCTGTATGGCCAGGAGCTGATGGCCTGGGGAGAGAAAGATGCTCTTCTAGGAGCCAGCTTTTCCACTCCTGAGAGCCTGTCTAAGGTATTACGGTTTTCTTGCTGAAAAATCCAACTGTGTCTCTATTGTCTAGAGAAAGAGATTAGACACATAATTTTTAGATCTGTTCTACATTTTTCTGGAAAAATGGGATCTGCTGTACAATTGGTCTCAAATCCTGCTGGGCTGCACCAAGGCACTTGGTGGATTTTCTTTAGCAGTAGCATTAACATGTAATACTCTCCAAGGGCTACAGATAACAGAGTCACCATACACATCAAGGATGCTGTGCTGCTTCAGTAATTCATTTTTGCTGTGCTCTTTGATGTTTTTGTAGAGAAGGTCTGACAAAGAAGCAAAATATTGTGACTACAGCTGATAAGGTGAGACAAATGGAATGGATTATGATCTGGGTTTCCACAGCATTTTGCTCAAGTCTACTCCAGGTAGGCTTTAAGGGAGCCTGCATCACTACAATCTCTGAGTGCCTCTCAGTAGTGCATTAAGAGATGCTACCAACATCTGCTACTTGTGAGTCATCCTTATTTTCTTCATTTCCCAGAGCTAGAAGAATATGTGCTTTTTGAAAAGAAATATGCAGCTTTATCAAGCATGTGCCTGGGGCCCTAAAGTCCTTAGAAATCTGCTTAAATGAATACTAAAACTCTTCACATTGTTATGCTACTTGGGAGTGGGTAGCGAGGATGGTTATCTCTGTTTTATGCCAGGTGGGAAGCCACAGCACAGAGAAACCTTAAAATTCATCATATTCACATGTGGCATCAACATCAGAGTCAGACCAGACTCTAAGTCTTTTAGTGCCTTGGTGTTGCTTCTTAGGGCTGAGCTGTGCCAGTACATTTGGCAATGTGCAGCTTCTGTGGGTTGATGACTGTTCAAAGTGTTGGTGGGAGATGCCTTGCTTTCTATGAGCCTGAAAATGAAGATATGATACTGAGTTCATTAGCAAAGGTTTCCAGCCATTGCTTCTCTTCCCCCAGGCACATTATTGAGGTGGCTGCTGCAGTGGTTTATACAATCTGACTCTTATCTGTGGGATGGAGCTATTTTCCTTACTAACATTAATTTCTCTTGTGTCAATCTGCAAGTGAATTCAGGGCTGGCAAGGACCTGAGACTAAGCCCCATCAGAAAATGCTAAAAGGAATGGCTTGCTTTATTTGGTCTTATTCAAAGCAAAGCCAGCAGTTCGCCACATCTCTGAATGTGCTTTTAATTTATCAAGCAGATCCGTGAGGTGGCTGAAATTTTTCAGGGAAGATGAAGGAGGCTCAGTATCTTAGAAATTGCTCCATTCAGAGCTCTCACTCCGATTGATGTTTCTAAAATCATGCTAATGCAATCCCTCATTTATCAAATTTACACATAATTTATGTTGTGGTTGTTCCCTACTCTAACAGTTTAGCAAAACATTTTATAATTTACTCTGAATGATAAGATTTAATGAGAGCTTTCACACATTTTTATCCAACTCTGTTTTGAGTTGTAAATGCAACATTGACTTGATTTCTTTAGTGCCTGGACAGCTGGCTGAATAGCATTTGAGAGTTTCAGAAATGTAGGAATCATGAAATGAAGTTTCCTTGGATTAGCAGCACATATAGCTTTCTGTTGTGAGGCTGTATTTTTCATTTGACCCATATACATGTTTAATATCAGTAAAACATAATTTTACACCTGAGTGATAGCACAAAATTCCATTGCCATCCGTGCTAGAGGCATCATTTATGAAGTCATAAGAGAAGGTCTACTATTTGTCTATAAAACCCTAAGACTATTCTGTATCAGATATGAGGGCCTTATGTAACTGAGATGTACAAACCAATGCCATCTCAGGACAAGAGCTTACAGTCTAAAGGCTGGACATGTAGAGCTTTCTTTAGTTCTAGTGGATGTCTTAAATGCAAGACCTTGAACAGTAGGCCAAGAGTTTTCTAAACCAAAAGAATATCTCAAGGTTGGAAGAGTTCATGTTAAGGCTGGGGCTCTGTTTCTGTTGCCTTTAAAAAGTCACTTGATTGCTCTGTACCTCTTTATTTCTTTCTACCTCTCCCATCCATGAGACCTGTGACCTTACAGAATAGTTGGTTGAGGTCTTTCAAAGAAATGTGCTCATTCTGGGGAGGCTGTCACTCTGCTCAAAAAAGGTTCTATGCAAAAGGAGAAACACAAGTCCAAACAACTCATCTTGTGTTAGCACTACTTCTTGGAAGAAGAGCAGCTTTTCTCCTCTAAGTAACAATTTTACAGTAAGTTCATTGCAATCATGTTATTTCACAGGTAGGGAACATGAAGCCTATGAAATTGTAAAAATTCTCCTGTTCTGAACTACATTCCAGGCTACCCTGGGGCAAATACCTCCACACCTGAAGGAAAAAGGGGATTCTTGTGTTCCCTGCCTTCTCCCTCATAACTGATTTGATGACGACCCAGTAAAGACAATCTGGGACACTTAGAGACCCACTGGGGACCAGCAGAGGCTCTGGTGCTTGGCAGTGATCAAGGCAGTGAACCCTCTTCCCATTTTACAGGGATACCAAGAGGTGCATGGAGGTCTTGCTGTACCCATAACAGTGGCAGCAAGGAGAGTGGGAGCAAATGGGAGGACAGGTTTCTTGCCATGGGCTCCCTTAACCACTGGTTTTAGGAGGATCCCTCTTTTCATTCCTTTGTCTTTCCTACCTGGGAGGAGTAGCCCTTGTCTCAGTGGAGTGCAAGAGCATTAAGCTGTGCTGGAAGGAACAGGACACAGCACACTGCTTCAGGCTCTCTGCATGCTCCAAACAGCATTCAGATGACATTTTCCAGAGTTTTATTTTTCTAGACTTGGTGGAAAAGGCAAATCTCCTGTTCTGCACTTATCATCAGGCTCTGATGCTGAGGAGGATCACACTGTACTCCAACTTACCCATATTCACTTGACAGCATGAATGCCTGGAAATAATAAGCTTTCAACTAGAGGTTCAGCTTCCTGAGTCCCATAATGAGTCTGGGGACTTTCATGCTTCCCACAAAACAGAATTCTGCCCCCCACTGTGATACACAATCTCATTATTATTATTGTTTTATGGCATGGCAAGCACTTCTGCCTCTAATATTAAAGGTAGCAGCTCATGTACATTTCATAAAAGATTACAGGATCAATCATCATGGGATTTGCCTTATAGATACTAAGACGCTAGCTTGAAAATTCCTATTGCCCAAGAGGGCCATTCCTTAATAATGGACTTAACAAATGAGGTCTGAAACTGGTGTTCAGACAGTGTACTGCTTCTACATCAGCTCTTAAAAAAATCACGTTAGTTTTCAAAGTAATTGTAAAGTGGCTCTCCTCAGCCTCCTCCACTATATCACTCTAATCTTTTGGGAAGTACAGCACGAGCATTGCACTGCTTCTTCTCCTCAGACTCAGTGATCCAGGTTGCCTGGCTTGCCACCTCTGAGGCCAACAGTGAAACATCTTGCATGCAGGATCTTTAGAAGTTTGATAGAGAAAAGCAAAACTGAAAATTTGCCCCTAAAAGCTTTGGTTTGGCAATGAGACTCCCCAGCCCTTGTTGCTTTCCTTGGATCATAGCTCTTACTCCGCCTCAGGTTCATTGCTGTCCCTGCTAATTTTCTTCTGTCTGCTTAAAGAGGCTGCACTGATACAGATTATTACTGCATTACAGTCCAAATGAGAGGCAAATCACTGACCTCTATGCATAAGAACAAATCCCTTTAGGTGATACAGCTGTTTTGTGGCTGTGGCTATCTTGGAGCTCCCGGATGGCATATGCGTTGCCCTGAGAGACAGAGCACTACTGAATGAATGGCAGCTCCTCCTCTTTGAGCACTGCAGATCTCAGCAGGCACAAATTAGGATGTCTTGGGCAGGCCCACTCTTTGTTTGTATCAGCTGCAAATGAAGAGAATACATAAAAAGGACTATTTCTTGAGCAGAATGCAATGTCCTGTCTCACATCCACAGTGACAGGAGGAGGGAGAGGAATAACACATTCAGCTTGCAACAGTATGGGTTTCCTCTCATTCTGTCATCCTTACCTGTTATTGAACCCACCTTCCCTCCTGAGGAGCAGCAGCCTCTCCAGGGTTTGGTCTAACTGATAGCTAAGCTGGCATAAACCAAAGCAATCACATCTGACAGCACCTCAGTAATAAGACCCTGACAGCATGAAGGCAAAAGCAGCTGAATCTACTCAAAATTGAGTTTGTCTGGGTCAGTTTTTTTTCTGGAGTCTGTCAGGCATCATTTGTGCCTCTTTTACATGCCTTGTTTCTCTTAATCTTGGCCAGGACAGGTAAGATGTGGTGCATATGCAGGACAGACCTCTGGGACCCATCTGTCCCTCAGTTTGATGGTTCCTGGGAGCCATGGTCAGGAAGCAGATGATGAAGCAGATTCTAGTTTGTGCTATATGGTGGCTGCACCAAGCAAAACAGCAGGGGCTAGTAAACCATATTTCCAAGTGACCAAAATATAACTTTTGAGTCCCCCAAGGATCTGTGTCACTATTAATTTTAATGAATGGTCTAAAAGGGGATCATAGAGAGCAAAGGTAACGGTGGCATAACATGATTAAGAGCAATAAAAGCTGGAGGAGACATGACAAAAGCAAGAGGCACCTATTAAAGCTGGATAAATGGGCAATGCAGCAGCAAATGAAATGCAGCGCTGCAAAAAAATTTGTGTCAGAAGGAATGATGTTAACTCTTTTTATGCATTCTTGAGTTTTTCATTTTGCTCTGAATAGATCTGGGCTCTTGACAGAGAGCTTAAAGAGAGCTGCTACTAGATGTGACAATCTATGCAGTATAAAAGATAGCAGGTCCTGCAATCTACTTAGATAAGAAAGAGAAGGGTGGTAGGAAGGGAAAGGAAAACATCAGAGACCATAATGTTTGCCTATGGTCGCTTATAAAACCAAATATAGAGCAGAGGACTTGAGAATGCCAAGTCTAGGGCCAGGCTCTGAACTGCACAGGTAGATTCCCAGAGGTCAGCTCATTGACTGAGAGACAAGCACTTCCAGAGGGCCACAGCATCATAAAGATGGCCAAAACAAGAGGCATGAATCACTCTTTGTCTAGCTCTGGTAGTGAAACACATTAGAAGGGTTGCTTAGGCCATAAGCTGAATTCTTAAGGGGCTGGAATTAGTAAAATGACTTGCATCCTCCATTATTTTTTCCTCTGAACCATATGTTTTCAGCCACAGCTGAGACAAGGGGATTGTTTCTGGATGGTAAGTCCTTTTGTTTTTTTTTTTCCTGGGAACTTGCAGCTGTGGGAAAAAAGTGTCATCAGAGGAACCAAAAGAAATGAATAGTGGTGAAAGCTCTGTGTGGTCAGACAGGCCTTGGAGCACAAAGGGGCTGGGGATACTGATGAGGGCATATGGGTTCTTGTCCTGGTCCTTTAACATTTCTACCTTTACACTAGGGCAGTGGGTAGAGTGAGGGTGTAGGACTGAGACTGTCACTTGAGATGTCTGCTGGAGTGAGGAAGCCCAGTCCCTCCACCATGGCAGGCTGAGCTCCCTGGCTGTAAAACACTGGCAAGTTTTATGTAGTGCTGCAACTGTTCATGCACATTTCCAGGACTGGCCTTGAGGAGCTCCAGGGCAGGAGGCTGAGAACATACATGATCTGCAAATTTTTTCACCACCAGCACTATACATTTCCTTTGGGCTTAGATTCCTCCCCCCTCTTTCTCTTGGGTCAAACCTGCTGAGCCCTGAATTGTCTGTAAATGGATCCTTTTTATATCTCACCAGTAAAACCAGAACATTTTTCAGTTTTGTTTGTGGGAGGCCAGTAGATACAAGTGTTGGTTGTTTGCATAGAGATTTCACAGACTGCAAAAACACTGTCACCTGTTCCATAAAATAGGAAATAAAACAGCCAGGATGTCAAGTACCTAGTAAACACCAGCTGGGAAGTGTCACAGTAGCAAGCTGTCTGACTACTGAGGAGGCTCATAAGCTGAGGCACACCTGAGGATAATCAGATAACCTAATGGTGAAGTGCAGCTTAGGAAGTTGGGCTCAGAGCCCACTCTCCTTGCAGGCTTGCTTGTGCTGCAAGTGCTGTTGCTCCTTCCGTACACAACCCCAGAAGCTGATCTCAGCTGCTACACAGCCTGTCTTGCAGAGCTCACTGCTGGGGTTTTCTGTGGAGTAAAAGCAAACTTTGGAGCAGTTCATCCTGGGAAACCCCTCAGTAAATGCAGCAAGCATTTTCAAGTCAAAGGCAATATGTTGCTAGACTGCATTTCTACCCCTCCTTCCTCCCACTCTGCCTATAATGGGGGAAGTAAAACATTGTGGTTTCAGGACATGAAGAAATTTTTGTTGCTGTCCATTGTGACTAAAGGGAGATACCGTAATGGTCTGAAAATACCAAACTGTAGCTCTACAGAGGGACAAAGTCATCTCTGTGCATTGCAGGCAGTACAAGAGATACTTGTCTTATACTTCCCAGAGAAGGCATTCCACACTGAATATGTTGATGCTGTGAAAGATTGGGATAGATGGGTGGACAGTCAGTGGTTCAGAGCTGGCTGTGTGACAGAAGTCAGAGTATGGTGATTGATGGAGCAGGGTTGAGTTGGAGACCTGTAACCAGCAATGTGCACCAGGGATCAGTACTTGGCCCAATCTTGTTCGGTGTGTTCATCAGTGACTTGGATGAGGGGACAGAGTGTATCCTCAGCAGGTTTGCTGATAATACAAAGCTGGGAAGGGTGGCTGACATTCTGGAGGGCTGTGCTGCCATCCAGCGTGACCTCGACAGGCTGGAGAGCTGGGCAGAGAAGAACCTGATGAGGTTCAGTAAGAGAAAGTGTAGGGTCCTGTACCTGAGGGGAAAGAACCCCAAGCGCCAGTATAGGTTAGGGAGGGACTTGTTGGAAAGCAGTTTAGAGGAGAAGGATCTGAGAGTCCTGATAGTAAATTATCCATGGGCCAACAATGTGTTGTTGCTGCCAGAAAGGCCAATGGAATCTTAAGCTGAGAAGACTGTGGCCAGTAGGTTGAGGGAGATCATCCTTCCTCTCTACTCTGCCCTGGTGAAGCCACAACCAGAATACTGCATCCAGTTCTGGGCTCTCCAGTTTAAGGGACACAGGAATCTACTGAAAGAGTTCAATAGAGAGATATTAGGATGCTTAAGGAACTTGAGCATCTTTCCTATGAAGAAAGACTGAGAGAACTGGGGCTGTTTAGCCTTGAGGAAAAGAAGGCTGAGAGGGGAGATTATTAAATAGCTATAAATATCTGAGGGGTGGGTGTCAAGACAATGAGGCCAATCACTTTTCAGTGGTGTCCAGTGATAGGACAAAGAATAATGGGTTTAAGCTAGAACATAGGAAGTTCCACCTCAACATGAGGAGAAACTTTACTGTGACAGTGACAGAGCACTGGAACAGGATGCCCAGAGAGGTTGTGAAGTCTCCTTTTCCGGTGACTTCCTAAATCCTGGATGCATTCCTGTGTGATCTGCCCTTAGGTGATCCTGCTTTGAGAGGAGAGTTGAACTAGACGATCTCTCGAGGTCTGTTCCAACCCCTAACATTCTATGATTCTATGATTGCTTAGAAAGGCTACAGTGCCCTAACAGTTGGGGGTTTTAAAAGTAAAGAGGCATCTGCATAACATATATAAAGCAGATGTTAATCCAGACAGGCAGTAGTGCCTCTTTAACAACATTCCTGCCTATGTGTTGTGATTCCTGTTTTGTCAGGAGGTGAGGAAGCTCTCAGAAGTCTCAACACCAGTTCTGTGTGTGGTACCTGAGTCATGGTTGTTGCAGTCCTTTATCTAGTGTTGTAAAACCAATATGATATATGAAGTTAAGTAGTATGGAATGAATAGAGGAATTGTTATGACATAATTTTCAGTGCTCTTTCTACTATCCTGCAAGGCAGGATCAGGTGATAAGCAGAACCCAAGACCTACTATGTTTATGAAGGCACAGGTTTTCATCTTGTCAGATGAGCAAGTGTTTGAGAAGTCACTCAAACTCTTTTTTTCTTGCTGGCTTCCTGGCTCTCCAATAGTGCATAACTTCATATGAGTCTGTGGAAACAAGACTCCTGTCTTAAAGTGGTACAGCATAAGTTAGGCAAAATAGAGACAGCAGTGTTTTGTGCATATCTGCAATGATGCACAGTATGTACCAGGTAAAAGTGTGTAACTGGGTGGATATATCTGCACATCTATTTTCTGGGCAATTTGAGATGGAAAGAGTTCTTAGCTAGAAAAATATCTCCAGATGTTATTGCAGACCGTTGTTTTCAAAGCCTTTTGCCACGTTCCATGAAGTGGCAATTCATAGTGTAATTTCCCTGGCCCTTCCCATTTACACATGCAAACAAGGTAAGATCCAGGCTCAGAACTTTGATTGCACACTAAGCATGACCATAAATGGATCTTGCATGTCTGTCATGTCTCTGAAGGCATGAAATTCTGTCAGGGCTGTGTAAGTGGTTTTCAAGCTTCCTGATGCTGAAGCCATTAACATTTCAAAAAAGTCAGCCAAGACTTTCTTCTGCCTTCATCGTGGTTGGAATAGGAAAGTAACTAATGTGGGAGGCTACACTTGGGCTGATTCACTGCTAAGAGCAAAGTATACATGAACACCAATAACAGAAGCAGATGATCTGCTTGAACCTGCAACCTGAAGGCTTGTCTGCTTGACACAATGTTGATGAACCACTTTTTCTTGATGCTCAAGGCATGTAAAGCCACAGACAATCATTAACTGTTGTGTGCAATGTAGTCAATAAATTGCCATCAGACTTTCCCTTCCATTTAACTTTTATTAAAAGAGGTGCTAAGGTACTGTACTGTATGCAGTACATCATATTTATTACCAAAATTAACAAATATACAAAACTTATACATGTAATTTTCTTACATCCATTTATTGGTCTATAATACTGCATTTGTTCAAGTAGGTTATCTACAGTATGTAAACATCCCTTGGATTGACCTCACACAGATTAGGAAAGCCCATCTAACCCATGTATTAACCAAATATAGCTTTTTCTTTTTCTTTTTCTTTTTAAATTTATTTGGCTTTCATCGGTAGAATCTAATCTTCACATTTGGCACATGGAAGAGACATCTACAGTGCAAAAGAGGCAGATTTTCTGGTTTTGTTCTGAGCAGTTTAGCGGAGTCATGGTTTTAAAGAGCTGAGAATAAATTTACACAAACTTGATAGGAGATGGATTAGTGTTAACGCTCATAGATCAGTGATTAAACTAGAGCAGAAATTCAAAGCCTCTTCCCCAGCCCACTCGGCCAGGTGGAAAAAACAACTCAGCCTTGTTCCTAAGGATTAAAAAAGGACTCTGTTAGCAACAGAGAGAGGAGGTTTAGTTTACAAAGAGCCCTCTGAGATTCCAGTTTCGATTTTCTGCTTTGTAGGATTCTTCCCCCCCCCCCCCCCCCCTTGTTTGAAAGCAATTTGTTCCCTTTTTAATGTTGGAAAAATACCTGGTGGATAACCACTTTTCTATGCTGGCAATTTCTCATTGAGTTGGAGGTTACAGTTGGAGTTCACAGATCTTTGAACCCAGATGGACAGAGCTCAGTAAGCTGCCACATACAAGGGAGAGAAAGAGGGAGGGAGGGAAAAAGAGAGTAATGTAACTGTATTCCAGCTGGGGAGCTTTCCAGCTTTGCTGTAAAAACCGTGAAAAAACCTTCTTCCTTCTGCTTCAAAAACGTGACTTAATTTAACTGAGTAAAGCTGATCCAGAGAGAGACCTTCATTCGCACCCTTCTTCCCATTCTCATCCAAGCACCGTATTGCTAATTTTTAGGAGGCCTCACCCATGTCCATGGAAGCATCTGATGAGAATGGACCTAACTGGACACCGTTTCTCATGGAAACCCCTTTGCTAATTCCCCCTCCGTTACCACAGAGCCCCGCTGCTGTCTGTGGCACCGTACATCTCAGCCAGCTTTTTGAAGCGTGGCCCCCAGTCCGTCAGGTAGTCATAGCTCTGGTCTGAGTCTGTCGTCACAGACTGCAGGGAGCTGAGGGACTCCGCCACCGAGCCGTTCCCTTCAAACATGTACGTCTGGAGGGAGTCAAAGGGAGGTGCCCACAAGTCCATGTCAGCTTCATACAGCTTGGCGAGCACGTAGTTGTGGACGTTGTTGTCCATGACGCGTGCCTGAGGCACGTACCGGGAGAGGCTCTCTATTTCGGGGAGCATATCCTGCCGGTTTTTCGCCACCATCTGGGCCTCCCGTGGGTTCCACATGGCGGCGATATCGAAGGCCTCAGTGTCCTCCTCCCCGCCGCCTTCATCGTCGTACCTGACAATATTCTCATGGATGTTCTCCTCTTCGTCGATGATGTATGGCTGCTTCCGCTGGCGCCGCATGGAGAGGATGAGGAGCACCAGCACTGCGGGAGGCAACCAAGATATGGGGCTGTCAGCAAGACGGCAGATCTTACATGGCTGCCTGCTGCCCTGCTTCCCCTCAAGTGAGCCCAGACAGCCTCTGGAATTTAAAGAGCTGTAGTGTTTCTGGGTGGAGAGGTACAGAAATACCTGTCCCCCCTGCCCCAGTTAAAATTAGTAACTTGAAGTCCTGCTAATCCACCCCTTTTCTCAAACTTAATTCTTAGCTCTCAGTGGCACTATAGATACGTCTATCCCACAGTGCTTGGCAATGCACTGTAGTGGTGAGTTACTTTTAAGCTAGCCAGGTCAGGTATCAGTAATGATTTGTCTGCAGTGGCACACAGATCCATAGGGAAAGTTTTCTCCTGCTGTGTAGCTGGGTTTTGCAGCCTGCTTTAGGGATACCGCTTGGGCTCGGTGCTGTGTGGCACATAGACACATGGTGCTGAGGCACTGTGGTGATATGTCTGCCTACACAGCAAAGGGCAGACTTAGCTCCTTGGGCTTCTCTGAAGCATTTCTTTGTTTATCTGCAAGGCACTACCTTGAGCTGGGAAGGCTGACCATCAGGTGCTTGGCACTAGCAAGATGTAGATGCTTCTTAGCACAGGGAGTAGTGGTCATACAGGCACAAGTGATCTTTACTATTGAAAACGTGCCATCATCTGGTGTTGACTCTATTTCCAGGGCTCAATTTTTGAACAGAGGTAGCTAGGGTCCTCTGTAGAGTCAGAATTGAGGCAGTTTTGAAGTTTTTTTTCTGCATCCTACTCCACTGCTCCTCAAACTGGATCATCTGAAATTTCAGGGAACATGTTTTGAAATAGTATCTCATGACTTAAGACAGTGAATACGGGAACTGAAGTTCTTTCAAAAGCAACAGCTAAGAGGGAGCATAGAAGACCTGGGAAAGGATAAGATTTTTTTTTATGGAGACACATGCAAGATGCTCAGCTCCTTTAGAGAAGAACAGGCACCATTTAAATATAGTGTCTTAAGAAAAATGGATGGAGGTGGAGATATCTCCTGCCAAAAGACATGAGGTGAAGCTCGACTTACCACTCCTGTTTCCTGTGGAAGCATATAATCAGAAAATACTGAGGATGAGAAAGTAACCTGTCCCCAGCCACAGGTCTCACTACTTCTTCCTGGCATACACCTGACACGAAAGCTGAACCATGTCAGACACCCTAGCACTTTGGGTATCTGGCAGAAGTATTTGTAGACCATATTTTGCCCCCATTCCTATGCCGCTGACTGCACCATCTGGTTCTTGATTTGGATTTTTAAGTATGTGGGCATTTACATATAATAGATAGATATAGATATAGATATAGATATAGATATAGATATAGATATAGATATAGATATAGATATAGATAGATATAGTGTGTGTGCGTTTTACTCTTTCACCTTTGGCAGATGAGCAACCCCCTGTCTAGAACTGAAGAGTTTTTCCTCTCCCAGGAAGAAACCAAGGGTTTACCTAGCAGGACAAAGATGCAGGCAAGGATTGCAATGAGTGCCCCCCTGCTCAGGCTGACAGGGAGGACATAGGCTTCTGCGTTGCAGGACATCACCATTCCATCATCATCACAGCTGCACACGTGTACGGTGAGCGTGCCTGTGCTGCTCAGTACGGGGCGGCCATTGTCACTGATCAGGATGGGGAGGTAAAAAGTGTTCTGCTCATGCTGTCTGAAGCCAGAGCGCCTTGTCAAAATCCATGCTGTGTTATCTAGGGTAGAAAATAAACAAGAGAGAAGAGCTTACATGCAGAGCAAATATATTCGGCAGAAATGGTGAAAAAATCAGCCCTAGACACACATCTATTTGTCTTCTGTCTTTTTTTTTTCTTTGTTTTCTATCAATTTGTCACTATCAGCATTTTGCCTCCTCTATTCCCATATCTTCTCCATAGCTCAAAACCTGTAACTCTTACGCACCTTATGAGTTGCCTTTACCCCTTCTGACATAAAGAGCCCAGAGCAAACTCACATCCTTCAGATGTAGCT
This sequence comes from Calypte anna, assembly GCF_003957555.1. Classification (NCBI taxonomy): domain Eukaryota; kingdom Metazoa; phylum Chordata; class Aves; order Apodiformes; family Trochilidae; genus Calypte; species Calypte anna. The sequence goes on from NC_044245.1 coordinate 70,297,590, forward strand.
AAAAGAGCTTTCAGAAGGCAAGACAGAAATGAACAATTGAAGGCAACTTGTCTCTGTTTTTTCATGCTCAGCGGCTTTTCTAGACTTCTCTCTTAAGCACTGTCACTGTATTGGAGATCCAACTGTATAACCCTTGTGGACATGTTAAGGTTCTCTTTATGGTTTTTGATATATGGCATGGCCATCTGCTTGAGGCAACAAGATGACAAAGGAAAAAACCAGCTTGCTATCCTAAAGAAGCAGTGACTTGAAAATTTGCAACTAAACATTTTCAGTGAAACATGCAATTTCATTGGCACTTTAGCCACTGAAAAAAGTCTCAGTGCTTCATGTCATCATTGTCAGAATTATTATGCTTTGATTTGACCATTGTGCTTCACTTAGTGTGACTGCCTCTTTTTATAAAAAGTTCAACCAAAATGAATCCAAATGCTGCTGCTGCAACAAAATAGTAAGAGTGACCTAACAGCCAGTTGCTGCTGGTGATTTCAAGGGAAATTCCTAACTTTGGGCCTTTTCCCTTCATATTCAGCATGTGTTTTAAAATGTCAGAATTTCTCAGTGCCATTGATATTCCCATCTACCCTCTCCCTCATATTCCCAGACTGTGTACCTAATCAGAAAGAAACTGGAATCAGGAATTTGTTTTTCTCAGTTCTTATCTCAGAAGTTCTAAGGCAAAATCTCTGGAGATCAGTGATTATTTTGTCAGTGCTGACTTTTCAAGATTTTTGGCTTTGGAGACTTTTGAAAAGCACAAGGCTGAATGTCTTCAGCGTGATCTGAGCTACCAGGGAGTTAAAAGGAATCTGTAGGAAAACTGGCCCTTTCTTAAAAACATGTCTGCAAATCTTGGGCCAGTTAAGATAAATGTTACATAGGTACTCTTTCTCTTTGGCAGACCTACAAGCCCTGAACCCATACAGTTATGCTGTGGGACTTTTTGGGAGCTAAGCTTCATACTTCTAATACTTTTTTTTTGTTTGTTTCCCATTCCCCTGGTTCAAAAGAGGCCACAGGCTGGCCATCTGCATCTCCAGGTTGTTACCAGTGTACATTTGTTATGCTTGGAAATGCAGGAGGCAAATCAGCTTTTCCCAGGTGGATTGCTGCAGTGGAGCTGCTGCCTGGAAATAGCAAAAAACCTGATCACAAGCAGACTCTGAAAAAGACCCAAAATATCAGAAAGGGACTACACAATTTCTTTATAATTTCATTGTAAATTCACTGCTAAGATATAAACGTTAGGTGACTTTCTTCAGTGCAAAGGCTCAGGTTGCATGGAGGTAAATCAGTGGTATTATCTGCTGGGGTCTGACCTCAGAAATGATTTGATGGCTTTTAGGAGTGAAATCAGGAGTATTATATACATCCAGTGATGGAATATATGCAAATTAAATCCATATTCACTAGACTTGCCTGCTTAAATTATTTGCCAAGTTCCATACTTTGTGCTGCAAACCCTATGGCATTAGACAACACTGTTGCATTTAAGTATTGAGATGTTGAGCTTCACGCTCATGAAGTTAGTTTGAATTTGTGACATGTTTTTAAAAGGAATGTCAGGGTCTTTTATTTCTTGCAGATCAATGACATTTCAAGCTTTTACTCTGAGAGCATAAAATTCTGAAGAGTCCAGGCATGTTTGTATGTGAACTTATAGTGAAATTGGACTGCCTCGTGTGATTTCAAGAGCTGGAGCTTTAAGGAAGAACCACCAGGTGCAACATAAAATTCCCAGAGTTGGTTAAAATTGATTATGTGTCAGGGCTTCCATATTTCACCACCCTTTGATACACCATGTGTCTCTGTGTATAGGCAGCAAGCATGGACCAACATAGATAATTTTCAGAAATGTGTGTCCTAAAACCCAACAGATTGCAGCACCCTGCAGCTCCCATGGCTCCTGGGGGAGGGATGTGCTGTGGATAGGAGCCCTTACCTCCTGCAAACCTCCCCTTCCTCTCTCCTGGGGCACACACAAGTGCTTTCCCTCCCTTGAGTTTTTTATGTGTTCTACCACGTGGTCCCCAGCTATTAATACCACATCTTCTCTTCGCTGTGCCTATAGCAAAAAAACCCCCAAACCAACACTGAAACCAAGACCCACAATTCAAAGGCCAGAAACTAATAAAGTACCTGTATTTATGCTCTGTTAATGGAAATGTCCAAGTCAATGTAACGGTGTAATAATTTGGTTGCATTTTTCTTTCCTAGGTGAAAGACTAGTTCTGTTTGAACAGACTGACAACAGAAGTCACAAATCCTATTCGGGTAACAGCAAACAGAATCACATAATGACCTGGGTTGGAAGGGACCTTAAAGATCATCTAGTTTCAATGCCCCTGCCATGGGCACAGACACCTCCCACTAGACCAAGTTGCTCCAGGCCCCATACAACCTGGGCTTGAATACTTCCATGGAGGGGGCATCCACAGCTTCTCTGAGCAGCCAGTTCCACTGTCTCACCACCCTCATACTAAAGAATTCCTTCCTAACATCTAATCTAAATTTACATGCATCTATATATTTTTGCTATGATGTGTGCTGGCCATGTCACCCAAGTCTTAAATGTTCTTGTTGATAAAATTGTCTTGGTGACTTTTAGTATTACATTTGGACTCTTTTGTTTTGTTTTGCTTTGCACTAGGCAGACATCCAAATAATCCCTAAAGAATTGCTTTACCTGTTACTCTGCAACTGCAGTACACTGGTTCCAAAGCTTGTTTTGTGACTCATCAAAAGCCAATGGGATTTGATGTACTACTTCAGTGCGAAGGACATGCTGGAATGTGATGCAGCATGGCAGGAACTGGAATACACAATTGTCTTCCAAAATTGATATCTGCTAAAACCCCGCCATCAAGAGAAGAGGACTTGTGAGGACATCAAAGTCCCACTATATTTACAAAAAACAAACCAAACCAAAAAAACCAAGCATGGTAAGAATTCACAATATGTTTGCATCGCAGCTTCCATCACAGTGCCTTTGGTTTGCAAAGGGCTTTGTGGTAGCACTTCACAGTGCTGAGCAGAGATACTGAAGATTGCAGTGTGGAGGGTCCCATGACTGTGTGAAGAGCAGGAGTTGAAATCTGTACTTCTAATGGGCATGCAGGCTAATGTCTTCATGTGGCTGTGAGGGTGAGGTATGGAGCATCTCCTTCCTGCACTTATGTCCCTGAAAGTGTTGTTACTCCCTGGAGAGATCAGTGTGGGCTCTCCTCACAGGAGAGGCTTGGTTTCTTTCCTTATGCATCTGTAAAAGAGCTGGGGATGATTAGCCCAGAACTTCTGCTGGTTTTAAAACTTACTAATGATTATGAAGAGTTAGGATTAATAAAAAGAAATATTTCACCAGGAGTGGGAGAAAGAGCACAGAAATTCATTATTGACACATCTGGCTGGAGGAAGGGGTCACATTTTAATTTCAGATTTTCAGCTCACTGCTTTTGTGCTCTGCTGAAGAGTGAGGTAGGCCACAGTTTTAGGGAAGGAAGGAATAGCTAAAAATTTTCCTGAAACAAGTTTAAATGCAATGGGGAGGACTGCCAGGGCTTCCAATGGTGGACCTGGTGGTCGTATGACACTGATGCCTGCATCCATTAAACTCACTACTCTATCCATTATTTCCTGGTACCCAGAGGGCAGCAGTAAAGGGTCAACAGAAGATCAGCTCAGAGTTTAATCTGGAAATGTAATAAGCTTATGCTATGGTTTAAGCTTATTTCATTGTTCATCACATAATTACAAATTAACCTCTTTTACCAACTTCTTCCCAGCATAGTCTCACCTTCATCTAGACGAGGGGGAAGAGGGCTTGCCAGTGCCATGCATTAGTAACCAAAGAGATGGGAGACCGCAGCTCCATTCCCTGCTTCATCACATATATCCTGTATGGTACTAGGAAGTCATATAGGCCCAGATCTTACATATCTAAATTTCACTGATTTTACTGAACTCAAAGGAAAGCAGGTGTGTCAGTAGCTTATTTTCTCCTTGCCCTGGATCCTTGTTTGTAAAGTAGAGAGCAGTAAGATTTCTCTCTCTGCCAGAGGTATGTGGAAAATGAATAGACTGAAGAAGTCCTTGGAGACTAAAATGGCAAGGACCAAAGAAGTGTGTAAAGCAGCTCATCAGAATGCAAACTGTGATCTGTTTCTCAGTATAAATCAAGGTTTTAATTGTTGCTAGGAAGCCTGCATGCCTTGCAGTTTCTCTTACTGCTACATAGGACAACCAAGTAATCAGCTCATGTGCTTATCTTAATAGTGCCTTCCCACAGCTTGAAATGTCTTGTTTCATCTTTACATGCACAGGTTATGACTAGCAAGGTGGGTGCTGTTTCTTGTCTTACCACCCTGTGACATACAGCATAGCTACTCCCTCTGTGACTGTCATATAATTTATATAGTCCTTAGTGATCCCTAGATGAAAATATAAATTAGAGTTACTGAAATGACTACCGCACTCCAAATTGGTGAAGCAGTAAATTAATCCTTAATGTTTCCTTAATATTTCAAATAGTCAATGGATTGACACTCAATATTTTTATTTCAAATTTGTACCCAACAGTACCCTAAGCTTCTTGTTATATATACATCTCTCAAAAACTGGTATTTTACAGAGTTGGAGGCACAGCCAGTCACTGCTGTCACTATGAATTATTGCAAGTATGGCCCTAGACAGAAAAGTGCATCTGATGCTGGAAATTTTGTGAGGTTTCCATTTTTAGAACAATGCCTTGAGGATGATATGAGCTTAGTTTGCCAAATATTTTAGCAATAGTTGTGTTTTATTTGTTCATTTATTTTGGCAATATTTACTAAAAAATAAAAAAGAGGAGAGGATGAGAGAGACAGATAAAAATGCAAGAAATTGTGTGTGGAGGCTTCAGGGACACCACAGAAAAAAATTGCTTTTGAGATGAAAAAGAGGGCTCCACACTCTGCAAATTTTTTCCTTTAACATGTTTGGTTAGTAAAAGCAGGGACTTCTTTATCAGCCTGTATGATGCTTTTGCCTGCAGAGGCATAGCTGGGTATTCATGGACATAAGATGTCAGCACTTTGCCATGAGTGTTTCAGTGGTGTTTCAATTTCTACTTAGCACATCTTACACAGACTTTTAGCTGTACACCAAGTTACCTCCCTAAGGCTCTGCATCTCCTCTCTACCTCCCTCCCTTTTCTAGGGAAATCAGGATGTGCAAAGAGGAAAAAAAAAGTGCTTGGGGAAAAAGACTAGAACCATACAAGAACCTTCCCTTTCTGTGCCTGAGAGAAAACATGAAGAGTACAAAAAAAGAGCAATGTAATTCCCTTCAGATTTGTCTCCTAGTTCCATTTGCTATCCTACCTTTAAGCATCTCCTTTTGAATGGATGCAATTTCCACTCCAGTGATCTGAGATGCCTGCAGCCTGACCACAAGACCTGAATATGCACAAAATACTGGCACATTTCCTCAAAGAAGAAGATGAGTCCTATTGCTAGAGAATATTTATAGAGAAGAAAATATAATATAACCTTCAAGAGTATTATGAAGTATGTCATTTTATCATTGCTTTTAAGGAGCAGGTGTCACTTAGTATTATTTGAAATAGCAGTCTTATCACATACTGTAAGTCACAGACTCTCAAGTCCAACTCAGGCATTAGAAATTAGAGTAGCTAACTGTCTGTGTCCACTGTGATTACCTTGATTGTCCCTTAGAGTAAAGTTGGGGTTGTTGGCTGCCTCCGGAGCCAGGCTGTAGTAGAAGTGCTGACCGTCCTGTGGGTCATCCCTGTCGATGGCACTCACTGTCTGGATCAGCTACAGAATACAAGAACAAAGCAGGAACAGGTGAGAATCAAATAATATAACATAACATAATTAGTATAGGTAACTGGAACATTTGAATAAAACTGTCTTGCTGAGGTACGATAGATAAATCAAGAAGAGACTCATAAGCTTGCAAGCTTAATTTATTTTTCTGTGCTCATCAAATCACTTTTAAACAATGGAGGAAATAGTTAGTTTGGTTCAAATAACAGACACTTTTTCTTCGGAGTGTCCAGGGTGTTTACAAGATGCATTGGGCATTACAGAGTTTGTAAGAAAACCCATATTTATTGTCAGCTTCATTTTGCAGATAGAAAAAGACTTCAGGTTGATTATCTTATAACTCCTAATTTTAAATCATTAAATTATTCCCCTGATAGTGTATAGAAAAGGGAAAAGGAAAGGAAAGGAAAGGAAAGGAAAGGAAAGGGGAAAGGGGAAAGGGGAAAGGGAAAGGAAACTGTGCAGACACTCCACATATTCATTAAATAACACCATGGGAAACAACTAAGACAATGCTAAATCCAGAAAGAGATTTATGACCTCCCTTGTACAGGTTTGGTAATGTAGGTTTAAAAGCTTGAAGCACAGTGAGCTATATCTCTTTCTGAATCAACATTCTGACATCTTTTTAGACAAAGACTAAGTCTTCATCTGGGTTTTTGCATTCAGAAGTTATTTTTTTATTAAAAAATAATTCAAATGACCAATACATTAAGTCTTATTCAACACTTTAATATTATTTCAGAACTTTTCAAAATGTGCTAACAGAATTTGGCTTTCTCCACTGGAAGAAGAAGTCTAAATTAGTATGCATTTTGTGGAAAGCTTATTAATTAGACCACTCATCCTTCAAAACCAGGAAGAAGACTAGACAATGATTTGTATTCGCTATATTATTAAGCAGCTCCATAAATTAATGGTGTGAAATAGCTGTGAAGCTCCAGGTCACCTCCCCACAAGCAATCAGCAGTAGAGCTTACACCATCTTGAGTGAGGGGGAACTTGTGTCTGTTTGGACACAGGCAGACCTTGTTCAAGGGCTTAGATGAGGTTTTAGAAGGAAGAAGAGCAAAGAGGCATCACGGCTTTCTTGGAGGTGCTGGTTTAATATGTGCAGTGCTGGAAGTCTGGGGTTCTCTAAAGCTCTCATCTATCTCCAGTTCCCTGCAGAACAGATTCAGTTTGTCACCCATTTGGAGCTGATGTAATAAGTTATGTCCAGCTCCTGTAAGTCCAGGGGTACCTAAATCTCTTATAAATAGGGTCTCTTAAAAGTTAGCCTCGTTTTACTTTTATATGTGAGCTGGACTTCACAGCATTTCTTGTAACACTTCTCCTCTCTTTGTTGCTGCTACAGGACACAGCAGCTGCCTGCTTGTTCCCGTTTCTCACCTGTCCTGCTTTGGCATTTTCACACACAAAAGCTTCATAAAACCTTGCAAACTCTGGTGCATTGTCATTCACATCCAGGACTTTCACTGTCACAGAGACGCTGCCCACCTGCGACGGGTTGTCTGGAAGGAGAGGGAACAACATAAAGAGAAGCAATGTACAAGAAAGGGCTGGTCCTTACTCTGCTTGAGAGGTAAAGCAGCTTTTTCACTACTGACTCCTGTTATGTCACGTTTTCCCCTTTGGAACTGTGGTCATTTGTGGGTTGTGTGACTCAGAACAAAGTTGCAAATTATGTTTTTCCTACCCTGGCTCTCCACCTAACCACAGATTTTTCAAACAAATTCCTTGAAAGGCTTCATCCTGGCTCAGTCCAATAGCATTATTTGAATAACAGAAATTTTAGACAATGCCTTATAGGGCTTTTTTTATTGTTCTTTGTGCAGTGCTCTGTATTGAGGCTCGGTGCTGATGGCATGAATAGGAAGGGGCTCCTAAGGATGTGCTTTTTACTTAGAGCTTGTTGAGAGTCTTAATTCTGCAGTTCAGATATGTTTTTGCTCAGAATTTATGTTCCCTGAACTCAAAAATAGTATCAAGAATTTAATGCTTTGTACAAGGGGGTTTAAAATGTAATAACACATGAAATTGTACAGAAAAGCTTTCACTGAAGCTTAAAATTGCAATGAAAATTTTACATTCTGCATGGCATCATTTGTGATATTTCTGTCCCACTGGTTCATTAGCTCCCTTTGCTAGTAAATCCAGACATCATTTCACATATCTTCACAGTTTCCAAACTAAGTGGCCACAGAATAATTTTTTCTTCCTCTTTTTTTCTTCACTAGGACATATTTTTCCCTATTTAATGATAAAACAAAACTCTAAGCAGGAAAAATAAATAAATTCATTATTAAGAGGACAGAAAAAGTGCAAAAATGCAGAAGATTCTTGAAAATTAGTGTTCTCATCTTCTTTTTAGTTATACCACTCTGTGCATTTATTTCCAAGTATATCTACCTTCATAGCAAAACCCCAATATGTTCAGATAAACAACAGAACTTTTGAAACTAATTTTTTTAAAGTTGTATGTACTGTACCCATAACATATGTCACAACGTATCATTTATATACACCTATATACCTATAAACATATATTGTTTCTTCCTGATTTATAATTTAATCCTTCAGTTTCCCACATATTCCATACATATCTTGCTAGCACACCTGTCATTGGAGCAAATTGATGTCTACATTTATGCTCTTAGTGGTATTACTCTAACTTTTGGAACTAGGACCTTTAGTCAGGAATGCACAACTATGACATTTTTTAAACTGTTCACTAAATTTAAATATTGTGCTGCACAGATACTGGGCAAAACTGTCAGAGGACTCATGGAGGATGAGTCAAAGCAAGATGTGCCTTCATAAGGCTCTCACCCTTGAGTGCTTATACAGGGACAGATTTTACAGACTTAGATGTACCCACAGGTGTGTATGTGGATTTACATGGTACTGCAATGTCCAGTGGTGGCTGAAAAGAAAACTATCATCAAAATAGATGGAGGTGAGATGAAATAGTCCCTCTGCTAACTTCAAGTTGGCTGATTGCATTTTTGGTGAACTTCTTGAAACTTTTTTTCTCTCAAACTAACCCATATCTCTGGTACAGCCTGGATGTGCAAGGAAGTCTCTGAGACATGAGGAATGACTCAGTTATTGGCAGCAAGCTTCTGAAAAAGATGCTGACCCCCAGCAGATGAACTGAGAGCTTGAACAAAACCTATGTGGGTTGAAGAGATTTCAGGCGAGGATTGGGTGAATATATTATTTTATTTCTATCCCAAGCTCCTCTATGAAACTCAGATCTGTTAGTATTTAAAACTCAGCTAAACTTCTGATATTGACACTATGAAATGATCAGCATCTCTTCCTTCTCATAGCTTTGGTAAATACCTGTCAGGTGTGAATCCTGAGATGAGTCTTAGCTCACTGTAAACCTCAAAGCAGGATGCCTTCAGCACACTAGAAGATCTCAAGGCACTTTGTCCCAAATTATTTAAGCAGCAAGCAGATGGTGATGACATTTACTTACTGCTGAACGAGAGAAGATTTCAACTAGTGACCTAGTAGTGTAGGATCATTGCTGCCAACCAGTCCTTGCACAACACAATCCTGCCAGGTAGGACTGGCAGCCCTGACAGCTGTGCAGCCTTTCCAGCATCTGCTTTATTTGCCTGCTCTTCTGAAGATATATACCCCTTGAAAAAACATACCAGGAAGAGTTTTAAATAAACCCCTGGAATACAAACAAATTGAAAAAGCAGTACTCTGCAATTAGTTGCCAGACTCTACTCCTCCCACCACCCCGTGAAAAGGAGCATAACAAATAAATAAAATGCAATATTCATTTGTTGATGCCAGAAGAGTAATTCAGCTAATATGACTTCCCACTCAGTGCATAGAAGCATGTGAATTGCTGAACTCAGGTCTCCCAGCCTGCTTTGTCTGCTGTATGTCTTTGATCTGTGTACAGTCTGCATTCTCCTTACTCAGCTCCATGGCCAGCACAGTGATGTTGTGCCAAGAAATGTCTTCCCGGTCTAGAGGTCTTGCAGTCATCAGTGCTCCTGATGTGATGTCAACATAAAAGAACCGCCCCGGATCACTGCTCCTGTCAATAGAGTATCTGCAAGAGTACATATGAAAAATATTATCCAACCCATGCAAAAACTGTGTGTTACAGCCAATGAAGTGCCCCAGCAATGGGAATCTGCACAGCAGATCCACAACCTATGTAAGTATGCTACCTATACAAAGTACTTCATTGATTTGTATAGGTACAGAGTGAGATGCTTGAAATCTGGAAGTTCATGTAGCTAATGGCATTTAACAGTGAGTACTACTTGGATGAAACTAGAAGACAGGAAGATTTATAGGAAGAAGCCTCAAAGCAAGGCACAGATGAGCATAGAACACCTACCTCACAGAGAAAAACTTGTCAGTGAAGTGTGTGATTTTTTTTTCTAAGAAAAAATAATTGTGCCCTTTACTTGGGCACAGTTCAGACAGGATGAAAATTGCTTTACATTCTTGCTCATTCTCTGGGCACCTAGGCTGACAAGAAACAACTGTTCCCTTTCGTTGTGCTTTTGTATTCTCCTCCTTCCTGGAGTAAACTTCATCTACATCCTGGACCATCCTACTGATTGAGCCATATCAGTGCAAGGGAGATGATGACCAGCTTTCTCATAGCAGCAGCCAGAAAAACAGCTCTCTCTGTGAGGTTGATTCATCTTAATTACTGAACCTGCCTGTCCAATATCATGTCAGTTTATGCTGGGAACAAGCTTCTCACCCCTTTGAGCAGAGGAGTGTGTTGGTACCTGTAAGCCAGAAAGCTCAGGCAGGGAGACAGCTGATTGACAGCTGTCACTGCTGTACTCGGTCAGAGGGACTGCTTCGCAGGGTGTGTTAGACACTCATATTCATCACCTTGCTTTTAAAAGCACTTTGCATGAATTGCGTCTCTAGCTGGCTATGTCAGCATGGTAAGAGATCCTTTGGCAGAAGCCACACATATGCCTATGTAAATGCCACAGCCTAGAACAGATCCCAAACTTATTCTCATTTTTCTTGGTTCTTTCTTTGAGGTTGATAGGAATTTTAAGCATTAGTCATAATGGCTGCTGACCAGGGCTTGTTCTTATGATTTTTTTTCTTTTCAGTACAAATACATTCACCAGAACAAGCATGCCAGCCTGATCTTAATATGGGCACCTATTAAACAGTGATATGAGCTATGTTGGGAAATTATTTTACATTTTTTTTCAGAAATATCAAAAAGTGTGGTATTATAGGTTTACTTCTTTTTACTTTCTTTTCCTTCTCAGTCTTTCACATCTCTTCTTAAATAAAGATGTTTATGAGAGATTTTATTTATTTAGGAAGTACGAGTGTTGCTATATTTTGCTGTAATAATTATTCTTGTATGAGAGCTATAAAAAGAGTTTCTCTCTGACAGTTTAAGGCCAATGAGGATATGAAATTGAATATGGCCTTGTAATTACTAGTGTGGTATTAATCACCAGAGTCAAGAGGCACAGGTGGAGTCTTTGTCTTGATTCTCCATATAAATTCTACTGTTAATGATACTTGCTCCTTCACACTTGTTTCTGCTGTACTCTTTAAGTAATTTTCTTGACTCACTCAAAACCAACCATGGAATATTTCCAGCAATCAGAATTTCACAGTATGGGAGTGCAGATACTGAACACTGGAAAAATGAGGATTTGAGAGCTCCCCTGTGTTTAGTGAGCCCTTCTGACATGTGGCCTGGCTTTTGTGAACTTGAAAATAGGACAAAATTAGGAGTCAGGATACAGTTTTGATTTTGGATGGATTTAATCTTGTCTAACAAAATACGTATCTGGGATTTTGGTTTTCTTATCTTGCCTTGCCATGTGCAAAATGAATACAGAGCAAGCCTACAACAGATTGATACTGCATAGAGTTGGCATGGACAGAGGAGACTACACAGGAGGCAAGGAGAACCAATTCCTAACATTTGCATTTTAAATACCATTGCAACCGGTATTCTTTTTTCTTCCCTTGTTTCCTCTACCCTAATTGTTTGTGTTTGTACATACAAAGTTTAGAGGAGGAAGGAGCTAAAGAGAACAGGGGGAGGAGGGAGGGAGGGAAGGAAGGAATGTAGGAAAATGAGAAAAAGAGAAAAAAAGAGGAAGGATGTGTGGAGGGAGAAGAGTTACAAAGGAGCCTGTGCTTGTTTGTGACTGGGTTTTTTTTAAATACATCTTTGGTTATGCATTCTGTGCTTTAGGAATTGCTGTTTCATCACGGGAAGTCACTGGAAAACTCTGAAGAAAGCTAAGAAAAACCTCATTAAAAATAACAATGAACACGTCCACCCTCTGATAGTCTGCAGAATTATGCTTACACTGTTTTAAGTATGTTAACACTGCAGTGTTTAGATACTCCTAGACATTAATCAGCATAATAGGATGTGGGTGGAAAAAAAGTCTAGGGTAATGATATTGTGATACAGATAGCAAAATACTTAGTTTTACTGAAGAATTTGAGACAATGTCAGGAGAAGTATGATAAACTATAATATAGATAGAAAAGAGGTATATGTAAGGTATCAGAGATGAAAAAAAAATTAGAGTAGCAACAGAGAAAGCAATATCATTAAGAAGACAGGCTTTGTGTCTGCTTAGATCTCTTAGCCGAAGCCCACAGAGTTGTTCACATGGATTTCACTTTCTTGAAAAACTCCAAATACTCAGTGTTTCAACCCCCTCCTGTATTTTCCAGGACTTATCCTGCAAACAGACAATTCAGACGCTGGACTGTCACCCAAGGTGTTTCTAAGATGAAAGAAGCAACCAGCCTGCTAGGATTATTAACTGGCAGTCATTTGGAGCTTCTGCAGGTGAAAATTAGTACGTGGGCTGGCCTCAGAGAAAAACCAGTCTGCACTGATATACCGGGCTGTCTTGGCAGCCACTATGGAAAAAAGTGCTGCAATCACACAAATCTGCTCCTTTGGCTCCTTGCTGAGTTGCAGCTAGGAAGCTCCCGTGGTTGTAAATACTCTCTTACCTTGCTTAACTCCTTCTGGGAATATCTAGCTTTGCAGCTTTGACCAGACACTATATAATTCAGCGGTTCATGAATATTTATTACTGTGCGTTCAATCTACTCCAAAAGTAGCTGTGTATTTGAGCTGTTGGCAAAAGCAGGCTTGGAAACAGAAGGGGGAGAGAGGAGAAGAAAATTGATTACCTTACCCCCAGTAGGGCAGCAGATTCACAGTGATGCTGTCAGGCTTTGTGCCAGCAAAGGCATGAGGGTCTGGGGTTTGTTTTAATGTACACTAGCAGGAGGTACCAGACCAGTTCATTGCAATGCTAGGTGCAGATGTTCTCCATACTGCAGAAAAGACAAGGGTGAGCTCCTGCATTGCTTTGGCAGTCATAGCAGGGTGGCTTGGTGTGGGAGATTTTGGTCTGACTAAACCCACTGACTACGACCATGTTCTAGAAAGAAACTGTGCCTCCCACCCGTGCTGTTTCGGACCATCACTGCCCCACCAGCTGTATGCTCCTGGGGGGACACACAAAGACAGGACAGACCTGATGGAGTTGTTGGTCACGTCTGGGTCCTTGGCAGAAATTATCTGTATGGTGGTTCCAATCTCCACGTTCTCAGGCACTTCCACGAAATAGAAGCTGGGCTCAAACACAGGAGGTTCATCTACATCCTCCACTGTGATGTGGACGGTGGTGGTGTCACGGAATGGACCCAGGTTCAGGAACCGCATTTCCAGGTGGGGGTTAGCACCCTCTACTTTCAAGGTGTAGCTTTTTTTGCTCTCAAAACTTAAAGGCTGAAGAAAAAAAAACAACCAAGCAAAATAAGGCACACTGAGCCATATGATTTAGGCTACATAATTTTAATTTTCAGAATTAAAGAGATGACCTCTAGTATGAAATGATGCTACTTTTTAAATATAAGAAAAGCTTTAATATGATTTTCAAGGTATTAGGGGTAACAATAATAAGTATTTGCAGATGGAGACAAAGCTCTGAGTGACAGTAGTATTAGAAATGGCACTGTCTTAATTTTTTTTTTTTTTTTTTAAATTTGACAGCTGAACTGAAAAAGCCAGGGGAAATATTCTCAGATCATCTCAGAATACGTATTCTTTCATCCTTCTTGAGGAAATGAAAACAAAAGCGGCCAAACCACCATTGTGTCGTGAGTCACACGATGCATTTCATGCCACCCTGAAGAAAATATAGACAGAAAAAGACAGTATGGAGCGCCTGGAAATAAGGTGAAGATACAAAAAAATGGGTCCCGGTGTCAGGCACAAGGATGCTCACACATGAGGTGAAAAGTTCCAATTAGCATCCTATTTTCTTCCTAAGGAGATTGGAGTCTTGTCTCTAGAGCACTCGGCCAAGCTGCTAAAGGGCTCCAGTGAAAGCAGGGAACAGATAAGACTCTCTGCTGGGATTCTGCCCCAGTTTGTATCAGTTCTCCATCCTTCCTACAAGTGGGGTTTTTCACTTCCTCAGTAAGTGTCTTAAAAGCAGGTTCACAGACCAGGAGTGCTTAGAGCTAGGATTTGAACCTCCTCCCTGCCTAGAGAATAGTTTGATATCAATCAAACACTATGAGCTACCCATGACCTCTTCCTGCAGGAGCCCTTCAACTTTCTATGAAATACTCAAGTGTTAAAGTATTATTTGGGAGTGGGAATGGCTTGGGTTTTTTTTTTTTTTTCCTAAGATAATGGATAAAGGGGGGGCATCTTCCTCTCTTAGTAGTTGAGTGAATTTGATTTCCTATCTAGATAAAACTCTTTATTTGGTGAACATGGATATAGAAATAATTAATGGCAACACTGAACCTCTCAATAAATAATTTTTTCATCTCTCTTTCCCCTTCTTTTTACAGATCCCTGGAGAAAATATAGCCTCTTCAAAACTTCCTTAGAACTAAATGGTGAGTTCCATATATAACATACAATTTACCAGTCTTGATAGGAGATGACTAAAAGCAGCTAGCAAACCAGAATGACAGCATGGAAGGATCATTTCAAAACATACAAAAAATTTCGCCAGATGAAGTACACCTTACAGAGGATACAGTCATACTTCCCAAGTTGCAGGTAGAAGTTGCAAGCAATCCCACTGTGATTAAATGGTCAAAACATTTTTACTTGTATAATCAGGAGAGTTGTAATGCTGACAACTAGCACAAAAGGATCCCCTTAGTTGGCACATATCCTGAGCAAGACAAACTTTGTTCTGGGAAAGAAATAGCCTGAATCTCAGGGTCGCCCAGTGGGACATACAGCTTTTTGTTCCATGAATGGCTTTCAAAACATGAGGCTTTATTCATATATAGGGATTTGAACATCCTGTGTAGATCTACCATGTGCAGGTTCAGCTCATTCAGATTCCAGTCAGATCACTGCTGTTCCCATCGAATGCCTTTGTTTCTCTTATTCAGCTCTTTCTTTTTAAAGACAGTCTTCTTTTAAAACTTTGCCCCACTAGACAAGGGCAAAGGAGATGGGGAGAAAAATAGAGAAGAGGGATGCCAAAGCAACTTAAAGGCAAAGGTGTAAAGATTATTACTGTAGCAGTCAAGTCCTCCTTGGCCAGTCATAGCCCACCTCTTTTCTGCCCTGCTCAATAGTGCAACTGGGCAATTCTGCATCCATGAGGCATGTATGTGTTTAAGCAACATCATCAGCAGTTTCACACGCTCAGGCATGGCAGAAATAATATAATATGGGCCTCAAAACACCCTCTGGGTACAGAGAAGGCTTCAGGACTTGTCTACTGCCACAGCACCTTATTTCTTCAGAAGTGGAAACATTCCAGTGATGTACAAAAGCTCACACTTTGACAGTAAAATTATCAGTATGAAGGCTCTGCCTATGGATGCCTGATGAAAGACTGGAGTTCTTGAAATGATAAAAACTAGGATTCACTCAGCATTTAGTACATGGGGGTGAGGAATGAAGACTGGAATAGGAACTGGCTTGCTTGTGCTGAAAGGAGGTGGCAGTCAAGTATTACTGGAGATGTTGTGCAATGATACAGTATGAGCTGTGCAGCCTGTGGCAGCAGGTACAGATGATCTGAAACTTACTCCTGCTGCCCTTAGTTCCACCTGGTAAATCTGTGACTACTGCAGGCATAGCAGTTGCCAGCAAGGATTTAGCTAAGTCTGCAAACATATTACCCATTAATGCAGTCATTATGGTCTACCCATTGCATATTTATGCATTGTAAAAATAGCAATAAAATATATTCACATGACCAAGCAACACTTATTGTCCATCTGGCACAGAATGTGCAGTGCAAAGCTGCCTAAACACAGGCAAAGAAAGAGGCTATTATATTTCATAGTTTCTCATGTGAAGAAAACTGTGAGGAACATTGCAATGTACACTAAAAAGCTGAGTTTTAAAAAGAGCAGTTAAATCACAGAAACACTTAATAGCTATAAAACCCAACTACCTTAGCAAAAGACATAATCACCTAGAATGATCAAGTTTGAAAAATGAGAAAAATGAAACAAGTGTGCTAGGCCAGCACATTTTAGATGCTTCTGGATTCAGATCACCTCAGTTTGCCTTGGACTCCATCATCATCCGTGGCTCTCCCTGATGATCCCCTCATGTGCCAATGCCTTTGCATCACTGCACCTCTCATTAGATTTGTCTTCCACAGGTGCATTTAAGCCTCTTTCCAATACCTGTCCTGTGGAGAGGGCGAGCAGGTTGCCAGGCTGCCTTGTCCTGTGAACTGAGAATGCTGGAAATCACAGCCAAGAGGAGAGGCACTCATGGAAACATCTCCTTGTCCTTGTCTTCATTTGTCTGGTGCACTGAGAGGTGCACCATGCAGGTGGGATTTAGCAAGACCTTCTGTGATAAAGTGACTGGGCAGGAGGGCAGAAAGGCTCCCAGTGCTCTTGGGATCCATGCTGGCTGAGGCACCCAGCACCCTGACCACTGCAGGCAGTGTGAAAATGAGGGAATGGGAGAAGGGGGAGGTCACCACTGGGGTGAGTATCAGCCTCACAGACAAGGAACTTTGAAGGAGCTGTTAACTCTTCAGGAGGTGCTCGACATTTTGCAGGATTAGTGGCCGAGATAAGTGGCCACAAGACTGCAAGCAGTGGTCTTATTTGTAACTGTAAATTCCAACTTTTTGATGCCCATGATAGAACTAGTGCTAATTATTTTGTTTGGGAAATCTGCCTAGAAAAATCAAAAGGAAAGTTATGCTTTCTTTCAAAGAAGATTTCGTTGATTTCCTTGTGGGTTTAGAAATTCTCCTTCCTTTGACTCTATATCCTTTTCTATCAACATCAATAGATTTTTTAAATTTTTATTTTCAGTTGAGTGGATCCGAAGGACAACTTTGCTAATGTTTGGCTATTGATAATCTCAGCATTGCGATAAGCTACAGGCTTTAGAGAAAGCTACAGGCAATAGAATTACGTAAATATTTACGTACAGTAACTGTATTGAACAGTATGTACCTGATGCCAGTACATATCTGGTATGATTGATGCCATACATTTTTAGAACTCCTCTTCCTGACATACATGAACATCTAGTAAACCTGCATTCATAGTAACACAAGCTTATTGAAACATTTACTCCTAATATACTATTTTCTTTCAACAATAAATGAGTGAAAAATTACATTAGAGCTTTCATTCAACACCTATTTCATTCCAGCAGACATGTTTAACTTCAGGGACTCGTGTGCATAAACAAGAGTAGGAGAAAGACAACCATAAATACATGTCTAAATACCTGGCTGTAGGGCATAGAGTCTTGCAGGGTCAAATCTCTCTCATGTATTGTTCCATTTTAGTGCACAATTTAGTCCCAGGCTATTTAAATGAGGACTATACTTCCTTATGAGTACAGTAGATAGGCTTAGGCAGAAACACAGTTACAATTTCATAACCTAGAAACAGAGCTGAACTTCTAGCATTTATGTAAGATTGTAGCATAAATATCCAATAGCAGGGAACCTAAGCAAAATGCTCTGTGCCTTTCTGCATAGCCTGAGGTACGGAGTACTAGTAGTTTCACAGCTGCCATTTTTGAGACAGCTTCTTCTAGCCTAATTAGCATTTATGGATCTTCAAGCAGCAATTACAAAAAACAACTGCCTGGGTTTTATTGGTTTATAAATAATTCTAAGTCATGCTCTGTTATTGTTTGTGGGACACTGGAGTGAAAAATGTGTACAGTTCAAATGCAAATATTGATCTAATTTCTTGCATTGTAGGATAATTAAGCTACAGAGAATATTTAAATAGATGAATTGTGAATCAGAACATTCCTTCAGTGGGGAAAAACCATGTTTATGCTAATGCTGTCCCCACTTTTTAAAGATTGCTCCTAGGAATGCAGTCTGCTTTCATATTTTAGCAATGAATGTTAAAGAAATTGTGGTTTACAGCAGGAAAGGGGCTACTTTCACGTAATGGGAATCAAGTTTACACAGGCGTAAGGGAATGTTGCACACATACAGTGTAACCAGGACTGTTAGCCATATGAATTACCACAAAAAGGAGATTTTACTACCTTTCTCACAGTTATGATGCCAACTTGGTAGTTAGGATCAGTGTTAATGTCAAAGACATCCAGTCCATCTCCATCCACAAGGCTGTATTTCATCTCTGCATTAATGCCTTCATCCAGGTCTTTAGCAACCACACGGCCCACGGTGGAGCTGACGGGAGCAGACTCCAGCACACTCATCTGATAATGCTCTGGCACACAAGCAGTCGAGAAGGAAAGGGGAGCAAAAAGCAGGTTGTGAAAAGGAACTGCAAACTGCAGGGGCATGCAGCAGTAGATCATGACAGGCCACACTAATGCGTAGCCTGCAGGGAATCCGTGGTACCTTCCCCAGTGCTCAGGGGTGGTGTGATTTCCTTTGAAAAGCCACAGGATGACTGAATCACCTGGGAAAGTTTATTTAGCTGTTTGTCATGTCAACAGGTTTGTTCAGTGAGTGCTTTTCAAAACAGCAATATACCTGGGAATGGGAACCTCAACTAGAAAAATAGGGCAATTAACACCAGTGCTGTTGCCTGATATAAAGCAGGATATGAAATAGGATTAATGGCAGAGGAATCTTTTGTAAGTTCAGCTTGTACAGCAGGTATAAACACACAAGTTTTGAGCACCACGGTCTGTATAAGCTTCTTTTGAAACCTGAAGAAGGCTTTGAGAGCTCTGAAGCTCCTGTTTCTTCCAAATTTACCAGTTACCCTATTAAAATATATTACTTCTCCCTACAAATCCTGTCTTGAGCACATTTGGTGCATCACTAATTTGCTTAGCAGTAAGCCTGGGGAAAGAAAAAGCTTCTAGTTTAAAAACATATTTTAAAAATAAAAATAATTTAAATGACAATCTGTATTGTCATTTACATTTGTATTTTAAAATACAAATACAAAATACTTCTCTGCCATCATGCTTCATATTCACACCTTTGCTCTGTTAACTCATTAACCCGTTATTGATCTTTACAGGGCAGGGGTGGAGCTTGATATATTCTAATTTTTCTTAATCAAGAGTTTGATATCAAGCAATTACAATTGATGGCACTTTCAAAACTAGGTTGGCAATGGTGCATTCAATGAGTATCTCTGCCTCTCTGTCAGAAAAAGAAAAGTGGACACTGATGCTTCTTGCTGATCTTAACGGAGTGCTTTGGCTTAGTAGTGCAACATGAAGAAACAGATGGAGAAAAAGAATAGCAACAAAAAGAACTGCAGTGGTTTTTATTTCTTGGCTAGATGGGAAAAAATGGCAAAGCCAAAATGGCTTGAGACTGATCTTCACCATCAACAGAACTAGATCTTTTTAAAAATCAACCCCCAAAATTTCTTTTAAATTTTTAGCAGTAATATAGCAGGTATATTTGCTGTAAAAGGCTTTTAAAAGGAAAGAGCAAAATATTGCAAATCCTGATTTGAGTTTCACTTGTGTAAATACAAAGTAGCAATATTTATAAGAGTGGAGTTGCCTATTTTTGCATCCTGCTAACAGTGGCTGTTACATATCTTAGGGTTTAACTGTAAGTTGCCAAGCTTTAGCTAAAGCTTTCCTGGAGAGCATCCTGTATGAGAACCCACTCTCCACTGGCAGCACAGCTACCAGACGCTCCCCTGCAGTGGCCTGGCTGGAGTGATGAATGAATTATCTTTCAACTTCCAGCATTGCCACATGTCACTGCTTTGACAGACATCTTTTTGGAGATAGGATGAAAAATGAATCAGGGCAGCAATTAGCAGCCAAAGGCACTGGCCATGACCAATCTAGGAACACAAAAGATCTTTGCTTTTCCTGTAAATTAATTTCCCACCCTTAAAAGAATTATTTTGGGGGTCAGAAACCTCTTCTGAAAGACAAGCTGGTGAATGCTCCTTTTTGCCATTTTCTGAAGGAGATTTCCTTCTCTGTCCATCTCTAATTGTCACTATCCCGAGTTTGAAAATGGCTGTAATGACAGCAAACAGCAGCTGTACAACTCACTAACCCCTTTTTGCCTCTCCTGGTGCAGTGAGTACTCACTCTGTGGAAATCTGGGTGGATTGTCATTGACATCAGAGAGGGTGATGTTGACTGTGGTTGTTCCAGCTAATCCTCCCAGCTGTCCACCCATGTCCTTGGCCTGGATAATCACTTCATAATATTCTTTTGCTTCTCTGTCCATGTTCATTAGAGCTGTCCTAATTAAGCCTGTGAGATTGAAGGGGGAAAGAAGGGTTTTGGGAACAAAAGAAATGTGTTAGAGAGTGCACAAACAAGGTGGGGTGATCTGGTTCCTGCATCGTCTTCCCTATGTCAAGAATGAGACCAGAGTCCGCATTCAGTTGCACCTTTCCTGGCAGAGTAAAGCTAACCTAAATTAAATTTAGGTTAACAGAAGGTGAGAATTTTAAAGAAGCCCAGTTAAAATGCATCAGCTCTGGGACAGGCTGGCTGTTCAAAATTCAAATGTTGCCTTCCAAGGAAGATGGAAAAACATCTTGGGATGAGAGTGCACTTCCATGAATGAAGGCCATGCCCAGGCTAAATACCTTTCTTTGCACAAAAGGTGAAAGTCCTTAGTAAAAAGACGTATCAAGAAGTTTTCTGGAGTCTCCCTACACATGCAGTCCTGGAGACAACCTGCCAGAAGTCCTCGGGCTTTGCTCGGATCATTCGGGACCCACGCTGAGGGCTAGGAATTTTGGGGGCATACCTCTGGTTCGGGCAGGTTGCTTCTGTTTCGGGAGGTGCTCCCGCGACCCTTCCCTTCCTTGGCAGCAGTGTCACTGCTGCAAGAGGACATCAGGTGGCAGCAACACTTCTCTTACCGAGGCTGCGGGGAAGCGGCCGCTGCCTCCGGTACCGTGTACCGGACCTCGCCTCCCCCGAGCCAGCCGGGTGTCTGCCTCGGGGTTGGGATGCTCCCTGTTCTTTTTCCCGTAGGCGTTAGGTCTGTCGGTGAACACTCTCCTTTCCTTCTCACCCGGCTGACCCCACTGAGTCCTGCCTTTCCCCATGGCTCTCTGCCGGGTTGGGGGCACACAGCCTGTGTTTCAGGAGCTGTCAGACTTCCAGGCATAAAATCATAGAATTGTTTTGGTTGGAAAACACCTTTAAGATCATCAGGTTTACTGCTAACCTAACACACTACCAAGCCCTCCAGTAAACTTTGTCCCTAAGCACCACATCTACATTTCTTTTAAACACCTCGAGGGATGGTGACTCCTGGGCAGACCCATTCTAGTGCCTGACAATCCTTTCAGTCAAGAAAGTTTTCCAAATATCCAATCTAAACCTCCCCTGGCACAACTTGAGGGCATTTCCTCCATCACTTGTTACTTGGGAGAGGAGACCAACTCACTTCTCCCTTCAACCTCCTTTCAGGTAGCTGCAGAGTGCAATAAGGTCTCTCCTCAAACTCCTTTTCTTCAGACTGAACAACTCCCATTCTGTCATCCACTCCTCATAAGACTTGTTCTCCAGATCCTTCATCAGCTTTGTTGCCCTTCTCTGGACTCGCTCTGGTCCTCCCAGTGAGACCCATTACTCTGTGTGGGGCAAATATGTGTCAGGCCCAGGCACCACACAACATGTAGCATTTGCACATTAGGACACTATTAACTTGAGTGATCTGCATGTAGGCTTTATTTTTAGCAGAAAGATAATGCATGTGTTTAATAAAAAAGCAGTAAAAAGATATTGCATTGGCAATTATCACCATATGTAGAAGGGAAGAAATAGTGACCAGTACTGAACAATTCACAGTATGCTATTTTAATTTTGCTACATGGAGTTCTTAAGAGTCTCATCCTGCAAAGTTAAGCGACTCCCATGAAGTGCTGTAGCTCTTCAAGTCCCATGAATATAAATAAGATATGAAAATGCTTAGTATTTTGTCAAGAATTTTTTAGATATACACATACTTTGTAGGGAATTTTGCTCTCCTGGCTTGTTCTTAATACAAAACAGGCTTGATCTAATAAAAGACACCAGTGTCTAAAAACCAGGCTCTG
This sequence comes from Calypte anna, assembly GCF_003957555.1. Taxonomy (NCBI): domain Eukaryota; kingdom Metazoa; phylum Chordata; class Aves; order Apodiformes; family Trochilidae; genus Calypte; species Calypte anna. Next base: position 70,319,939 of record NC_044245.1, read on the forward strand.
CCATGCATATATTTGGGGTCTCTGATATTTGGAGAAGGCCTGGTCAGGACAGAGCCAGGTTTGTGTTCATGCCCTTCCAATTGAGATCCACAGGAGTAGCCATGCCAAGCAGGGAACTTTTGATGCTGCTGCACACAACTGATCAGCAAGGAATTTATGAGGCTGGTGATGAACCTTAAAACCTTCCTTAGGGTTAAGGGAAAGGCTCAGATTCTGATTCTTTCACTAAATGGAGTAAGGTTCATTCTCAAAAATGAAGTAGTAAAGAGCAGCGGTGATGTCGTTGTTTTTTTTTTTCCCCTGTAACAAACAGATGGTTTCTTGGAGAATGGGAAACTAAGGGACCTTTGCTTACTCTGCCTGAGGGGATTTAAATCCACATTTTTTACATTTTAGGGGAATACTGTCATGATTGGGCTGTAACAGTATTCCAGAACAAGGGATGAGGAGAGCCTCAGCTTTTCTTTGAAGCTGTGCCTTCACTTACTCATTCAGTACCTGTGAGACCAGTGACAGAACAGTAACAAGAACACAATTCTGGAACCAAGAGGTGTGCGTGTTGGGAGGTTGAGGATAAGGACCCCAAATGCTTCTAGAAGAGAGGTGTATTGAAATGGGTTTTCCACTATTGAATGTGTTAACCACTTATCCATCTATATAAGCGAGCTGGTGATTGTTTATGCTTCACCTCTGTTTGAGAAGAACACAAGAGCTGCAGTAGCATCTTGGGCATTACAGAATACTGCAGGTGGGTTTGCACTGGGGAAGCCAGAGAGAGTCCTGTGCCTGGCAAATGGTTTCTAGCTCACAGCTGTAATCAGTCCACTGTGAAGGCTGACACTGCTCTGGAAATGTCCAGAGATGCAGGTCTAAGTGACTAGGAAACTACCTAGTGGAGAAAAACAACTTCCATGGGTTCAATTCCAACCAAAAGTGAATGATTTTGGACTGAAGAGTCTATCTTCTTTCTAAGTTGCACTCTAACAGTTAAATCTGTACTGGATCTGACCCTGAATATTACTGGTTTGCTTCCTTAGAAATCATTCAGTACTTAGGAAATGTATGACTATGCCTTTATTTGTCTGTGGTTGATAACCTGATTACAAAATGAACACTACTGTCTTATTTATTTTGTAATGAGATGAGGAAATAGCGTGCCACATACAAGTTTGGTTTTGGCACCTACTCCATAAACCCTAACATTCAGAAGTAGATTATACAGTGTTTTTTCTGTTTTGTCCCTAAGGGCCCAGCAGTGACTATCATCTCATGAGTTTCTGACCTTAGCACTACAGACGCCCTTTAGAAACTGTCAAAACCTGTCAGATTCCTCTTTTGGATATAAACCTTGGATATATATGGAAAAAGAGACATAGAAAGCAGGCAAAATAGAGGGAGTGTCCTACAGATAAATCTAAGGTTATTTACAAGAACACCCTTAGGTAAAACTACTCCAGATAACTGTATTCTTTAGCTTGTACTTCTCAGTCCTGGTTGGTTCATACATGTGCTTTTTTTTTTTTTTCCACTAAGCCTTTTTACTAATTAAATATCCTGAAGACATTGTTGCTATGATAGAAGCCAACAAGAATATTTACAGCACCAAGCTGACCCAGCTCCCAGGCTGCAGGATATGGTGACTGGGATGAATATATCACAGCAGAAAGCACATCCTTCTTCTGGAGCTCATTACCCATAGCCTTGCTTTAACCCTCACACAGTGCTGCTCTGTCATGGCTCCAAGTCATAAAAATATGTTTCTCTGACCACAGTCATGATCCACAGCCTTGTCTTTCTGCTTGAAACTTTTTCTTTCTGTTTTCACACTGCCTCATTCCCTAATGAAATAACATACCTGTCCGAGAGTCCACAGAGAAATATGGTTGCCCTTGGAGAATACTGTACACTACTCTTGCACTGTTCCCATAGGTTGGGTCATCAGCATCTGTTGCTGTCACTTGGATAACAGAGGTACCTGGCAAAAAAACCCATCAGATAAGACCTTAGAGGATGGAGACCTGGCATGAAAAGTACACAGTTCAAAATAAATTGACATACCTAACAAGAACTTTCCCACACAAAACTTCTTCATTTGATGGTCATAGTGCTTGTACTTATTGCTCATACTTGTATCTCATTAGCATAAAGAAATTAATTGGCATAAATTCATCATGCATCTATTAGACAATCTAAACTAGCAAGTACTCTATGGACCACAGTTACAGAATTGCTGATCTAATGGTACTTTGTTATGGTTTGCAGAGAGCTGGTAGTTTTATACTACTTGCTTCTTTCCCCCTTTTCTTGATTTTAAATGTCATCTAAGGGTAGCTCAAATAAGATCCATGGCTATGCTGACATAAAGGATGAACTGCTGTTGTGGGGCCATGGATGCTTATGTTGACTAAGGTATGGAAATTGTACAGAAATAGTGAGTGTGAAGGGTTGTATCTCTGAGATAAGCTCTCTGTGGTATTGCAGTTTACATTGCATGGCCTAGAGATTATACCCTGCTGAAGTGCCTTTTGGAACCTGTACAGGTACAGATATATTTTTTTCCTTCAATGGGTTTTCAAGGTCTGTTTCCTCTGAAGCTAATAATGGTTTGAAGGTGATGTAGTTTATCAAGAACAAAGAGAAGGTAAGGCGGAACTGTTTGAAATATATGTGAGTTTTGACTCCTTAAAATGTCAGACAATGCCTTTATGAATGTATCTAGCCTTCTACATAATGTTTTATGTTAGAAGAAAATCCAGTGTTACTAGATATGCACTGGAAAATAAATCAGAATTCAAGCAAGCCATTACCATTAAGATGCATTATTTCTGAATGGAACTTCTGTATTAGATGCCTGTCTAGCTTTATGTCAGCATACTATTGAAGAATGAGAAGTTGAAGCATATCTGTAACTTCAAGACATGTGATTTATATGGTATTATCTCTGCAATGACATCATGGAGACAAAAAGCACAAAGCATCTCCCAAAGAAAGAAAAAGTCCAGAAAAACAGTATTTTGTGACTAGTGTATTTGTTAAATGGAAATGGTTTCTCCTGACTTGTGTATGTAGGAAGGCTTCTGTTTATCTTCTACACTGCTATAACAGGACAGTCTTTGACATGACCCCAGTCACTGAAAGCGGAGAGCAAACGGGATGAGGACTTTGAGATCCACTGGACTGTGTTTGGTGCAGGCTTAAACAGATTGGAAAGAGCAAAGCTGCCAATAATTATTATCCTGTCTCAATGAGTTCTAGAGCTTCTGGACTGCATTTCAGCTCTCAGTACAATGTAGAATAACTTCCTAAAACTGTATTGTTTTTTGGATGGTAATGGATGTCTAATGGTCATTACTATTAATACCATTTGATGGCAGAGGAGAAAGGGCACCACTTTACTGCAAGGATGCAGTACTGAGAATGGATGGATGAGGATCCTTACTGAGGATCCTTAGTGAGGATGGCATGTTCAAATTGCATTTGTTTCTCAGCTCTCCTGATTCCCCTGGTGTGTTTTCTTTCAAACGGGCCCAGCTGATGGTGGTGTGTATCCTGTTATCCCTCTTCTGCAGAAGTCAGACCCCCTGAGGGAAACTCTCCTGACTTGCAGATCTGGCATAAGGGGCAAAAGCTGAGTCCAAGAGTCGGGGAACAACTTGTGTTTTAGTGACCACTTCCAATCTTCTCATAGAGGAAGGAGACTCCACAAAATCTGCCTTACCCACAGGTGACATTTCTGGAACAGAAGCCACATAAGGCCCATCCAGGAACTTGGGTTCATTGTCGTTGATGTCTTGGATTTTGATGATGAACTCTGACTCCGGTTCCATGGGGCGGCCCGTTCGCCGGTCCAGAGCTTGTGCTCTGAGGGTGTACTGAGACCTTTCTTCACGGTCCAGTCGCTGAATGGCATGAATGTCCCCTGTTGTGTCATCGATGGTAAACACAATGCCAGCTCCCTCTCCTGAGAGGATGTATTTGATCGAACCATCTCCCCTGTCCATGTCAGAGTGGAGCTGTGAAAAGGAATAGGATTCAATTAAGATCACGAGCTGGGCAAGCAGCCTCTGAGAAACACTGAGCCCATGAGCATCCTGAGTCTTTTGGTCTCACTTTTGGGACTCACAAGCTGTGAACTTGTTTTGCTGAGAGAGGCAAATACTCAGTATTATAGAGTTGCAATTAAAAACCCTTTCCTCTCTTCCCATTTCTGCACCCACATCTGTGCAGATGACAGGCACCCAAACAGGAATAGGCTCTGTGTCTTTTTGAAATCTGACTCAGTACAATAATTATGTGGCCTGATTTCAATGGCCATTACGAAAGTCTCACTGCCAGACTTGGGAAAAGGTTAGGTCAGCAAAGCCACAGACTGTGCTTGCTCACATGCCTTAAGAGGAGTCAGAAATTCCAGGGGGAGCATAATGTTGGGTCAGATAAAGCAAGTCTGTTTGGGATCAAGGGGGAAGAAGGATGGGAGAGCTACTCAGTCACTGTCATGTTTCAAAAATCCTTTGAAATTTTTTTCCAGTAAAATTTTTAAAAATAAAAATTAGGCTGGATCCTTACATCTTTAGGAAAAAATTATTGTTGAACTACAAGGAAGATAAGCAGCAAGGAACTTTTGACTGTGTCCATGGCAGGCTATAGAGACGAGAAGTATCCCAGATTTTCTAGAGAATTAGCAAATGGATTTATTGCATGACTGCTAATTAGTTCTGAGCAGCCATGGATTGCTGAATGAAACAGAACAGAAGAAAAGTAAATGCAGTGGTAATTATAATCTAAAATAGAGAAACAAATCGTCCTGGGGACTGCCATTCTGTTAAACACCTGGCTCCCATGAAATACTGGAATCACTATCAAAAGACAAACAAATCACTTAATGTCTCTCACACTATGAAGATACTTAACAGTATATTCACACTTAAATACTTTTGAGGAATAAAGCATAAAGACCAGTGCCCAGAGATATTATAGGTTTGGCCCCAAAAGCCAGGAAGACAATAGACTTGAGGTGCAACAATCAAAATGGGATTTTCAGAAATGGTTCTTGTGTTAATACTGTTTTCAGTTGTAATTATCATTTTGAGAAATGAATAAAGAATAGATGAGTAATATTTTTTAAAAAGTGATCAAAGTGGGCTGGGTTCAGTAAGCAAATTAAAAAATCCATATAAGAGATGATTATCTCAAGAAATATGGTCAGAATTAAGTGTGTGTTTAATGTTTTGGTGAGCTCAAAGGACAGGAATAATTGTGGAGGATGGGGCCAAACATAGTTAAATATTTGTACTGGAGAGAAAAATCTTGAAATAATAAACTGAATATATGAACACAGGATTAGTAGTATTTGAAGAAAGACTCCAAACAGAAATGGGTAATTTGTGTGGAAAAGCAGAATTTAAACTTGATGCATTTAATTGCAGGCTACTCATTCAAAGAAAAAAAAAAAAGAAATCTCATTACTGATCTACTTAAAACACACTGAAATATCTACAACAGCTTAGTACAAAGGAAAAAGTTTTATAGGACAGTAGACAAATTGGCTTATCTCACCTAATGCCAGTGGATCAGCTCTTTGGATATTGTAGGGCACATGGTGCCACTGACTTGGGAGCTTTGGGACTTAATGACTGCAGGGACACCAAGTGTTAAGGGCAGCAGCACTGCAGAGCAGCTGCAAGAGCTGAAGGTGGAGGCTGTGACCTTGTGTTTGGTCACTGGTATTTCCTTTCATCACTTTGCCACTGGTCTCTGAAGTGGATGCTGCATCTAAGAAGCACTGGTCCTTCAAGGAATGCTCTCAGGTGATATATCAGCTAAATGGAGGAAGAACATTCCCAGAAAAATTTGGCAGTGGCAAACAGTTACATTTAGATGACTGCCATATGTATTAATTCACAGGCAGGTGCCAGGACTGCTAACTGGTGTATCTTCAGGAAACACCATCTTGTGATTAGTTTAAAAAAAAGACAATGGTTGTCATTATTTACCCTAAACGCCCATAACTCAGAGGTTATTGCTGTTGGACCTAGTGAACAGGATGCTTCCAGAAGGAGGATGCTATTATAGCTCTTCAAATTGATTCAGAACCACTAAGCTACACCTTGGGCATTTGCTTTAGTGAATCATTGTGTCACTGAGAGAATGCAGCTGCTGAGACAGATACAGATGTTAGACCTGGTTGGGGAATTAGAGCTAGGCCTGATGAAAGAAAATGGGTTTTGGAACATCAGCAAGTCCTCATTAAATAAGAAAAAGGATACAAAAAGAAATAAGAAGTCAAAGTCAAATTCGAAGTCAAAGTCAAATTCAAAGAAAAGAAAAAGGTAAAGAAAGATGAAAAAAGTGAAGAAAAATAAACAGAAAAAAGAAAAAAAAAAGCCAAAAAGAAAAAGACAGAGGAAAAGAAAAAGAAGAAAAAAAAAAAGAAGAAGAAGGAGAAAAGCATCTTTTGAAATAGCAGAGGGTGTTCAGGAAATTCAAAGGACTTAGAAGAAGATACTGAATCAAACTCACAGGTTAAATTGCATCTTCTGTCCAAAGCCCTATTTGGAATAAATGCAGTTGCGTAGGAAGCAAACAAGGAATGAACATGGCACTCCAATAAGAAATTGGAAGGACAAGAGGATCTCTGTCTAACTGATTTGTTAAAAACATTGGGTCTTAACCAAGGCTAGTAAGAAATGCTGGCAGCACTCTTGAAGCTTCTCCTATACCCTACACCTATATAAAGCAAAAAAAAAAAGAGCATAGAAGACTTAATACTGTCAGACAGCAATAAAATTGAAGGAATTCAGTGTCTGGAGGAACTGAAGCTCACACCACTGCTCACACCAAACCCAGTGTCACAATGCTGCAGCTTGGGCTGTGTGTAGAAGTCACTTTGTTGGAAAGGTGATCCAGTTTGAAGTTGGCTGCTTAATGGGTGCACAACAAATTGTGCTGCCATGTGGCTGACACAGAAGCAGGAGGAATTAATTTGCACTTTCTCCTTCGTATTAAGGAATGGACTCTAGGAGGAAAGAAGCTGGGTAAGTCCTAAGAAACTGTGAAACCTGAGTTGCTTCTTTTGATAAGGATAGGAGAAAAGTTTAAGGAGGCTACATCTGCTTTTGAATGACACATCTCTCAGCACGGGGCACACGGATGAGTGTTGTGCTGCTGAGGAGAGCTCAGGGGAGGACTCATGCAGCTCTGACAACCAAACTGTGTCTCCATCCTTGTGCTCTCCCTTCTCTGCCTCCAGGGAGACAGCACCTACAGGGGATTTTTGTGAAGATATGTGAATGAATTTTGGTTGATCTGTAGTGATAGTCTTTAGAAAGGCTGTATTTTATTCACTCATTAAGCTGCTGTGGTTTGAATGCCTCGTTCCTTTGAAAGAGGGTTAGAGAGCCTCTGACACTGCAAAGCCTGCCCCCTGTTCAGTTCCTGAGCACAGTTTAAATGATGGGTGAATGTGCAAAATTCCTGCTGTAAAAAATGTGGGGGCTTTGGTTTCCCTAGTTCATCCCATTGGCCAATAATAGCTACCTCCTAGGAAAAGTTGAAGCTTCATGTTTTTCTGTGACAGAACCAGAAACCCTCTGAAGCGAAAATACTTTCAATTAAGATCATGAATGCTGGAGAAAAGCAAAAATTGTACTGACTTCACCTCAGGGAGTTTCTTTTCATTTCCCTGTCCTGAAGATATTTTGCATCTTGCCTTACAGTTACATAGGAAAGCGTATTTTCATAGCAACCTTGAAAATCATGTTAGGCAAACCTGAACCTATGGTTCAAGTCAAGGTGCTTTTTGGCTTGCTCCATTCCAACATATGTAGCCAGGAACAGCTGTAGAAGAGCATCAGAAGCACCCCTCTCTTGTGGGAAGCTTTCAGTTTATTGAAGTAAATACAGCTGGTTCTATGCTATGCAATCTTTCTCCTGACACAGTCTTGGAGAGAGCAGATGGATGAAAGTGAGGCCTGGCTAGCAGGATGTTTTCAGGCTGTTGTGGGTGGTATCAGTTAGAAGAAGCTCAGCCTGGGCAGGCACAGGGCCCAGGGCTTGCTGGGGGGGCTGGTGGTAGCAGGAGCAGTGGGCTGGGAGTCCGCCTGCATCCCCCATCAACTCTGTGCAGGCCCTTCCAGACTTCCAGAGTTATTTCTGAGTCAGCCTGGGGTGGCTTGGTCTACAAAATTTCTGGCCTGCCAGAACAATTAATTCATCTCACAGTCTCTTTCCTGCTGGCCCCTTTCCTAAGGATCCCTAAGACACAGGCAGCATGAACATGGGGGGAGAGGGATGATGAATCATGGTGGGCTCCAGCTTCTTCTGAAAGCCTGTGTGAGATGAGGGAAAGCCTCACAGCAGCCCCTACTGCATTTATCCCACCCCTTGGCTGGCTGCTCTACACCCAGCTCAGGGATGGGACAAGATAAAACATTTGAACCTCAGAGGTCTGTTCTGGCATCAGATTCCCCAGTGTCTGGTCTAGATGGAGCAGTGCAGAGATCGGAAGCCTTCAGAACCACCCAGATATGTCAGCTCAGCAGGGTGTGGGGCTAATTGGCCCTGTTAACAGTGGGAGCTAATTAGACCTTGCACACCCCTATATAATAAAGCTGTGGCATAAGCGGTCCTGGGGAGAGCTCATTTGTGGCAGCTTGGGCTTTTTTGTGATGGACATAGACCATGAGGAGTTGTCCCTGCTTTCCCCTGTTCAGTGGAGCTGAGAAGTAGCAAGCTCGAGTCCTGGCTGACCACACCAGGGTTTTCTGCTCCTAAAGACACAATCGAGTGTAAAACAAAGATGAATTAGCTTCTTCAAGTACTTGTTTTACCTGAAATTCAGCTCACAGTACAAGTCTGGATTCGTTTCAGATGGAACCCAGTATATGAAGTAGTATGTCTGGCCCTTGTTCCAAAGCTGGAAATTGCATGAAACCAAATATTAATTTCTTCAATCAATAGAGATATCAAGAGCTGAAAAGCTAGGTGCAAAGATGAATGAAGAGTAATTAGGTCTCATTTGGCAGCAACCACTAGTAATAGCATTGCTGTGGGAGGAAGGAGAGCACATCTTGCTGTCAGTCACAGAGCGATAAATCAGGAGGAGGTCTTTTGAAGCCCGTGGATTCATTTTGATTTATACTGGTGTGTCTGAGGGCACAGTTTAGCTCTATGGCATTGTAGAATGATAAATACAAGACTAAAATGAGCCTGCGGATGTGTGATTATTTTTTTTTATCTTTCTGCAGATGGATACCCTGGAAAGAAAGCAGCCTTGGTCATGTAAAAAGAAAAAAAAAAAAGAAATCTAATGAAATTGGTTTATGACATCCCTTCTTAGGTGTTATTTTTTCAGATCTACCTATATGTAGTCTGTACTCAACATGGTGGTATCTGATGCTCTAGGCATGTAAAATCTTAATTGTATCATTCAAACACTTAAGCACACTAATGCTACCTCTCCCCATTTTTTACAGATTTGTCACCTTGGTGTAGAGTAGGAGCAACCTTGGTGCTGATAATAACCCTTTGAATAATGTGGTCAATATTTTAAACAACTCACAGTCTTAAAAAAAAGTCAGAAAACAAAAAAAAAGGAAGATGGTTACAGTGAGGCAGATTGTGATGGCAGACATCACTGGGCTGATTACTATCAGCTTGTTCCTCAATGAGCTAGAGAAAAGTGGATGCAAAATACTACAATACCAGCAAGAAGATGGGGTGAACTTATCGATCAATTTTACATTTTTCTTATATAGATCTTTGGGGTATAAGGGATACAAAACAAGGACCCTTCCTGTCTGGATTTAATGGTCTGTACCTCTACCCTTCTCCCTTCTGGAGCAACTTCTCTATAGTTCACAGAATTAACTTGTGGTCAAGCTGTGGTAAGCAAGAAGACAATCTAACCCTAGAGAGTTGCAGAAAACAAAAATTGAAATGTCAGTTTTCAAGAGAAACTGGATATTTAATTTGATTGTGAGTTTCAGCTTCCAGCTGACTTGATCACAGACAGGAGCATGATCACAAGCTTCTCCCTTCTTTCCTAATCCTAATATGTCAATATAACCTTGCTTTGCCTTGACATTGTCAGAGTCCCTGGAAAGATCACTGCAGATTTTCTAATACTGCCTCAATTACAGATGATGATTGGTGCAGCAGATCTCTTTGAAGTAGGCAATTACATTGACAGCCCCTTGAAACAGAAATTTTTCCCAAATGAAGATGACACTAGTCAAAAGCTCTTTGGAGCAGAAGTGAAATTAACGTGGATAAATTCACTGCCAGAAAGAAGGTAAAGGCATTTAGGGAAACTTTCTGTGTTTCACCATGGTCCACAGACACACTTTGCCAGATATCCTTCTGGTACTTACCTTCCCGACATAGAGAGGGTCAGTTCCTGTGTACTCCTCCAGAACGAAGAACTGGTTCCACACCCAGCTCCGCTTCATACGCTGATGGAACTTGTCTGACATGTTGTCTTCTTGCCCTTCAGCAAAGGGCCTGGCACTTCCTGACAGCACAGTTGTAGTAAGGTCCATCAGTCCCCAAAAATACAAGGAGACACCGAGCAAGTTCTTGGCATTGCTCATTCTACCTGAGGTCCACATTCGTAACTAGGGCTGACTTAAAAGTCAAAACACTGTGTCTTAGGTCCCTTGAGAAGAAAGTAGGTCCTGTGTGTAGTCCTTCGAAATGCCCAAGAGAGATCCTGGATGCGAGGATGTCAGTCTCCTGTAAAGTTAAAGGAAATTCATAGGACGTTTTTTTTTCCCCAAGGTAAAGAGTTTTCTGAATAGGAAAATATACTGTAAAATATTTAATCTTCTATATAAAAACATAATATCAGGATGCACACCTGAAACTAGGGATGCTATTTCCATATGAGGAACAGAACTGGAGCCTTAGATACAAGAATCTTCAGGTTTCAGTCAATAGGTAAGACATCTCTCCTTTGCTAATTTGGCTGCAGTATTTCTTTATGATATTGATTGGCATGAGTTAAGTGCATACTCTTTAGAAATTTTTATGACCAGAAGTCCTTAGAGAATATTTTTAAAAAGTTCATACTGGAAAATTATAATAGCTGGTCAACACTATATGGAGAAGGTTTGGCAACCTTCTCCAAACCGTTCTGTTTGGAACCTATGCCATGTTCATTACACACATGGGCATGTACACACAGATACATAAATAAAGATGTAATTGCTGTATTGCAAACCTTGAATATAATTTCTAGCAGCTTCAAGTTATTTCTAATCTTAATTATTCTTTCATCCTCTCTGTTGTTTGAATTCAGGTCTCACCACTCTGATGCCTCCCCTCTGAGGGGCTGATTATGGCTACAAACAACATTTCTAGAATTTGAATAGTCAGTTAATCATTTTATAAACCAGAAAAGGTTTCAGATTGCTGATGGTCTCATGCTATTGTGTGATAAGTCAGGTTAACATAATTTTTCCTCCTTAAGCCTGAAAGACCTGTTTAGGCAGAGGAATGCTGACCTCTATCAGAGGACACTTTCTCATTAGTCTAGGATCTTTTGTTGTCATGAAGTCAGCTTAGTCAGTAACCTCACTCCAGGCTATAGATTGTAGTAAACCCTTCCTTCATAATTTTACTTAATTTAGTGATGTGGTGCTGCGTTCATGGTACTCTGTCAAAACACTCCACACATGCTTTGTGGGCTAGTATTTTTGCTGCTCTTTATAAGAACTCTTCTTTCTCTTTTTAGGAGAAACAAACTCATTAGGAATGGCATATAGGGCTATAAGGCTTAAGCAAGTATTTCACACTTCATTTTACTGCTGTTCTGTACTTAAGCCTTTAGGCTTAATTGTTTTATCCTGTGGAAACAAAATGTATAAGGAGATGTCTGTCAAATACTTCCTAATTTAAATTCTTTACAGATTTCAAAATCATAAAAAAATATTTTAAAGAGTTGGACAGTACTAGTTTGAAGTGAGGACTGAGAGAATGAAATCTTTTCAATAGAGAAGAAGAGAGTCTTTCAAAATTGCCCAGCATCCAAGCTGGAACAACTGGAGCACTGGATACAATTAGAAATCTACTGAAACAGAAACGCAGAATTTAATCCAGAAGTTGGCTGAAATCTGAAAACGACAGCTTAAGACTTCAATAGATGTCCACAGGGGAAGTAAAGACAAAACGATTCTCTTTCTTAGACTGATTTCTACACAGAATAATGTTTCCAAGTATAAGGTCCTAAAGCGATATGACTACACAGTGCTGCTAGTCTATACAGTTGTGAAGTGTAGCAAACAGGTCCCTTATGCTGAAAAGTTTACAACATAAGGCTCAATAGATCCGACAAAGAAAGGACAAACTGTGAGCACAGAACACGGTAATCCCTTCTAAGCAGAGCAATGTATAAAACTGATGGCTGTTTCAACATTGACTGTGTAATATGTCAGGGCCTATTGTCTGCAAAGCCAAAGAAATTAGGATTTATCTAAGCAGCATAAACCCAGAAGGACCACAGTAATCTTTGTCAGTAAGTCACTTCATGAAGAAGCTGGCAGCTGTTTGTGAGAGGCAGGGATGAGACTCAACTTTCTCGATAGCTACAGTAAAAAGGAGTCAAAGAGCTGTGTGTACACTGCTTACATCTCTCTGTCCCAAGAGTCCTTAAATCCCAGCAGCCAATGTACATTTGCACTGGGGAAAGGAGACCAAAGTCCTCTTCACACAAGGTGCATCTACCTTGCTCTGGATGTCTGCACTTGCAGCCCAGAAAGCCAATTGTTGTTCAACCTGGAGAAGAGAATGCTCTGGGGAGACCTTATTGTGCCCTTTCAATTCTTGAAGGAAGCTTTATAAGATGGAGATGCTCTTTTTTAGAAGGGCCTATTGTGACAGGACAAGGGGTAATGGTTTTAAACAACAAGAGGGTAATTTAGAGTAGACATGAAGAAGAAATTGTTCACAATAATGAAACACTGGAACATGTTGCCCAGAGGGATGGTGAAGGCCCCATCTCTGGAAACATTCAAGGTCAGGTTGGATGGGGCTCTGAGAAACCTGATCTAGTTGAAAACGTCCCTGATCATCAGAGGGGAGATGATCTAGGTGACCTTTAAAGATCTCTTCCAATCCAAACCATTTTGTGAATCTATATTGTCAACAGACATGTTTTTCTCAGCCAACCAAGGAGACATTATTAACAACAAGTGTTTTGTTCATGAGCAAATACAAAGAAGGGCCTCCCACCACACCTCAACTTGAGGGAACCCAGCAACTAGAAGGGAAAGCAGAGCCAGGAAACTGCTAAGGTCCCACCTGGAGATTTTACATCTCCTGTACAAGTCAGTTACGAAATTCTATCTACTGTAAAGGTCGGTTATAATTTTGTGACAAAGGTGGTGATACAACATGATGGACCAATACCAGTGGCAATGAGAACTGGATGTAGGTAAACACCCAAACTACAAATTCAAAACCAGTGGTGCCAGATATCTCCTGCAATTAATTTCAGCCAACAAAGATCAGCAGCACTTAGGCAAGGTAGTAACAAGACATAGTTAAATAAACTTGCAGAGTTACCACTATACCTTTAATGTGAGATGGTAGCCAAAGAAATCCTATCATCAGGATGCTTCTACACATGTGCATTACATCAGCAGAAAGCAAAGTAAGTAGAAGAGGTGAAATAAAGGTCAAGAGTGAGGACATATATGCTTGTGGCTCTCTGAGATAATAGCTTTTGTCATTTGAATGTCACTCAGCATCAAAGTGCAGTTCCATGAGGAACCTTTCTTGAAAATAGTGTGCAACTTAGCCCCCAGGAGCAACATCCCTAAGAGCATTTCCTATCCCTAATGCAATCTCATTTTGGACTATAGCAACTACCAGGAAACTTGCTGTTAAGTAAAGTAAAGTCTTGTAAAAGAATGTTCCTTCCCTGACAATCAGTAAGTTGTCCACTTAATGACAGCCCATGATCATATGATTTTGCAGGAATGGAAGAAAGCACTAGTAGTGATGTGGCACAAAATTTTGTGATATAATACCAAGGTTTCTGGTGAAAAACTTTGAAAACTGAGCAAGCAGGCTCAAAACTTGACACATTTTGCTTCTTGCCTAAAGGCAAATTAATACTATTAATAACAATGTTTAATGAAGAATGGTTCCTCTGTCTTTGAGGCTGAAAGAGAATGCATTATTTTTTTTTTTTCTGGCTCAGGTCCTCAGCTGGCATTAAAAAAAAACTGAAAAACACCTTTGTTTGCTTCTGGGCTATGGTATTGCTGATCTCTCTGGGGCTCCTTTACTGCAGCTTCATCAATCCCAAGTGTGTACTCTGGATCTGCAAGATCTACTAATTAAGCAAGGTATTTCTCAGCAGTATAGGTGACACCTGTGCACATTTAGGGTTTGAATTGTGAAGCAGCACAAGTGAGGGCTGAGCTACAATGAAGGTCATGGACAACTGAGTCTACACCAGCTGAATATGGCAGATAAGTATGGGGTCACTTAGACTGTAGACATGACTGTTAATTAGGATGCCATATACTTTGATGGTGCTTGTTTGATGGGATCACTAGCCTGAAGTGGACCTGAGTGGTTTTTGCTGCAGATTGATACACAGGCTTTGAGGCAGAGTCTGCTCTGCCTCAAACTGAGCAGATCCTTGCAGGAAGATGTAGAAGGGCACTTGCTGGCATCACTGAGTGAGGCAGAACTGAATCTTTAACGTTCTTTTAATGCAAGCTGCTTCTTGGAACCCTCCAAAATGGTTTCTTAAGGACATCTGCGAAGAAGGAATTGATAAAGATAATTGGATGGAATTGATAAAGGCCGAAAGATGGATCTGGTTGTTATATGAAATACATGATAGATACGTATTTCATAGCTGAGCTTCAGGATGTGCAAAGGATTTGAGGGCAGAAAAAAGGAGGGAAATTTTGTTTTCCTTTCTGTGGGATTTTTGTAGAGGGCATTTTATTTTTCAAGAACAATTTAAATTCTTCACAACCTATTGATTACCCACTGCTGAATATCACATTTTAATAGGGTTAGCTGCATCTGTGCAGTTTAGATTCCTGACCCAAAGTGAATGACTTTCTTGGAATATTTGATTACCAGCTCGGTTGTTGAGATTACTTTCCTGCTGACATTGCTGAAAATCCTTTTTCTTGTCACTCAACAGTTATAAGTTTGGCTTCATAAAGACCTGTTAAAGTCTGATTGAACTCTGTGAAACTGGTGGTCCATGCATGGTACAAAGAAATTACCTAATTATTCCACACAAAAGAGTCCCAGTAATGGACTTTCCACCATTGCAAATACAAATTTCTCTTTTAGCCCATATTATAAAATAAAGTAGGCACATTCCATGTGAAAGCGACTCTTCATGCTCCAATTTTAAAGACCCCTCCAACATATATTTGTACTAAAATTAAACTGCTCTTAATTGAATATCTAATTCTGGGCAAAAGATGAAAAGGAAAAAGAAATATCTGCCAGAACTGAATTCTAAGATTCCTTGCAAGTGACCCATTTATCTTGTTAATTCTGAAGAGAACAGCACTTCCAAAGAAAGGATAAAAATATTAATAATTTGGATGACCATATCGGCATCCAGAGAACTCCACTGGGACTGAAATGTATTGCACTCAATACATATTTACATAAACACCAAGGATCTTATAGTTAAAAAGCTCAGACTTGAAAAGGTTTATATACACGCTTAGTGTATTTGTCATGTTGAGCAAGTAGTCTCCCAGAAAGTCAGTGGTCTATTTGCATTCATAAAATTAATTACATGCTTACATCTTTTATGCCTGGGCCTTCCAAAGATTTTTTACTGTGTGAACCCAGCACTCATGTAGAATACTGCAGACCTTAGTACACATAGCTGGACCAGAAGCAATTAATTTGCAGGTGAAATATTGCACTGTGAAGTAGGGAAGAAAGGCAATTATTTTAAACTCCCTCCTCCACTTTCTTAGTACATAAATACTTGTGATATTTCTAATACATATATATGCAAATGTTTCTTAGGAGCATATGCACTGCACTAGGAATGTGGTAATGGAAAATTATTTCTGTGTTTAGTAATATTTAAAGAATTTTTCCACACTATTTTGCCAAAAGAAACCAAGCAACTCAGTAATGAACATAGTAGGTAGAAATTAAACTTGAATGAAAAGAATTCTTCAAGTGAGCTGTTTACCTTGTTCCTTGAATTTCTTGTGATATTTTAAACCCACGGTAGGTCTGTGAGGATTGCTGATTTTTTTAGTCCCTTGAATGGGTTATTCTTTTATGTTTTCACAAATCACTTCTTGGGTTTCCCATACCCTCAGCTGCTCTCAGCTTTGTCATAAAATGCTTTTGCATAAACACACAGAAACATCAGTCCTGTAAGAAAGTGTAGGCTGTATTCTGCACAAAGTAGAATAGGTGCCTAAGACCAGACTCCAGGGTTGGAGGCTCCATCAACCTTAAATCTAAAACTTCTCAACCAATTTATGCAATTTTTGTCTCATTTTAGAAATCGCTATGCTTGCAGTACCTTAGTTACCTTAGTACCTTAGTTAGGTACCTCTAAACAAGCTATCTGATTTTGGTCCTAAATAGTTTTGTACTGCTTTCTCAACTTCACATGTTTTATCTCTGGCCAAGACCAGACCTGCTGTTATTATTATCTATTGTTGTACTTACTGGAAAAGTTTAAATTAAAAGGAAAAATCTAGAGGCATTTGTTACTGTTCTCTTGAAAACAGGCAGGGCCTGAACATGTATTTTTACTTTTGTTTCATTTTATTGAGACCTTCGTAAATACAACGAAACTTGACAACATGCCATATGGTGCATAAACATGAACTCAGAATACAATACATTGTCATGAAGTTACATCCATGGACTAGTCAACAGTCTCTCCTGGGACACATCAGTGAACTCATTTTACTCAGGAGCTGAAGTCCTTCAAAGCTATGGAATGCCTGCAGAGCAAAAAATTCCACAGAATGACAGAGGGAGTCCCATCCTATCAATCCCAGCCCTATGGTTATAGACGTATAAAAAGATCGAAAGAATGAAACACATACACACATAATCACCAAGTAAACATTTCCAAATACAACCATGCTGACAACTTACATCAGGGGAGGATCTGATCCCCAGCATTTACTCAGTGTGAGGTTCTGTAAATGCTATTGTCAAAGAGCAAGGCAGAAGTGCAAGAAGGTTTCAAAAGCTCCATGCTGGCCTAACTAACTGTGCTGAAGTTGGCCTCAACAGGGGCCAAGCAAGGCAGTACAAATACATTGGAAAATTCAAATAAATGCCAGAGAAAACAACCCCTCTTCAATCAAGGATGTGCAAGAATATATAATATATATGAAAATCATACTAATTAAGCTTTCATTATTATGGAAAGATTCCTTTCAGTTCTCACAATCTTCTGACTACTTCTGTCATGCTGTTAAGAAATCCCTATACAAGTGACTCTAAATTATGACTTAATGTTCATGTAAACCGTGATAACCCTCTCAGAAACACATCTTTCTTAAAAAAGACATGAACTCCCTTCCCTCCCCCACTGTGTGACCTTTCTTGCTTGCTTTGCAACCACACCAGGAGCCTTTGCTCAGATCAGTCTCAAGGCTTCTAAGCAATATGGGCAAAATCTGTAGTTTCCTGCCATGACAGAGGGGGGTGGTGAGAAGGCTGAAATTTCCTATGCTGCAAAAAAGGAAGCAGGAGAAGAATGGGTCAGGTGTGGGGTGAAGCACTGATGCCTGTCAGAGCCAGGATTTCTGAGAAGGCAATGAGGAGATGAGATGAATATTTCTGTGGCCACCTAAATTCTGCAAGCTGAGAGGCCAGCAGGGATAAAGCTCAGGGATGCAGCCTCCTTCTCTAGAAATACTTATGCCCTGAACAGGGCCTACTCATAGCTGTTGCAATCCTCTTTGAGAAAAAGAGTGGTAATTTCTTCCCTTTATTTCTCATTTGCTTCTTTATGACCATATCCCTCCCCTCTTCTATGTCCTGAGCAGTTGCCTTGCCCAGCAGAGAGGGATCTGGGTGTGTTGACTGACAGGAAGCTGAACACAAGCCAGCAGTGTGCCCAGGTGGCCGAGAGTACCAATAGAATCCTGGCCAACATAAGGAATAGCGTGGCCAGCAGGACCAGGGAGGTGATCTTACCTCTGTATTTGGCACTGGAGAGGCTGTACCTAGAGTACTGTGTTCAGTTTTGGGTCCCTCACTACAGAAATGACATTGAGCTACTGGAGCATATCCAAAGAAGGGTAACAAAGCTGATGAAGGGTTTGGAGCATGAGTCTTATAAGGAGCAGCTGAAGGAGCTGGGGTTGTTTAGCTTAGTGAAAAGGAGGCTGAGGGGAGACCTTATCACTCTCTGTTTGTAAAGATATCAGGCATTGGAACAGGCTGTCCACGGCTGTGGTGGAGTTACCATTCCTGGTAGTTTTTAAGAATCATATAGTCATAGTAGTTAGGGCTATGTTTTAGTTAAGGACTTATCAGTGTTAGGTTAATGGTTGGACTCAATGATCTTGAAGTTTTTTCCAGCCAAGGTAATTTTGTGATTACGTCAAATGCAAAAGATGGAACAAGTCTTATCTCCCATCTGGAAAGAGAAATGAGAAGCAGGTGTTTGCTTGAAGAAGACAGAGGTAACATTATATCAAAAATTATGAGAGGTAAGGGTCTATGTGCTGTCACTGGTGAAGACGACTTCCTAGTTTCATTATGGCTGTGTTCCTGGTTAACCTAGTATTTCATACAACATTTTGACACATTAGAAATGGACTCAGAAAAACTCACTTCCAAAACCAGCTGTTAAAGACAAAGAAGTGAATAATTTCTTTTTCCAACCGGAAAAAGATATTTGACCATGTCTAATAATAATTCCATGCACCCTCTGGCACGTATTGTTTTTGTTTTGGTTAAGATACTGTCTGTATTCATAGAGAAAGGATTGTCTTTAACCTACAAAATGGCTGATTCGTATTTCTCGAGGCTGACTTTGACTCAGCTGTGTTAAACGGGCATCTGTACCCTGTCTTGAGCTCACTAATGGCCTTGTCTGAGGCATACTGCTAACCAACAAGATGAAGATTTTCAAGCTAACTTCAAGCTGCTGTCTATGAAATCAAATAAGAAAAAAAATCAGAACTTCTTGAGATTCTTTCTCTATCTGAGCTGTTAGAATCTACCTTGTTCTTATCACCTAGCTTCAAAGCATTTCTAGAAATACAGAATATGAGTGTTCAGCCTTCACAGGACACTTTCAAGCTGAAAGGAAAAAGTAAGTAGGAATAAAGATATGCTGACTTCAATTGAACCAGAACTGTTCTGATACAGTAAGAATAAAGTTCATAAAGTCTGAAAAACAACTTCAGATGCTTTGGATGCCAGCCTTTAGACCAGAGTTTGGTCTTCAAATGCAATTGTTGCAGTCTTCATGGGGGAAGTATTATCTAACTGTATTCTATAAATGTGACATGCACTAACAATACCCCTAATGAAGAGGACTCCATTATCTGTTTTCCATCTTCTTTGTGATCCACTGCTGGGACATGTTGCCAGCTTTTCTAGCCCTCTCCCATTTCTAGATGATGCAATTCCTCTGCCTGGATTACTTAATGGTTAAGAAGAATTAGCATTTACTAGAATATAAAATATTTCTCAAGTTTCATCTTGCTACCACACTCTTGGCTTGGCAATTTGATACAGGTGACTCTTCCAGAGGAGACTCTTAAACCCAGTTCTTCATCTTACTATTCAATATGTAATGGTGAGGTAACAGCATCTTTTTTAAGAGCTGAGCATTCTTGTTCAAAATTCCCATTCTTCCATTATCTTCTGTGGGCCATCTGGTTGTTGTCCCTCAGCACATGGGAGGATCTTCTGCAGTTGTTTTGAGTTTGATTTCTCAAGGAAATGAGTTTAATCAGTGATATAACTGCATTGATGTTCCATTAATATTGCAAAAGACAGAGATCCCAAAGACTGCTGTATTTCTACCTGCTCCCTGGGAATTAGCAGGTCCAGTAAAGATGAGAAATCAGATTTATGTCCCCGCCATTATAAAGGATGTGCAGTTATACAATTTCTTTGGCAAAGTGATTGTCTTGCATGTAGTTCCAGAGCCATAATTGGGGTGTTTTAGCTGGTACACCAAGGCAGCTGGAAGGAGATGGAATTATTCTGTGCGTGAAGGACAAGTGGAAAGCACAAGCCTTGGAATGACAAAATTAAATGTCTCCAGGCATGGAGAGGTGAATAACAGCCTCAGAGTCAGCACTGTGGGAAAGGAGCTGACCACAAACTGAATGGGAGCCAACATTTTGAGGCGTGGGTTGTTGCAAAGGAGGAAAATGTCACTCTGTGCTGCCTGAACAGGATGCTGGGCAGGTTGTTAGCGTCACATATGTGAAGCGCTCTTACTGGCACCCTTGGCATAGCAAGGCAGCACCTCGCAGTTTAAAGGGGCTATGGACAGACTCCCAAATTGCTGCCAGCAAGACAGTGAGAAATTTGAGCAGAAGTCTGGAAAAACAGGACTTCTGGAAAGGTTAAAAAATTTATTTCCTGAGTCTGGAAAAATGAGGTTTGGGTTAAGGCAGAAAAGCACACTGAAAAAAAAAGTATAATATCTACTAATAGGTATAACAGGTGATCTAATTTTCTTAATTTCTAGAGACAGGTGAAGGTGACGTAAACCTAATTTGAAGCAAGAGGATTTTAGGTTACAAGGAAATGTAAACTCAAATATAAGATGGAGAAAGCACTGAAACAAATGACTGATAGAAACTATGAAATCTCAATTTTTAACTTTCAAAGAGACTTGAGACTAGCATAACAGAGGTTGTTTAGGAGACATCTGATCTTGTATCAGAATCAAAAGACAGAAGAAATTTTGAAAACTCCTACATTTCTATAGCCCTAAGGTCACATCTTATAATGTAAAAAAAAAAAAAGCTTTGAGTGCTCATTGTGTCTTGTCTTCACCTATAACTTCTTTGGGCCTTTTCACTTCTCCCTCACTTCCTCTGTTAGGCTGAATCCACAAGTGCTGTGAATTGCCTCTGCTGTGTAAGTACTCAAATCAGTCAGTTTTACTAGGGGGTATAGAGAAACTTTGTTTGGAATGGATAATATTTTTAATCTGTGTAAACACACCAAATGAACCCAAATGAAGGATGATCAGTACGTCTCATTATAATTAGGAAAAAACATGAAGA
Organism: Calypte anna; assembly: GCF_003957555.1. NCBI lineage: Eukaryota > Metazoa > Chordata > Aves > Apodiformes > Trochilidae > Calypte > Calypte anna. Next base: position 70,341,178 of record NC_044245.1, read on the forward strand.
AAAAAACTCATGCCTTTCTTGATCATCTTAAGAAATTGGTCTTTCCAGGCCAGAGATGATCAGACGGTGCTTGGCTGTGGCTTCCAGACTGTGGGGCTAACTGGGAATAAAGTATTCATTACAGCTGCACTTTGTTCCCATGGGTTGGTCCCCACTTCTATAAGAACAATAATTTCATAACAGGTAAATCAGATCCAGAGCCTTGCATGCTTAAATGGTGTTCCTTGAAGCAGGAGGCTCTACCCTTGATCCCAGAGCATATGTACTGCTGTGGCGCAAACTACCTCGTAATCTTTCTAGCCATACTGAACTGTAACCTTAATTCATAAAATAACAATTAAAGGATGTTCTATTGATTTAGAAGAGGCTTCTGTTTCTGCATGTGCTAATTGATACATTAATAAAGTCTAAGTTCGCAGACAAAAGTTCTAAGTAGGCCAAACTCTGCAAAATCCCTGCTTTCTAAAAGACCATTATTCCTCATTACCTTTCAAATCCCTATATGAGAAGGTAAGGACTACCTACCCACATTTCTTATTGATTCCTGCCTCAGAGTGTATGTTCACATTCCATTTATCCAAGCAAAGATAATTAACTGACCCTTCCTGTTAAGTACAACGTATTTTCAATAAAACAAAGTTGGAACCCTGGTGACTCCGTCATGGCTTTCTGTACAGCATTATGGGGAACAGTAAGATACTCTTCTTTGCAGTAGTCAGTTAAGATATAAAAGAGGCCCCAGCTATTTCTGCTTTTTAAAAACTGATTGACACGTACTGTAAGTGCTCTTTTTCATGTTCTATAGACTCACTTTTCTGTTTATCTAAATCTACTGGCATTGATTCTCTCAATTTTGGCCTGTGAAACATTATAAAATTTTGGCCTGTACAGCAATGCTCTCTACATTATTTCATTTGATCTTGGATTTGCCATTTTCGAATGTGAAGTGTTTCTATGTGCATAACACTAAATTTTCCCAGAAGAGCTTCTGGCCAAGTATGTAGATTTGTACAGATTTTGCACAAGGAAAAGTAAGGCTTATTTCCATCTTACCATTGACTCCAGTAAGAATATTCAGATGAACAGAGTCATGAAGATATGACCTGCAGTTCTGCAGAGGCACATAAAGGATACATAAAAGAATTACAACACCTAAGTATATACTTTGTAGGTAGAAATGTAGCTTTGGCATTCAGATGGCAGAGCTAAATGCCTGTATTATATCACTTGTGCCTATTAGCCTATTAACTGTCTCATCAGCAACAGTGAATAACTGCGAGCACAAAATATGTCTGAAGAAACTAAAATTTTATTCAGATATTATTTATATTACGGTGACATTTCTTGGGATCGAAGTGCAATATAAATTCATAGTATTACCTCTCAAAAATCTATCACCTCTTCTCCAGCCACCAGAATGCCTTTCCTTCAAGAAATATTTTCCTGCCAATCACATGATAATAAGCAAAGTAAAGCTCAAATTAAATTTCTTACTTTTTAGTGTCAGAATGATCTCCACTTTCATAATTTAAGGGGATTGGGTCTCTTAATATTTCATTCAAGTAAAAGAAAATAATATAATATAATGTAATACAATATACAATAAAGCAGTGTAAGTCCAAAGGTTGGAATGGATGATCTTGAAGGTCTCTTCCAACCTAAATTGTCTGCGATTCTGTGATAATAGAACACAATATAACACATATGGAAAGAATAGAGTCTATTTTCCTGAAAAGATATGACATATTCATGAATATGCATCATTTAATAATACCAGGAAAGGCAGAACCAACACACTTGCAGCTCACATCCATGAGTACTCAGCCAGCTCTAAGGCAGGGGTTATGAGCCACCTCTAAGTCCACAGTTTGAGATGCACTGAAGAAACAATCAGATTTTATTAAAGTCAGTTGATGCTAATTTCTAATTAAATAGTTGGGTTTTCAGGAGGATTTAAATAGCAAAGTGGTATATCACTAAAGTCATATAGTGAAAGGATTGCAGGCTGCTGGTGTAACACAAAGGTGCCATGGGCTGGGTGGTCCTGCTTCTGCTTAGAGATAGCCTAAAGCCATGCTGGCCAAGGCTGGAGCAAGGTCTTCCTCTTCTTCTGCCATTTTCCCACTAGCCCTGCTCTGCTCACTGGCAACTCACACCTGCCCCAGCTGGCAGAGAGAGCACCTGGGACCCCAGCTTTGAGAGGTGGCTACAAATGGCTGTGAGCAATCTGTGGGTGCCTGGATCTCACCCTTCTCCAGGCATTTTGAAATGGAAATGAAACACCCTCTTATGGTGGGTGAATGGAATGAATGGAATGGAATGGAAATGAAACATCCCTGGGAAGAAGCTGGGCACCCTAAGGAGTCTGTACATCTAAACTTCAGGCAGAGGAAAGCCCCAAGGCTGCTGGTCTCTACCCACTCTGGCCCAGGTAGGTCTCACAGTCCCCCTGTGGTAACAAGTGCCAACCCACCATGGTGGGCAAAGCATCTGTCTGGGAAGATGGAGGCTTGGCCTCGATGGAGCAGCAAAATAATCACCGCTTCTCATTCTGTGTCAGGTGGGAGGAGGAAAGTAAATACTTTCCAGAGCACAGAATCCAGGCTGCTCCATTTGCTGAGGGTTTTAACAATCATTCACCACTGTCTGCAGCATTTGCTAAAAAATGTGGGAGTCTTTTCTTTAATGATAAACATCCCACACCATTAATTTCAGAGGGTGGGCTCTAGAGCAGTTCCTATTCATTTGCTATGAAATAAAACTGAACTGAAAAGCGATATGTCAAGGACAATAAAACTTTTGATTTCTGGTTTAACATCATTCAGTATTTCAAGAAAAGCTGTAGTAGCTGTCCAACATTATTAATTAGCATGAGGTTCATTCACTGTAACTCTTCTTTCTCCTTTAAAGAAACAAATACATTGCTATATATCCCTCAGTTTGTATTCCCACAAGGCACACTTCAAAACAACATGTGCTCTTTCTGATGCAATACTGTATCAATCTGATTATATTGTACATAATAAGATACACCCTAAGATAGAACACTGCATAGATCTTTATTTAGGAGGACACCTTTGATGTTGCATGAACTAAAGTAATTTTTAAAATCCACTGAAATAAAGTGGCATTCTCTATCACTGCAATCAATCCTGATCCATTGTGGAAGTCTGGGCGCTGCACAAATGCCTTTCTACTCTACTTCCAAATATAAGCTTCCAGCTAGACAGTCAAGATTCATTGATTATCTCTCTGAACAAGAATTTTCTGAAAGCACAGATAGAAATGTGTGTACCTAATGCCTATTTCACAAATCAACTTTTCAATTAGAAGAGTTTCACATCTCATTTAAGAATAACATGTCCATGTCACTGTCACTCTTAAGCAATGCACAGGTTTGAATTTACAGACTCCTTGAACAGATTTTGAGGAACAAGTAAGATAATTATTCCTGATCATTTTATGTGGATACCAATGACTACAACAGACAACTATCTAGTCTTTCTGAAGAACTGCTTTAGAGAGTTTGTTCACATCTTAGAGGAGAAAATATTCATTTGTTTCTTGCTGACACAAAAACCCCCAGTGCTTTTAAAATATTTCCTGGTTTTGAGCAACCCATTGTATTCAGCACAAAATAAAATAGGAGATAAAATTTACGCCAAAGGAGAAAAATATGTACTGTCACAACATACCTTCCACTGTGCTTGCACTTCTCTGTTCTCCTGTTATTTGCTACAGCAGCTCATTTTAGAGGCTGCCTCCCTCTTGTGCTCTCCTGGGGCAGGATGTGCAACAGGCGAGTCAACGGCTCTGTCCTCTTTCTAACACAACCCCCTCAAAAGAAAAGGTTTCATTTGTATTATAGTATGTGGCCACTTTTAGGGAAAAAAAAAAAAAAAAAAAAAAAGAGAAGACATTGTCCCAAATTATCCACAATACTCTTACTCTGATGATCAAGTCTCTTTCTCAGCTGATTTGCCAGTATGTGAGTGCATTCGTTAATCCATGAGCTGAGGTATACAGATGCCATTCACTAGAGAAGATGCTGGGAGAGCATAAAATATATGAGTGGATGGTGGGAACAATAGCAAACATTTCACGTTGAGGTGGCTGGGAATGAATAATACATGTGTTGGGGAAACAGTTGCCCCATTCTGGTGTGGAACGGGTAGAAAGAGTGAGTGTGGGAGGTACCTTCCTCATCAAGTTAGAATTTCTAATTAATATAATAATCTGCATAGACTCAGAAGAGAGAACAATGTACAGATATCCAAGGGGGAACCAGTTACTGTTACATGGACCCACAGAAAAAGCAGCTTGGATTCAAAAATATTTCTTTATGTAGGCAGGCAGACAAATGAAACCAAAAGACCAAGAGAAATGTTAGCAGGCTACGTGTTCTTTTGTTCCAGTATTGTTTAGATATGCTATATAAATGAATGCCTCATCTCAGCTGTACCACCCTTTCAAGTTATTGTTAATTAAGTAATAATCCCTGAGAAATCTGTCATTACCAACAGTTAGGAACTGGTTTATTATGTTTGCTCCAGGCTATTAATGCTGAAACACAATGGCCACTAATTGCAATAAGAACTAATTTCCCTGGAATTACACATGTACTTTCGAACTATCTGGTGGCATATTTTTTTGTTTTTAAACTTTATTTTTTAACTTGTCTAATTAGAGCATTGGTCAATCAGAAAAATTATTCTCTAATCATCCTGCAGAGAAATCACCATTAACAAAAAGAAAGCTGATTTTTGTTAGCTTTGTAAATTATTAATTTTTTGTTGCAGACAACAACAGCAGAGGTTATAATCCCTATAAACAATGCATCAGCTCCAAATCCAGCAAAGCTAGCAAAAGTGTTTTCAATCAATGCAATGAGCTTTGGATCAGTCCTGACAGTTTCTTTAAAAACAATGCTGGGGGGTGGGGTAAGTCTGGCTTGTTTGGTTTTTTTAAAGTTTATATTACAACTCTTCCTCTGTAACATATTATTAATGTAATGAGAAATCATTTCTGGGATGTCAGTGACCAAACTTTGACATTTTTTCCTGTCAGCTGCTTTCAATGTAGACAAGTTAGGTGGCCGTAAGAGTTATTATTAAGTATTGTTACAGGGATAAATTGAGAAAATTAATCCAGAGAAAAGGGGAAAAAAAAAATCTACCTGGAATTTAAAGTGATTTGCACCACAAACACTTTTTCCCTAGGCTCAGGAGCAGAGTATAAGGAAAAAGTCTTGAAGAATAGCTCCCATTGTCATTGCATTTTAAAAGCATCCACATGACAATTTAAAAAGAACTGCCATTTCAGCTGTTTCTTAAATAACCTCTTTCCTCCTCCATAATCATGCAGTGTATTTCTTTCACCTTTTGACTAGCACTTTGGTTTTTTTAAATAAACTTACATACTCATTTTGCAGGAAATTATATTTAAAAATGCTTCTCAAAGGTGCTTTATCCTAACAGTTTGATTTGGGTTGAATTAATGTTGAATCCAGAATTGCAGAAATAGAGGGAGAGGAAGAGATGAAAAGAAAGAGGAAAAAAGAAAGAAACTTAGCTTGTATCCAAACCACATTTATCTTCAATTCACATTTCCAAAACAATCTTATAGTAACCTTTATCTGTAATAACAGAATTATTCTGATACTAAAACACATACAGCAGCTGTGTAGTAATCTACTGGAATAGATAGTCAAAAGTGTTTCCACCCTCTTTCTTTACCAGTGCAGTTTGTTTTCAAGCCTTCAATGCCAGTTCTTCCTTAATATTTCTTTCTCTTTTCTCTTTTTTCTCTCTTTTTTCTCTTTTCTCCTTTCTTTCTCTTTCTTTCTTTCGTTCTTTCATTCTTTCCTTTTTTGTTCTTTCTTTTATTCTTTTGTTTTCTTTCTCTTTCTTTCTTTCTTTCTTTCTTTCTTTCTTTCTTTCTTTCTTTCTTTCTTTCTTTCTTTCTTTCTTTCTTTCTTTCTTTCTTTCTTTCTTTCTTTCTTTCTTCTTCTTTCTTTCTTCTTTCTTTCTTTCTTTCTTTCTTTCTTTCTTTCTTTCTTTCTTTCTTTCTTCTTTCCTTCCTTCTTTCCTTTCCTTCCTTCCTTCCTTCCTTCCTTCCTTCCTTCCTTCCTTCCTTCCTTCCTTCCTTCCTTCCTCCTTCCTTCCTTCCTTCCTTCCTTCCTTCCTTCCTTCCTCCTTCCTTCCTTCCTTCCTTCCTTCCTTCCTTCCTTCTCTTCCTTCCTTCCTTCCTTCCTTCCTTCCTTCCTTCTTCCTTCCTTCCTTCCTTCCTCCTTCCTTCCTTCCTTCCTTCCTTCCTTCCTCTTCCTTCCTTCCTTCCTCCTCTTCCTCTTCCTTCTCTCCTCTTCTCTCTCTCTCCCTTCTTCTTTCTTCTTCCTTCTTTCTCTCTTTCTCTCTCTTTTTTTTAAGGTCCTCATCTCTCTTTTTCCCTATTAAAATGTGAATGGTCTGGTACCTCATCCAATATGTCTATACATGCCTGAATAGACATGCAGAAAAGCAGGGGCTCCTTTTGTCTGGGCCCGTATGGCTGTATGTCATTCTGCACCAATAGGCAAGGGCTCCTCTCTCTGTAGGAGACTTCCAATAATTGCCAGAACAAATTAAACTGGGTCTTATCTGTTCCTCTCTCTTTTCAGCTTGGAAATGAGGAACAGACCAATTTGAAATGTTGACAATGCAGGGTAGAAATAGATTTGATACAGCTTGTGTGAAGTCATGTTTTAGACAGCCAGCGGCAGGATGCTGCTTTGACAAGCAGATGATGTTGTGCGACATGGACTTGGCTGGTCCTTCTGATCTGACAAAGAATAAAAAATGAGCAGGGCTGTTTAAAAGCAGCCCATTTAGTTCCATTGTCACAGGCAGAGATGAATAAAAGAGTATTTCCGATCATACTGGAGTGGTCTGGGAAGCCCAGAAAAGTGGAGTGGACTGCAGTGTGTAAAAAGGACACATTCTGAAAAATTGAAGTGCACTATGTATTTTAGATATTCCCTCTATGTATATACAGCTCCTTCCCTCTCCTCATCCCCTACCATCTATACCTTGTGCCTTAGTCCATGGGCAAGAATCATGAAGTACACTCTTAACCCTAGACAGAGCAACGAGGAAAGTTCTGCCCTGTCTCGGTGTCGAGTCTATGGCAGTCTGCTGCTGAGAAGCCTGTTTTAAGAGATAACATAGTTATCAGACATATTTTCTATAGCAAAGACCTGTCATCTTCCTTTGCAGATGAGATAAAGTGAGTTCAAAGTGTTTTCTCCAGGCAAAGACAGACTTGAAACCATGCAAAGGAAATGAATTCTTTGACAGTGTCTGGCAGACAGGAATGTGAACCATTAGATTTGAAAGAGACCCTTAATTTTTGGGGCTGGTGAATGCCAATGAGAAATATTTGGATCTTCTCTTGACCAACATGATTACTGCTATCAAACGAGAATATGTGAAATGCTTTTCAACATATTGTTGTCAGTCAAGCTCTAAAAAGCTATCATTCACTGTAAAATATCCTCTCAACTACCACTCTGACTCAGTCAGGTTCTCCCAGCCTCACAGTCTGTGAGAACTTAGGACTGGAATAAAATTCCAGCAGCACCTAGTGCTATCAACTTTTCCTCTCTCTTTCAAGCTTTCATGTTCCCACTCCGTTTCAGAACACTAAGAAGGAAGTTATGATACATTCACTTATGAAGAGCAGAGGATGTAACTTCAGGTTACTGGAACTGGATGCTACACTTATCAATATGGTCACCCTCACGTCCTATCATTAGACACCAGAGAGGAGATCAGCATCTCACTCTGTTGCCTCTCACAAGGAATTGTAGACTGCCATGAAGTCACTCTCCAGTCTCCTTTAAGCTGAACAAACCTATACCTAGTATCCTGAGCTGTTCCTTCTAAGTCATGCCCTCTAACTGTTTCACCGTCTTTGTTGCCCTCCTTTGGACACATTCTAGTATTGTTAAAATTCTTCATATATTGTGGAGCCCAATACTGCCCACAGCAATTTCAAGGTAAAAAATATTTGGTGTAGAAACTGGGAAAAGTATTTACCACAACAAAGCATGAGGATCTTGCTTCCGTCTTTTATGCAGATGAGTTCATTCTGATATCCCACACAAGACCCCAAAACAGCAAAAGAAGCTAAAGCATTGAGGAGAAAACAGATGGATTGAAAAAAAAACCCACTGTGAAATCTAAAGTCACACTGAGAGTGGGTCTTTGACCTTAATGACTTCTGTAACTTGTAAGTCTTAAATAAGCAATTTTATTTCTTAAACAGCCCATAACTAAACTAATTACCTAAAGAGATACTATAATTTTACATAATTTTTAAATGTCTCTGGAGGAAGCTATGCAATATTCACAATGGGATCATTTTCCATTAGGTACTTAAGAAAAAACTTAGCAAAGTGCAAATTTTGCAGCGTGATCTTCAGGTCTAAAATTTGTGAAAGTCAGCAAAACTGGAGCAGCAAATCCATTCTGAATTGTCTTTTTCTAGTCATAAGCCTGTGAATGCAACTTTTTCAAAAGCATGCACTACAGAGACTCTGCAGTATTTTAGTCCCATACATTCTCATTTCTAGCTACTCTTTTTGATTGGGACAGATATGGGCTTGTCACTGTCCAACAGACAAATGCTCACATTAGAGAGGGGTATTTTTAGAGCTCAAACAGAACTCAGCTCCTCTGTTTCCATTTTGAAAACATAACAAAGTCAATAAAACTTGTATTCCTGAAGAGAAAGCATTCCTGTTATAATTTATAGTGTGGAAACCTCTCTGAGGAGGCATCAATAAAGGGGATTCCATGTTTATAAAATAGGTTAGCACCATTATTGGCTTCAATTAGTGCCATGCTGAAGAAATCTGAATATGGCATAAAATTGCCTTTTTCTAAACAGACAAATGCAAAGCTAGGAAAGAAACTTTTGCAGAAATTTAAGGATCTGAGAGTAATTGCACATTAGGAATGACCTCTGATGAAACTGATAATATAAGGCAAGGAAGAAGCAGTGCTCATGGAAGGAATTAGCACCCATCTACCTGCCCACTAGTGACCTCCGTTCAGAGCTTTGGGATGAGAGGATTGACTACACTCATCATGGCACTGAATCCCCCTGGCCTGCTGTTTTAAATGGAAACCAAACTGCTTCAAAAAGCACAGAGTGCCTTGCCACCACAATCTGGGCAGAAAACAAAACTTTCCCAAACCAGGTGTAAGGGACTGGATGGAGAAAACCCCACCAGATCCTCCAACCCCCTTAGACTGGTTTGCAGGGAGCAGGATTCCAAGTCACCTTTGGAAATCCCCCCTTCCACCTCCTCCCCTGAACAAATCCTCATTTGCATTTCCAAAGGCATTGCTGGAGAGGAAGGAGACAGATAAAGGTCTTCGGGACTGGGGAACAAAGTGGGTGGAAGTCTACTCTAGTTGTTCAATCTGATATGTCTCAACCATGCTTACTAAGAGAAAAAGACCTATAAAATGAGGGGCTGCATTGGTGGGTTTTGGGAGTTTCACTGACACCAGCCCTCCTCTGTTGGCTGGCCCAACGCTGGATCCAGAACTGGTGATTTTCTCTTATCTCTCTCTCTCTTACCTTTCCTTCTGCTCTCTCTCTTTATCTTTCTTTTTCCCTTTCCTAAAATTATTAACTAACCACAAGTTTTTCTCAGGTTACACAGCATTAATATCCCTGTATTGTGGTTTCTGTGATCTAAATAATCAGCCTTTGTGATTGTGCAGCCTGAACTTTGAAGTATCTACTTTTGTGCTTTTATTATATACACACACATTTGTGGGTCATTTGTTTTCCCTAAGAATTGCCCCAAAATAACCTTTACCACTTAGAGCAGTAAAATTGTTATTTTGTTTGTAGAGAAACAGATCCTGAGAGTCATTTCACCCTGATCTGGTCAAGGGGTATTCAGATGGTCTGAGAGGGGCCATCATCATTGGTTTGCCTCACAGGTAAGTATGGTAGCTGCAATGCTATTCCCCACCCTTGGAGGTGCTCAGTCCTACTGGAGGGCACCCTCAGCAGGGGCTTTCCTCCACCTTGGCAGTCGTTAGAGGAGATGCACTTTGTCCCAACATCACCAGCCATACCAGAGGGGATAAGGAGGATAGAATCCAGCACCTGGCTCATCCCCTTTCCCTCATTACTGATGACCCAGATGATTCTTTGCACAGTGTCTCTCTTCAAAGACTGGGGGCAGTGGCCCATTCATCAGCAAGAAAGCCTCTATTTGGATTTAGAGCAGGGTATCCTGACCAGCCAGAGAGACCCAGCTGTCAGTGTGAAAGCAAGTGGTGCCTGGGGCTGGGAGCTCTCCTGCTGCTATGATCATGCTGCTTCTCCCAGGCAGCTGCTCCACAAAACTACTTAATTTATCAGTGCTCAGGTCTGGTCTCGGTTGCAAATGAATCCAAAATCTCTTTCCCCTCTGCAGCTCTAAATTAATTGTTTTTGAACACCAGGCCAAGGAGGCTTGGCTTTCCCCTGACTGGACAACCTAATCCCCTCTCCCGTCTGTTGAGGGCCTCCTGTTTTGCTGTTTGATGTGCTGAGGCAGAACTGACATCCTTTGTGCTAACCTCCTGCTAAAAGCACCATGTTCTCCAAATACCACTGAGGCTGCTCAGGTTTTCTTTTCATATATGCATAAAAGTTTTTTCCCTGATTCAGCAAACCTATGGGGCCCAAGCAGAAACAGAGCCCTTCCTAGAGGCATCTGGCAGTAGCTTTTAAGCACTCATGTCACTCTGCATTATGATTCCTAGGGCTTTTAAAAGCGAGGGAAGGGTTGGAAAATGTTGCAAGTGGGAAATCCCTAAGGAACACCCACTTGCCACAGATACTTGCTAATTCTGCAGATAGCATGTTCTTTCTTTGGAACAGGACATTAAAATAAGCTCTTGCTTATGTGAGGCTATTCAAAGATGCAATAGCTATTTCAGCAAGGGCACTGGTGAAGTCTTCTGTGTCCTTTCCAAATTCCAGTTCAGTTAGTTACAATTTCATGGCACAGTGCAAAGCTCCATCACTAGGTGCTTGGTTCCCAGTAGTACTTTCTGCCTAACAATGTTCACTCTGTTGTTTCATCTGTCAGTCACCTTTGGTTCTGACCCTGGACTAAATGCAAGCATATGTCCTCTTTAACTGCTGTTCTGTTTTATTCCAGATGTAATCTGGGAAAAAGTTATATGATTCTTGCGCATATAAAATCCATAAAGATGAAAGATGTTGTAACTGCATGTTAATTATTCATCACTAGTAGTATTACACATATTAATGTTTTCTTCAAACTATAGTGTACCCCACTGAGCCATAAGCATGTTAAAGAGCTGTAGTTTTTCATTTAAACTTGTCACAGAACTCCAACGAATTTCACCAAAGAGGTAGGATCATGATCAGATTTGTGAATATAAAATTGCTTCCTCACCTAGGGATGATTTTAGAGAAGGAAGCAACAAAGAGTTCAAAAAATATGCTTTGCTGGTAGCTTTTAATGTGCCACAAAGTCTTTGCATCAGGTAGAGCATAATTCAAAGGCAGCCACTAAAGCCTGTCATCATGCACACAGCAAGGATACTGAGATCTCTACTGAGCGCAGAACTGCTTAACACCGGTTTCACAATTACCCTGTAGGCTGTCCGGCCTGATTAACTACTGACGTCAACAAAAATAGTGACTGGAAATTCCCGCAGCTAAATATATTTTTGCCCAATAAAGCTGTTTTGGGTCTAAAGACAAAGATCTCTGCACAACTGTGTGAAACAATCAGCTACCAGCAGCAACACTTAATGACTCAGTTCAATGTAAACTGTGCACTTAGGAGTGATCATGGCATAATTATAGGAAAAAGCATGAAGAAATAAAGCTTTAAAGAAAGAAAGTGCTCAAAATCAGATAGTAACTTGGAAATGATGCTGTGAATCTCAGGTAAATTCAATACAAACTGCAGTCATCCTAAATAGGGATAGCAATAAAAGAACACTGGTATTAGGTTGTTATGAATGTGCTGGTGTGCATTCTGCTGTTGTTTCACTTTTTCTAAATTCTACCAGCAGACACTATTAAAAGGAAATAAGATGGAGTTGTAAAAAGGAAACTTCTGCAATGGTAGTCACAACAGAGTAAATGACAGCCCATTCCCAGTTCGAAATGGGAGGCAGCTAGGAGCTTTCCACACACTGAAGGGATATTAATGCTGGAATTTTCTCTCCTTGAAAGCCTTAAAAAGCCCAAGGGAGGAGTGAAAAAATGGACTACAGGCTGTATGCAAAGTGGTGACAAAGGGTGTTGGATGCAATGCCCCTGCTAGATGGGGATGTGTGCGTGTGTGCATATGTATGCTTGCAAGCCTAGATGTGCACAGGTATTTATTTTTAGCTACCTTAACCTCTTTGCATCCATGAGGAAACGTCACTTTCCCAAACATGCACAACAGAAAAAGCAGAGCAGGAACCTGCTGTCAGCCAGCAGGGAGGCCTCACCCGGAGTACCCTGCATAAATCCAACGTTTACCTTGCTGGCTTTTCATTAGCTGTGACTGGGAAACACAATGATCACTGCAAGTGAGAGATGAAGGTGATAAGTTCAAAACCATTTCATGTTTTGCATGTGGCACTGCATTAACATGAAGAAAATCAGAGGAGCTCATGCTCAATTATTTAGTCTCATCTGCCCAGACTGAAGAACCATGTAGGGTTGTAGAGCTGTTATCTCATGTCTTTTATGTCAACAGATGACAGGATTTTTGTTACACAGGAAAGCTGTAGGTATGTAGATCTTATGGGGTTTGATCATTACACAGCCTGCCTGTACTCTCCAGCAGTACAAGAAATATGCAGCCCATGTCATCTTCTCAAAAGGCACTTCCCTGACACTTCTTGTGAGCTCCAGTTTCATCTAGATGAGACACTATACATCACTAAATCAGCACCAATCAGCCACTCATTATGGGAACAGGAGAAAGGGTCATTCAACAAGTGTTCCCAATAAGAAATTAATCACTAATGAGAAAGACTGTACTGATTTCTGCATTATCCATTGAAACGCACTACAGTACGAAGAAAACCTATCTGCAGTGCTACTGAAACTTGAGAACAAGCACTGGAATAACATACCAGAACCTGTGTGCAATTAGGTATTTGGATTAATAATTGTGCACTTATTTAAGGACCCTCAGTATTAGCAGCTCCCAAATAAAGCATTTGCAGGCACATTCACTGACCAAGTTTCAGCCTGTCACATGCTTAGGATGGTACACTAGCAGACAACTTGGCTGTGAAAAAGTTATCATGAATCTTAAGGTATTTTAATTGCCAGGTAATATGATTGTAAAAAAAAATTTTCCCATAGTATAACATATAGGAGTAATTTTCATTTGAAACAAATACTTTCCTCCAGGCTTCCCATTACAAGGGAAACCCTCAAGTATTTTCTCCTTTCTTTCTTTCTGTCTGTCCATCTGTCTTTTGGTCTTTTGGTCTTTCGGTCTGTCTTCTCTCCCCATCCCTTTTTTTCCTCTCCCTTGATTGTTGGGTACTGGGGATGTGAGCAGGATAAACAGGATAGAATCAGGAAAAAGATTAAACATTAGCAGGTTTCTCAGGCTGTCTTGCAAACACTAGACACATCCTGGTCCATGCAGGCACAATCAATGTTCTGAAGAGCTAACCATATGGAAAATTTCTCTCTTTGACTAATGAAAGAATTTCTTGGTCATGTTTTTCCCTCTGGGGCCACTCTGCACTAACTTCTCACAAAGGTGGACTCTAGCATCTTGTCCTTGTGTTTCTCTGAATCTCCCTTGAATTTTCACTACAGCAAGATGAGGTTTTTATGGAGATTTTTGCACCTTTCTCCAGACTCCCAAACCTTCACCATGTCTTTAGTGCAGACATAAATGTTCTTGCCTTTTGTGACTTTAGAGCTCACTTGACCTGCAGTGCAACTGAAGCACTGATGTCTGACTATAAGGATGGCATGCAATGTTTGCTGGCACCTACTGTGCCCATATACAACCTCCTGAGGCTCTGCAAATGTTCAAAGGGCTCAGGGATGCCCAGGTCTTTCTCAGACAGCAGGCAAGCAACTTCTGATGGACTATACCTGTCCATTTCTTGCAGCCTCAAAATATAGCCTCACATCACATACCAATTGTATCATCAGCCTTGAGAATAAAGGATTTGTAGCTGGATTTCCCAAAGAAATGGGTGTACAGTGGTTTCTTTCTGCCTGTCAGCCTTCATCTAATAAAACTGGAATCCATTTAGCCAATTTCAACCCTATTTGACAGGGAGGATGTTACAGTGTATAAAGAAAAGAATTATGTGTGATAAACCCAAAGGACCTATTTTTCACAGAAACTTTGTATTTGCAGGCATTTGGGTTGAAAGTAAACTCTTCTACAAGTATATTTGCTTCCTTAATGTGTCACATATATGCTGCTTGCCTGGCTGTGTAATGGGGGTCGTCTTTGTTATGTGTATTTACAGACAGTTTAAAATATGCACTGCGATCTTAATTTGGAATGAGAATGATACTATGCAATTAAAATCTGAAATGAAATATAGCAAGAACATTGTAGGTTGTAATTGCAATTATTACCAGTAATATGAAGACGTGCCTGAGGTGCAGTCTGTCTATCACTTTGTGAGTGAAAGTTCTTTGGGGAACAAAGAAGTTTTGTTATGAGGTTGTACACTGCCAGTCACAGTGGTCACCTTGATCCTCTCTGCATAATAAAGATGAGTTAAGTTAAGAGAAGATAAAACCAGGCAGTATCCTGGATGACCATGAGTGACATTAGAATACTTTCCCTAGTTTTAGATGGCACCAACACTGCATCTTCAGCAATCCTTGTGTGCTAAAAGTTAGTGACCTTTTAATGGTGACAGTTATATGAAGTGCTCTGAATAATTACCCATGAAAAGATCCTTTTATATATCTTTACAGACATCCTGCAATGAGATGCTCTTTTGTGGCATTTTCATTTCCATTCTAAACCATATTAATGATTCACTGAGTTGGAGAATCAGATGGAAAAGAAAAAACCCATGCCAAAAAACCACCCAAACCAATTTTCTGCTTCCAGTGCTATTGCCTGGAGGCTCTGCCTCACAAGCAGCCAAACCCCCCCTGTAGCCACCACCTGGTGGGTGACGGGTCCCACAGAGGAGAAGGGAATTTGGGGTACTCCACCTCTCACAGGACCATCTCTCTCCCCTTCAACTGTTCCCAGGCAGTCAATGGGGAAAGATTATCTGAAACAGCTGCAGACAGCAGTAAAAAAGCTGCAAACAAACCCACTTAGGGAAATTCCCATTTGATGTTGCTGGCTTTACCACCTGCATCTATAAGCTTGCAAATGATTGCTTTTATTTAATTCAGTATATAGCATACTGAAAAACAAAATGGGGGAGGAAAGAAGAGATAAAAATTGGGGAAAAGAAGACTGTGTAACAAGCCAAATGAGAGACTTTAAATCTGTAAAGCAGTTTGAAACTTTAAGGTGAGTTTTTTTATTATACGGCTGCTTTCCTTTTTCTCACAGATGTTTAAGGAAATATCTACAGAGTAAGGAATATTCTGCCTATATAGGAGAGGAATATGTGCTTAATTATATCCATGTGCTTTTGCATCACCGAGGTGATGGACCCACTTGTATTAATTTCATCAAACTCTTTTCATTATCATCATCCTGCAGGAAAATTAAGCCTACTTATATCTAAACCTCCTTCATTCAAAAGACAGATCCCAAATCAGTATTTTTTCTCTGTTTTGCATTTGCAGCATGATAGACAGAATAAAAAATATATTTAGAGACTGGAAGCAAGCTTCACAATGCCCACACAGACCTGTACAGGATATGAAATGGAATTTAAAAGCATTTTATGCCACATTGTTTTAGTCTGTCTGTGATGGCAACTGATAACAAATATCAATATTAATCTTTTCAGGGAAAAGTAACCACAGATCATTACAAAGCTGAGACTGAAACTTAGTTTTGTGAGATTCAGGGGTGGCATCCTCAGAAAACTGAAGGAGTCTCAATCAACTTTAATTTTTCTTTGCAGTTTGTCCATGGCTACATATTTTCAGACTCTAAGTTCTTCTGCATGTGGAGATGGTTCCATTGTTTCGAGGGTCCTTTCATAAAGTGGTGTAGGGCACCACAAAAAATAAACCTAAGTAGCAATTAGATTATCACAGCTTTCCCAAGAGGTGAAATACTCTTAAGAAACACCCTGAGAGAGAACAGTACTTCAACATCACCTTTCGTAATATGTCAATTGTCTCATTCTTGAGAGAAACAAAGAGGTATGGTAGAAGGAGGAAAGGCAGATTTTTACAAGGTCTAAACAGCTGTTGCAAGAATGTGAGAAGATCTCACATTCCCAGAAGAATGAGAGCATCTAAGACCTCATAAGGAAATTAACACCAGGAGGTTCTTTCCTGACATTTTTGCCCACAGTCAATATTTTAAAAAATTCACTTGATCTAATACCTTCTGTTTTTAATTAAGATGTTGGCAGGTATGGTTTGCTTGAATTTATGCCAGAGGATTTATTCTAATCTCCATTTTTGATTGTATGCTCAGCTGGAGAAGCAAAAAAAATTATTCACCTGTTCTTCTGAAAGGGACTCACATACTTACACAATTGTCTTGGAAATTCTCATGAATCTGGGCAGAAGAGAGACATCACTCAGACATGTCACTTTTAAATTAATCACTTCTCACTGTCTGCAGTGTGCTCTGACTCCCTGTCTGGCAGCGAGCGGGAGTGAAATCAGTGAGCAGCCCCATGGAAGTCAGTGTTGCAATAGCTGAAGATGAAGGACATCAGTTTGGAAGGTCTGAGGCAAGAGAACAAAACTGGTCTATAAGTCATGGGCCATATTCATCAGAAAGTCAGAAGTGCAAAAAAAAAGCATCAGTCTAGACCGTTCCTAACACAGCTACTCAACCAGGACCAAATCTGTCATTGATGCATATTAAGAAAGTACTTCATGAATAGTGCTCAGAATAAGGTAGCCCTCAGTGTGAATACATGTACTGCAAACGGGCCACAAGCAGGGAAAAGTGCTGCTTGTACAATATCCAGTGAATATGCTATTCAGCTGATCTGTATGGCTGTTGTTTACAAAAAACCAACAAAAACTCCCCCTCTCTTTCTGCTATTCAGATTGCTCTGTTTGCTGCAAATGGTACAATATGTCCCTGCCATTGTATGCTACCAGCAGCCCAACCCACACCAACAGTACATTTGGGGCACAGCACGCCCCATAACGAAGGGCTCCCAGAGTTGATGTGCTCCCTTTCAATGCTCTTTGTACCTGCTAGTGATGCTAAGGACAAAGACGAGTTGCCCCTCTCCCTCACCCACTTTTCCATCCCTTACCCTCTGGTCACCACTTCCCCTTTGACCAAGGTCATTCAGGATTTTTCTTTCATGTTTTGACTGCTGCAGCATTTTTCTGCCCTCTTCCCCTTCACTACAGCTCTATAAACCATTTTTTAGCAGCCTGGTTTATCTTTGCAAGCTAAATGGAATGCGCTGTTGGGTGCATTCAGCTAGGGATGGGCAGAAAGAGCCCAGTCACAGCCTAACAGTGCCAATATCCATGGTCTCACCACCCCCAAACAGTCTTAGGACTGAAACACCTGCCTTTATCAGAAGGATATGGATGTCTGGCTGTAATTAAGTCCAACAATGACACAGCAAGGCTTAGAAGGTTGTATTTTTGATGCTAAGGTAAGATGGCAAGGCATCTTTCCCTTCTGTGCGTTAAAGTGAGGATTCAGCATGAACTGCATAATTAAGGACTGAAAGGAGAAAAAAATAATTCAATTAACCCGATAGCATAATGCAGGGAATCAATAGCTTTATTTGCTGCTTAATGATAATGATACTGTTTTCATTTCATTATGTATGAGTCACAACCAATTTTGTGTTGACTTACTTGTATTCTTTAGCAAGTAAACTGAGGCATACGATTTACAGCAACATCTTTTAAAGATTGCTTATTTAAGACAATCATAAATTCATCCTGAATAGTGAAACCAATTTTCTTCCAATCCAGAACACCAGGTTATTAAGACATGACATTCTCTTTGGTGGTTTTTTTTTATTATTATTATTATATGTGTTAGGTTTTGGTGGGGTTTTTTCTGTTTTGTTTTTGTTTGGTTTCTTTAAAATTTAGAATAACATGATAAAGATTTATTCTGACTGACAGGACAGGGACCCCAAATAGGCTGTAGCAATGCATCTTGTGATCTGAGCCCTACGATGGCCTATTTCAGTTTTCACATGTTCAGGATTACATAGTAAACCCTAGCTCCCTCTTTTTCCGTGAAGTGACTCCAGCTTTTGGCAATGGTTGAACACACTGTATTTATTGCCTTTCCTTTTCATGGCCTTTCTACCAAAAACACCACATAAAAGAAGCAGAAAGGGGAACAGAAGTGGGTGAGAAAAGAACTCAAAGGAGCCAGATGAAGAAGGAATGACTGTCACAAGACTGAAGTTATTGTAGGTGTTTTTTTCTTAAGCAAAGTAGCAATAGGGAACACACATGCATTTTTTTTCTTAAGTCTTACATAGTGATTCAGCCTTCGACAGGTTTAGTTGTGGTGTATCTGCAAAAGGACTGAGCTACAAATGAGCTAAAGTAGACTGCATATGCAATGAGGCACTGGCAAAATGAGGAACAGGTCTAGAGTAGCCACCCATGACCCATTTGCCTCTCTATCTCCTCTTCTCCTGGTCCAGTTTCTCACTGTCTTCTCTTCTGTCTTATTAGAAACCCTCCTTTTCTCCAGCATCCTGCTAAAGGTTTTGGCAGGTGTGTGAATACAGCAACATAAAGCCCTCCAGGTACCTGAGGTACTCACTGACCCCTCCAGGACCCACCTGACTGCCCCAAGGAGAATGAAGGTGCAGTGACAGCCATGTCTATCCCATGGAATGAGGAGATGACAGGGACCATTCTGGCACTCATAGTGCTGTGAGAACAAGGGATGCCAAGTGCTGTTTCTGCTCCTCAATTTAGGCCTGAAGTGGCGTCTCTCTGTGGTTGAAACAGATCTATTTTGTTCTTGTTCAAATACTGTTTTTTCTCTCCTTCTTGTATTCTGCAGTGCCTCTTGCATCCTGCAGTGCCTGTGCCACTGCTGGACAATCAGTAGTTCACATTTTGGGAAAGCAGGAGAACTCATAATTATTATTTCCAGTCCCGTGTTGTCTTTGCTTTACAGGTGTGCCCATAGTTCTGGTCTCAGTTACCAGGGATTGCAGATTTTTAACACTACCCTGAATTGTTGGAGTGAGGAGCTTTAAACATCTCAGTGGCCACATCACAACTGAGGTCTAATATTGTTTTCCTCTAATTAAGAGATGTTAGCCATGAAGAGGTGTTGTGGTGGGCCTGACAATAGGGTGCCTGCATGGAAAAGGCAGATTTTCACAGCTTTGTGTAGAACTTGCAGATTTCCTTTGGGACTCAATGAATTAAATATTAAGCCTACCTATACTATGGTAGATATAATTCCATTATTAACTGCATAAAAAAAAAAAAAAGCAAACAGGTATCTAGATACGAAGACCTCCAAGACCTCTACATCCCACCGTCTAACTGGAAGCGTTAAAATGCAGCGTTATCCTAGGAAGTTCTGCTACAGCAAAAAATCACATCATGGGTGTCTATATTTATTATTCCATGCTGATTTTCTGCATAAATATGTTTCAGCTGGAGAGTAAAATGCGTGTTTGTCTCCTGACTGCAGACCTTGCAGAGGCTGTGTAGGTGTGGAGAGGCAGTGCCTGTTACACACAGGCACTGAGCATGAGTGGCTAATTGGGCAAACTGTGCCGCTGCTCAACCTCGTGCAGTTCTATTGGCCTCGCTGAAATTAGGCAAGTTGCGACTAATTAGCTCTCTGTAAACACTTCTGAGGATGAGGCATGTGAAAGAATGGAAACCTCAGCTTCTGTCTGCCTATCTGCATCCAGTCTGCAGGGCAAAATAAAGGGAAGATCAACAGAAGAAACTCGGAATTTTGTTGGGCCCCTAAGCAAGATGATGATCTTTTTATGTGGTGATTTTCCAGACTAAAGTTATAAACAAATGGAAAAATATCCCCCTCCTCCCCCTACCCTTGGGCTACTGAGTGTCTTTTTAGATGCTTTTCTCCCAGTGTAAGAGGAATCCCTGACAGAGCACCATCAGATTCTTGGAATGAAAACTTTGGATCTTCACTCCAAATGTTCACTAGCTCTTCTCTCATATGCAAGGACAGGAAGGATTTTAAGGGAACATTGGTTTACAATGCATTGCCTAGTTTTTCCCATGATAGTTTGTGGGACTAACCAAGGAAAGCACTTTGTAAGCATCTGGAGTCCATTCCCTTCCATTTGCATGCGTTCAGAGGATCACACACAGCCTGAAGACCAAAACATAGTCATGGAGAGCTTTGGAAAATAATGCACCTTCTCTTCAAGTTGCTTATGGCTACCCTTTGCTACTTATACGAAGGGAGAAAGCCTAGGTCAGAGTATCATCCATATTTGTAAGGAGGCTGTGAAGATAAATACACCCAAGCTTGTCAACAGCTTGCATAACAGGAGACCAGAGAGGTGGAAAACACAGACCTCTGTGCTATTTACCCAGAGCTGATATTTCAGTGCTGGCACACGCCAATCTTTTTTTGCCTAGAGGGGCATCTGTCTCTTTACCAGCCAGGATGAATTACTTTCTAAGTCTTGTCAAGCCTAACAACTCACAGACATTTTCTTCAAGTGGAGGCCTAATTTCTGACTAAGTAATATGAAAAGCTTGGTTTTGCAGAGGTTTCTGTTTGCAAGTTGTATTGCTTTAAATACAAAGGAAAGTAAAGGTTAGATTGGATTTGTTTTGTTTTTCTCCTTTTGAACTTTAAATAAACAAAAAAGGAACTGCAGAATTAAAAAGAAGCTTTATGTTCAAAACAAGAGACTTGACTCAGTTTGAGTAAGTAATAATACCTTTCTGTGCTTAAAGATCCATTAAGTAAAATCAAGTTGCAAGGCCCTGATTGTGATCAGATAGCTGCAGTATGCTAATAGCCTTTGTCTGCACCTGAGTGGGAGTACAGAGAGGGAAAAAAGGCTTTCAGAGAAAATAAAGCAAACATCACTGTTGTGTTTGCAAGGATAGTAGGGGTCTGCAGATGAGTGAGGTAAACAGTTGCCTTTATTAACAGCAGCAGATCAATGCCACTAGATTAGCTGAAACTGAGAAGAAGAAGCACATCTCTGTCTAGTCAGACTGCTGATCACAATCCCTAGCTATGAACAGCAGCAGCAACACACCCTGCCAAGAACTTGCTCAGATTTTAAGACTCAATGAAAAATTTCCCCAAGTTTAAAACCTAAACAGAAATGTAGCCATCTGCCTGTGCTGAGGAAGGGCACGTAATCTGTGCTGGTGTAAGAGCAGAGGAAGGAGTGGCTGACTGATTCAGAAAGGGATACAACTCCACTTTGGCTCTCCACTTTTCTTCTTATTATTATTACAGTTTTCTTATTCTGGGAAGAATAAACTAATCCAGCCCAAGAGAGGTTTGTTTTCTGTTTTTTCTTGGCAAGGGAATAGCTGCCCAGCTCCAGCTGCTTCCTCTGTACCCATGGTGGGAAACAGGAGGTGGAAAGCAGGAACTCCTGATCTTCCTCCCAGATTAGAGCTAGAAAATGATCGAAGCTGACTGAGAAGCAAAGGTGTGGAGGCAAGATGCATAACTGGGAGTTTTGAAGGGGTCCTGGGAGCTAAGTACCGGGCTGATTATCAATGGAAGTCAGTGAGTAGGTGGGTTATCTTTGGGCTTATCTTTGTGCTTATAGGTGGGTTATCTTCTTTAGGGCTGGAGAGCTTTAACCCTCAGAAGCTAGAAAAGGCTGTATGAACCCTCACCCTTCTACCAGAATGTCAGTATAAAAGCTTCCACATAGGAAAACACGAATTTCCTCTGTAGGCAGTTTAATGAGAATATAGTGGTGGCTATAACAGAAATTTTGCCACCATAACCACCTGAGAAAGTCTCATGCTCTTCAAGTCTCTCAAAAAATCATGTCATTTAGAAAGCAAAGGTGCAATTTAGGTAGTTCTTCTTTATAGATATTTGAAAACTTCTAAAATTCTTTCTATAGAATTAGAAGAAATAATCAAAATTGGAAATTAGAAAAATACATGAATCATGTAACTTCTGAAAACTTTGTTTCAAGATATTGAACCAGTAATTACCAAATTACTATTCTGACAACCCCTTAACTAAGTTTTGAGTATTTCTTTTAATCTCAACATCTTTCATAAGATTAATATACCTGAGAATTGTCGATTTTTTCTAAAAATCACTGTAATATCAGTGACAAAAACCTTTGCTCATATTTGGGTCAAAACACTCGCTTGATTTGATACATTTCTGTAGCTTATCTTTCTTAGAAGATCAATAATCATCACCTCCTGAGGGAAGTTAACTAGTCAGATCATGTATTTCCCTAAGACTACTGCTGACTTCTCTGAAAACTGCAATAGGGTTTCTGTTTTGAAAATCCACACATGATCAAATTTTTCATTACTACTAAATGTTCTTATAAGATTCTCAGTCATAGAGAACCCAGTCTTTGGCACAGGATGTTGCAGGTAGATGATTTGTTATTATAATAAATAATGAAAGGTAAATTACACTTAGCGAACAAACAAACACAAGCTCTGTAACTGAGCCATTATTGTCTTTATATTATCCTGTGCATGTGGTATGTTACAAAATTTAGTCACTCGATATGGATACCCCATTTCTTATTTTGCATTGGATGTAATTTGAGAGGGAAAAAGTAAGTTTTTCTTTTTCTTAATCTTTCTTTGGGTTAATCAACTACACGTGTCCAGGGGAAAACAATTTGTAACTTGTTGTTCTAGGGAAAAAGCTCAGGGGCTGTAATGGATCACATGCTGAACAAGACCCAGAAATGTTCTGCAGGTAAAAGAAGAGAAAACACCACAGTGGGCTGTATGAATAGGGAAAAAGCAAGACACCTGAAGACAGCCTTTTGCATTACACTCAGCACTGAAGTATTTTCACATGGGGCTGCATCCTGGTTTGGGTACTACACTGTAACCAGTGTTGCTCAGATGGAAAGGGGATGGAGGCAAACACCAAGGCAGAGTAGAGGTCTGGAAAACAGACTTCAGAGCAAAGCCTGCAGTTAATTAGCCTGAAGAAGAAAGAACCAAAGGAGCTGCATCACAGCAATCATCAAACAGATGAAAGTATGTTGTGCAGAAGAAAGGCACTCACTCTAAGCTGGTGGGTCTCAGAGCTCACCATGGGCAGACAGGAGGCCTCTCTGCTAGGGAGGAAGGATGGGCTCACACCTCAGGGGGACTTTGTAAAGACAAGGCTCATCAAATGTTGTGGCAGGTTGCATGGGGAGGCTCTTGTACCTCTATTCCCAAACATCTTTAAAATCAGGCTAAACTTGTGGTCTAACTGATCCTGTGTTTGGGCAGGGGTGGCCTCTTGACCCTGCAGCCCTTTTTTATTTCCATTACAGAGATGTTCTGATGCTGCTAAGCCACCACAGAGCACTGGCACCCCTTTTCCAGGCTCCCACCACTGAAAGTCTCTCGTAATAGAGGTTTCAGGAGACATGCAAAAAATCTGTAATATGAAAGAGTGGAACAAACAGGAGTTCAAAAACATAATGTTCAGCTTCTTCCTAGAAAAAGATGGCTATATTTTAATCTGACCCAGAGTAACAATATACAGTCTCAATGTACATTTACATTTCTAACCTTTTAGTATTTTTTACTAGACTCTTGGCCTCAATGACAGCTAGTGGCAATGAATATCATATTTAACTAGGGATTTGGGTATAATATATCTGATCTGAACAGTTAGTTATGTTATACAAAAAAGGGAGTTAGGAGGTCCCAAGTGGCCTCCTCTGTGTATTTTTTACTTGGTACACATCTATCATGCTCCATGTTATTTGTTTAATCTTCAGACTAAACACCTGCAAGATTTCCACTGTCTCTTCATATAGAATTCTGTTTGTGTCTGCAGTAATTTTCATCATTGGTCCCCGAATCATCTCTGCTGGACTAAACAGAATACGCAATTTTGTTTTCTGACTGAAGCAAGGGAAGCAAATGCATGACTGTTTTTGGGTTTTTGTGGGGGTTCTTTTTGGGGGGAGTGCAGGGGGAGGGATGTGGAATTTTATGTTCGTGTTTGGTTTCAGGACATTTTCTGCATGGCTGATTTTCCACAACTTTCAATATATCTGGCTACAGTGGAGGAATTACAGACAGTTCTGAGAGTTTGTACTGAATTTAGGAAACAGTGCATGCAAGGCATATTGATTTCTTTGTCTATATTGATCCTTCTTCATTACTTAACTCTCAAGCCCATAAAAGCTGATGGTTTGAAAAAAATCCTGATAACTTATTATTAGCTTATTAGAATTTCCATTATAAGTGGTATGTGCTCTTCCATCCTAAAAGTGCAAAAAACTGAATTCAAGATAATTTTTATCTCTCATAGAATGTGTTAATATAAATAAAAACAAAGAAATAAGGAACAGCATTCCCAGCACTGTATGCTCTGTTCTTCTTGCCCTGTATATGTGAATAGGAGCCTTGCATTTCTTGCCCTTGATCTGCCTTTTTAAGAACTGTGTATTTTTCAACCAGTGTATTTTTCAACCAGTATGTGGTACATGGTGATAATTTGCACATTTGCTTTAATACTGCAGCTCAGCTCCCAAGCAAATTGCTAGTGTAAGTACAGGCTTGACTCCTAACACAGTCAGACAGAGGCTGAGAAGACATGAATACACCCCAAACTCAACATCACCTCCTTACCCTCTCTACACAAGCAGATTGGCAACATCTCTTATGTTATGTACAAAACTGCCCCCATCAGCAGAAGTATTAGTGGCAGGAACATTTGATTAAGTCAACAGGGTGTAGGAAGGTTCCCACAGGGCAGAATATCCCAAGGCCATCTTCAGGGGGAAAGTGAATCTCAAGCTTTCTTAGTGCATGGATGTGTCTCCAAGAGGTATCAAACTCTGCCTTAAGAGGTAACAAATCATGGCATTCAGAAAGCATTTCAATGACAATGTTACTGTTGTGAAAAGTGATCAACTGGGTGTACTCACATTGTCTGCCTTCAGGTCCTTTTGTCACAGAATTACAGCATAAAAGATGACATTTTGTTGGAACTTTTTACTGATACTGATTTGCATTATGAGTAAGGGAAGACACAGAATTCTAATATCATCTATGGTTTGCCTGGCATTTGAGGGCTTATGTCAGATCTTTGGGTTATATGAATATTTCCTTTGATGTAATGATATTCTTTATTCTTACAAAAGCTATTTAAAAGACAAAGAAAAAAAAATCTCTTTTCAAAATGTGTAGTTAATGAAATAGCATCCCATATTACCTAATGCATTGTGCATTTCATAAATAAATACTGCAAGTTAGGACGGATGGCTTTTAACACTTTCCATGCTCATCTCAGTTTAATTCTTTGAGATCTTCTAGGTCATGGTAGCTTTCTTTGAGAAATATGGACGAAGTTGTGCAGCTGATCTGCCTTTTTTATACTACAATGCAGATAACCTCTAAAGACAGTACATGGACTCAGAGCTCCCAAACTTTGAGTACTGGAAGTATACAAGTATAAGTTTTATTTACTTGGTCATTCATGTCTCAAAGTACAGTTTAGAATAGATTCATGTATCACTAGACAGTCCTCCATAGACCCATTATGACTGTGTGCATGTTGGACTGCAACTTCTGAATATTCAGATCCAATAGGGCCATTTTTCTTCACTTTATAGTCTTTTGTACAATAATTGAGAAGCTGTGAGTAGGAAACTATGTTTTCTGAAGTAACATTAATCTAATTCATCTTGTTACATAAAACTGACCATAAAAGCCAGCAGAAGGCATGGATAGAGATGAGATATCCAACGTGTAGCAGGAGGACAAGGGGCAATGGTTTAAAACTTGAAGAGGGGAGATTTAGGTTAGACATTAGAAAAAAATTCTTTCCTGTGAGGGAAAGGTTGCCCAGGGAAGCTGTGGCTGCCTTCTCCTGAAAGAGTTCAAGGCCAGGTTGGATGGGGCTTTGAGCAACCTGATATAGTGGGAGGTGTCCCTGTCCTTGCAAGGGGCTTAGAAATAGGTGATCTGTAAGGTCCCTTTCAACCCAAACCATTTTATGATTCTATGATAAGACCAGGAATTCATCTGGCAACAGACACAGGAAAATCAGATCAGAAATCAATGGTATAAAAACAGTATGCTGGGAAACAAGTTAAGAAAAGAAAGTGTGCGCATGCTACTCCACCTACTATTTCCTTTAGGAGGGATATATTTGGAAACCTGATAGTAAGGAGATATAATTGATATAATTAATATAATGCACATAAGCAGATAGTGGTATGTATGATGGGGACACCTTCTCTGATCAGAGGATGCAAACTAACACTGTAGGACCTTTCTTTCCCTGTTCAAATTGGATCAACGAAGCATTGGTGGGATCTAAAGGACAGCTTTTTTTTTTTCCTCACGACAACTTCTGGCAAAGATCTATTGTGTAATAAATGAATTCTTAGTTCGCCCCATTTTATGTTCTTTTCTATCTCCATCCCTATTTATTCTTTTCCATACCTTTTTTTTTTTCTTTTTCTTTTTGTGTGATTTGGCTGTTCTTGCATACATTTGTGTGCTTTTTTATGTGCTTGTGTCTTTTTGTG
Organism: Calypte anna; assembly: GCF_003957555.1. Lineage (NCBI taxonomy): Eukaryota > Metazoa > Chordata > Aves > Apodiformes > Trochilidae > Calypte > Calypte anna. The sequence goes on from NC_044245.1 coordinate 70,368,024, forward strand.
TTAATCTGATGTGCTTGGCTAAGGTGGCAGATTTTGTTTCTACATTGTACATGCTATCAAAAAGGAGCTACCAGCAAGTCAGCTCAGTGCCAGTCCAAAGACACCAGCTCTTGAAAGAGCCAGAAAGAGTGTATGTGGTTCATGTCGTACTCTTGAAGAGGCACTGTTGTGAGTAAGACTGTTGCAGAGACTAAAGCCAGATCTTCTGTCCTTGGTGCTCTTTGCTTCTTCTTTGGTGCACATTTTGTCCTTTTTTTGTTGTCATCAGGGCACAAAAATGTGACAAAACAGCTCTATGCCAGCTCAGATGACTTTTTGACTTTTCTTTAACAAGAACTTTTTTTTTTTTTAAATTGACAAGAACTTTAGCAAGACTTTTCTTTAATCATCTCCAATTTCAGCCCAATGGCTGCTAAATGCTCTCTCTACAGGTAAGAAAAGTCTAGGGAAACATGGCATATCAGTAAAAAATGTTACTTCTATGTTTATATGGCATATATGTTAATATTTTTCTTATTCTGCATCTTTAATAAAGTATGATAGGTTTTTAAACTAGTTGTTTACCATGGTATTAGACAGATTCCTGTCAAAATCATGAATGTATTTAATTGTCTAATGTTCTGCAGTGACAAGGTCATGTTATCACCATTAAGCCTCTAGACCTGTTAACCCACTGAACCCAACACAGAATTCATCTGTTCTTCCCCTTGTGCCAGCTGTGTGTGCAGAGGGCACTTTGCATAAAATCAGACAGTGATTTGTTAGCAAGTTTTCTTTCTCACAGTGCTCACTCCCATATAAGCTTCCCATCTGAATTATACTTTCTCACTGGTGGGCTCTGTATCATCACCCTTCTCTCCAGCAAAGCAGATTTTGGGCATGACACTAAGGCTGCTCCTCCTCTCCAGGTCCCAGGTAGAAATTCCAATGACTGCTCATTCTGCCAGAGGGACAGAGGTCCCATCTTTAGAAGTCCAGCCCAAGCACTCATTCCTGGACTATACTCTGCTCCTCACTCTAATAGATGTACCTGGGAGGCCTGCCTTTGATACTGTTGAACTGACTTCTCATCAGCTTCTATCATGGGGAATAGAAAAGCAGAAATGAGACCACCTTGGCACCCTGGATAAACTGAGCTACTCCTGCATGTGATGCCCAGGGAAGCTGGGATGCAGGATGGTGCAGTGCGGGGACTTTGATCACTGCCCAGCTGCATCCTAAATTGGCACTGCTGCATCCACTGGGAAAGGAGCTATCACTTCTGGAACCAAGCAGGTAACTCTGCATAGCACCATGTGCTACCACTAGAGTTTTGGGTGTGCTGTGAGAAAATTAGCTCTGGATGTCAACTGTTAGGCAATCTTTAACCTTAGTAAATGAAATAATGATGCCAGGGCAGTGGATGGTAGTCATCTGTCTTTCAAGCTTGTCAGTATACTCCCCAGTCTCATGGGTTGTTTCATGCTTACTGATTTCAGTGCCAGAAAGCAGTCCTGGGAAAGGTTAATGAACTAGGATAGATGCAGCCTCAGGTTGCTTTTATCACCTGCCCAGATCCTGACTGGATGCATTTCTTATTCTCCTCCCAGACTGAGAACCTGAATCACAGAATCATCCTGGTTGGAAAGGACCTCTGAGATCATCAAATCCAATCCTTAATCCACTGAATCCCCTTAATCCAATGAATATTTTCATTGGTTTACTGCTGCTGTCCCACTCATGAGTACCTGAGATGACCATAAATTACAAACAGATATATAGAAATATGTAAATTGACACAGTAAATTACTAATTCAGTAGGAGTGTGTGAGTGCCTGTGTGTTGTTGTCTATAGTGCCTTCTGAAACCCTTTATGTTCTTGGTAGCTCCCCAAATCATTTTCTGCTACCTATGGTATTGTTAAATTATGACTTTAAATAAAATGTGACTGCTATTGCAAACCTAAGTTTAAGCAAATCTAGAAAGTTATGCAGATGTGGAATCAACTTCTTGTTTTTGCAGGCAGTTTATGTTGGCAGGTATATACAACCTATCCGTTCTTAATCTGAAGCCATTGTGGTGATAATATTAAATGGTTCTGAAATGAAACCCATGATAGGTGTGTTCTAGCCAACATTCAGATGCTCACAACTCAGACACTGTAAATTGAAGAGAACAGGAAAGAAACCCACCTCATCTACATAATTAACTGATGTTACACAACATTTAATTTTGAAGAACAAAACTGTTTTGAAATTATAGGAGTCTTGAAAAATAGCCAAAACTCTAACTAATTTTTGCTTTCGCACATTATAGCCAGCTTGAGAAGTAATTTACCTGATCCTTTTTAGCTCTGGATAGCAATGTTTTAACAATGTGTACAAACTTAGCACTCTCTGAAGGACACGAAATAACTGCTATGAGGAGAGGTTTTACTGAAAAAGCATGAACAGCATTGCAAGCAGCTGTCTGTCAATACTTTAACTTTTTTTCTTTTAATACTCATTAAAAATACCAGATCAATAACATCAGAAGAGAACACCTCTGGTCATTGATACAAAGCAGACAAGAAAACAAAAAGTCCTTCCTCCCCTACCATAAAAACATATCACCTGTGCATCAAATCACAAAGGTCTTTGCAACCATTCAGTATTTTTTCTCTCTTACAAGATTACAAAGAAATTCATGCAAGCTGAAAAAGTGGAGATCTTGTTCATCTGCTATTATAGAAAAAAGCAGCTACAAAACATTAAGTATTCCTGAGAGGTTTTATCATCAACAACCAAAACAAAAAAGAGAGCTACTTCAAGCCACATTTATTTTTCTGCAAAAATCAATCAAAACATCCCACTTCTCTCTTGCCTCTCAAGTTCTCTTCACTTTCACTGAAGAGACATTTCAGTGTCACTTGAGCATTTTTGAAAGAGAAAAAAAAAAAAAGAAAAAGAATAAGAAATCAATAAAAATTAAAGCTCTAATAATAAACTCTGGAGCATTCCAGATGTACTTGAAGAAGTAGGACAGCAGGCTTCAAAACTGTGCTTTGAAAACAGGGAAATAAGAGATTTCAGACTGGACTTCCAAAGCTGGAGGGTCATAAGAAATTTAGTTATGCATTTCTTCTAATATCTCATGTTTATTTTATGCTACTTTGCATAAATAATTAAGCATCCATAAGTACAAAAGATAAATGAGAGGTAATTTATAGCTCTGCGGTTAGGATACTCACCTGAGAGGCTGGAAACCTGCTTTTAACTTCCACTCCAAACAACATTTGTCTGTTTTACACAGTGGAGTAAGAGGAGTAGGATGCAGACTAAAGATGCTGCTCCCTGACCCTTCTTCAGGGCCCAGAGTCTGCAGGTTCTCTCACCAGGAGTCAGAAGATGAATGCCTGACACTGCTGGCATCCTCTCAGTGGACATCAGAGGCAATTGCAGACCCCCTTTTAGCTAACACACCACATCCCATTTCTGTCTCTCCAAGCTGTTCTACAAACACATCATGGTTTCACAGTAACATTAGGAAATGGTGTATTTTGAAAGGGCATTGTTTTATATATTTAAATATTCACCTTAATTTTCAACACACTTTTCTGAAGCCAGATAGAAATATATTTCTGAGGTTAGCTGGTCTATTCAGCACAGTGTAACCATTTGCCATTTTCTAAGACATACAATAGACTTGGTTAAACTTTAAGCAAGTTATGAACAGCTGTACATGCAGAGACTTGCTTTGAAACTGCTGACACACTGTGAACTGCAAAAGCACCAGTAAAAAAAAAAAAATTCTCGATACAGGTCTCTAGAACACACACACAGTTTAAAATAAATTGACTGAACATTTAAACCTGCTTAATTTTGGAATCAATTCCTCGTTTGAAATAATCTACAAGCTGAAGCAGCTGAAGCATAAAATGTGTTTGAAACTGAACAAGTTTAAATATTGAATCAATTTTGACATAAATGTGTTTGCATATTAAGGCATTAAAAATGAATCCAGTTTAAATATTAAGCTGATGAGAGAAATAGCTGTGGTAGGGAAAAAATATTAAGGGTGACCACTATAATTACAACACACTCAAATATTAGAAAATCCTGGAGTTTGTCATTCAATCTTAGTGAAAGAGCTATGCCTGAAGGAAAAAGAAAAATCCTGTATCATTGTTATGTAAAAGAATAAGGCATTTGGGAGCACAGAAGTGATGGGTGAAGGATTTCTTGCTCAGATGCTCAGATTTTAGTTGGTCTTCATCTGATTTCAAGGTCTGTCCTACATAACCGTCTTCCATTCGCAGCTCTACTCTGTTTTTTTTTTTCTTTTTTTTCCCTTTATCTCTCTTCAGGAGCAAAGGAAGAGCCCACAACCTCACCCTTCTACCCTGCCTCTGCCCTCACAAGTCATAACCTTTTGCAATGAATTAACTGTCATTGACTGGGACTCAAAACAAGGTGTTCTTTGTATAATCGAACATGTCTTATAACTCTCTTCACAGTCTGCTGCAGTCTGAGGGGGAATTGCACACCCCATTCACCCCATTTTCCATATGGGGTCTATATTTGCAGGTGCAGGGCACACACTGGAGCAGTCAGGAGGGGAAGGAAAGGGAAGCAACAGGACAGTACAAAGTTCTGCATGCAAAAGGAAAAGAAAGTTAAAGCAGTGAGGCAAATGTGCTCAGGAAAAAAAGTGAAATAACCAAAACTAAAAAAAAAAAAAAATAAATAAATCGCATGCTGCCATAAGCAATTTCCTTAGGTTAAAAAATCAGGCTAAATTAGGGCCCTCTGCTTTAGCTCCATCCAGCTGAAAATGGTTGGTAAGGTTGGCATGAAGGAAAGCACATTATGGCTTCACAGCTCAGTGCTGCTGCTTCCAGCAGCAGCAGCAGGTTCAGTAACTCAGCCCACATTTTTCACCTGAATTCAGATGACTGAGTATTGCCAGATTTCATGCTATTTAGTCAATTACTCACTTGGGCTGCTCATCCTCTGCTGGGAAAGCTGCACCCACCTTGCTCTGTGTGTTGCTCTGTGTGGCTGGAGACATCCTTTGTCCTTACAGAGCATTCAGCTGCAGGTGACTCTGAGCCACCAGTGTTTCCCAGCAGCCACCTACAAGCCTTCCTTCATGACCCTTCCAACAAACTGGCTTTATGTCAAGTTTTCCCAACCAGTTTACGTTCTGCCTCCAGTACTAATTCCACATCTAGAGGAAGATGACTACTGCTTGACCATTGCTCAGTCTCTTGAGACCTGGCTGGCATTTTCACAGCATTGTTATTTGCTTACCTCTGTAGGAAAGCCCATCACCATCTCAACGCCTCTCCCTGGCATCCCCACCACAAGAAGGTTCTTTTGGAAGAACAAATGAAACCTGGGTTCAAAGTATGGTACATCGGGAACACTCAGGTACATAATCACCAAAATAAACATTATTGCACATGCTAACAGTACTAACTATTCCTTAACAAGGAGGTCAAACACTTAGACCTCTGGAATGGAATCTGGTTGCTGTTGAAGTTTCAAAGATGATGTCCATTTGAGATTCTTATGGAAATCTTGCAGGTATTGTTTCTGGAACTTTATTTTAATAATAGAAAAGTTTATGCATGACAAGAACTATTATCTGACTATATGAATTTGAATACCAATAAGGTGTGGTTATCAGAAGTTAATGTTAAAGAAGTGTTGCCTGTAGTTGTGTAATGGGCATTGAAAAAGTAGACCAGAAAAAAGCCTCATGGTAGAAGGTACAGAAACAGCCTCCTGCCTCACAGCTGTGAAAATTCTTATCACTGTAAGAGCAAAGTACACTGATGGTATCACACCCACCTGTATTTTTGATATTTGCCTGCATCATTCAAAAAAATAACAAAGGAACCTGAATACGCATTATTTCTCACTCCTTTTCTTACATTGATTCTCCTCTTGCCCATGAGGATAGCAGACAGTTCTACTCCATGACGTTCTAAGTCCCTGGAAATGTGACTGGAGTTTACTCATTCAGGTTTGTTGGTTTCAAGGTAACAACATAAACATTTAGGAGTGTAAATAGGAGTGAAATGATTTTATCAGTTGATTGTTAGGCTTTTTTTTTTCTTTCTAAATGACCCCTGATCCATGAAAATGGATGGATGATCTATGAAATTGTTCCCAAAGTCTTATGGATGCATTTGCATCACTTGACATGGTAGCAACTCACTGAGATGCTCCACAGCCCTGGGTGCACAGGAGAAGAGGGGAAACATTGCAAGTGCTGGAGGAACCCCCCCCAATGTACTCTGTTGTTTCCCTCTGAGATGAAGGCCCTTCTGAACCACATGCCAGTGAGCTGTGTCTCTCCACAGGCTGCTGTGAGAACAGTCCCTCACAGAGCTCATCTTGGTGATGTAAAGCGAAATCATTTCTTCTTTCAAGTCGGGGAGGGTTTATCTTTAACTTTTTTGGGGGTAAAAAGCTAACACAGCATTTTTGTTAGCTCTAGCTGTGAGGACTGGCTGAGTTGGACATCTCCCCAGCAGCTCTGGAGCACTGGACAGCCTCCTGCTGCATGGATTTATTTAATTTCCTTTATTCATTAGATGACAACCCTTCCTTTATCCTTTATCATAGATGAAGCATTTTCTGCATAAAAGGACTGAAGGAACTCGATCTCGCTTCTTCCTATCTCAGCCTGAATAGGTTAAATTGCCATGGTTACCTCTACTGTGCTGCTAGACCTTGAAATATATCTCTATTTCACTTCAGCTTTCCAAACTCAAAGCTGAGCTCTAGACAAATTTAGGAAGACTTTTCATCAGGATATTAGCTCCCCTCCCAGAAGTTCCCTTTTGGGTTTTGTTCATGCCTCTAGCTTCCTTCTGTGCCTGTTTAAACCAACAGTTGCAGCAAACCTCCAAATCAACAGTCTTGTCAGGATGAATAATCTAAAATTAATGCGCACTTGTCGACACGCATTACTGTTCCTGACAGAGATGCTTTGCCTGTGCTGGCTACAAACCGACAGTCCTTCAGAAGAAGTTTGCTCACTGCAGTCCCAGGGCTGATGGAGAGCCAGGGTAAGGCTGGGAGTTGGATTTCAGATGATAAGTACAATGCTTCCTGACACATAAGACTCAGAGTGAATTCACCAAAGACCAGGCTGGTGACTTTTTTTCCCTGCTGTTTGCTTTATTCTTTCTGGTGATGGTTATCGCATTTATACGGCACCTCCTGAGAATTCATCGAGATCGGGTTTGAACATCTTGTTTTTTACCACCCTCAATTTCAAGTTGTGGAGCAGGAGCGTGAATAATCCTGTGCACCACTGATACACCACAAATGCAGGCTTTAACTCTTAACTTCATGCCTGGTGCTCTCCCTCCCGCCTTCTTTTTTCCTACCCTTAGCTTTTTCAAGCCTTTCTCCTTAACCAAGTGTGCTCTTTTGTGGTGTTGAGGGCAAATGGCAGAGAGAAACAGGGCTTTGGAGCCAGAAAACCGCAATTCATGAGAGAAGTACAGGGTTACAGCTGTTAGCACTGAACCCTCCAAAGTAATGAAATCAACTTGGAATGAATATAAAAGAATAAAATATTGCTCTGATATTTTTTTTTCCTTTTTCTACACAGCTCAGTAATCAGTATTCAGCATATTGCTGCGTTTTTAAAGTTAACTGTTATGGAATTCATGAATTCTTCTTCATGAATACCAAAGGACTCGGTCTTTTGCAATTTAATAGGTAGCACAGTTACTTTAAATAAACTGTCGCTAAGCTTTCATATGTCAACTGTTATATGAAAATGGAGAGGCTTGTTTTTTTTTGTTTTGCTTAAACTTCATCACTTCCTCACCCTCTCTGCTCGGCCACAGCTCGGGTTGGACTCATCTGTCTCTTAACCTTTCTGCTCTGGTTAACCTAGCAAGGTGGTACCTTTCAGGATAGAGGGACCCAGAGTGCTTTGGGAAACTCAGAGGCAAGTGGTGTCTCCTGGTGGAGAGGAGCACTGAGGGAGAGAACACATACACTACTCATAGCCAAGGGAGCTGAAGCTTGGCAGTCAAGCACAGGACAGCCAGGAGTGCCTGGGCTCATTCCATCAGCACCCTGCCCCACCAAAACTGGGGCTAATCCTGCACCCTTTGAGACAGCAGGTGACTGGTGGGGGCTTGAGTGCTGCAGCCCTCATCTCCACACCTTATACCAGCTCCCACCCCACTCTCATCCCCTGGCAAGCCTAGCCATGGTTGGGGAAACAGCTTTTTTTTACCTCCATGCTGGTGTGCACCAGGGAGGTGACACAGCTGCTGACATTTTGATGTCCATCTTCCTGGCTGCTCGAGGCACTGAGGCTTTTGCCCAGGGAAATACCGTCCAAGTGCCCTGATCTGGCGAGATAAGTCCTCAGCTGGGAAAAGCCTGCCTACAGGACAGGCTGATCTCCCTTCCTGATGCTGGCCCTGAAATGATGTGGCAGACTGCCTGCCCACTCCTGTGCCTCTCCAGCCCCTGGCAGGCTGGAAGCCCATCTCTCCAGCCAGCCGGTCCAGGGGTGGCAGTACAGGCAAGGTGTAGGAGAGGCAGCTTCTGGCAGTCAGAAATGACCAGCCCATCCTCTGGGGAAATGCAGCCTGCATGTAGGGAGAGCAATATGTGTCCGTAGGATGAAGGGAGAGAGTGAGCAGAGAAGGATGCTGCAGAGGTTGGGGTAAAGGGTGAAAATGCCACGAGGCAGCAGTGGCAGGTGAACAGCTTTGTAGGCAGGAGAGGAAAGAGTGTCCTCTGATGCATGCCCTGATGTTCTTCCTAAGGGATGATTCTAGGTAATTTGGGGGGAATTGTAGATTATTCTTCTTTATTGTTTTCTCCTACCATCCTTCCACTTTTCTGAGAAGAAAATTACCTAGAATTTACTAAGCTGCACAAACAGCTCGTTGGCAGCTCTCAGCATATTTGGAAAAACATTTCCTTGGCAGAACAGCATACAGGTTTGTAACTCAGGGATGATACTGTCACAGTACATCATGGGGCTGAGATGAGCATCCCAGCAGATTAAACATAAAAGGGTTACCAGCAGTGTTTTCTCACAAGGGGACTTACTGCCTTAGAAATAAATGTCCCTGGCTGGTGCTGAAGAACAAATACCTCAGCAGCCCTTGGTAAATGCTGCATGGCCCATAATTCATCCTTTGCTGACTGCAAACAAAATTGAGGTCTAAATGTGTGGAATGCCTTTATTTCTTGCTCCTGCTTTTCGATTCTTGTCTAGCAATGGAGGAGATCTGAATTTTGAGCTAAGAGAGTTTTAGGGGTGGAGGAAGAGAGATTATGTGTGGGAAAAATGGAAGCAAGAAATTAAACTGCAGGAATTAACTCCTGGTATAAAGTGGAGTTTCATGGCCAAGGACTCTCATTTCTATTGCAGAAGTTCCTACAAAAGGGCTGGAAAGTATAAAATTATCTGCATTTTCATAATGAAAATGGCTTGTGGTTTGGTTTCAACAGAGGATTGACACACAGGGAGCCTCATTTACAGAAAAGTCTTATTAACAGGGAAAAGTCTCAAGCCAAGACTCAAACCCGGGTGGAGTTTGCTGACTTTAAGGGGCTACTGAGACTCCAAATCTGTCTTCAGCATTCAGTTAACACTCACTGCTCTGGAAATAGGTCCCGAGAAGCTGTAGGCTGAGAAGTTGCCCTGTGCTCTCTATCTGCTCTGTGCCCTGCAGGTCACACTAAAGGTGGTGAACCAAACAAAAGTGATCCCTGTCAATTAATTTCCACAGAGAGCACCAGGCTCTTAATGGCACACATTTCATCGTGTAGTGTTGGTTTTTTGTGTTTTTTCATCAGGCCAGGTGAACCAACCTGCCTCTTTTCTTTTTTTGTTTTCCTTCTGCAAGGCTCTCTGAAGACAGGCTGCTGGGAGGCATCATCAGTGTACTGACTCCCTGCTGCCTATTAGAGCACAGGTTACATCTCATCAAGTTATGCTATGGCACGTGTCTATGAAGACAACATGAGGTGAGATCACGCCACAGAAATTAACAATGCAGAAAGACAGTTTCTTGATTCACAGCAAGACATCAACTTATACATCTGAGTAGTGGATTAAGGGCTTCCAGCAGTGAGGTGGCAAGGAAGCAAGAGGACGAGCTGCCAACTGGTAAATATCCACACTAATTTTGCAAATGCAGGTATTTCATGTCTTTCCTAATCTAATCATGAATGTAAACTGGATTACTGAATCTGACATGACAAGAATAGAACAGCATCAACAGACTCCTGAAATGAGCAGAGGGAGTTTGATGGAGGAATTACATTCCTGATACAAGTCACTCTTGCAATAAAAGGCTCTCCAAAAAGGGGGGGGGAAAAGATAGGCGAAGAATAAAATTAAAAAAAAAAAGCAGAAGTAGGCAGCCTTTTCCCCTAAATCAGAGGCACAATTAAGAAGCTAACTCTTTTGGCACTAAGAATACATTTTCCCTTCTGATGCTCACTGCAGCATGGAAATTAGTTAGACTATCTCTGCTCACCTGACAGGAAAATTTAGAGAAGGATGTGGCAAATACTGAAGGCACTGGTAGCACGTTCACAGACATTGGCAAAGATGGGACATTCGAGGTGCCTGGGAGAAATGTGAAAGCACAGAGGGTAAGAAGAGCTGCAACCAGGTGCACCTCCTCACAGAAGTAATAAGGAGGGTCTCACCTGCCTTTCTAGTGCTGTCCACTTTGGGCATCTCTTTAAATTTCTACAGTTATTGTAGAGAAAAAGTATTCTGTTTAATTTCTGATATTATGTACTGTACAGAAGTACAGAGCCATAGATTGTCTTGCTCTGAAATCTGCTTCTTTTCTGGCTCATCTCCAGGTTATTATTACCAGAGTCCTTACAACTAGCAAAGCTGCACTGTTTCACCAAGCTCATATCTTCTGTACGTAGCATGGTTGAGATGGTCTCCAAACTACTTAAATTATGCATGGAAGAAGAGGAGTTGCACCTCAGCCTAAGCTACCAGCTGCTTCCTGACTGCTGCAAGTGTAAGTGATGACAAAAGAGTGAAAAGATGCAAAAAGAAAAGCTCTAAATCAGAAAGGGAACAAGAAAAAAAAAAAACAAAACCAAAGAAACCAACAAGCAGGTTAAAGAAAGTTAAAGTAATAAGAAAAAAAATAATATTTCCAGTATTCTGTGGAGAATCTGGGCTAAAAGCCAAAATGAAAAATCTGCAACAGCAAGGAGCAGATCCCACAGAGACAAAACGGGAGAGGAGTCTCTGCAGGAGTGACGGGAAGAAAACCAAGCAATTAGCACTGCTATGGAAAAAGACTAAAATAAAGAGAAGATTTAAAGCAGAAGTTAATTTTCATAATTATTAGAGTTAACAGGTCTCATAATCCTTTTCCCCTTTTCCACCCTCCAAACAAAGAAGCTTTGCCTTTGCTGACAAATAAGAATGGCTGTGATGGAGAGGCTGCTTTCAGGGAGCCTTGTGCCTTTCCAAGACTTCCTAGGGAAAAGCCAGTCTCCTCCCCTGTGTCTGGCAGCAGGAGGGTCCTGTCTTCGAGCCCTTCCCCCAGGGAGGTTGAGACCAGCTGCTATAGGATGGCAAAAGAAAATTTTAGGACATTGAGCATGGTCTGGGATGGAGAGGAACAGGGAGCAGCAGTGATGGAGGACTTCGGGATAGAAAGCAGACAGTGGCAAATACTGTGAAATCACCACCCCCAATCTGAACTGCACCCCTGAGTGTCTGGAAAACCTGCCCTCAGGAGTGAAGTGTTAAAGTAAACACTAAAAGAACAAACCAGTTAGTCCTGAAACAAAAAGAACAGTCAGAGAAGGACATGGAAAAGATCAAGCCTCAACCCAAAATTAAATAAGCTTAAAGTGAAAAAAAATAAGGCAGGAAGGAAACACTAAAGGACAGAATGGGTAAGTAGTACCCATGTAACCATTGAGTCAGGCTAACCTCCCTCCATATTAGCTGATCTTCAGCAATAAAGTTTACCGTGAGGCCCAGCAGGACACTTCAGTGTTAAGAACTATTTCTGGAATTAAAAAGCAAACGTGTTTTTAGGGAAAATCCAAACTGTTAATGCTGGTTGTCCCACTATACCCAGACATTTTGGCCATCTACTGTGTTATGTCCAATCAAGGATTTATCTCTGTTCCATTTGTCTCTGCCTCCCTGCACCAGACATCAACAGCACTGAGGCAAAGCCCGTATTCTCTTGTTCAAGTACCACAAGAGCTAAGTTGCCTTGGTTGGAAATGTTACTTCTTACTTCTGATTCTCTCTTCACTGGCAACTGCTTAAGTAACTACATCTTTAGCCTGGCTGCAGCAAGCCCCCAGTTACAGACTTCTCATCCTAATACATCATTGCCACTAACAATGTCTATCTACTGCTGTGATGGAGAAAGATTGCACTTTGGGGCATTTTTCTCAGAAATAAAGCCTTAGCTTATTTCATTTCCGTCACACAATTGATTCTTAAATCTCCCTCCTATGATGCCTTCTATCAAACTGATATGTTGTCTTGGGGAGGTGTAAGGGAAGCTGGGGCTGACATTTCAGCCCTCCGTTTTCCCAGCAAGAGATGTCTGACTTAATTAATGAGAAGATTGAAGGAACCAAACAAGGAAATATACCAAAACAGGCACAAATGCAAAGTGACCTGGCTTTATATGAGTTTAATGAGAACAAAACTTGCCCCTATGCTTTCAAGGTATTGCACAGGCTCAGAACAAATCTTCCTAGGTTTTCCTAGACATTAACAGAGCTAAATTTTTGCCCTACTTGGAAACTGTAGAAGGCAAGAGACAGGAGGCTGTTTGAGCAGCAATAGTGCCTCAGTTCCTGGAAAACAAAAGCTAGTTTTGTTGGTATTCAAATGATGTCTAAAAGGCAATGTCTTATTTAAATCCTGGGAGCTTAGAAGACCACCAAAACATTGATTTTGCCTTCAAATGAAGAAAATACTTTCTAGTCCACGCCTGCTGTTCCAAAATTGGTCTGAAGGATTATTGAATGATCTCCAGAGAAAATACCAAATGGGGTATGAGGAGGTACCAAGAAAATCCCATTTCTGCTTTTGTCCTCTTGCACATCACACTCGTAATCACAGAGTACGAGCCATACATTTTTTTTTTTTACCTTTTTCTTCTGATGAGAAGAAAGACCTTGCTAGGATCACTGAGAAATTAGCAAGTAGATCTTGGGTTCTATCCTAGAGACTGATGTTTCCCATGACTCTACAGAAGATGGTAACACTTATCTATGTGGTCCTGCCAGCACTCTTCACCCTCTCAGTGACTGAGAAGGTAGTTTGACCAGTAGGTTTTACTGGGCAGCTCTTCACTAATGAATAAAACTGATGACATAACACATCACACAGAGGCTACCACAGAATTCTGAACTTTCTGTAGTTTCCATTTGAACTCCTGGCCATTAGGTGTAAAAAATATTTTCTAGCAATCTTTAAAACAGTTACCTGTGTAGATGTACTGAACTCTTGGGTTTGTCTTACAGGGGAAATAAAAGGAAAATAGAAGGCAAAAGGAGAAGGAGAGAGGGAAGGGAAGCAATTCAGTCAAAACTAACCAAGCTGAAATTTGCTGTGTGGAGTCTGTACTCTGCAAATACAGATGCTGCAATATGATGATTTCATACTACCATCTTACTGTGAATTTACAATCTTGCTCTAGGGAAGCCCTAGTTTAATACTTAATGCCCACGCCACCAGCAGAACTGCATCCATCTCCAGCAAAATCCACCTCTCTGCCCTGGCAGCCCATCCATAAGGAAGAGGAAAGAGAAGGACAATCCTTGGTCTTTCCAACTCTCTGCTCCTGCCCCTCACACACTGGGTCTGTAACACTGTGGGTATATTGCAAAGTGTTACTGCCTGATAATGCCAGATGGAAGCATCGTGAGGGGAGGATGTAGCTCAGGTTGGGGCTGCCTAATAGCGTTGGCTGCAATTCAAAAGCAAGCACCATCCTGCTATCTTGCTCATCCCCATTAAAGGTCGAGGCCTTACATGGCACTGCCCCCACTGATACCTATGTAGCAGTCACCAGGCCAGGACAGTCCTTGAAGAAGCACTGGTGCAGAAGGAGCTCCTCTGATAAATCTTAAAGGAGACTGAGGAACACATGACTCATTAGACGAAGCAAGCTAATAGAACTGATTTAAAACATTCTTAATTGTATTATTCCTGGCTAATGATTTTTTCCCAGTAGGAAAGAATAAAAACAAAAAGTTGATCAGCCAGAACTAATGAAGAAATATTTTATGGTAACTCTTTGCATTAATAATATGGAGTGTTATGATTAATCAAAGGGTATAAACACAGGGAGTTAATTGCAGGTTGTTAGATTACAGATTCTAAGACTTGGACTAATGCTCTAAGTGGAAACAAAGTCAAATTTAAATATGAGGTAGCATTACTGATTACCCTGAAGTTATCAGCATGTAACACAGATTCAAATCTGACCCATGGTCTTCTTTTTCTATTTTGTTTGCTATGTTTGGACAGGTAATTTGATTGGCTGAATACCCTATTCTTTGACTTAGTGTATAAATGGAAAAGCTTTGTTCACCAGCTTATTGTGAGCCTCCTCCCATTGGAGCAACAGCACGTTCAGTCATTGACTCCAATAAGTTCATGACTTGGCCCTACATTTTCTAGAGACAGAACTTGGATGTCCATTTGAGGGTTAGGGCAAGTTCCTTAATAAAAGGGAAAAGATGGTCACCAAAAGGTACAGGCTAAGGTGAGAAGTCAGAAAAATTTTCTGTTGATTTTGGATTATGGGCATTATATGGGTTGCATCATTTCTACAACACAAAAGCAATTGCTATTTAAATAAGCATTAAATCCAAGTCAGGGATTTGAGTTTGATCTTCAGGACAAAAAACTAATTACCACATGGGCTAGAGTATCTTCTCTTCTTCCTGCACCTCCTCCAAAGTATTTCATAATTGAATGAGCCCATTAGAGAAGTTTTGCTTTCCTGTTTACTATTTTGCTGGTGCTTGGAAGATCAGATTATTTAAGTTATGGCAGCGCACACATTTCATTACAAAAGCTCTTCCAGCAGCAACAATGTATAGTGCAACCCTAATCAACACAGATTTTAATTGTAGGTAAGCATTAATTATTTTGTTATCCAAGAACTATTAATAAACTTTAAAATAAGTGTATTGTCCTGCATAGCAATAGCATAGCAATTAAACCTCCTAAATATCTGTAATGAAACGAGCAGTTCAGTACCTGTTCATTTCTAGGCATATGCCTTTGTACTTGAGATGATTGTCTACTTCAGAAGTGGATCACAGCAAGTACTCAGGGACTTTCTGAAAGTTAAGCAGGTAGTTAACTGCTGTCCAGCAGCGGGATGGACTTCAGCACCATTGAATTCACCAAGGCAGAAACGTGCATCTTTTCTTAAGCATGTCCTTAACTGAATAGAGACAGTGCCAGAGGATGGGGTACTACTGAAAAACAGGATCAGGCTTCTGTCTCAGTTTCACTGCTTCACATTTTTACACTGGCCAGTCCCAAATTCACTCCATTTTAAAATGAGGAAGAGGAATATTCATCTGCAGTTTAGGCAAGGTTATTCTTGCCTTCCTGATGTCTCTCTGCTCTCTCGTCCTTTTGGGAATAGAATTCCTTTCAGTGACTGCACTATTTCAAGCACAGTCTCATAAAGAAATAACATAATTGTGTCATCCCTCTGTCTGTGGCAGAGCCACCATTTAAATGCTGAAGGACAGTGTGAACAGGGGACCTCAGCAATTCTGGATAAATACACATTACATGTGGAGAATGACTCCCCACTGCCTATGGAGCAGGGTCTGGACAAGCATGTTGCCCACAAGAGGTATAACCTTCCCACAGATGCAGTCCAGTACATCAGATTTACAGCCCATGTCCAACTTATCTGCAAGCAAACAGCAGGCATTTTCTGGATGTGCAGCAGCCCAAGGTGCTGAGCATCTTGTCTCCACAAAGATACAGAAAATACCTGTCCCTCAAGAGGTTTTACCAGCTGAGCTCTAGGACTGGGTCATTCATACAGGACTGCATAATACGGGGTCATCTCTATTCTCAAACACAATCCCAGCACTGACTGATAAGTCTCCAGGGCCTTTTCAGAGCTGGGACCCTGAGACCTCGTTCTCATGGCTCACTCCTTAAAACAGAGCTCTCTATCTAGCCTGTCCATCCAGGCTGCCCATAATTAGTTTGAAACCTGCTGGCTTATTTCAGTATCATTTATTTCAGCCCGTTTCTGCTGGCTCAATTCAGAGCTGTCAGCACCAGAAATCATAGGGCCCTCCACATGTTATATAAAATTGCAATAAAGAGAAGAAAGAACTAAATTAATTCCCCACAGAGAGAAAACCTATAGCAAGCTCTGCCCACTTAATTGTGGTTTTGGGGATGCCTCATGCTGGGCAGCCTGCAGATGTGGTTGGACAACTAACATGTGGGTAGCTTGGACCTTGTCATGGAGCAGATCCCTGGGGCCTTGCGTCTGGAGTTCTGTGTGGATACTTATGAGACACAGAGGGGCAAACATGAGATGCTGTCATGGTGGCTCAGACTACAGGAGCCAGAACAGAGAAAATAAGGCTACTCCAGAGGAGATACAGGCATTTATAGTTGTGGAAAAAACAAATATATAGGACTCCAGGCTTCTTTAAGCACATAGCTCGTGGATCAACTTGTTAAATTTCATGATACTAACTGTTTCTGTGCTTACTTTTCACTTGGAAGTTATATCAAAGAAAGTCCTGATGGGGTCTCATATCTCCCTATGGGATAGACCTCAGCATCTAAAAGTCAGGAATTTATTTTACCTTTGGAGTCCCCAGTGACTTAATTCAGTATTTTTGTAAGCCTGATCTCTTCTGCCTAAAATATTCCATGGCGATTTGTCACCATTATCTATTGCTTTACTAATGTTACTTAAGGAAATTATTATAATCTCAGCAAAAATATTTTAGCATTTCCTTTACAACTTCCTTCAAAGTAGTGTAACCAGAATTAGATTAATAAAACATCTGTCTTTCAATTTAGTTCAAAGTAGCCTAGCAAGATATGTGCATGCCCATTAATTCTGCAGTAACAAGCAGAGTGCATAAAGGCTAATTTTAGGACAAGGAGCCACATCTTCTAATTTTTTTTTTTTTAATCTGCCTGTAATGTAAGGGGTTCCATTCAACCCCAACATCAAACATTAAATATTTTAGTTTCAGTTAACAACACAGACAAAAGTACCAACACTCAAGGTATGTTGGGATAGTGAGGCATGTTTTGCTTTAGAGTTTCTAATCTGTTCTGATTTCCAATGTAGCTTCCCCTTTTCTGCATCTGCACCTATTTCTCTGCTACCTTGGGACTGCACATACCCTGGTCCCCCAGAGTAGCTTCTGTGGCCTGTACAGGAAATTCCTTCCTAAGGTATCCTCCAGTTTGCAGTCAGATAACTCCTGAAGGCTCAATTCCAATTGCTCATTGGCATCTAATAACACTGAGGTTAATGGGCAAATAACTGTAATCTATTTATTCTCAGGTGTCTGCCTTCAAGAGAAAAGCCATTATGTTATCAAGAACTACATTAGCAACATTACAATACCATTACCATGACATATTGCTGCCTTAACTCTTCTTTTCCCAGTTTATCTTTTCTGAACATAGCATATACTTAGGTTCTCAAGTCACAGGAACATTAACCTTGTTTTTTTCATTTGTTCCTTCAGCACCCACAACAGTCTGAATACAATGTGAATTTAATTACAGCAGTCCTACTAAACTGCAGTAGAAAACTAAGTGAAAATATAAGAATAAGCTTGTGCCCTCTGCAGCTACTCAAGAGCAGTGTTATTTAAAATCTTTATTAAAACCAAAATAATATAATGCACAATAATCTAGTGGCACTTTAAGTAAAATTTACTGTCAATAGTATAAACTAGTATAAATAGTATACAATAGTATAAAAAATGTGGAGAAAAAAATACTACATTTTTTTTCTACTCTATATGAGACACACATGTTCTTTCTGGCAAAAGAATGCATCTCATCCACTATATGGCATACAGAACCTGACAAGAGGATCTGTGAATATTTTTTAGACAGGTCAAATATGAAGTAAAAAAGCTCCTAATTCTTTGAGAAAGCTTTCTACATGGACCTAGATCTGATTCTTTAGAGTTTGAAGTCCTCTGCTACAGGGGTTGAGTCTTCTTGCACATTTCTGTGGAGTGTGTCATCCTACTATGCTTGAGAGATGGCCCTTCATAATAAATAATAGTGCAGGATTTAGGGTGGTTCATTTTACTCCAGGGTCAACTGCTATTGTCTACTTTGTCTATATGTATTAGTAAGCCTATATTTCAGTAGAATTCAGAGCTAAAATTCTCGTTAAACACAGTGGAGCTGGATTCAGACCTAATGTTTGTGATATGTTTGATAATTTTCAACTCTACCTTCATAGTCAAATATCTCATTTTTGAAGGCTGGTATCAGCAATGACTGAAGCCTGATGTCAGAAGAGATATCTTTGCACTTCTATTATCACAGTTTTCCCCCCATAACCTTTTCAAGACACTCACAGTCCAGAGCAGGGGCAAGACAAAAGGCACTGAGAAGAAGAAATAGAGTTGCTACAGACTCCCACTGTTATCCTGCAGCAGACATTGCCCATTGATCTGAACTGCAGGTTACCTCTGCTGGTACAATATACAAATTATGGTATCTATGTCATTTAGCTAGATGAGAAAGGACTTTCTTTTCCTTGTAGTTAAGCAGTCACTTTCATGAAATCATTGGTTTTACTAGCATCCACTGCAATGCTTGCCATAAATTGGGAAGAAATTCTCCTGAAGGCTTGAAGCAAGGCTGAACACAATTCTAGAGACCTTTTTCACATATGAAATCAACAAACCATGCTAAGCTATTATTAGAAGTTCAAGGTGGAATTTATATCCTGAAAAAAAAAAAAGTTGTTTTGAACACCTTAGGTTCTAAGTGTGCAATTGCTCTTGGAAAGGAAAGAGGACCACAGAACTAATTTTTTTTTTTTTTTTGCTATTTTGCCTCCCTAGCCCTGCTATAGCTGTACCAGGTCCCCAGAGGAATTTCAGTGTTGTTGCAGGAACTCGTCAGAAGAGTGCACTATATAGTAAGAGAGAGTAGTACTGGTGTCACTCATCAAGTTTTGTGAGCTGAATTAATATCCTTCATTAGGTAGGCTGATATAACCGAAGCAAAGTTGTGGGTCCAAAATCTTGACCAACTTTATCATCTATCTAACCCAACAACTATTACTACCTCTTTTTACAGAGGTCCCTTTGCTAGTGCAGGTGCAGTAAGCACCTTCCAGGAAGAGGCTGGACTAGGTACCTTCTGTCCTGTACTGTCTGCAGGTTGCCCACAGTGCCCGGTGAGATGACATCACATAAAATTAGCTCCATCTCAAGAACTCAGTGGAAGTTTTGCAGCAGAGTACACCTAAAGGGTGCTAGGAAAAACAACCCTCTTGTGACAAGACACAAATAGGGTGAGAACATCTCCTATATTTAGGTACTTGTATTCTACTCTAATTCAAAACAAATATACTTATTATATAATTTTGCAACCAAGAACTGTAATAGAATCTAATCTAGTAATGCATTTCATCCTGTATACTGTAACCAGACAGATTTTTAGAATTAGTATACTTTTTTTTTAGGTTTGTTTTTTTTTAAATGATACCTGTATAGTCATTAATAATTGCAATGTAATACACAGGATGTCCATGCTTTTCCTTCTCCTTTATGTTCTGCATGAAGAAGAAGGAAAGAAATCACCTATTGTGACTAGAAGATGCATGCATAGCTAAGAATGAATAAAGACTGTGTACTCAAAAAGACTAGGGCAGACAAAAGGACTAGGGCAGACATTAGTAATCCCACATACATACTTTGGCATGACTCCTTGACAGAAAGAAAGGTAATGAGGACAAAAATAAAACACAACAAACAAGCAAGAAAAGAAAAAAGGAAAAAGGAATGCTATGGTTTCTTCAAACAAGCTAACTGAAATATTTGTAGTAACAATATGGGGATGTTTCAGTCAGTCACAAAACAGCCTGATTGAATGATAATCAAATGAATTATCTACATTAACTGTACAGTTAAGAGCCCAGGTTGAAATTTAATAAACCACACTGCATGAGGATGCTTAAAGATAAATCATAGCTTGTGACTCTGTGAGCATCATTTCATTTAAAACACTGCACTCCTGCAAATTGCTTTTATTAAAGCTATGCAAAAGCTTCAGGTCTTTTCAAAGGTGAGTACCTTTGGATTGTACTGCATCATATTTTGAATTTAGTTACCCAATTATTCACATTTCTTTACCTTCCCCAGTTGTTCTTGGTCAAATACGTGGGGCAAAACATGGGTGCAGCTGTTTCCCCAGTCTTGATCCTGCCTTTCTTAGTCTTCCCCCTTTAGCTCACAGCCTGATGCACCATATATCCCCCCAACACGTCCCAGATGCACGAACCCTCTGTCTATATGTCAACTTCTTATTTGTATTTGCCTTCTCTACACTAAGGTGTTTAGGGCACAGTCAGCGTGGCTTCAGCAGCCCATGGGGCTGGAGAAGAGGTAGCCACAGGGTTCTGTCTTTTGCAGAGACATCCAGCTCCTGCCTCAAATACAGAAAGAAGGATGCCAGAACCTTGTAATAAGCCAGGTCCTACCAGCTCTTTAATAACAGCCTGGGCAACAAGGAGAAGTGAGGAAAGCAGACTGCAGCACAGCTTCCCATTCCTCTCCCAGCTGGTGAGACACCGGGCACCAGGATGGTGCCAGGCCAAGGGGGAGTGGGAAACTACAGGGTGTGAGAAAGCAGCATCCCAACTTCTAGCCCAACAGGGCTAGGAGGAGAGCCCAGTGCTATCTGTCAGCATGGACTCAGCTTTGTGGGGCCTCACATCCCCATGCAATTGGCCACCTCCCACCTCGACCTCAGTGCATGGGGGGCATGGGGTAATGAAGGATGACCCCGGGGGAACTGCTTCAGCCTCACCCCCTGCCTGGGACCAGCACGGACCCCCTGGGGCAGCCAGGCAGCTCCTGGTGGTGCTGGCATGGGAACAGTGCTCCTATCCCACGCTTGACTGGCATGTGTGCTCAGGACCCACAAGGTTAATTATAATGCCACCTGTAGGAGGTACTTTCCCGCAAATATTAACCTTCTGGTTTTTCCATATGCTCCCATATGGTCCAATTTTTCTTCATAAGCAAAGCTGTACCAGAGGTAAGAAATGACAGCTAAGCTTTACTCTCTTGCCTATAATGTCAAAACCAGAAGTCACCTGAATTTGATAAATCCAGGGGTTTAGGTTTTTTCAAAATTTTAATTTAAATAAATTTCACCTTTTCTTCTCATACCATAACTTCGTAGGAATAATTTGCACTCATAAGATAAATGCAATTTGATAGACTTTGTCATGAAACATTTTCATCTGTGTCTGGCAGGAGTTCAGGGAGACGACTCAGACTGCCTTATCTCAGTGTCCTTTCTGCAGCCTACTCACTTTGCATCCTCATTGCAGTCCAAATATGCCCAGTTCTACAAATGTAGAAAACATTACAGCAATCAGATACAATCTCTGTTAATCTTTGGGAGGAGCAGAAGAACCATCTGTATTGTGATGCCATGCAAAACATAGTACTAATCACTCAAATAATAGGTGAAAAAAAGCACACCTTCTTTAACAGTTGTTACTAATTCTCATCAAGAATGAAAAAAAGTCAGACAATAAAAAAACTTGAAGCTTCTCAGGTTTCTCTACACAGTGTCTGAAAGCAGACTTTGTTAGCAGATTGACTGAAATCTTGTGGGTCTTAGAGATGTGCAAACAGTTGTGAGAGGAATGCCTGAAACAAACCACTTCTAGGAAAGCTTTGAACAACACAGGGCCTCTGCTTCCCAGTGAATTGTGCGTGTGCACACAAATACTCATCCATAATGTGAATTTAAAATAATCCTGATGGGAATGAGGGAAGGGACACATGGAAATAACCGGGCAGACTTTGACCCTTTGTGTCAGAAAACAAAGCCTTCTAGTTTGAATCTGAGATAGCGGTTCCTTTTTTGAAATAGTTTCAACAGCGATACACACATTCTGGTTTAAGCCTGTCCCTAAAGGATACTAAGACCAAGCAAAGCTTGCTTACAAGTCAACCAAGCACATCACAATGGTTTTAAGTGGAAACAAGTGAAAGGAATACATGTAATTAAAAACCCAAACTGAACTAGGCTAAATGGCTACAGCTTCAGTTTACAAAGTCAGTGAAGGGCAGGAACAGAGCATCTGAAAATAGCTATTTGGCACAAGGTCACAACAAAGATGAATAAGGGTTAATTTTCTACTGGAGTGTAGGTCAGGAGCTGTGCTGTGGCAGAATGCTCCTTTTACTGTGTGTGTTTTGGCCTACTTACAACTTTAGAAAATAAATATTACAATGTTAAATTAAATATGCTCTGTGACAAGGACTTGCAAGATTGGGAGAATGTGATTTATATGCAATTGGCTCATATATACCATCTAATATGATATGCACAATGTAACGAAAGCTCAAGGGTCTGATCTGCAGTGCAGAAATGCTTTACAATCCTCTTTCAGGTTGCATCTTGTTTTTCCTTCCTCATCTTCTTAGGTTTTATTTTTGTTTTTGTTTTAATGACTACATGAGTTAATTAGTGGTTATGTACCCTGTCTTTTTGCCTGGCCTAGCTTATCCCTGCTGCAATAAATCTCTTTTCTTTCCCTCTCCCAAGGATCGTTACAACATTAGCCAGCACTGTCAACAAAACTAATTGAAAGCCACCTGCTTTTAGGATCACCTTAATGAAAAACAGTGAGGCTAAGAAACAAAATTCAATCAACTTTCTAACAGTCTGTAATTTCCTATTAATTTACACAAATGCAGAGAGAGAAAAAACCCACACAAGATCCTTTCCATTCCTGGTCTTATAATCCACCTTTCCTTACATCTCAATAATTGGAAATTATTATTTTTCGTAACCTAAATCTCTCAGCACTCCATAAAGTGGAACTAATAGTATTGCATTTTGTCTTTTCAACTGCAGTTGTAAAAAAAAAGGAAAATACTTGCAAATAGCCTTCCTATTATAAATTGATCTGTTCTTTCTGTTAAATGTTTGAGTCCTTTTTAATCAACTAGGCCCACATTCAGCAGAATTTTAAAGATGTCAAAGTCCACTTATGCACTTACACAAATGATGCAAATGTCATTGCCTTCGATGAAATTCAAGCAACTGCCGAAAACTGGGGAAAGGCTGAACTGGCTGGACTGAACGGGTAGGATTTCCTCAGGGGGGCCTTGGGCCCCAAACATGCAGAGCCCATCAGCACATGCTGAACCTCAGGCAGGTGATTAAGTACTATTGAAGTTGATAGGAAATAAACATGTGCTTCAAGAGAAGTACTTTGCTACTGTTGGACAGGAGCACACAATTTAGTCAAGTGAGCATGAATAAAGAAAACATTCATGAGGTAGCTTGATGGCTAAACTGTTTCCCATAAGTAGCTTCCCAGCTCGTCCTTAATTGTGGAGAACTGGCCTGGGAAAGGATAAAAGCAGCTGGTTTATTTCTGTTAGGCCAACTGAAGTACAATCCTGAGGGAAAAAAAAAAGGGAAACACAAGACAGAAGGTACTAATGACTATTTGTGTTACAGCAGGGTTTAGATGTCCCAGTAAAGCTTGAGATCCCACTGCGCTAGATGCAGTAAAAACATGTCAGAGAGAGTGTTCAGTAAAGGAGAGCTGACTGTAAACATGACATATGGAAGTCCTTTTGAAGTCAGCCAGAACCCAAGCATGCAAGCAGTTTGTACTGTTAGGCCATACGTTTCAAGCTATATGATTAAATGCTATCAAGTGTGCTGAAGCGGAAGACAGGGTCTCTCATATTATGGCCACCAAAGATATAATGAGCTGAGGAAAAAAATAAATAAGGGCACAGATAATATATTGGTTTTATTTAATACTCCATTGCTTACTTCCTGGGACTGTAAACATATCATTATTTTTCCTACTTCAAAAGAATAAAACCTCTACTTAAATACATTTTAAACAATGGAAGATGGGATAAATGCTGTCTTCATGCAAAAATATGCATCTCTCATTGATTACATTAATGAGAAATTCAAAGAAAGATCACAGGAATATATTTTGATCCTTTCTGGAAGCTACTTCAAAATCACACTGGATGTTGTGTGTGTGCATTCACAGAAGAGGAAGAAGAATGGCAAACCACAGTATTTTGAAGCCATCCCAAAAAGCAAATCCGTGGTGCTTCAGGAGCAAACTGATGCCTGCAGAAATTCAGAGGACCCAGAAACAAGGTGAGCCCCCCAGTTTGTGAGCCCGTAATGTCAATGATGCAATCATTACTACAACGCACAGAAAAGGCTTTAAAACAAAGGCATACAGAAGAACAAAAGGAAGGAAAAAATACCAGTCAGGAATAATTATCACAGTGTATAAAACTTTCCACTCCTTTATTATCATAAATTGCAAAGTTTTATTGATGCATATTTTATCACAGCACTCTTGCCATATGTGATCTGAAGATTCAGAGCCTGTCCCCGGGGACAAACGGTACTGATATAGATAATCAAGAATTCCTTTTATGCTCCTCTCAACACAGCTACAGCTCAGATTGAAATTAACATCTTTTACAATGAAACACCAGTTTGCTGCCACAACTAGACACGACAGCTGGAGAGAGAGGCCTCCTTATCCAGTTATTCCTTCAAGTCTCGGTTTCAGTACAGCCCGTGCAGATGTAAACTACGTACAAAGCAATTGCTGATGGTCACCGAGTACCTGAAAAACAAATCTGCATGCAACCTGACACATGAAGAAGTGAGGGAGAAACGCTTCCAAATAAATCCAGGGATGAAAGGCAAAGATCAGAGGCAGCCCCTAAAAAAGCAATGAAGAGGAATCCAAGCTTTGAACTTGTGCAGTTACACTGCCTGGGTTGGTCTTGGGTGATGCTGTCACACACGCGACTGTGTGCATGCACACACACACAGGACTGGGACTCGTGGCCAAAAAAACCCACCCAAAACCAGCAGAAGGCTCTGTTTTACTGAAATCCTCTAAAGCAAGGATTTTACCTTGTGGAAAGACTAAGGCTGCTTAGTGTTGGCACTTTTCCTGGTCATCTTTTTAGGTTGACTGCTTCTACCCATACATTGGCCCTTTTTCTCAGGCTGCTGAGAAGGGGGGCATGGAAGTTGTTTTGCTCTCCTCCGCATGGGCTCATACATCACTGTAGCATCTGACTGCCTTCCTGTAGAGCATTAAATGACCAACATCTGCCATGTGTGCTTCATCCTCCCTCTTATCCTACTCCCAAGGGAAAACTGGGTGTGCAGTGTAGTGTTTTGTTTTGGCAGGGCTTTGCTTTTGTGGTTTTAAATCTACACACTGCCATATGATAGGAGGAAAGAAAAAGAAGCACCTTGATTGTGAAGAAGAAGGTGGTGGGGTTTGTGATGGTCATTAGTTTCTAAGGGAGCTACTGCCAAGGTCTCAGCCCGACGTCGCAGAAGGCTCAGTTTCCTGCTGTCTGCTGGAAAGGTGTAAAATTCTCGGTCACAGGGATCAGGAGATGATAACACACTAGAATCACATCTCTCTCATGTGGAAGTGGTTCAAGACCATTTTGAGCACATGCTTATGTACCAGAACATTTCTAAAGATCACAGTGCTCTGGTATGTTACATGCTGGGACAATAAAATATTAAAAACTACTCTATCAATCATTGTCTCTTTTTTTTTCCTCTTTTCTGTTTTTGTTTTGGTTTTTTTTTTTCTTCTAGAAAAGAACCATCTAGAGGTCATCTCCAATCACTATGGAAGCACAGAAAAGAGAATATTACTGTGAGTTTTGAAACAGGTAAGTAGGCAAATACACAGCTAGAGATGCAAGTGTGTTCAGCAAATATTTAAAGCAAGCCTTCAGTACAGATCAGGAAAGAAATGCACAAAGGAAAGCAAATGTCACCTTTCTAGTTTTGTGTCTTTGTCTTTCTGCAGGTTGCACAAAACAGTATTTCTACAGTTCACTACTGTGGATGATCTCAGACTAAAAACAAGTGTAATAGCAAGCTCACTTTAGGCTCACTCTTTAATAAGGCAGGGAGACAGAAGGATATGAAAATGAGATGGGTATATGGCATAACTGCAGTGTAGGACTAATTTATATCATCAGCAAAGAAAAAATAACACACACACACTGGGTGAATCTTCAGTCGATAAAAAGTGTAAGACAGGACCTTTTCCCCTGCATTAAAAGACTGTCACTTTTGTTTTTCTGAAGGCAAGGAATTTTTGGAATTTCCTGCTTCTCACTCCACTGGAAGGGCTCATCTCACTGGCAAGAGCTGATTCCCAAACCCTTAAAACTTCCATTATACTTTTGACACATTTCCCAGAGCTCACTTTTATAGGATGCTGAGTTTGTAGAGATGTAATATTGAAGATACTCTTCTGCATGAAGGCAACTTTGGAGTATGGGTTCAGATGGCCAGGGTTTCTCCAGTCTTTCACACCTGTGTACAACACACACACACACACACACACAGAGCTGGCTGCAACCTCCCTACAACTATGACGTCTAGATTAGCTAAGGATCATTTTAAGAGAAATGTAGAAGTACCAATTACATTTCCTTTTACAAGAGATTTAAGACAGAATATAAACTATGATCATACTATTTTTATATCAGACTGCAAACCAAAATTTCTATCTTGCAAGAAGTTATGGTATTTGACATTTCTCCTGAGTCTGGTTAAAAGCCAAGATAATGCCATTTGTCTCTGCATAAGGCTTTTAAAAATCAGTTTAAAAAGGCAAAAATGGTAATTTCTATGTTACAAAATGAGTTTTAGAAATGAAATTTCAGAAATAAAATGTTTAGTGTTGGGGGCGGGAGTGATGTGGTGACATTGCTGCTTAACTCTTCTTAAATGGCCCCAACTGAGAGATTATATTCTTGTCCCATTTGTCTGTGTCTACCCTATGGATATTTTTCCCCAGTCATGTTTTGAGGATGACAGTCTCATGGTGCTGCTGTTCTCAAGCTTCACACCACTGCAAAATCTCATCCCAAACAGAAAATACATGTGTCAGCCAGATTTCCCTCTAAGGAGCATTTTCCCAAAAGGTCTATTTTTCCCTATGAATATTTTCAAATGTAATGAAGGCTCTTTTCGAAAAGTAAAATACTTAATTTGACGCTTTTGTGATCAAAACTAGTTTTTTATTACAGCTTGCCTTTTGAATCCTTTGAGTGGGACTATCAAGGCAGAATTCCAGTTAAGAACACTGGTATCAAGCTAGAGATGCAGAGTGATGTGTAGATAAAGAAGGACTTTGAAAAACATTTTAGATTAATCTTTCTTCACAACCACAAGTTTTAGAAGTACTATTTATAAGCAACCCTTTTCATCGTTCCTTTCATAGTAATGTTGATTTTTAAAATTATTTTACACATGGGAAACAAGAATCATTCTGCATACAAACAGTTCTCTATAAAACTCTTAATAAGGTAGAGACTTCATCAGGAATCTGTACAAGGTCTACCATGATGAATAGAATGACCAAGCCAAAGGAGGAAACATCATTGTAGAACAACAATAAGTTGATTAAATTAAATCAGAGGCCATCAAGCAATCAAAAAGCAGTTGCTTACTATGAACAAAACTCAGACTCTCTTTGAACAAAACTTCATTCTAATCTCACCAGGATAACACCAGGAAATCCAGTGAGCTTCTGCTGCTGTATTAGAGAGAAGGATAACACAGAGACATACCATGTTGTAAAGACTTTTTACATCTTTCTTTGAAATACTGACATGGGTCACTTTCCCAGACTCCAGGATGTCCTGAGATAGTAAATCCTAAATCTTTAAAATAGAAAGGGTGTAATTAAAACTAGAATATGGCCTATGGGAAATGTTCTCTCCCCACTTAAATCATATTGCTTTCATTGCTGCACTGGTGTAAATGGTATTTTTATGTAAGTGTCCAGAAGATAACTCAACTGTGATATTTCTTTCTACTGATGAAATATTAGTGTTAAAAGAGCAGTATTTTATAAAAGTCATATAAACATACTGCTTACAACACAACCAAATTTGTTGGAATTATTTTACACTGGCCTTCATCCTTGAAATGAGATCCCTTCCTTTGTGGAATGTTTTAAAACTTAAAATGCTATTTGAAGTAAGACTTGACAGTACATTTACTGGTTAAAATCAAAGTACTATTTTTTTTTTTTTTTCCAGGCCCAGAAGAATTAATTTTGTTGCCACTAAAGAAGAACAGACACACAAGTTTTGAACAGGAACTGACCTAATATTTCTGAAAACCCTGAATGCAATTAGCTTCTTGTAAGAGCCATCTTTCAAGCAGTCTTTTTCTGCCTCTGAACTCTGAAAGCTGCTCATCAGATCCAGCAAAATTAGGATATTAATAGGGAACCATTTATCAAGCTCAGTTTGTTAGAGGCACAGGTTTGTCTAGTTAATGAATATGTCAGAGTACCTTTAGAGCTGAAAGACACTGTTAAGGCCTTCCTGAAGTGTTTAGTTTCACTGCAGGTTTTCCACACCAGTGTTTATACAGCTGTGAGCTGGAAGAACTGGTCCCCTAGGGAAGAGGTGCACAGATGGCAGGGGGTCTCCCCAGAAAGGGAGCCCTCCTAGGCTATAGGGAGTGATAGCCTCATCCCAAGATGTCAAGAGATCAAAAGGGACACAATTTGCTCACTTGGCATTACTGGTGAGTGTCAAAGACAAAGAGCACTGCTGTCTTTCCAACCCCAGGGCTTCCAACCTGTGGCTCAGAAACTCTGGACTAGGTTGAAAGGAGGCCTTGTAGATGTCTGGTGAATTGGGATGGCAAATTGGTGGTCTGGGACTGGACCAGTGCATCTTCTCCCTCATCTTCCTCCTTGATAGCTCAGGCTGTTCTCTGAGCTTGTCCTACCTTTGCTCTGCATTATGTTTTCAGTACACTGGTCAGAATTTTTTCAGCAATATTTTGATTTCTTAGATACATTCTTCAAGCAAAAAAAAGCAATTTAAATTTTTTTAAAAATTTTTTTTAACCAGAAACATATGAATGGCAGCATTTTTTAGGGAAAAATTTCTCAGATTCGGCTTGCTCTGATGTCTGAAGTGGCTTGGCCAACAGGATGCCTAACAATGGCAGAAGTTTTGTGAAGGCTGGACCCTTCTCCCACCCCTTAACTGCCTCCTTTTTCACCCAGCCTCAGCTGGCTGTGCTTGCAGCTCTCCTTTATTGGGACTGACATTGTACAAGGTTCAGATAAAGCAGGAAAATTCTTTCCTTTCTTTGTCCTTAAGCACTTAACATGTTACATCCGTGATTTCTGTAGTTCCAGGTTTTTTTTAGGCAGGAATATTGAGGTTTTCTTATCTGTGTGGACAGTACTCCACACATGGCAGAGGACAAGAGGAGAAAGCACTGAGAATGCTGCCTCTTTCCCCTTTCTCTCTTTTTTTACTTGTAAAAATTACTGGAGAAGATTGCACTGCAAAGTCATAAATAAAGTATACTTGTCAGAAGCAACAGTCTTAAAATATTCTAACAGTTTGTTTGTGTTCTCTCCATAAATTGTTTATTGGTCAATATGGCCTGAGCTTCCAGATGTATCTTCCTTAGAAGTTTGCTGATATCTCCATTCAAAATACCTTCATCTAGCATTAAACTTTCGAGAAAAGCCCCACTTTCTACCTTTTTTCATTGATGACAGATTCTTCTAAAGCTGGACATCTAGTTTATGCAGCATTACATTACCCTGTCTCTTATCCTTATGGAAATTGCTAGCATTAAAGGAGAACTCCGTGGTTGTTACTAAAATTACTATGGGCAGTGGAGTTGTGGTCTCCATCTATGCAGTAAAGCAAATCAGAAAAGAGAGATCTTTGCATAAAATATTGCTCTAATTTGTATTCTACTTCACTAAGTCATGTAAATGTTCTTCAGGTAGCAGACTTGACACTGTAAAATGATACCCTGATGAGTAAATTAACATAGAAAGAAATTCATGGAAGTAGTTATTTCAGACACATATCTGAATAGCCCATGTGCATACAAACCCACAGATTTTGCCAGAGTTGACACTGATCATTAATGCAGAAAACAGACTTTCTTCTAACTCTCCTGGAGCCCTGCAACACAGGGGATTCTTCCAATAAAGCAATCATCCAACAAGTATACAAGGATATTTTAAATTAGAAGTTGTTCAGTCTACTCTTGATAGTTTCTAAAGAGGTTAGAGAAAGACCAATGGCCTTAAAAACATTTTTTAATGGATGTAATGGCTGATAGATCAGATACATACAGCTAGTAAGTTATGCATGTTCTGACATTTGGTAATTGCTTCTTCAATAAATAACTTGATAAGTTCCTGGAGAAAAGAAGGTAGTCTATCTCAGAATAAATTCAGTTTTCATCAACTCACTCACTGGGGACAATTTGGTAGGTGTCTGTAATTACATGCAGAATTAGATGTTCAGCAATCATTAAAAATAATGGGAACTTAAGTGTTCTGATCCTACAGTAAGCAATGCACTCCTAGGACTATCACTTTTGTCCATTGCAATAGTATTAACATTGGAGCATCTATAACTTAGAAAAGAAAGAAAAGGAACTGCATAAAAACCTACTTCAAATGGTTATCTATAGCAATTTTACTGATGTTTAACTAACTGACACATGAAGAAGAAGGCAAATAGAACACTCTGTAAGTTATTTTTGGTATTACAATTATTGATATTTCAACAAAACAAGGACCCTGTAATCAAATAGTTGATTTGCAATAGGATTCAAGTGGCATCACATTTTAATCAAAATGCATTTTTAGAGGCTAGGAATTCATATTAGATAATCACCTACCTGCCATACATTCTTATATATGAATAAAAACCTACACAACCCCGTAAGGGATTACAGAGATAATGCAATATTGCTAAGGTCAGAAACACATTAATGGGATTAGCAAATAGTATGGAACAGCTACTAGTTGTACTGGTTTGCACTTCTGTCAGCCGTGGTTCATTAATTGCCTCAATAATAGTCAGATATATATCAGCCATCATAATACAAATGAGTCCTAATGGGATATCCTTGTATAGCAAGCAAGAGGGCACATGATGAGCTGTATGGGGCAAACAGGCAAGGAAAACAGGCAGAGACTGACAACTCCTTGTTGAGTTGCTCTATTTTTTCCCCATTACATCTAACTCCCTTGCATCTAATATCCCATTCCTTAGTCCTAGAATTGATTTTGAGATGCACTGTGGATACAAGTCAGCACAATTAGTGCAGCAAGAACAGCTGAAACTCAACTGCAGTGTATTTAACACAGCACAGTTCCACCACACCCTCAGAAATCCCCCTGAACTCACCCGAGTGAGGATTAACCTTTGTAAAGTCTAGACTACATAGGAATAGTTTGGTCATGGTTCGGTCCAGCATTTCTATATAATGGTCCCATTACTAATATAGATGTAATATCTGTGATATATTGTTTATAAATCTCTTGGCGTATTGATGAGCTATACCCTGAAACTCCACACACAAATGTAGGAACTTGATACTCTCCAAAACTCCTCCAATATCCTGTACTCACCTTAGGGACTTTTTATAGGATCCAGATACTGTTATTCCTATCTATCTGTTCCTACAGACTGCTCAGTTTTCTGCCACGTTCATGAGCCCTTGAAACATTTATTTCTCTTCTGTTTGTACTAGTCCCTCTCCAAGCCAGAGCAAAACTCTGTACCTGCCACTGATCACATTTGTCCTTTTTTTGTCTCTGTTATTTATGAAGATATTTGCCATTTCTTCCTCACCATACAAATCCTTAGTTTTCATGCCCTCCTGAAGCTTCTTCCTCAGTTCAGACTCCACAAGGTTTTGTTGCTACTATATCTGTCCTCTCACAATGTGCTCTCTCTGTCCTCTTGAACATGGGTTTGACAGATCCTCTCTTGTCATCTGCTTGAAGGCTGATTCCCTGCTCTTCCTCACAGCACTGTGTCTATGAGCCTCCTCCACTACAAGTGCTTAGCACGGAGCCTGCTCTGCCAAGGCAACGTGTCTGCCCCTCCTGGCCCTTTCCTCCTCGGGAGGGTCACAGAGATGTAAAGTGTGCAGGGCAGTCAGTAGTTGGCTGCTGCCTTTCCAATAGGCCTGGTAGCCTTTCCCCCTGTTATTATGAAGTGCACTTGTCACAGAAACACAGAATGTGAGGGGTTGGAAGGGACCTATAAAGCTCATTGAGCTCAACCCCTCTGCCAGAGCAGGGTCATTTAAAAGGTTCTTCCATGGGGTTCCATGGGGTGTCCAGAAAAAGAGGATGTCTAGGCTTGCTATCAGGATAAATTTACCAGCCTGTGTTCACTCCTCCTTGCCTTAGAGAGAGATGCACATGAGAAGAAGGCATCCCTAAGTGCTTGCATGGTGCCTGCCTATTTCCAATCACATTCTGAAGGAGCCATAAGACTGCAGCAAACCCATATGGGAAGCACAAACCAAACAGACAACTGCAGTGGTTCCTCTCTGGAGATACTGTAGTTGGTTCATGCATGCAGCCCTTCTCTGATACAGAAAGAAACTGAGCATCCATCTAAACCAGACATACGCTGCTGGTATACACTTTCCAGACCTTCCGGGGAGGAATTCATCTGCCCTTCACATGTCCTTCAGGAGGCAAGCTGATTTCCTTAGTTTTTCACTGTGTTCCTTAAAAAATTATTTGTGCTGTGAAGCCTTAATATATTACACCTTCAAGTCAAGCAGAACACAGTATGGTTAATGGTTGATGCCCCCCAGATTATGTGTGGATTGGAGGATTTTTGGGGCAAAATCTAACTTTTTTTTTTTTTTTTACAGGAAAATGCTTCTTTTCATTTACAAAACAGTCCTTTGCAGGAATCTGCCTCCTAGTTCTCACTGGCAGTCAGCAGAACTTCACCTCTTAAAGCACTTCTCTTCAAAAGTTATCTTAAACCTAAAAAACAGACTAATTTCACCAATGGGCTAAGCACACAGAAGACACTCCATATATAATGATCTAATGAGGTACCTATATTATTCTTAGGAGATTTTCCAACTAGTGCTATTTTAATTTATGTCACATCACGATGGCAATTCTAAATTAAATTCATACAAGCAAGGAAATTTATAGTTAAGCCTTTCACTCAATCCTTATATTGCTTCATTGTATCTAAGTTAAGGCTCTGAACTGTGTCTCCCTATACCTAGGCATGTAGAAAGGTTAATTACATAGACTCATTTTTTACCTTTGATTTGCTTCTGTGGTAGGCTAAAAGGAATCGGGTAGAACAATTGGGACCTGGTGTGCTCTCAACTTGAAAACTGCTAGCACCTCTTAGGCTACTTTGCTGAGTGCTGCAGAGTTCAGCAGGGCAAACCCTACACAGTTTGGTGAGCATTCACTGGGCTTGCTCCACCTGCACAGAAGGTGAGAAGCACGAATGGCTTCATTGCTTAAAAAAAAAATGAAATAATATTACAGAAAGGCCCTACTCTGAAACAAATCCACATCTCTCGAGGGGTACCACAGCAGCTCTAACTAGCCCTTTCCTCTTTGGTGACAGCATAGAGATGAAGGCATTGGCCCACAAGAGCACCTCAGTGCTGCCACCATTAGAGAATAAACGAGCATCCCCAAGAGAAACAGAAAAGGAGGAAAACAAGAGAAATTCACAAAGGAGTCTTATGAACTGAAAACCTCCACATTTCACTGATTACAGCTTAAGCTTAGACTGGTTAAGGTTTAAAAGCCTGCGTGTTCAGGCTTTTGAAGAGTTACTACCAAACCAACAGAGACAAAATTTTTAAACTTACAGAACACATTTTACAGCATACCTTCACCTGGAGTGTCTGAAATCCCTTTAACTTATTTCTTGGCATATGAACTATACTTATGGTTTTCAAAGTAAAACAAATAGTTTAAAAACTGGAATCTCCTGTGACTGCATGAAATGCTCTTTTCATCCATCCATTCTTTAAATTAGGAACTGAGTCAACTCCTTCAAAACAGCTATGGTTTCTAAAGTCTGCAAACACTTTTCAAAGGTGGAGTCTAGTTTTTGGAATACCATCATGATGTGCTCAGTAGTGTTCTAGCTGGTGAATTTTAAGTGTTTGACTGTCAGATAAAATGCATGTAACTATGTTATAAATTCTTGTGAAAAAAGTAGGTCTTAGACATGCATTGCAGTTTTCACAGTTCTATACTTCTTTAATTACCCAAGGCATTCCGATTACAGAGCTACAGTGCAATCTATTTAGAACTGTGTTTTACAGTAATCTAATGGGCACAAAAAGCATATGGAATTAAGAAACATTTATTTCTCTTCCCCTTCTTCTTGTATCGCCAAAGATATTTAAATCAAATTTGTTTTTAAAACAAATATTCCCAAGGTAAGGACTTTTATATCAACTTCTAGTTAAGTTGTTTCTGCTGAATTAGAAACCTCTGGCAATTTTTCCCAATGAAATGTAAATGATGACATATCATTAACTAGCAGCATTACACCACTAAAATACTAAGACGTGCTTTGCTTGCCTCAAACTTCCCTCTCCTTAAGTGTAATGCCTTAGAGGCAGCAGTGTTTAAATGGTACAAAGTACTCTAGTAGCACCAGCCTGAATTATTATTCAGGAGAACAAGCTTCACATTCTTTCCTGCTAAGGCAGTATAGGGGCATGTTCGGCTCCTCCATAAAACACACTCATACACTGTTACTGTCTAAAACAAGGTACAGTACTGACATGACAGATTCATGTTCCCAGCTGTGACATAAGGGCTCTTTCACAATACCACAGTGAAAGCCCTATTAAGAAAACATGTGCCGGACAGTACATCTGATGCAGTTAAATGCTATAAAAGATTTTCCAGGTGTTAATGAGTCGCACGAGTAGAATGAAAATGAGATGGATCCATGTGCTTGGAAATTCTCAAGAAGCAGGAGTCAGGCTCTCTGAGAGACAGACAAATAGTGCTTTATAAGCATCACTGGCCACACTCTGCACCTGACCATGCGAGGTGATGAGCGTCCCTGACTGCTCACTGGGGGAACTGTTCATTGAGGATCGTTTGCATGGGAAAAGCCAGACTTTCATGCCTTCCTGCAGTTTACTGCATCCTTTTACTTTGCTCTATTTGTGAAAAAGCACTAGCTGTTTTCCCCCTTTTATTCTCTATTTATTTATTTATTTATTTATTTTCCCCTAAAGTGAAGGAAAACATTACAGCTGTTACTTCATTTCTAGCTCTTAGTTTTATGAGGCATTCAGCCTGATCCAGTACGTATAAGGAACTGTCACTTAACCCATATTAGAGTACTGTTACTTACAGTTTATCCTTTTAAAGGACAGAAATACACTCTTTCAAATACTTTGAAACAGCAATGGTTGAAATTTTTCAAGGCAGTGTTGAGGCTTAAGATATATTCCCTTAAACTATATATAAAATAAGATGAATGGGCCACCCTGAAAATTTCAGCCTCTGATATTACAGAGCAAGTCTCTATACTTCATTGTACATCAAGTATCTACAGTGAAACTTTTTATCCATGTAACCTGCTGAATTGACAGAATATTGTTTAATTTCTGTGAATTTTATGGTTACCATCCTTCAGAAGCTAAGTTTTGTTACATCAAGATATGAGGTACAGTGGGGGAAGGCTGCAATGCAGATTTCTCCATTCTGGTGAGACCACAATCCAGTCTTAATCCTGGCATAGAATTGTATCTAGGAAAAAAAGATAATTTTGTCTTCATGCTAATTCCAAACTGGTTTTCTTTAAAAGGGAAGCTCCTAGTAATACAAGAACCAATGGAAAGTCTCCTCTCAAAAATTACTTTAGACCCACCTATTTTATTTCCCACAATGACAAGTCAGTATTATTTTATCTTTCATTTTCAATCTAATATCCCACGTCCTCTTCCCACTCTTCCTCAAACCCAAGAGAGTTACTTAAATTAACTTAGAGAACTAAATTTTCATAAATGTGTAAGAATACACAGTGGAGAAAACCAATCTACTAGCACATTGACACAGATTCCTGAAATTAATGTCTTAAGGGTTAAATTCCTCTTGCTTGCCAGGTGGTCTGTGCAAATGTTGCATTCATACAATGTAGTGTCTGACCATTCAACCATATGTCAAACAATCCCTGCTATGACAACCAGATGTAGACATTGCCATGGAATGAAATTATCATTTTATTAATTACCCTTTAATTAGTTGATACAGCAGAGAACATGCAGTAATTTAGTCATAATTGGCCTGACTGAGACTCAATACTTACAAGGATGGAATCTGTGTGTGAGACTACTTGTTATGAATAACAATTATGTCTGTGACAATGCAATTTTATTATGAAGATGTACCCTGCATTTCAAACAACTTTTAGGTATAACACAGTATTCAGGGTTTAACTATAAAATGACAGTAATTTTTTTCCTAGAATAAAAGTGTATAACCCTCCATGTATTTTACCAATTGTGTTACAATGATGAAAGAAAGACTTCCAATACCG
Source organism: Calypte anna (assembly GCF_003957555.1). Taxonomy (NCBI): domain Eukaryota; kingdom Metazoa; phylum Chordata; class Aves; order Apodiformes; family Trochilidae; genus Calypte; species Calypte anna. Next base: position 70,404,710 of record NC_044245.1, read on the forward strand.
TGATAGCCAAAGCATGTTTCCAATGCATTTTACTATAGAAGTGAGGAGCTATCTGGTAAATTTGCTATTTCAAAATGGAGGGAGAAACACTTTGCACTTCTCTCAAAATTTTGTTACTTGTCTTGAGTTTAACGTAGTATTTGTGTAAGGGATGCACTATGCAGATTTTTAGAAACATTTGCTGTCAGAACATTGCAAGCAAAAACTTGAGCAGTGTCTCTTGTGTGATCACTTGATCACTACACTTTTTGTATTTCTGTAACAAGAGTAGAACATCCTCAGTTTTCTTGGACTTTGTTGGTGCAATTAAAGTTAGCAACATCACCCTCTAGACTGTACCAGTAACTAAAATTCCTTGAAGACATCCTTCCAATACAGCTTGCTGTTAAGTCAGGAAAAATCTTCATAGGCGGAATACTAAGCTTCACTGGTAGGGCAAAGCACATTCAACAGCTCAATAAAAATGCTCATAAAGTAGATCTTAATGTTGGCCTTTACAAGCCTAGTTGTTATGAGGGGGTTTTGCCATCACTTTGGGATAAACTCTAGAGTCACCATTCTGTCCTTGCTCTTCTAAACTCTGTGACTGGAGTGAAGACTGCAATGTTTTGTATTAGTTCTATACTGTTAGATAGACAATATGCCCTGTGTTTTCTCCACTTCTCCTTCCAAAGCAATCTCACAAAGTGCAGGTCAAAACTTTCAACTAACTCAACTTCAACAAAATACACCAAACCAACGTTTCCTTTCCAGTCTTTAGTGAAAGCTCACATTTTGATCTTTTTTTCAGAAGGTTCTAGCTGTGGGTAGGTCCTAGCTTCCTGTATATGCAGTGACAGAAAATTATACTTGTCTGAATTTCTTTTTAAACCTTTCCCAATTCCAGTGCTTTTATTTATTTATTTATGATGGTAGGATGGATGGGAAGGCTACGTATGTCTCTAAGCCAAGTGACTCTTTCATATAATTACACTAAAGTCAAGGGAGTCTGTTTCCTTTACAATGAAATTTTGGTAAATTCTTTTACTTTCCTTAAATGTCTATGGACTTCTTTGTAAGTTTTCCTTCTCTTAAACACTAACATTCTTCCATCTTTTCTGATAATTAATCCACTGTTATGCTTCTTTATCACAAATGTATATACATGGAAAAACATGCAATATAGGAAAAAAAACGTTTTTGCCTATGGTGCCATCTTCCAGTTAATATCAGTAAGTCATATTCTATTGCTTGCAAATGCATGGTGCTTGACAAGTTATAACCACCTCCAGTTCAAATAGACACAGGTTGTATTTTCCTGCTGTGTCACAGAGAACAGCTAACATAGTGTAACAAGAGATCATTTCATTAGATTACCATGAAAGAGTCACCACGGCAAGGAACTCAAGTTGATGGGGGACACAATCACGGTGTTAAAAACTCAGAACTGTTTACCATTAAAACCTTGTGTGCCTGCCTGAAAAATGTCTTAGAGCAGCACAAAAGCTGGCACCATTAGCTTTCATCCCTGCTGAGTTGGCAATAAAATGCACACATAAGTAAAATGCATTAATTGGTATTAGTCAATCTAGTTAAGATGTTCATTCTCCAGGCATCTTCAGATTTAATTTCCATAAAATAGGATTTCTTTAAGTCTCATAATTTGATTTTGTCCAGACAGAAATGATGTTGACACAGTGGCAGCAAAAGCACTATTACATCCCATCTTCACAAAGGTGTTCTCTATCTAAATAGACCGGGACCCACGTGCTCCTAGCCTAACAAAAAAAAAAAAAAAAAAAAAAAAGAAAAAAGAAAAAAAGAAAAAAGAAAACCTATGGAACAGGAAAAGTGATACGTTTTCCTATTGCTATTTTTCCTCCATTTACCCGTATTCTTCCTACTGTGCACTACTGATTACTGCGCTTTAAGATCAGAATGAACAATTAACTGCCTAATTATTCCAGTCACACCAAGCCACAATGAAATCTTTATTCAGTGTTTACAGCAATCTTTGGCAGAGACTGTCTTGCTGTTTTTAAACCAAGAAGAACTGCTCCCTTTGGCTCCCCTCGGCATCAGCTGCCTGGGTTTCAGAGCTGGATGCCAATAATCAGCCTCCTTTTTCTCTTCCAAAGTGCCTAATTTTTTTTTTTTTTTAAGGGTAAAAAGACCTATTCTCATCAACTCCTCATATATTCTGCCTGATTTATGTCCCAGCCACTAGGTCTCTTCCTTCCGTATCTTTTACCATTTTTGTGCCCCCCACACTCCCTCCGCGCCGCTCCCGCAGCGCTCGCCGAGCCCCGGAGCCCCCGGACCCCCCGGGAGATGGGAGGGCGGGGGAGAAGGAGGGAGGCACCTTCCTCCTCGGGAGCCCCATCGACGCGAGAGTCAAGGGGGGTGTGTGCGTGTACTTTCCAGCTCACTCCCCCCACACACCCCCTTTTCCCACCTTTTTCCATCGCTTTTCCTCTTTCTGCAGAAAGACTCCGCTGCTGCTTCCCCCCCACCCCCCCGCCTCCTCCCTGGGAAAGTTGGAGGGAACCACTCCGTGCCCCGAGCGGCTCCTTCTGCCTCGGCTCCGTCTTTCCGACTTGCTCCCGGGTCCCGAGGGCGAGATGCGCTGCCGGGACGCTCCTCGTCCTGCCCTGCCCTGCCCTGCCCTGCTAGCCCTGGCAGTGCACCTGCAGAGGGGGAAGATTGTCCCTGGCAAACTCCAGAGCGACCCGGTGTGGGCTTGCTTCATCTCCCACCGCCTCCTCCTCGCCCTCTGCGGTTGGGCAGCTACGGGTCCGGGGAAGGAAAAAAAAACAAAAAAAAAACCAAAAAAAACCAAAACAAAAAAAAAGGGAACAAAAAGGGGAGCCCCCGCCAAGCAAACAACTACAAAAAAACAAAAACAAAACAAAAAACTACAGAAACAAAAAAAAATCCCTTGAAAACCTAAAACCCAAGGGGAGGAGAAAAAGAAGAGCAGAAAAAAGAAAATAATTCAAGAAAAAAAGGAAAGAGGATAATGAAAAAAACAACAAAAAATAAAGAAAAAGACAAAATAAAAGGGAGACTTAAAGAGGGGGGAGGAAAAAGGAAAAAAAGCATCACAGGTCCCCGAAGGATAGGACGGGTTACCTTGCAATGCAGAGGAGCTCCCTAGCTCCCTCCCGGCTGTCGTCCTGGCGGTGGGACTTCCCTCCTCCGCCGGGTGAACCCCTCACATCTCCGCGCCCCCCCGTCGCTCCTTGCGCCGGGCGCCTCCGCGCAGCGCTGCCGCTAGCTCGGGGCTCTGGCTGCGGGGGGGAGGCTGGGGGGCGGGGGGAGCTGCGCGGGGCTGCGCGGCGGGCGGACGACGAGGAGAAGGAGGAGGAGAAGGAAACGGAGGAGGTGGAGGGGGCCCCAATGCCGCTCCGCTACCCGGAGCTGCCCCCGCTGGAAGTGGCCGTCGCTGCCCCTGGCTCCGCTGCCCCTGAATATCGCGGCGGGTTGAACGCTATCGCCGGGACCTGCGGGAGGCGATTGGTACAGGGGAGCTGAGCCCTCCTCCGCCGCCCCAAGTCCCCCTTGCCGGGGAAACCCCCACCCCCACCCCAGATGCTGCTCCCAGGCCCCAGGCAGCTCCGCGTCGGTGGGACAGGCGGCCCCGAGTCTCCTCTCCCCGCGGCTCTTGAACTCTCGGGTGGGCTCGAAACGGCACCGCGCAGGCTGCGAGACAGCGGGCTGCTGGGATAGAGCAAAAGTAAAGCTGGAGAGACGGAGCCTTGCTTTATTTAACAAAAAGGGTACGGAGATGAAAGCTGAAATTCTTGAGAAGGCTCAGTTTTAATTAATAAACAGTGAGACTAATGTCAGGGCTACTTTTATGAGGGTAAACTGTATAGTTTCCTAGAGGGTTTGTGTAAGACTTTGGAAACACAACCAAATAATATAGGGGTTTGACATCCACTTTTAAAGGTGAGTTTAGTGTTCATAAAAGCTGCCCGACTTACTGAAATACTCCCTGCCCACAGAAAGACAGTGGCTAGGGCAGTGTTAGGACAAAGCACCCTCTCTGCCTACCAATTTTCCTCGACCTCAAGTAACTAGGAGGGAAGGTATTAAGTCTGTCCCTGTGCTCGCTGTCATTCTTCTTCAGAGTGTGGGAAGGAAGCAAACTTGTACCAACTTTGATGACATGTACGTGTGAAAGAGATAGAGAAATGTGTCTGCTTGGGTATGAGATGGTTGTTACCTCTTCAACAGCTCCCTGTAGTAATAACTTCTTTTTGCTGCCAGTGTCTCGCCCATTCCTTGCCTCAGTTAAATTGATGAATCTCAAGCAACACTAAGCTTGGAGCAGAGATCTGCCCCAGCAGTCTGTGACCAAGCCAGTGACTGTCAGTAGGAGAATCTAAACCTCATTTTCAATTCTTTGGGGTGCTTCCAGTCCCTCAACAACTAGACCTTGAGATGAAGATGCAGATTACAGTCAAGATTTTTTTTTTCCCCCTCCTCTCTCCCTTTTTTTCCCCTCTTTTTTCCTTTTCTTCTCCAGATTTGCACTAAAGATTATTTGCAGAGCTAAGGTCACAGTGGTTAATTTTCTGGCCCCACCTGTTTTCATATTGGTAATAACATAGTCATTTCTGCGTTACAGAAGAGAAAATGCAGTCACATCTCTGGGGAGGAGTTGCTGGAAGTTTGTAGACTAGCAAAGTGTCACAAACAGATGATGAATTAAAGCTATGATAAATAAATACTTGGATGTGTTGGGAAGCAATATGATGTTCTCTCAATTTCCTCTATTGCATGTTCATCGTTGGCTCAGACTGATTGAACATTTTTAGGGGAACAGTCCAAAGAGGCAGAAATGGCTTTTGTCAGCATCACTGGTCAGTGTGTCAAAGACTCCCTGGGCTTCTGGTAATGGTATCCCTCCATACCACTTTTCCCCAATATTAGGACACAATACTTCTAACAACATCCTGGAATGTTATCAATACCCCATTACTGCTAGGAATCTGATTACAAGAGCAACAACCTCTTGCTAGAACTGAGCCGGTTACTGAATGAATGTGTAATTTTTTTCTAGACTAGAATTTTGTTCACAGTATTTACATCTTGCAGTGTATACACACCTCTCTATTTCTCTACTTCAATATTGTTCACTTAGAATTATATCTGATTATAATTTAAAAGGCTAAACAGAAGCCACTTAAAAAGTTCAAAACTCAGTTTGACTCTAATCTGTGAGATGTTTTGTTTGTTTGTTTATTTGTTCTGCCCAAACTGGACTGCAGTAAGGAGAAGGAGATTAGAATAAAATACTTATGGCAATGGTAATGGAACAGCAGATGCAGTGGGGGCTCTTTGATTATTGCATGTAGCACAGCATCATGAAAATAAAATGCTGATACTGTCTATTGTACAAGGTTGTAATTTCAGATTATTGTATAGTACATAATGCAGCACTGATATGTAACACAGAAAACCCAAGCTAATTCTATACTATAAAAAGCAAGCACTGGAAAAAATTCACATATTTAATACATATGTTCTTCGGTTCCACATATACATCCAAAAGGGTTATCCAAATATTGTGCTCTCTAAATCAGATGTGGTTGCACACTCTAATTTCTGTCTCATGTGTTGTCTTCCGTCTTAGGGATACATTTCAGTAATGTGCCTCTGACTTATCTTTTCTAAGGGCCCTTGTGTGATGTACAGTAAAATAGGAGGAACTTTTATATTCAGTCAGTGTCTCATGCTCCCTCACAGTATAGGGCTGAATCATGCAATCTGAAAAGACCTCTCATGTCCCTCTGAGATCAGAGTTGAAAGTACATTGCAAAGAATGTGTTTATCAACAAACCTGTCTCAACATTACATGGTAGTAGCCACCAGATTTTTGTGGGGAAAACACAAGAGAATGTTTCAAACATTCACATGCAGAATGAGTATACTTTGTGCAGAAGAGGTGGGTGAAGATCTAGCTCAACTCCTCAAACAAAAACAAAAAATAAAATTACAATTTTAAATTAAAGAATCTGACCTTAACTCTCAAACCTTGCGTGAACCATAAAAATCAATTCCTGAATACTGAACATTTCATTAAGCACAGTTGTGATGTCTTGTTCCCGTGTTACAGGAAGGACATGGAGCTCTTGGAACAAGTCCAGAGGAGGACCATGAAGATGGTCAGGGAGCTGGAGCACCTCTCCTATGAGGATAGGCTGAGAAATATGGAGTTGTTCATCCTGGAGAACAGAAGGCTCCAGGGACACCTGGTAGTGGCCTTCATGTACCTGAAAGGGGCTTACAGGAAAGCTGGGGAGGAGCTTTTTATAACGCTATGGATCAATAAAGCAAGGGGTAACAGTTCTAAACTGGAAGAGGGGAGATTTAGATTAGACATTAGGAAGAAATTATTTACCGTGAGGGTGGTGAGACTCTGGCTGCCCAGGGAAGCTGTGAATGTCTCCTCCCTGGAAGTGTTCAAGGCCAGGTTGTGTGGGGATTTGAGCAACTTGATCTGGTGGGAGGTGTCCCTGTCCATGGCATGGGAGTTGGAACTAGGAGATCTTAAAGGTCCCTTCCAACCCAAGATATTTTATGTTCCATGATTCTCTGTTTAAATATCTTTACATGAAAGAACTGAATCTTTTCTCTCCAGTACTTGATGTTCTCCTTGCCACTATACTATACTATACTATACATAATGCTAAAACCGTGCAAAACAGAGTAAAAAATACTAAAGAATTCAGCACGCTGAGTAATTTTAAAATTGAAAGGCTTTCTGAGGGATGAAAGAAACATTTTGCTATCTCTGTTTGAACAAGAAAATTTTGTATGCTGCAAGCTATTTGCACAGTTGTCCTACAAGGAAAACCTGGGAAAAGCAGCATTATATATGGATATTGCTTATGTGTTCATACAGTTTTCTGTCTTGCAGTGAAATAAGGGATGAGTTACAAGTTACCTAAATGACAAAGGTGAAGGAACAAGAGAGGAGAAAGATGAAAAACAACTATATTGCATTTCTGTGTTGTCATTGCAAGTCATACAACAACTTTATGTTTCTTCCTTATACCTCTGACTCACTTTATTCATCTCTGTTCAAGATTCTTCTGGAAAAAAAATGTATTTTGTAGATGAGGGCTACATTGTGGTATTACTTTGTGAGTGGCTAACATGAAACACCCATTCTTTACAAATACTAGAACCAGGTATTTGTACCACGAAGTGCTGGAGAAATTAATCTGATGTGGATTTTGTAGCACCTACATGGCATTTTCAAATACGGGGTTCTTCTTTAACCCTTAATTTGCTTTTGCAGTTGATCATGATCGTAAACACATTTGGTTTTATTGTGCAATTAATCGTGGCTTTTGAAAATTTAACAGTTCTTAAGGGTGCTACAGTCTATTTGAGAAAGGGAAAAGGTGAATATTAGCTACAACGAATTCCATATTTCAAATGATAAAAATGAGGCCACCACCCAAAAGCTATAAGTTTCCAAAGCAATAAACCAACTCCACAAGTTGCTGAAGAAGTGAAACATAAGAGACAATGCATATACACCCAAGAGAATGGTGAAAGAAATATGTACCCTCATAAAATCACATCCACCTTTGTAAAATGTTACTAAACCAGTAACCAGATAGATTTCAAGTTGTCATGCCCACAGGCAAGAATACCAGATCCACTTATGTCCAAGAAAGGCCACAATGTCATGTGCTACAATGATGAAACTCCTGAATGATACATTCTGTGTAAAAGGTATGCATGCACATGAAATCCAATGAAGACCTTAAAATGACAAGAGAACAGCAGAATGAAAAACCTATGGATGTACCTTGGAATCTGTCATTCAGCAAGCTCCAAGAAACTACTTTCTCAGTCACATGCCTTTCTTCTTGGCCTCACTGTCTCTTTCTTCCAAGGAATTTGTGATTAGTCCTCAGGTCTAGATCAGGACTGGGCCTGAGTTTTCATTCTTTTCAGGGGGCTAGCTGAGCTTACCACTGTCAGACAAACTTTTTAAAGGTCTCCTTTCTTTTAACTGAGCATCTTTGCTCTTCTTTCCTTATTTTGTATTACTCAGTCACTTAATACAGTGAGTTGTCTATATTGCTTAAGTATGGTATCAGAGAATTACTTTGATTGGAAAAGACCTTCAAGATCATTGGGTCCAACCATTAACCTAATACTGGTAAGTCCTTAACCAAAACATATCCCTAAGTACTATGTCTATATGACTCTTAAATACTTCCAGGGTTGGTGACTCCACCACTGCCCTGGAAAGCCTGTTCCAGTGCCTAGTAACCTCTTCAGTGAAGAAAGTCTTCCTAACATTCAATCTAAACCTCCCCTTGAGGCCATTATCTCTTGTCCTATCACTTGTTAACTTAATTGAACAGACCAATCCCTGCCTTGTTACAATGTCTTTTCAGGTAGCTGTAGGGAGTTATAAGGTCTCCCCTCTGCCTCCTTTTTACTAGGCTAAACAACCCAGCTCCCCAGCTCCCTCAGCTGCTCCAAACCTTTCATCAGCTTTGTTGCCCTTCTTTGGACATGCTCCAGTAGCTCAATATCTCCTCTGTAGTGAGGGGCCCCAAACTGAACACTGTACTTGAGGTATGGCCTCACCATTGCTGATTACAGGGTAGGGGAAGACCAATCCAACAAGGGTTTCTTCTTAGTTGTCTGTCCTTCTACCTTAGCTAAAAAAACTCTTACTCAAACATATATTAAAACCTACTGGCCATTTGGCATCACAGGTTTGTTTTGTACTATGTCTTGCTCTTTAAAAGAAAGACTTAATGTCTTATACCTCTTCTTAAACCTAATTCTCGGCTTACCGTTTTTGTCTCTTTGAAGGGACGCAGGATTCAGTGTGTTCTTTCTTAACAGCAGTCCCTAGGAATGGCAATGAATTGAACATGGACTTCCATTTCTGCATTTTGCAAAAAGGCTGTCACCCTGGTCAACTCTATCAGCATCTTCAGGAGAGTAATTTGCTATCACCATTTGTCTGAAGCCACTGAGGAAAACACTGCTTTTTCTCCTGCTGACAGAAGCACTACTTTTCCTTCACACTGAGACTAAAGCTCCACAGCAGTGCCAGGGAGTCCCAAGAACAGGAGTCAGCTTCAAAGCTCTGGACTTTATTAGTTTTGTTTGAAACCTGACTTTGTTTCAAGAGAGCAACAACAACATTCAGAGACTCCTAACCACATCTGAAAATTTCATCCCAGATAGAGGGCACCATGAGACTTGAATGGCTGAAAGTCTCAGAGAGAGCTGTGCTTTGGGTTAGTGTGGCAGAGTTGTGGAAGTGAAGAAGCCACAGAGGTGGCTCCTGTGAAAAGCTGCTGGAGGCTTCCCTTGCTCCAATTCTGGTCCTGCCTCTGGCCAAGGAAAAGCAGATACAGGAAGATGAATACGCCTCTCTGAGTAACATATTCAAAAAGGGGAAAACAGAACTGCAAAAATAAAAATAAAAATACCTTCAAAACAGGGGAGAAGAGGAGAGAGCAATGCTGGAGCAGAGATACCAAGGCTGGTGAGGAAAGAGGTGCAGAAGGTGCCTGAGCAGAGAATTCCCTGCAGCCTGTAGGGAGGTGGCTGCTGTCCCCCTGCAGCCCATGGAGGAGCATGGGGAAGCATTCTGTGCAGGAACACAGTGGGTCACATGTGTATTTACAGCCCATGAAGGATTACAGTGGGGCAGATGTGGATCTGCAGCTGTGGATGACCATGGTGGGGAGATGTGGATCTGCAGCCGTGTAGGACCCTGTGTCAGAGGAAGTGACTGCTCCCGCAGCAGCCGTGACTCTGTGTGCAGCCCAGGTGGGAGCAGTCTGTGCCTGAGGGACTGCACCTGTGGGAGGGACTCATGTCCCAGGGGTTCCTGAAGGACTCTCCCGGGAAAGGGACCCCATGCTGGAGAGGGGGAAAAGTGTGAGGTATTCTCTCCCTGAGAAGAAAAGAGCGGCAGAAACACCGTGTGGGGAACTGATCTTAAACACCAAACCCTCATCCCCCTGTGCCACTCAGGGGGAGGCAGGGGTGAAGCACTTTGGTCCTGAGAAGAAGGGAGTGGTGTGGGGAAGGTATTTTAAGATCTGGTTGAGTTTTCTCATTCTCCTGTTCTGACAAATTAAATTATTTTTTTTTCTCCCCAAGTTGAGTCTATCTGTTTTGCCTGTGCCATAATTGGGGAGTGAAAACCTCCCTATCAGTGTCTCTGATCATGATCCTTTAGATGGATTTTCTCCTCCCTGTCCCATAGCGGGGGCAGGGGATGAGTGAGCAGAGGCCCACTTGGTACCGGCTGGGCCTAAACGATGGCAAGATGTGAAGGGATTGCCATAGCACTTAGGTCTTGTCCTGGCCTCTCCCTAACTGCTCCTGATTTGCTTCCTTTTACCATGTGGCATGTGAAGTTCCCAAATGCAAAATACACACAACTAAACTATTATGACTCAATTTACTCTTAAAATTTTTTTTTCCAGCAACATATCTTATGGGACGCTGCTAAGGAGCTTTTCTATTCTTCCAGCCACCTGTGAATGTCCTAACTGTACCAGTCAGGCAGGAGGAGTGAACTGTTTGCTCTGGGGGATCTACCCCAAGATGTTATGTGTGTACTACGGGTAGTATGCAGTTTACAAGCAATTGTCAAATTGCTAGCTACTCACTTGTCTGCAGTGAGAGAACTGTAGGTAATGAAGAACTCCTTCTCCCCATACATGATGACAGGGGCTAATGGGAAAGTAATAAGGTGAGGAAGGGAAAACAGTTCAGGTCTCTATATGAATATTAAAAGGAACAGTCCTCTATTGTCAGAATTTAAGCCAGCGATGTCTGTACTTGGACTGCTTTTCTTGATTGCACTGAATGTCACAATACAAAATGCAGCATAACTCTGAGAGCCCAGCACTGTTCTTGTTCTGTCTATGGGAACTGGGCAGTGATTTTTCTTTGAATACATCATTTACAGCTCACTACAGTGATTCTGCAGAGTCTACACATATCCTTAGCACAAAGCAAAGAATGAAGGGCATTATGGAGAAAGAAAGATACTACAGTGACAGAGAAAGATGAATTCCATTGCACAAGCACATTACACATTCCATTCATATGAATAAAATTACATTTTTTTTTCAAGCATAAAGGATTTTTCAAAATACATGTAATATGGTTATATTTAAAGAGATCTTGTATGCAGCCTACATGTCAGCACTGACATAAACTCTCTGGCAGTGAATTATGATATGATTATCTATTGTGCAAAGATCTATTTATCGATTCAAGTCACATATACTTGCAAGGCAAGGTTTGTAGACACAGGTAATATTTTTTATTAGACCAACTGATTAGAATGGAAAGATGGATCAGGCACACAAACCCTTCCCAGAGCAAAAAATGGTCTGTTTTTTTCCCCTAGGTAGTCAAATTGGTACTCTTTTCCCCTAGATACTTTTCATAAAAGATGCTATTTCTCCTCACAAACTTATCTTCTGTTTCAGCCTTAGATCACAGTGACTCTTACAATGCTGCTGCTTATGTAATTATAAAATAACCTATCTGGGAACTTAGATACACCTCTGCATTATTAATAGCCTAGCATATTTTCACTACTGTAGTGGGATTATACTTAGACAAAATCTCCTCCTGACCACCTGAAATAATAAAATTGCAGCCTACAAGTGTTGTGGAAGTTTATGGAAAGCAGTTTTCGGTCACAGGGTATTAAGCTATGCTTGGAGTCGTTTGCTAGAAAACAGATGTATTCCTTGGACTTGCAGTAGGTATACCCCATCACTCCTGTGCCTTACAGGTAACAGAAAGATCTAACAGTGTTTGTTTGCCTCTTCCTTGAGATCCCTGCTGTTGCAGGGAATGGCTTGGAGTCTGTGTTTTCTAAGTGGACTTGTCTACATTTAGGCAGTTATTCTATCACATGATGAATCCTTTCCACCTTAGAAGGGGAATGGAAATAGAGAGGAGACCCATGGGTTGAAGTGAAGACAGATTTCATATAATACCGATTTCATTAATAAAGAACTACTGTTAATCCCAATACTTGTATGAAATAGTTATACTCAGTCCATACAGTGGGCACAAGCTGTGTGCTCCCAGAAGTGAATGTCAGATGTCAAACACTGCAAGCACCACAGCTCCAGCAAGAGTGTGACAGTCACAGCAAATGGGAGAGAAGGCTTTGGGGAAAGAAAGATGGACAAGACCCTCCAGAAACGACAGCCACTGAGGAAGAGCCCCATCCTCAGCACAATTCCCAATTCGCCAGCTTGGGTCAGCTGCCTTGGGTTTACCTCCTCCTAGCCCAAGCACCTGGCTTGCTCAAAACTGCTAAAGACCTTGATCACTATGGAAACCCACATAGGATGACTGGCCACAAACTAAAATATAGTGTCTTACCAACTTTGTTCTCAGAGACCCAGGTGCTACAATCTTCTCAATGACCTACAATGACCTACAATTTCAGCTTCCCTGTGCAGAAAATGGATTGTATAATTTTATCCCAGTGTAACCAGAACAGGACTTTAGGACTAAACAGGTAATAGAGGGTCTTCAGTCTCTTGTCAGGACTCAGGTAAGATTTAGGGTTTTCAGTTGGTACTTGGCTTGAAGCTTCAGAAATCCACCTGATTTTTGGAGACACATAGCATCTTTTTCCTCTTGAAATCTACATAGTAACCTCTAAGTAGGGATCTCATTAACTGTGCTTTTCCCCTGTTCTTCATGTGTGTTGCTTCTGGACTTTGGTGCTGTTGAGGACCAGAGCCAAAGAGCTCAGGGATCTTTTGAACAGAGTCACCTGCAAGTCCTGTCTAACTGGGAGCAAATGGCTGCACAGTGTGGAAACACTTTGGTGAGGAGTGCCGACACAGCTCAGTGTCCCTGGAGGAGCCTCAGTGATGGCTCTGAGGGCAAAGCTCTGCACCAGAGCTGATCAGTTTTCCCTGAGCAGGGAAGACAGCCTAAGAGATTGCTAGGGGACAAAATTGGGCATGTTGGACTTCTCTGCAGAAAGCCCTCCGGGTGGTTTGAAGAGCTCTCACCCAGCAGCTGTAAGCAGTGTACCAGGAACAATGCCAAACTGTCAACTACATCTATAGGGAGAAGTTTTAGTTTCATCTCACCCCTTCACAATCCCCACTGACAGGCAAAAATTGAACATGTCCTTAACACTAGAAGAGAGGAATCTATTTTGCAGTGTGCTACTGGCATGATCTAGACAAATTGCGCCTATATTTTATTTGAACCCATCACAATGCAACATAACAAGGCATTTCAATTACCTCAACAAGCTACCAATACAACTTTATCATCTCAATTTTTCATCCCTTTTTTCCAACTCGGCATTTCTTCTATATATCACTGTAAATCTCATCAGTCTCAGCCCAATTTAAGCTATAAATTTCAGTCACCATCTGTAGCTTAAAGAAAAGGGGAAGCTGGCAGTGACGACAGCCAAAGGCCCCAGCTATTGCCTTGGGCCTCACCCTTTGGAATGGGAAAGTGGATGGGCTCATTCATCCCTGCTAGCTCAGAGATGGGTTATGGCACAGAGAGAGGCTGAGCTGTTGAGTCCTGTTGCAGTGAGCAGGGCTGCAGGGTCAAGCTGCCCCAGGAACAGAACCACCACGTGTCTCACTGAAACAGAATTTAGTCTGTGGTTTAAATCACCATGTCAAAGCACAGTCTTAGTCTGCATATGTAGAGCCCCAAGACAGACCAGAGCTGTGCATACAGGGCTGGGGCAATGTATTTAACCACAGCAACCTTTATGGTCTTTTGGCACGCTATTCCTATCTTCAAAGAAGGGGGCAAGTTAAGCAGAAAAACAACTATTTGCATATTATCCATGCACTGAATGCACTGAAATTGCAACAGAAAGAGTGAGAAAAAACTAATTTTGAACCGTAATTATATTTTTTCTAAAAGACAGGGACAAAGCTTAATGTTTTCAAAGGTTTTATGGACACACAGAAGAGGCAAACATGTTAAAATAATACTGCAAATCAACATACTTACATATTTATTAATTCTGACTTTGCCATATGTGACCAAGCATTTTACTAAATAAACTCCACAAATTATAGGTTACTGTAGCTAAGAATCTTCATGGCACTGATTCTTAAGCTCTGGTACCAAAATAGCTCCCCTGTAAATGAATATTTACGATAAAAGTATGCTCATAAAAGTTCCAAAGCATTTTCTAGTGACAGTCTGTTCAACTATTTAGTGATTCAAAAGAAAACTCTCCAAGAAAAGCTCCGTATCAGTGAAGTGCATAAAATATAGAAACGTATGAAAAATGACAAAGGCAGTATGTTACTGTTGAGGTGCCTCTAACTTGATTGCTAAGCTGGTTGAAGTAGCTTTTCATAAATGAAATATGTTGTCAGTTTTCATAGAACAGATAGAATAAGAGCAAAGTCAACAAAAAGTCTCTTCCTTATTTTTCTTTGAAGACATTGCTTTCTCTGAAATATAGTAAAAATCTGTGTTCAGGGCACGTTACCTAATTCTGACGCATGTTCACAAGCAGACACATAAGAGGCTAATTTACATGCTTAAAGCAATGGAAACTTTGCTTTGCATATGTAAATGTACCTGCCCAGCGTAAGAAGTGGGCTTTCCACTATGCCCATGTGTGAGCAGGGTTTCCAGTCTTAAAAAGCCAAAAGAGTCTGATCTGCTACTGCTGTCACTGCAGCTGTCATCACAGCACAATTCAGGCAGAAAACCTCAAGACACCTATCAGACCAAATCCTGTGGACTTTACTCAAGGAAAAAATCTTGTCGGTGTCAACAAACATTTTCCCCAAAGAATTTGCACACAACAGAGCCTTTTTTATGCACTCATATTTTAGTATCATTGACTATCTGCAACAAAAGCAAAATAGATTTTCTTCTTTAACTCAGGGATCAAGGCACTGGACTACTTTTATAATTTTACCATACCTTGCAAGAAGCTGAGTTTTTTGTGAATATAGACAACTGTTTGAAGAAAAGTTCCTTTAAAGACAAGTTACAGTGGCCAGATAGAGGAGTATTAACCACTCAGAACGTGCTTTTTTTTTCTTATGAAATGATAATTTTAATGAGAAGCATGCACTTCATGTCCAAAGGGTTCAAAATAGTAACTTTTAGTCAACAAACCTACATCTTGGCTGCTTTTTTTAGTATTGCGTAGGACTGTACCCAGAGCAGGGTCTGTTCTGTCAGAGACAGTATTTCCTTAGGCCAAAATTCCAGCTGAGGTCTGTTTGCTGGAAATGACACACGCTTCAGTTTCCAGGTCTGATCACCTCCCTACCACAGACTCCAGGTTTAGAGTTTTAAGGTAAACAAACCATGATGAGTTCTCAATAGCACCTTTGGACCCAAAAGCTGGAGAGAAGAGAGAAGACCCCAGTCACTTTCCAAGAGCACCTGCAAGAGGTAAATCTAAGAGGAGCAAAGAAACATTTTCAGGAAGAACCTTATTGGCAGCATGGACAGATTCTAGCTGAAAACTCATAAAAAAGAAAGAGTTTCCAGAGAGCTAAACCTGCTTTGAAATTCAGCAGACATTTTTAGCAACAATAAAGAGGAGATGGGTCTGGACATTTTCAAATGGTTTCAGAAATGCTGAAATAATTCACAGTCGGAAACAGCACTGCACATTGGAAGGTAAGATTTGTTTGTTTGAAAATGAAAGACCACAAAGAGAGAAAATTAAAAATAAAAGATTTAAAAATACCCAATGACTTATAAATAACACATTTATTTTTAAAATATCTGTAGAAGAGACATCACTCTTTACTAAGCTCTACCAGATATTAATTTATCATAATGTAAATGGTTTAATTAAAGTTTAATGATATAGCACTTTCCACAGGAACTGGTCTCCAAATACACTGCTTTAGAAAAGGGATGTGGTACCCTAAGAAATACATTTATGTGAGATGGGGCAGCTGTATGGCTCATACTAATAATTTTAGCTGCAGCAAAGTCAAGGGAACAGTGCTGATTTCTACAAGTCTGCTACCCAAAAATGATATAAATAACAGATATTATCTTCGTGCTTATCTCATTCATCTCTGTGTGTATACATCTTCAGAGCTCTTTTTCTTTTTTGATGACACAGAAAACGAATGGACTTTGTGAGATCACTGAATTACATTCTTTGAGACAACTTCTTGTAAACTACAATTTTTGCAGTGCTACCTTCTACTGCTGTGTACTCTGATGGCAAATGTCACCTGCCTACTAGTTGCTAAGTCATGTAGCAACAGTGACACTAGATAAAATGAAGAAACTATAAGAAAACTCACAGTATACAATAACATTACATAAGTTAAAACAACCCCAAAACTACAGCTGTTAGATTCCCTGTAGACATAGGAAGAGGAAATCCGACCATATGCAAAAGGCTTATATTGAGACAGATTTCTCTTTGTACAGTTTTGTAAAGATTGGAGTGTATCACAACAACTAAATATAAGATTTGAGTAGCATTTACATCTTTTTTTTTTCTTGATTTAATATTTTTACTTTACTTAGATAATATGTCAAGTTTCTGTCTTCCATATAGTAAGGAAAAAACTGAAAGACATTTTCATTTCTAAAGTTCTCCAGAGTGTGGGCTTTCAAACAGATATAATTTTCCAAGTGCTTTGGAAGCTGTGTCAGTCACAGGGCTATTTTTGGTATAGCCACTGGCAATCCAAGAGCAAAGCAGAATGAATTCTGGAGCAAGATGAAGACCAAATACCTCCAATTCTAACTAGGTGGAATTATCTGTAGGAAAGAATTTCTAAATCAAACTATAATATTGTTTGGTACAGAACTGTCTGGCAAGTGGAGGAATACAAGTTAATCTAGGTGCTAAGATTTTATTTTATTGAGGTATACTTTTAAATATCAAAAGTTTCTGACTTTTTATATTACTCTTTTCATTTTTTAGCTTTTGGAAATATAGTTATGTTGCTTTCAGCTATAGCAAATGTGCTGCTCCTAGAGCTTTAGCTCAGCCCTTACCAATATTGGCACTATTACAATTCAGCAAAACACTGAAGTTCAACATCAGTGTAGCTGTTTTCTGAGTTAGTTACCTACAAGCAGATTTATAATTTGCTTTCAGTTTCTCCACAGGTTCCATCACATGGTACATGTACTTCAGACAATTTCAGCTAACTCAGCCAGTTTGTCTCCTGCAATGAAAGACCCATTTCCTTCAGTGACAATTTATGTTAATGGTAATCAGATGCTTTTTTAATTAACAATGACCTACAAGCATCCTAATATATTTCTCTCTCTCCCTGGTGGCAGTTTTTTACAAGACTGTGTCACTCCATTTCATTTGAAACTTGGGAGCTGTTACATTTTTGCAGACAACATAGGTCCCACAGCCCCTTCATTTTTGTTTTCACAGCATTTATAGTCGTATTTCCCTGCCATTGCATGTAGCTCTAGAAATGGTTCACAGTGGGGGGCTGAGGGGAAGCTGTGTTGCTCCAGCAGTGCAAAATTCATCTTTACATGTGCAGCAGCTTTGAAATCGTGCAGATTCCTACACATACCTCAGGTGGCTCCATATTACATGTACCTTGAACACACTATCAAATGGCAAGGTTATATGTTAGTAGTAATAGCTGTGTTGTAGAAAACAACCAGTAAAAATAGGCAGTAGAGACAGTAGACATATATATACAGAGAGAGAAGGCTGCTATGTCAAATGTAATTCCTTTTATTCTATACCATATGTATTTCTAAGAAAGAGTACTATTTATAAATTGCTTCAGTGCAGAAGGGTATACTCCCTGCTCTCGCCTCCTCCACACAAAAAAAACCCAACTAGGCTTATAGTTCAGGATTGCTAACAATTTATTTTCCAGAGCCTTTTTTCTCCACTTTTTATCTGTCAGGGATATATCTACCAAAGAGACAGTGCAGGCGGCTGTCTAGGACAGCAAACTACAGGGGATAGCAAAAACATGCCCATATCTCAGCTGTCCCATGTCACATTCCAGCATGTTAATACAAATCTGCTTACCTCTTTGGCTCCTGCTAATAAGGTAGGAGTGTGACCTGTGATGGTTGAGGCACTGTGCACATTGTACTCCCTGTCTTCCCTTCTACAAATGCAACAGCCTCCTGCAGAGAGCAGGACATACATCTGGCTAATGCAACTGAGGTTTGGGCATCTGCTGCAGGCTGGGAGTATCTAGTTGGTGTCAGCATCTTCTTATGCTGACTGTAGCCTGGTCACATATCCAGAAATCTTGTTCTAAATTTCCATGAAAACTGTTTTTCCAGTCAGTGCTATTTCTAAGCCATGGACGTGTGAACACAACAGTTTTCCATCAGCAGTGTTGGAAGGGATGTGAGGTCATTTGTATCTTAATATACCTTGTAACAGAAGGGGAGACATAACTGGGTGCTATGGTATGCTTATGACTCAGATTTGGAAGACTAAAATCGCTTTTCAGATGCCTGTGTCCTTACTCTAATTTGTAGATATCCATTATTGCTTTTAGAGTTTTGGACTTGTTTAGATAACTAGGGATTTTTCACTACAACTCTTGTAAATTAACCTAGAGTGAGGAAGGTCCCAGCTTATATCATACAATCCTTGCCATCATCTCTATAATACAAAACCTTTACTTCCCAAAGAGATTTTAGAATATTCCCAGGCAGTGTTCAGACACCAGAAGCAGTAGAAAGATGTCTATTGTGGCTGCTGGGGCTGATACAGTGGTTTAGGTACCGAGAATTTTGTTAGCCCAGTGAGGAGCTGATAAATACCTAATCTGGATCACAGGAATCAGAGGCACACTCAGGAGAGAGGACCAGCATTTCCCTGGATTCTGAAGATGAAATACAGTGTGTGGGTATAGAATCGCAGAATAATTAGAGCTAGATGGGACCTCTAAAAGTGATGTAGTCCAACTCCTCTGCAGTAAGCAGGGACATCCTCAACTAGATCAGGTTGCTTAGAGCCTTGTCAAGCCTCACCTTGAGTATCTCCAGGGATGAGGCCTCAACTGCCTCCTTGGGCAACCTGTTCCAGTTTCCTACTCCTCTCATAGTAAAGAACTTTTCCCTACCATCCAATCTAAATCTACTTTTTTCTAATTTAAAACTCCTGCCCCTCGTCCTGTCACTACAAGCCCTTGCAAACAGTCCATCTCCAGCCTTCCTGTAGGTCCTCTTCAGATATTCTCTTCAGGTTCACTATTAGGTCTCCCCAGAGCCTTCTTTTCTCCAGGTTGAACAGCCCCAGCTCCCTCAGCCTGTCTTTGCAAGAGAGGTGTTCCAAATACCTGATCGTTTTCATAGCCCTCCTCTGGACCTGCTTCATGAGGTCCATGTCCTTCCTGTATTGAGGGCTCCAGAGCTGGATTCAGCACTCCAGGTGAGGTCTTAACATGGCAAAGTAGTCATGCTTCTTTTTATGCAGCCCAGGATGCAACTGGCCTTCTGCACACTGTTGGCTCATGTCCAGCTTTTCTTCCACCAGCATCCCTAAGTCTTTTTCTGCAGGGCTTTCTAAAACCTCATCCCCAAACCTGTACTGATAGTGCAGATTGTTCCTACCCAGGTGCAGGACCCTGCACTTGGTCTTGTTGAACTTCATGAGGTTCACCTGGGCCCACCTCTCCAGTTTGTCCAGGTCCTTCTGGATGACATCCTGTCCCCCTGGCTTGGCTTATAGACAGCACCATTCAGCTTGGTGACATCTGCAAATTTGCTGATGGTGCACTTGATACCTCTGACTATATTGCTGATAAAAATATTAAACAGTACAGGTTCCAGTAGGATCCCTGAGGGACACTTGTCATTGGTCTCTATGTGGACATCCAGCCAATTTCTTATCCATCAAATCTGTATCTTGGTGAGTAGGATATTGTGGGGGACCCATGTCAAGGGCCTGCAGAAGCCCAGATAGATCACATTGATAGGTCACCCCTTGTCCACTGATGTATTTAGTTACCCTATTGTAGAAAGCCACTAGGTTTGTCAGGCAGAATTTGCCCTTAGTGAAGCCATGACAGCTGTCTTGGATTACCTTCCTGACCTTTATTTGTCTTATCAGACCTTCTAGGAGAATCTGCTCCATCATCTTCCCAGACACAGAGGTGAGGCTGACAGATCTGTAGTTCCCAGGGTCCTCCTTACTACACTTTTAAAAAAATGGCTGTAATGTGTCCCTTCTTCCAGTCACCAGGGACTTCACCTGACTGCCATGACTTTTCAAATATAATGGAGAGTGTCTTGGCGATTACATCCACAAATTCTCTCGACACTGGGATGCAATGGAAGCAGTGGATGGAGGGGGTACTTCTGTTTTGTAACCACTGGCACTAGCTGGTCATCCAAGCTTAGCTATTTAGATAGCACCCCAAGGTTTTATTAAATTTTGATGAATTCAGTGGTATCCTTCACAGACTGGAGGTGTGTATTATGCTGTTTTTTCTTTTAATTTGCTTTGGCCATCATGGACAAACTTGCATAATTTATGAATATGCAAATAAGGATCTTCTTTCCATTGTTTTTTTAAATGAAAAACTTAATGTAAAAAACCACAAACTTAAGGTATCAGGCTGACAATGATTTTATATGAAGCATATCAGAAATGCAGATTATGGACAACTGGCGGTAATTGAAACAAAATTACTGCAGATAATTCCTGGTACTAGGACTCAGAAGGAGGTATCGAAAATCAGAGAAGGGGCAATCAGAGAAACAGACCTGAAGATTAAGGACTACACACTGTCAAATGGATGCACTAGCTCATATGTTATTGTTTATGCTGAGTGTTTGGGCAGCTACATGACATAAGTACACCACAAATTTTTATTTTATCTTAATATATTTTACATTTTGCCAAATCAGAATAAATTATTTGGCTGTCTTTTTTTTCTGCTAGGTTTATTGCCTGAAACTATTCCTGTAGAAAGAACTGGGTGCAAGACAGTTGCCAGGAACTTCAGTAGTTTTTTTTCCTGGCATCACATGTCCCTGACATCCTGCAGGATAGGTGCTGATAATGCAGAAGAGAAAGGAAGGAGCCTACGGACAAGCAGTCCTTGAAGGCAAAAAAAGAAATTCAGCAAAGTGCGCTGTAGATTTTTGCCTGGGCTCCAGTGTAGACACACTGGTTAGTAATGGATATGCCTACTTTCTTCAGTATTTTGGCCTCTGCTTAGCAGCATTTAGCCCCACTGGAGGTTAGTAGAGAGCAAGACAGGGAAATGGAAGCTGCCAGAAGCTTGGATCTCTTTATATTTCCTTGAACTGAGGGACACTGAGAGGCTTACATGGGCCTTGAGTATTTATGCACTCAGTTCTCTAGTTCCTCTTTCATGCTGTACAACATTCAAACTTTGACTTCATCTCCATTGATATCCAAACAACCGTTTTAGCTGACACATGAGTGTTTGAGTTCTGTTTTGACAAAAGGTGCCAGAATGCACTAGGTAAAAATGTCCCTCACACAGTTACACCCCTGCAGTTGCTAACAGATCTGGTAGAGACATCAAAACCATGTTTCACTTGAAATGCACAAAAACCACTTAAAAGTAATGGTGCTTATTCACTCCTTGTGCTTTTTCATGCCCCAGATTACTCAGGTCTTCACATAACCTAATTTTGTAGAGATAAGTTTGCAGGAAGATAACAGTACACATAATCTGATCCTCAGTAGACATTGCAAAATATCCCTTTCTATTTTGCATACCTATGAAAAACACTTTCAAAAAACTTATGCAAATAACTTTATTTGGTATTGGGGTTGGTTTTGAGGTTTTTTTTGTTTTTTCCTCTATAAATCTACCAGATTTAAGATGTTTTCCAAGTGCCCTTATCAGGGAATATTTCCCTGTGGGTTTACAAGACAGAGAAAAGTTTAAGGAGTGGGGACATGCAAAAGGCAGAAAAAATTCAGTATTATGATACCTTCCTTAACAATCAGTGAATGTCAGTCCCACAGTAACTTCACTTGTACTCCATTGACCTTTTTTATGCACTGGTGTGAATATGCAAAAGGCAAAGGTAATTTATTTCATTCCAGTTCCCATGCATTCCTTGTCCCTTGGGTAATATTACCTAGTTTTGCTTTGAAGCTCCTGCAGTTAAGATCTCTGATGATTTCTGCTTTGGTACAATAATAGGCAGAAGGAGCATCATAAGAATTCATTGTCATGCTCTGAAGTTCACCTTGTGTCTCATGTGGTGGACAATTTAAGTCACACTAAAGAGTTGTCTGTGGTCACCTTACACTGAGCAGAGCTCCCAGCTGTGCAGGCTTTCCATGGGAAACAGCCACCCTGCCAGGAACACCAGAGGATAAAAGTCTTCTTCTTCCTCTCAGTTTAACTTGATTCCTCAGCCAATTTTGCTTTTGTTCGTAGTTACGGTGGATGCCACAATATCTTCAGTAGCAACTCAGAAGGAAGTTTGTATGAAATAGACACTTTCTGTTCTGAATTCTCTAGTATCTAAATAGGAATAAGTAAAGAATTCCTCCATTCCTGAATTTTCTGTTCAAGTGTAAGTAAATAAGCTGAGGAATGTTTTTTCCACATGTTCTTTCACTTGCCCAACATGACATATGAGCAGAGACATCACTACCCTTCACATCATGTTTATACCTGACATCCTGAGGATCACACAACTAGGAGCAAGTTTATCACCTATAAATATAGCTTCCAATTTTAAAGGTCCTATAAGTCTAACAGTTGCTCATAGAAAACAGGAGAATCTAAATTAGAGTGTTTACTGTGTTTGAAGATGCAAGGTTTTCATATTATTATTGGTATTCACAAACATTGCTACAACTATGTTGATATTGTCCACATCCAGATTGTTTTGAAATAAAGTACCAGAAAATTAAATGCCAGAATTTACATAACTCTGGAGAATTTCTCATAATACATTCTTATGCCCTTCAACTGCCAAGTACATGCCACTTGTCTGACACAGTTTAATGTGACCTGGAATAGTTTTGCATGAATATCCTCTTAGGCTAGGGCTACGTTAGCAAATAGTGCTGCATGGTAGGAGTGAATCTGTAGAGAGAAACAGCTGAGACAGAGGATCTGACATGAACACTGTGCACATTTTGGAAAGGTTTAATTTGGACTAGGTCTAGTATGATCACGTGAACTAAATGCCTGTTTGTGTTTGGAGAATATCAGTGTGCACCCAGAGTGTATCCTTTGTTTGATTTTCATCCAGAAGTTATCATGTTTTCAATACAAATATGAAACTGAGTGAAATAAGGGTGACAACTGAGAAATTTGCCTTAAAAAACCCCACATTCCTCATCTGAGCCAAAACTCTATGTAGAAGCACCTCAGAGACCAGTTGTTTTTCCATGTAAGGTATCAAAAGAAATCATGAAGTTGGGAAATTCATACCACAAGGCCTTACTGATTACTTTTAATGCTGAAAACAACTGACATAGTCCCATGCGAAATTTATTACAGGTCTCAAGTGGTTGTGTCTGCACTCAGCTCTGGCACCTTCTGAAAGGAAAAATGTGGTCAGAGAATGTGGACAGAGGGGAAATGGGGCCCATGTGAAGCAAAGCAGAACACAATTGTACATCACACCTTATCTCAGAGAGGAAGGATCTAGACAGGGTGTTTCAGGAGCAAGAGAGAAATCTTGACTTAACACTTGATAACATCAGCTTTATACGCTGTAAGTACAGGCTGTGACCCTCTGCCTAATACTAATGTATTGAATGAGGGAGACCTGCCTGAAATATTCCAGCTTGCAAAAACTTTTGAATTTGGCTGATAGACTATGGGAAATAAGCCTTAAAAAATGTAGCACAAGAAGAGGAAAAAATAAAAATGCTCTTAGTTATTCCCTGAAGCAAAAGAAGCCACTCAAACAATATTCTGAGTAAATATGAGATTTAAAGTTCAGTGCATGGGGCAGATATTGTAAAAATCAAGGCAAAATTCCCATTTCCATCTATTTTTGTTGCTAGAGCCTTGCTGTTGTGTGGTGTAAAACCTCATTAACAGAGTATAACTGAGGCTTCTGGAGTCTCAGGAATAAGTAACTTTAACAGGTGTAAAAAGGCATGTTGCTATTGTAGCGAATTTATATACTTGGTCAGATAATTTCTGAAGTGGAGATCACCAGGACCAGAGATAATACTGAGACTGAAGGCATGCTACCAATATCTAAATCTATGGTGTACTTTCAGGTTTATTCTCCTGACATTTCTTAATGCAGTCTGTTTTGATTTAATGCCTTTTTTTTTTTTAATGTTGTGTGTTTACTTTTTTGGTTGAGGTTTTCCACTCAGAAGATGTTTTCACTGCACTGTACACTATGACATGTAGGTCTTCTAGGGTCCATCTATTTAGAGTCCAGCAGAGGCTATGTGTTCTATGATTTGCATTTCTACTGAAATCCCTGAAAAGAACTCTCCCCTCTAGATTCTCTTGTTCATTTATTCTGAAGGATAAACTGCAACATGAGGGCCTGCTTCAGAGACAGTGGAGCCCTTTACATTGACTTCAGCAGCCCTTGGATCATAAACCAAGCAATAAGTTCCTGCAGCATCTAAACTGCATCAAGTACATCATGTAAGATTAATGTAAGCACACAGAGTCGCACCTTGGGTTCTTTCTGGAGAGGCAGACTTCTTTAACCCATGTAATATAAAGACATAGACATGCAGACACAAAATAAAAAGTAAAATACAGGTTTCCTTACACTACAGTGAAAGAGAGAAATAAAATTAAAGAGACCTAAAAAATCCAGTTACTGGCTGCATCACATAAACCACTCCTGGACACTATCATATTCCAGAAGTGAGATATTGTGAAGCTGAACATAGTCTTGATGAGTATAAGAGAGAGTGAACCTGTGTAATATCCCCCACAACACAAGCATCAGAGCATTCTCCCTTCCAGCAGCACTGATGACATTATTACTCTATGTAAAACCACTGCTGAGCAGAGAGCAGACCTCCAATTGTCTTAACATCCACATTTGGGACCTTGTGTAGCCAAAAAACCACCCATTGCAGATGCTCCTGCCATTCCCACCAACAGGTGAAAACACAGCCACGTGCAACATGCTGCTATCAGCTGTGCTGGAGCTAAACCCAGGTTAGCTCTAGGGTGTCAGTATAGTTACTTCAGGTGTATGGCCAAGGACAATATCTGATCAGCACCTTAGGTTAAAAAGAATGCTGCTGTACTAAGTGCAATTACCTGGATATACTGAAAAGGAGAGATTTCTTACAGACCTCCAAGCTGCCAATATTGCTGGTGAATCAAACCCATACTTTTTAATTTAAATGGCAAAGCTTTCAGTTACTGAATCTCACAGCATTAAGCTGATTTTCTACTCACTGAAAATGTCATATTCTCAGTCTGCTGTTCCACTAGATTTGCACCTTTGTTACATCTCTTCCTCATTACTAACCCACTTCGCAGGGATGACGGTTTTAATCTTGACCTTTTCAGCACTGAACCTCAGGGCTGCAAACTTATTTGTAAAATCAGCTGGTGAATTATGATAAATAAACTGACAGAAAACAAACAAACAAGCAGGCAAAACTACTGGTACTTACTTTTGAGAACCTAAAACAGATTTCTCAGCTTTTTCTTCACAATTTGTGTCCAGATGGAGATCAGTGATCAGGGTCTGTATTTCAACAAGTGCTGTTTCATATCTTTGTTGTAAGACGAACCTCTCTTAGGGCATGGTGCTCTGAGGTCCAACCAGGTGTTCCAGCAGAAGTGTACAAACCGTGCTCTGAGTCAGGTGCCCTCAGGACTGGTTAGCCTGGCTCAGTGCTACCACTCCAGAAGAGACTGACCTCTCTGCTGGCTTGCTCAGGAATGAGCTGAGCCTCACCTTTTATTGGCCCCCTAATCCTGCTCATGCGCAGTTGGGGCCCACCCTAATCAGGCACAGGTGGGCTTAACACAAGCTCATGCCCACTGCCTGGTAATTAGTGGCACCTGGTTGCCTCATTTCACTACATATCTTCATTAATGACACAGTGGGATGAAGTGCACCAGCATGCATCATGCATCAGATGATACTAAATTTAGTGGTGCAGTTGACACACCTGAAAGACAGGATGCCATCTAGAGCAACCTGGAAAAGCTCAAGAAGTGTGCCCATGTGAACCTCATGAGGTGCAAGAAGGCCAAGGCAAAGTCCTCTACCTAGGTTCAAACAGTCCCCAGTATCGCTATAGGCTGGGAGAGCAAGGGATTGAGAGCCGGCCTGGAGAAAAGGACTTGGTCTCAGTGTCCCCAACCCCTTTGCCATGATTAAGCTTTGCCACTGCTATCCCCATGTGTGTCCCCACCCCTCCCATTTCCTCCATGGCCCCCCTTAATTATCTTTTTGTTGCGTGGGGTCCCCTGCCCCTGGGAGATGTTTGGTTTTGTATTATTTATTAATTATAAATCATCAATCATTATTAAGAAAAATTAATAATAAATTATAATAGTTATTAAGTATAAATAATTATTAATTATTAACTAGAATTATTAATTATAATTAAAATAATTATTAAATATACTATTAATTATGGATTATTAATTATTGTTGTGACAAGCAAGTCAAGGGAAGTGATTCTTCCTCTACTTTGCTCTGGTAGGACCTCACCTGGCATACTGTGTCCAGCTCTGGAGTCCTCAGCACAAGAAACACATGGACCTGTTGGAGGGAGTCCAGAGGAGGACCACAACAATGTTCACAGAGGTGGAACATCCTTTCTTATGAAGACAGGGTGAAAGAGCTGTGGTTGTTCAGCCTGGAGACGGCTCCAAGGAGACCTTAGTACGGCCTTTCAGTACTTAAAGGGGGCCTGTAAGAGAGATTGCAACAGACATCTTAGTAGGACCTGTAGCAACAGGACAAGGGGCAATGGTTTTGAACTGAAAGAAGGTAGATTTAGACTAGATATCAGAAAGAAATTTTTCACAGTGACAGTGGTGAAACACTGGAACAGGTTGCCCAGAGAAGTGGTAGGTGCTCCATCCCTGGAAACATTCAAGGTTAGGTTGAATGGGGCTCTGAGAAACCTCACCTATATGAAGATGTCCCTGTTCACTGCAGGGAACTTGGACTAGATGACCTTTAACAGCCTCTTCCAACCCAAATTCTTTTATTATCCAGTGACTTAAGGCCAAGTTTGAAGAAAAGAAGTGAAAGATGATGTCCAATTTTGTATGCCTTTCTATATAGTACCTGCTTTACTGAAGTCCTGTTCCTTGGCCTTTGCCATTTGCAAGTGCCTTTGTATCTTCTCAGTCAAAGTAACTTGTCTCCCTTTTTGATACAGATTCATGTTTAGGATCTTTAAAATCTGATGGTGATGTATATTTGCACACTTTTTCATTTCAGACCCCAACAGCAGTCTGGAATCTCCTGATGTATATGTTTATATGCAGATATTCCTTTCTCTTCATTCCTGCATTCATCAGGGACCCCAACAGGCTTATTCCTGCTTTGCAAAGGTGGAGGGGGCACACTGGTCTGGGACCTGCTAGCAGGGTGTGATG
Organism: Calypte anna; assembly: GCF_003957555.1. NCBI lineage: Eukaryota > Metazoa > Chordata > Aves > Apodiformes > Trochilidae > Calypte > Calypte anna. Next base: position 70,432,243 of record NC_044245.1, read on the forward strand.
TACATCAGACATTCAGAGTTCAAGACTTCCGAGAGTGCTGACTCCTGGCTCTGTGGCCAGGATGAAACAACTCTGCATAACTTCACCTGATCCGCACCACTCTGCACATACTGAGCACACTCCCCAGCTTTCTTCCCTTACAACCCAGCAATACTTTTAAAACCCCGCTCTACACAATTGCAGTCAGACTAACAACTGCACCAGGGGCTCAGGCAGTATACTGTAATGTTGCTCAGGCTTGTGGACTTTCTCTCTAACCTCAGTGTTGCTTGCCTTGGGAGGCAGTAAACCTTATGATACGGCTCTGACATCTACGTCCTGGAAATCTCCTTTGTCTCAGCCTGCTGGGCTCACAGCCTGCTCACTGAGGAACACTAAGAGGGAGCTGTCTGACCTCAGGCAGCCCCAACATCTCCCGTCTCTGAGAAGGTGACATTCCTGCCTGGAAAGGCAGTTTCAGGCAACTGCAGATAACCACTACCTCTGGTGATACCATAGCAATTCACAGACAGCATTTACTGACATGGGTAGGTGCTGCTTCTTCTCGTGAAGTAGTGGTGGCCCTGAGGCCCCCAACTCACATCAGTCAGGGGGTTGTTTTGCCTTCATTGTCACTTTGCATATATGTAATACACAAGAGATGCTGGCATCTGTTCCTAACAGCCCAGGCATTCTTGTTTTCAGCAGAGCAAAATGTTCTGCCTACGGACTAGCCACTGTCAAAACTAGTTACCTTCTGATTGTCTCCCTTTTTAATTCACCTGTGGATGCTGCTTGCAAAGAGAGGCAAAAGCTGTCTCACTTTCACCTTGTTTTCCACAGTTGCAGGCAATCTCAGGACTCCCATTTCAGTTTTGTCCTCATCTTCCCCTCAGCATAACATACATTTTGATGGCCCTTCACTTTTGGAACAATGGAGCTCTCAGGGCTCACCTGGTGCTAAAACGACTTCAGGATGATCTGCTCCAGACTTTGCTATTTATGCTATTTATCAGCAAGATTTTGTGATTTCCTGGCTCAGGAATCCTGCATTCATCCTGCTTAGATGGAAAACCTTCAGGAAGAACTTTGTCTCTCCACATTTCTTATAGCAAAAGGGGAAAGAGGGGAAATGGGAGCTGCTCTCTGGAATTGCCTCTGCCTCATTCTCCCTGCTTCATTTGCTGCAGGAGGAGATAATGAATGTGATGAGACAAGATTCCTTCTGGAGGGAAGTGAGATGGAGCTGGGCCTATGAGCAATCCAGATTTTGGAGTGTGTTTTTTTAGTTGAATTTTTCTTCAACTGAACAAATGTAACTGGAAACGAGTTAACCCTGGCTGACACAGTAAAACATCTTGTTACATAAACCCTTTATAAAAAAAAACTTCATGAAGTAATTGAATTACTTACAGTTAGGAGATAGGAGGTTTTTTTTCAGTTTCTTGGGAACAGCCAGGTCTTTCCCAATGAGAAGGTTACAAATCACAGTAAGAAAAAGGTATGCAGGGTGTGTTGGTGTGTTATCATAGCAAGCATATTGCTGCCTTCAGTTAAGCTAGGCAACATATCAGACCTGTATTTTTGAAAAAAAAAAATAAATTAAAAGATTTCCTAGAGTGAAGATAAATTTTAAGACTCAACAAGACTATAATTCTGCTTTCATCCCTGATGTCTCAAGAGCAGGAATATGGCATATGGAATCTCATTGCACTGTCACAATATAGAATAACAACTGGAGAGGACAGAGATACATCCCACTAGCTGGGTGCATATTAGGACACTGCAACACCAGAACAGTGAATGCTGGTAAATTTTTGTATTTTCTAAAAATAAAATAACAAATCAAACACATACTTCCTGGAAGAGTTCTCACCTTGCTAGAGAAGCATATTCTTCTTGCTGAATAGATGCACACCGGAGTCTACAGCCTGCCAGGTAAGAAGCACTGCTTTATTTGTAGCTGTCTTCTTCTGGACACACAAGAGGTTTCACCTGACATCTCTCAATCTGGGTTGAGAAAAGTACCTCCACAGAGCATTGCCTCTGTGACAGTGCCAGGCAGGAGCATTCCTGTTTTCTCCCATGTCATTTGGCAACTTTCAAAGGAGCTCTTTTCAGGGAGCTGTTTATGTTCTGCAACTGATGCCTCTCAGGCTCATAAACGCTGAGTGGTTTACCATAATCTAATTCTCATAGGTAATTTGAGAAAATAAGCAGCTTTTTCTTCTGCGGTTAAATATTAGAGTCAACAAAGTACGCAGTGGGACCCTGGCAATTCATTGCTGTGAAACTGTGGTGGGTTGATCTTGACTGTCTGCCAGACACCCACCCAGATGCTCTCTGACGTCTCCTCCCCAACAGGTGAGAAGAAGAAAATAAGATGGAAAACTCATGGGTTGAGGTACAGGCAGGCAGTTCCTAACCAGCTACTGCCACTGGCAAAACAGACTCTACCTGGGAAAATTTAATTTGTTGCCCATTAAGTTGTGTTGAGACACCAACACAGAAACTAAAGCACCCTCCCCTTTTCCCATACTCGGCTTCCATCCTATGCTCCCAGCTCCTCTGCCTCCGCCCCCTGAGTGGCACAGCGGGGTGGAGAAGAGGGGCTGTAGTCAGCCCTCAGAATCTCCTCTCCGCCTCTGTTTCCTACTCAGACTTTTCCCTGCTCCATGCCGGGGCCTTCCCAGGGGCTGCAGGGAAACCCCCGCCCCACCGGGGTCTCTCTCTCCCGGGGCCACAGGGGCATCTCTGCTGGGGCGCCCGGAGCCCCTCCTGCTCTCCTCCTGCTCTCCGGAGCCTCGGGGCTCGCAGGGCTGTTTCTCCCCCCGTTTCCCTCAGCCCTGGCTGCCGGGCAGCGTTTTGCCCTTTCTGACCCAGGCTTTCCCCGAGGCGCCCGCCCGTGGCTGAGGGGCTCAGCTCTGCCCTGCGCTGGGGACCTTGGAGCCGCCTGGAACCCAATGTGTTCCCCACCGCTCCTCACAGGGGCCGCCCCGGAACCCGCACCCGGGGCTGATGCTGCCACCGCAGTCCAAAAATTTCCAAATGCTTTCCCCTGCCTGTGAAATAGATATACTCATTTTACAGGTATATATTGTCCAGAGGTGTAATTCAATGCACGCTTAAGTCCACACACATGGCTGAATTACGTGATGCTGAGGAAGCTGTTCTTGTAAACCCTTTGCTTGCTGAGGGAGCTGAGAGACATCGTTCCTCTCTTCCACACCAACCCTTCTTTAAGTGGTCGGCCAGACCCCCAGCTCTTACAGGCTGGGCACCAGCACAGCTATATGCATTTCACTGTTTAATCACCAAGAAAGAGGCTTCTGCAAGGGGTGCTTGAGCTAGGACCAGAATCAGGATGAAGCACCCTTCGTCTTACTGATGATTTAGGGAGCTCATCTGACTTAAAATCATAAGGATTATTTGATCCACTACAGACATTCACTTAAATCTTTTACTTTGGGATATCAGTTGTTATTTAAGGTCATAAAATCTCTGAAAACTGTGTGTAGAATATTGGTATTTCTGTACTGAATCTTCTATCAACATCCCATATTCCCAGATTATAGCTCGATGCAATTTAGAATTGGAAAAAAAAATATTGGGTAATCCAATATATTTCCTATGAATGTGTCACTGCTCTCTGAAATGTCTTGCATAGGCTTTCTCCCCCCCCCCCTTTAAAAATGCACAAAATAGAAGCATATGGGGACAAATTATGAGCTTTTGGACTGTCTAATGGTACTGATGAGATATTTTTTTCCTGCATCATATAGCTCAAAACTATTTTGTGTCTCATGTCCATTTGATCTAGGCAAAACCTAAATTGTGGGCAAGACGCTGGCCACATTAAGCTCTACTCCTTTTCAGTCTCCTGCTATCCTGAAGAATGAGGGGGACACCTGAATGTAGAAAATACTGTTTTTATTGTGCACAAATAAAAAAACCCTTTTCCCCCTTTTTTTTTCTTTTTTTCCTTAAAACCACCAGTAATCTTTCTTTTTCAGTTGAGACATGCAGCATGAGTTAAGGTTCACAATATCTCCTTGAGAACTGAGAGTGCTGATGTGCAGCATACTCTTATTTTTCATGCTTAAACTGCTGTAATTCTCTTTTAACTGGTCTTCCCACTAGGCAAATTTAATGCCTTCAAGCTGCACAAAACTATGCAGCTCATCTTCCCATTGGGAGTAAGCCAAATCTACATATTTTTCCTTCGTGGCAGTAAAGTTCTGCAATGATTTCAAAATGTTATCACTCACATTTTTTAAAGCTCTCTGTGGTCTGTCTCCAGGACCTGCTGATAGCATATTCCCAACAGTTCAAGCAAGAAGAACATCTCAAGTATCCTCAGACTTAATCAGAAGGACTTGTCAAAGCTTTCTCATTTGATGGAAGCCTTTTTTTCCCCCCCATTTTTTAAACCATATAATATTTGACAGTCCATTTCCTCTTTGCATTCCACACTTGGATGAAAGGACTTTTTTATTATTGTTATTTAGCCTTGAGTATTTTAACTGATAAGTGGCCCAATACATATTTTTTTAATGTGGTTTTAGAGATACTTCAGAGCTGAGAATGTCTCTGCCAACATTTAACCCAGATTAAATTTTTATGACTTGGTGGGCTTTATAATGGAGGCACTGACACAATCTCAATTCAGTAGCACAAATAAGCCTCCTATATCTTTCCCCTGCTAAAGTGAATTAGAGGCTTGCAAAAAGATGAAAATTCTGCCCTCCCTTTGTTCACGGGTAGGGGGTAACCGCAAGCACTAACACTTCAGTATTCTTTGAAGTGCCTGAATAATCTGTTTTATCTCTGTTTTGGAAAGACTGACTATCGTCCTTTCATAGAGATTAATTCCACCTTTGTGTCCAGTCTGTCTTTGGCTTCTATGTTGAGGTTTATGTGAAGCATTCCAAATGTAATGGTGGGATTTTTTTGATGACACAGACATTTGTCAACTAGAAATTGGGCTAGAACCACCATTCATTTTACACAGGCCACCCAAAGGTAATAACTCTCAGCTAGTATTGATTTGGAATACATTTGAACCCTTGGCCTCTGAGATGATGGTTTTCATACCAAATCCCAACCCACTTAGGTGTCTATTCAATCATCTGTAAAATGAGACAGCTGGACTATTTTTAACCATGGTACTGATGTCAGGTCCATTATAGGGGTGTATTTTTTGTGTAAACAGTGTATACAGAAGTCTTGGAAATACTGGAAGCTTAAGCTAAAGTCAGGAGCATTCAGAGTTTAAGCAACTTCACTGTTACATTCAGCACAAGGATAAATCACTGCGCCAGGTGAAACTACTCCATTAATACCAGTGTCTACTGAATGGGATTGTCTTGCTTTAAACAAATTGGTCAAAGTAAGTAAAGATCAGTTCACTTCATGTCTCATCCATGTGGATGGATCCAAACCTTTGGAAAAGCTTACATGTTTTCTGTAGTATAGAGGCTGGCAGAAGAGCTGTCTGTTTTCCTTCTTCTCCCTCATTGCTTTTTCTCTTGCCTGCCCACCACCATTGGTCTCTGCCTCCTGCAGAGATTGTCAGCTTGCATCAACACCTTTTTTTAAGGTGACATTACAAGCATAAAAATCAAAATGATCTGCATTACAAACCACCACTTTAAAGAAATGTATTTAAAAAAAATCCAGGAAAACAACTCAGGAACCTTCTGTGTTCTGGTTAAAGCCCCACATTATTTTGGGGGCTCTGATTTAGATTACAAAGGGTGGGTGGGTTGGGGAATGCAGGAATGGGGAATCGTGAGAAAAGAAGGGGAGCAAATCTCCTAAATGAAGAAGTTTTAATTTGAAAGATGAACCTTTTGAACAACAACAACAACAACAAATTCATTTTTGGTCTCCTTTATGTCATCTCCTGAGATAAGTGTGAATCCACCTAAAGTAAATAATGGCTCAAAAGATAAGAACATACATTAAAAAAAAGACCCATGAAATTTGAAAATTTATTCCTTTAAGAATTCTGAAAGAAGATATTTTTGTCCTAAATTATAATTTTCCAAAATGTAATTTTGAAGACAAAGGAAGTGAAATAAAATACAATTAAAAATGCTTTTAGAAAGCCTGGACAGATCCAGTTAATAATGCTTGAATGTTTTATTCAAATCTTCACTTTTAAACCTTATCTTATCTCCTTCTATGACAAGGTGACCCACTCTGTGGATGAGGGAAAGACTGTAGATGTTGTCCACCTAGACTTTACTAAAGTCTTTGACACAGTTTCCCACACCATACTCTTGGAGAAACTGGTTGCTCAGGGTTTAGACTGGTAATACACTTCATTAGGGAAAACACTGACTGGATGGCTGGGGCCCAAAGAGTTGTGGTGAATGGAGTTAAATTGAGTTGGTGGCCAGTCAGAAGTAATGTTTCCCAGGGCTCAATGTTGGGGCCAGTTCTCTTATAATAATTGATAATATCATAATATTGATAATAATAATTGATAATATCATTATCAATTCTCTGGATGAAGGGATCTAGTGTAGCCTCAGTAAGTTTGCAGATGACAGAAGGGAGTGATGATCTGCTTGAGGGTAGGAAGGTTCTGAAGAGGGATCTGGACAGACTGGATCGATGGATCAAGGCCATTTGTGAGAAGTTCAGCAAGGCAAAGTGCTGGGTCCTGCACTTTGAGCTCAACAACCCCATGCAATGCTGCAAGCTTGGGGAAGAGTGTCTGGAATGCTGTTTGGCAGAGAAGGACCTGGATGTGCTGGTTCACAGACAGTTGAAGATGAGCCAGCAGCATGCCCAGGTGGCCAAGAGCATCCTGGCTTTTATCAGAAATAGTGGGGCCAGCAGGATTAAGGGAGTAATTATCCACCTGTACTTGGCACTGGTGAGGCTGTGCCTTGAACACTGTGTTCAGTTTTAGGCTCCTCACTACATGAGTTTTAGGCTCCAACTACAAGTTGCTAGAGCTTGTCCAGAGAAGGGTAACAAAGCTGGTGAAGGGTTTGGAGAGTAAGTCTTATAAAGAGGAGCTGAGGGAACTAGAGTTGTTTGGCCTGGAGAAAAGGAGGCTTGGGAGAAGTTATCGCTTTTTACAACTACCTGAAAGGAGACTGTAGTAAGGTGGGTGTTGGTCCCTTCTCCCAAGTAACAAGCCATAAAACAAAAGTAAATGGCCGCAGCTTGTGCCAGGGGAGATTTAGATTGAATATTAGGAAAGATTTCTTCACTGAAAGGGTTGTCATGCACTGCAATAGACTGCCCAGGAAAGTGGTGGAGTCACCATTCTTGGTGGTACTTAAGAGATGTGTAGATGTGGTGCTTAGGGACATAGTTTAGTGGTGGGCTTGGCAATGCTAGGTTTGTGATTGGACTCAATAGTCTGATAAGTCTTTTCCAAACAAAATTATTCCTTGTTTCTGTGATTTTTCTTTTTTAAAAAATGCCAGGCATCTCTGGGGATAGAATCTATGATTTTTGTGGATGTTAGCTGAAGATAAGCAACAGACAGACATGCTTCTGGAGGGCTCATTTCAGAAATGTTCCCAAAGGATTGAATCAAGAATTCCTACAACCAACAAGATTTGGTTCAATTAGATTATGAATCTTTTCATCAGCTTTCTATGCTCATTTAAGTAACTGTGTTAAAACTGCAATTCATTATAATATTTGCATTATAATGGTATGCATATTGCTTTTCATATAGAAGGTATTCATCAAACAGCTCAACTTCTTGTGACTTGGTTGTACTTAGACTCGTTTTCTTTCTCACTAGGTCCAAACATCATTTGCCATCTAGCTACAGAAATAATTTGCACCCTTCTGCCTGAGAGTTTTCAAAGACACTGTTCTCAAATTCAAAATCTTGGATGAATCCCAGCTCCTAAAATCAAGGAACAAATACCTCTCTGCCTACCTCTATAAGCCTTACAAAAAATGCCTAATAGTACTCAGGTGTACTTGAATAACCTGAAGCTGTCTTACAACCTTCTGTTTTAAACAATTACCTAGATACTAAAGGTAAATGTCTGCAGACAACTTTCTTTTAAAATTATGCTATTAAGCAACAAGTATAATATCGATAGCTGACTGATTTATGTAGTTCCATTTCCTCACATCCTAGTGCATCATTGATTTCAAATTACAACAGACACTGGCTCCTTTACCAGAAACGCATCCCTTTCTGGAGAGAAAACTGGTTCCTCCCTAGCTGGCTGGAGAGCACCAGAAAATAAATGAAAAGCCAACCAACCAAACAAAAAGCAACCCAAATGTGGAGCAGAAAACTGGAGGGCAATATCAGTGAGCAGAATTATTTGTCTGTTGAGAGTTCAGGTGTGAGTGTCACCAGCTCTGTCCAAAACAGAAACAAATTGGAGTAAACTGGAGTCACAGGGAGACAGAGAGAGTGGTCCTTCTTCCTGGCTCCACCCTCTGTATTTCAGCATTAATGCACACAACTCAGTGCTTTCCCAGCCCTGCACATCTCCACCCTTGGGGAGTTAGTGGGTGAAGCCCAGGCCCCCTTCCCTCCCTAAGCTGCCTTGCCCCTTCACTCCTCCGCCCAAGCACATTAGGGGGGGGCATTGCTGCTCTCTCTGCCTGCAGCTGCAGCAAGGTCATGCAGCCATCAGCTATAGATGTCTGCATCCTGTTGGAAAGAGTCCCAAGGAAAATTTCTTGCCTGTGCCCACATACACAGAACAGGAACTCCTTGCATTTTGGCCATCCATGGCATTGCAGTCTTCTATTTGCCTTTTCTAGCATTAATAATAATTTATGCTCTTATCAGTTTATTTAACAAATGACTGAAATCCTGCTTTGGAGAAAGGTTAGGAAAACACGATACTGTTCAGTTTTGCCTGCCACTCTGTAATTCACTATTCTATCAAGAAAGGCAGAGCTTTCACATTAAAACCACATTGATAATGCTGTAATTTCACATAAAAACCTAATGGGCATAAAATCATGACAAAAGCAAGAAATACAGAAAACAAGAAGTTTGATGGCAAATATTCCTGAAGAGAGTGAGTTGGAAGAAGAAAGCCCAGAAAGGATAATCTTTTAAGATAATACTCCCTTTCACCTTGTTCTTCCTCAGTCTCCTGACTTTCTCAAATTTTCCTCAAAAAGGAAAGTGCTGTTATTGTAGGAGGCAATGCTGATAACTTTAATAATTCATCTCTGTAAGTCTGAAGGCACAACTGTTATGTTCCTTTAACAGCAAATAGTAGTTAACTTTTGACCATGTGTTGTCTGAGAACATCAAACCATCTGCCTGCCTTTGTCATGCCTAGTTAGCTTGAACCAGATAATAAGAAAGTTACTAATAGCATCTAATGAATGGCCTTCAGATAATTTTCTTCATATCTATCAAAAGGGAAGATGATCAGAAAAAAAAAATTATGGAAATGTATATAAGAAACATCTTATTCATATGTATGTAAGTGTATATGTGCATATCTCTAACACAGGTTTTCATTTTGACATACTTATAGCCCAAGAAAATAAAAAGATCCTATTTAATTTTATTTGAGACAATATTTATTAAATTATTAGCTGATTTACAGAGATAATTCAATAGGCATGTTATAAAAAAAATAAAATTAATCCCTGCATTTTGTGCTTGAATAAAGAAATGTCAGTGATAAATAATTGGACATTGGTTTGCAGGAAAAGCCAGGTACTAGAACAGATGAGATGGAGAATGATTCGGATCACTGTTTTCACTTAAAATGAACAACAAAAATTAAAGCAGAGCATTGCGCTCTGCTCTAATTAATACAAGATTAAGCAAAGACAATATTGCACTGGATTCAATATTGGATCACTTTTAATGGAGTATGATTAAAAGGTTACTTCTTAATGCACAGTACTCTTCACTCCAAGATTGTTTAAGACTGTTAAATGATCTCCACCAATGTTAATAAAACTTTTTCTCTCCTTTGAGTGTATCTGGCAATTGACATTTTGTTTGTAACACCCATTGTACTGTGAGGGAAACAAGAGGTAGGAGAAAGCTGTTAATTCCGTCTCGTCTCAAATTCTGTGGGTGTTAAGTTGTACAGCAAATGAGTCAAATATGGCTGTGAGTTGGCAAATGCAGCAACATAATTCAAGTTGCAGAAGCCAACATGATACTTACTCTGTTTTTTGCTTTGTCTATAGAAAGTGTGCACAGAAAGGTGCCCTACTTTACCTTACTATAAGGTATAACTACTGTGCGTTACTTGAGCAGGAGGCACAGATACCCTTCTCGCTGTTTTAATTTTTTACAAAAGGCCAGAACATCTATAAACCATTGTTTACAGGGATCAGAGCAACCTAAATTGACAAAACTGCTTTAGTGCCAAATAAAGTCTTTGTATGAAAAATATGCTTGGAAGAATTACTGTTTTTACTGTACTAAGCAGCACTTGTTTAGGTTTCCATCCTCATCAGCCTGACTGCTGATATATGTAAGCTGTTGTGCATCTTACTGCTTTCAGGTTTGGTTAGAAGGTAAGATTAAATCCATAGAAGAGCTTCAGTCTGGAAGCTCCAGGGGAAAGACACTTAAGCTTAAATAGCAAGAAAGAAGATTCAAGTTAGATGTTATGAAAATATTTCTAGCAGCAAGGATTGGAACTGATTTTCCTGGGGGAGGGATTGTCAGTTCTGGAGGTTTTCAAGAAGCAGTAAGAAAGACTTCTGCCAAGGAAGGCTGAGACATCACAGTTTTTGTCTTGGGATGGACAGCTGTATGGGAGAAGTTCTTCAGGTTTATTTCACCCCAAATTTCTCTAGTTCTGTTGCATTAGAACAGCACCACATGAACAAAGAAAAACCCCAAACAAAAAACACACATCAGACTGATAAATATTACAAGGAAACATCTCACTGGAATTCATTATGCACCTCACTAGCCACTTTAATTATGCATTAATTTATTATGATGAAAAAACTTTATTATATCTTAGCATATTTTCTGACAGAGAGGGCTATATAAAATGCCTCCAAGCCTAAAATAAATGTTATAACTAGAACTTTTGTTTTTCTCAGCAGAGATAAAGCATCTCATCATTATCAATTAAAGAACCAAGGAAGTCTTTGAAAAGAGGACTTGTTTGCTTAAAGTACGTGAAGGTCATATTCACCCTGTAATAGTCGATGAAGAGTAGTCATTTGTTATTTTTAAGCAGGCTGTCATTTAGCCATTATGAAGATGAATAACATTTGTTATTACCTAATAATCCTCCTGTTGATTACAGAGGAAAGACACTTGCAGACACCTTATGTGCCTTGCTTAGGTTTTGTAGATTATTAATGTATTTTGATTAAAAATTGTAAACAAAAACTTATGATCCCCATTCTCCGGCTGTAGTAACTGGTGTATAATGCAAGATACAAGGACAATTCCAATCCCTAACATTGTGTTCTGTGTATGTTATTGGCCTAATACTCATGTAACATAGTAAAAACAAAGTTCATTTTTTAATATCAAACAGATTGTCAATGGATCATATGCTTCTCTATTAAGGTTAGTTTTTGGATGCCTGCCTTCCCTAGGAGAGTTAATGAAGCTATAAGTTACCTGTGTGGCTTCATTTGGAGTCAGGCCTAATTATCTGGATCATAGCCATATTTTGGAAAGTCCGAGCCTCATTTCCAAAGCAGATGGAGTCACTCAGGAATGACTTCATTTGTATTAATTTGTTACTCTGTCTTCTGCTATTCATCTCAGGGAATGTTGCTGCTTTTGCAGTCTAGCGGGAATAGAATTTGAAAGTTTTAATTTGGGTATTTTTACTTTATTTTAAAAAATAAATCCATTTTCTTCCTCTGCAGTTGCCAATAATGAAGTTCAAAGGCAGTTAAGTGGAGTTCAACCTGAAGCCATCACATGGTGTAAGATGGTGATTATGCCACCAAAGATTTACGAGGCTTTCACTTCTCAGATCAAGTGATATGACCAAAACAGTGACCCAGCAGCTTTGTCAAGATAACCTATGAAGCACTTGAGATTGAGCTTCATAAGTGGAAGATTTTTTTATGTCAGCCTTGCCACATCAAGAAAATCAAGAGGAAAACAAAGATGCTTAAGGGTATAGGAACGAGGATAATTTTACCAATGTTTTAATATATTTGTGAAAGAAAAAGGTTAAATTACTCCAGGAGGGCAGCTATACCTGAATTTCTGATTTGATATAGTTGTTTGTGCACTGTTTATATGAAATAGAGACTGAATCACTCCAAAGTCATTGCACTACATTGCTGAAGTAGGGAGCATAATGCAGACTAAAACCAGGGGAGTTAAAGGTGATGTGGCACAATTACTGCTCCATATCATAGCTGATATATATCCTGGCCTGCCCCTGTATTAACTCAGCTCTGTTAATCCTTGAAATACTTTACCAATGAGCATTACTATTACCATCTTGTGCAATTTGCAACGAGAAAAAGGAGCAAGGACAAATGAAAACAGTGTCAAAGGGAAAAATAAAGAGACTCTCATTTTGTGTCCTATCATCACCTTTATCACAGCATCTCTATGTAATGAAATAACTACTCATCAATTATTTTCTGCACAGAACATGAGTGCTAGTCAACTTTCCTTGAGCTCAGAGAGTGGACCAATATATTTATTTGTTGCAAATTGCAGCCAAATAATTCATCTAGGATTTCTCCTGTTCTGATCTTGTGGAAGTAACTTTCAGTGGTTGTGTGATTGAAGACCCAGCGGCTCCCAGTTAACAACAGGCTGCTGCTACCAGCTCAGGAACCATCTGAGTGATTCACATGCAGAGCTCTGCTCAATGCCAGCAGGGCTATTTTGATGGCAGTGCTGAGGAATGAAGGAAAACCTCACCCAAGCAAAATGCAGGTATCCAAGGATTCCAAATTGGCAACTTCCAAGCTCTTTTGAAGTTCATGAACATTCTGAGAGCAGAGAGAGCAATGGTAGGACTTAGCCTGCCCTAAGCATGCTCACTTACATACACCACTGTTATGTAAGGAAAGATGGGAGTAGAGGAAGAACATTCTCTTCATTGGAAGGATTGTTGGTAGAAAGAAAAGGTAAGGTTTATCACGGGAGGCTAAAAATTTCAGTGATTAGAATGTACACCCTGCCTACGGCATGGGTCACAAGAAGCAAGGGATCCAAACAAATGGAATCTTGTGGAATTGGAAGACAAAAGAGGCACTTGCAAGGAATTTGAGCCCCAAAGTTGTTGCAGGCTCATTTATGACTCCAGGAAAGGTCAGCTGTCATTTCTGCTCCCTTATATCATAAACATCCTGTGCCTATTGGCACCAAGCACCTCCTGCAGGTCTTTAATCACACAGAAGCAGAGTTATAAGCCTCCAGCTCTTTGTGTTTGCACATCAATAATATTATTCATGTCTCCTGACTATCAAGGCAACAAGCAGAGGGCATTCCTTTGGTCTGACATCTTCTTTCTGAAGTGAAATATTAAAGCTTTGATTTCCATTGGAAGAAAAAACCAACCATATGTCTTTCTCTGTTTCTGACACTATTAATTATACACACACACTTCAAATTTTTGGCTATTGGAAGTACAAGGAATAAAATGTTTCAGTGTTCAGAAATGCCCTAGTATGTTGGAGAATAAAAACCAAACCAAACCAAACCAAAAAACCCACAACCTTTCTGTTCTGAACAGTAGACAGTCCAAATTCTATGTAACTATTTTCTCTATCTGTGACAATAAAAGCTAGATTCTTCAGCTGAAACCAATAGGATAAATATTACTCTGACAGAAATCAGCTACCAAAATGTTTTTTTATGAGTCAGCCCCCAAACTCCAATTTTAAGATGTGGAAGAAGCAAAAGAAACAGGGGAAATATTGAGTAGTTAAATAGGGAAAGGACTACTACAAGAGTAAGATTATACAGAGGTGCTGTGCTGGATCTCATTCTCACCAACCAAGAAGGGCTGGTGAGGGATGCTAAGGGCATCCTTGGTTGCAGTGATCATGAAATGATAGGGTTTGAGATCCTTAGGTCAGCTAGGAGGACTCACAGTAGGCTTAATGTCCTTGACTTTAGGAGGGCAGATTTCAGTCTCTTAATGGATCTGCTCATGAAATTGTCATGTGATAGCATCCTGTAGGGAAGAGGGGCTCATGAAAGCTGGCTGACATTTAAGGATCACCTACTCCAGGCCCAAGAGCAATGCATCCCTACTGAGATGCAGGAGGCCAGCATAGATGAGCAAGCACCTCCTAAGAACCTTCAAACTTAAAAAGGAAGCATGCAGAGGGTGGAAGCTAGGGCAGGTACCCTGGGAGGATTACAGAGAGTTTGTTTGAGCATCTAGGGATCAGGTTAGGAGAGCCAAATCCCAGTTAGAATTAAATCTCACCAGGGATGTAAAATGCCATAAGAAAAGCTTCTACAGGAATGCTGGGGATAAAAGGACAACCAAGGAAAATGTAGGCCCTCTCCCAAAGGAAACAGGAGACCTAGCTTCACAGGACACTGAGAAGGCTGAGGTTGTCTATGACTTCTTTGCATCAGTCTTCTCAGGAAGATGTTCCAGGCTCACTGAAAAGGCCACAGAGATAAAAATCAGGGACTGTGAGAATGAACTAACTCCCCATTCCAGGAGAACAACAGGCTTATGATGATCTGAAGAACCTGAAGGTTTGCAAGTCTGTGGGACCTAATGGGGTCCACCCATAGGTCCTGAGGGAGCTGGCAGAGGCCATTGCTAAGCCTCTGTCCATCATACTTGAGAGGTCATGGTGGTCTGGTGAGGTTCCTACTGATGGGAGAAAAAGGTAACATAGACTCTGTTTTTAAAAAGGGGAAAAAGAAGACCTGGGAAACTAGAGGCTGGTCAGTTTAATCTCTGAGGCTGGTAAGATCATGGAACAGATATCTCGTCCTGGAAAATCTGCTGAGGCACACGGAAAATAAGGAGAGGATTGGTGACAGCCAGCATGACTTCACTAAAAGGAAATCATACCTGACCAATCTGGTGTCCTTCTATGACAAGGCTACAGAGGTGCTGGATAGTGGCAGAGCAACTGATGCCATCTACCTGGATTTGTGCAAGGTATTTGGTATTGCCCCACTCGACATGCTGGTCTCCAAACTGACAAGATATGGATTTGATAGATGGGCCACGTGCAATTTTTCAGAGCCAAAACAAGTAAGTGAATGAAAGACTGAACTGTCCATTTAATGTTATATCTGTTTCAACGCTGTCTAAATGATTCTACTTTTTGGTTCAAAATGTCCTCAATTTAAAGAAAGTACTTAAAGAAGCTCAAAACCAACCTAGGAAAATCAAAGCATTAAACCAAATAATTTAATTTTACTTTAGAATTTTTACTGAACATTTTAGCTAGAGCTGTTGTCTTTTTGACATTTTGTAGAAAGTGAAGAATAGAAAAATTTCTTCAGCATAAAAAAAATGCTTCACTGAGTTCAATCTCCAGGAGACAGTCATTCTGCCACTGGACTAAGCAGGCTTCTATTTCATGTAGACATTGAGTAATTCAGTATTTTTTCTTTTCCAAATGAATAATGTAATGCAGTTCTTGGCAGGTGTGAGAATAGATTTTATTAGCTAAAACTTTTTATTTGGAAACAGAAATAATCTAATCTGGAACTAGATGCTAGGTGTTTCTTGTGAAATATTCTCTCCAAGTCTCTCAAAACAGAACTGAGAAATGTGGAGGTAAAAGGACAGTGGAAGGAAAAACTTTCATAAACTTGACCTTTGGTGTGAAGGAAGACTGCAGATGGTAGTATTTCAGCTTTGATATTATATTGTGATACTAAACTCCTCATACTGCTACATTGGGTTTATATTGATTTTAAAGGAAAATTGCTTATTAAAGTTATGAAGTTCAGCAGAAATTGGGGTAACACTGTTTTGGATAGTCTTGTTTCCTCTTATATGGGGAAAATAGAGTCTGGAGAACTTATTTTGGACTTGCTGTTTTTTTCTTTTTTCTTTTTTCCTTAGATGGGTAACATTTCAGAAGAAAAGCACTTGACTACTTTTAAAATTCCAGGACCTTCTACAAGCTTAACTTGAATTTAGGACTTGGTAGCTGGTTAAAGGATTGATGAACTTTCTCACAGTCATGGAATCACAGAATCCTACAATTGCTCAGGCTGGAGAAGACGTTCAAGATCATTGAGTACGACCTCGTCCTAACCCTGTTACCTTGTATGGTAACCACTCCACCACTAAACCATGTCCCCAAGCACCACATCCAGTCAATTTTTAAGCACATTCAGGGATGGAGCCTCAACCACCTCCATGGGGAGCCAGTCCCAGTGCTTAACAACCTTTCTGTAAAGAAGTTTCCCCTGATATCCAACCTAAATCTCCCCTGACATAACTTGAAGCCATTTCCCTTTGTCCAGTCACCTGTCACAAGTGAGAAGAGACCAACCCCATTCTCATTACAACCTCCTTTCAGGTATTTGTAAAGAGTGATAAGGTCTCCCCTGAGCCTCCTTTTCCCCAGACTATACAGCCCCAACATCCTCAGTCTCTCCTCATAAAGGATATTTTCCAAACTCTTCACCAGCTTTGTTGCCCTTCTTTGGACCTGCTCCAACACCTCAATGTCCTTTTTGTATGGAGGTGCCCAAACTGAACACAGTATTTGAGGTGGGGCCTCACTAGTGCCGAGTACAGGGGCAGGATCACTTCTGTTGTCCTGCTAGTCACACAATTTCTGATACAAGCCAGAATGCCATTGGCTTTCTTGGCTACCTGGGCACATTTCTAGCTCACATTCAGCCCACTGTCAACAATACACTAAGGTCCTTTTCTGCCAGGCAGCTTTCCAACCACTCTTCTCCAAGCCTGTAGCATTGCCTGGGGTTGTTGTGACCAAAAGGCAGGACCTGACACTTGGTCTGATACAATTTCATACAGTTGGTCTCAGCCCAATAATCCAGTCTGTCCAGGTCCCTCTGTAAAACCTTTATACCATCCAGCAGATCAACACTCCCTCCCAGCTTGGTGTCATCTGTGAACTTACTGAAGGTGCATTCGATCGCCTCACCAAGATCATTAATAAAGATGTTAAAGAGGAGTGGCCCCAGCACTGAGCCCTGGGGGACACCACTCCTGACAGGCTGACAACTGTATTTAACTCCATTGACCACAACTCTTTGGGCCCGGCCACCCAGACAGTGTTTAACCCAGCAGAGTACTTACCTATCCAAGCCATGGGTATCCATTTTTTCCATGAGTATTTCATGGGGAACAGGGTCGAAGGCTTTACTGAAGTCCGGGCTGACTACATCAACAGCCTTTCCCTCATCCACTAAGCAGGTCACCTTGTCATGCAACAAGATCAGGTTTGTCAAGCATGAACTCATGATGACTGGGCCTGACTACCTGGTTGACCTTTAACTGATCTATAATTGCTCCTGAGATCATCCATTCCATGACCTTCCCTGGCACTGAGGTGAGACTGACAGGTCTGTAGTTACTGAGATTCTCTCTCCAGCCTTTCTTGAAGATGGGTGTCACATTTGCCAGTCTCCAGTCCAATGGGATGTTCCCAGTTAACTAGGACTTCTGAAAGATGATGGAAAGAGGCTTAGCAAGCACATCTGCCAACTCTCTTAGGACTCTAGGTTGCAAACCATCTGTCCCCATTTACTTGTGTGTGTCTAGCTTATGAAGCAGGTTCAGAACCATTTCCTCATGGTTTAAACAGGGCCTATTCTGTTCCCTTGTAGAGAAAGGTCCTTGTACATCTTACTCTGTCCCTCAGGTAATAACTCATGAACAGTTATTAGATGTTTAGCAGAACAGAAATCTGTCAAGAGGGTTAAGAAGAAGGAAGATGGCAGGACGTTCCTAAAGCAAGTATGTTGATTCTGGAGTAAAAGCCCCATTCTTTGTTACAGCTTGACTGCTACCAATTCCCTCCATCCCCTGTGACACTTCAGCTGACCTTTCACAACCACTACAGTTTCTGCCAGTGGAGATTTCCTCCTTATGTGGCAAATGCCAGATCAGCTGTTAGTGCATGGAAATGCTCTAAGTGGGCAATAATTTCCTGCAGGGGCTGATTGGGAATTACAATACAATATATTTTTTTCCTTCTTTCTAAATCAGTGACTTGAAAGGCAAAATTAACATCCATACTCCTGTCATCAAAGGTAATCATAGATCATTAATTTCATCAATGTTCAGACAGAGGGTAAATTTACACAACTGCATGTTTTCTCCAGGCACAGCAGAAGTGAGTTTTTTCCATCTGGAAGTGACATGACTATCTAAGCATGGTGCTGAGTTCAACTCTACTGACAAAATTTAGGTCCAGGGTGTTGCTGAGGTAGTTATGTGAGTCTTCAGATGGCTTGGTATATAGCTGGATAGTTTTTCTAGCTCTTAGGTGTCTGCAGAAATATGATGTAGATTTATATTCTTTTGAAGAGATCTGTTTCTGCAGTACATGTATAATGTCACAGTTTCTAGACACTTGCTCAGCTGGCTGGTTACTTTACCGTCATGTTCAACAGGTGAACAGAAATAGGGTGGATGGAGAAAGAACAGATTGTGAAAAAAGCCCACATAATTTTAGAAGCTACTTTAGTGAAAAAGAAATAGGTTCCCCTTATTTTGTCTGAGATGAGTATTCCATAGAAATCAAGACAGATAATATCCACTAAATAGCCTTTTAGCTGTGTTTGAATTGTGGAGCTCTTTCTTATGTGTTTCATCACCTGGGGGCAAAACCATATTACATTCAAGGAATATTGCTTAAATTATATACATATGTAGATGTACACAGCTTGTGTGATTATTTCAACAGAAACTGTAGGAGACATACAGTGCTGTATTGCATGGCAGGGGCTTTTCAAATAACTAGGAAAAGTGACATAAAAAGATCCTCATTCATTATTTAGAAGAACTTTGTTGATCTGTCTTTATGCTATTTTCATGCAAAAAAGGTATTTAGGTGTTCATGAAGAATGAGGATTAAAATGATTTTGTACAACAACTTTTTGGGCATATTCTAGTTACCTAGGGACAAAGATTAGGATTGCAATAGCTGTGAGCACCAAATGTTGTGTTCACTGACCGAGCACTCAAATAAACAGTAGTTTATCAGCACATCACTACATGGCTCTTTCTTGAAACTGCTTACATGATCATTTCTTATGCTGAATTTTTATCAGAGTATAGTACAATTTTTACTTGATTCAATATAACCTATAAGAAGTCAATAAACAGCAAAAAGATCTAGCCTAATATTATAGGAGTAGCCTAAAAATTATGGGAAAAGTAGTTATCAAACCAGACTTTATCTCTCTTATACCTCCTCCTGTCTCAGAAAACACCCAGTATGAGGTCTTTCAGGGGAAGGTTTGTGACATTTAAGGATTAACATGCACACAGCCCATCTTGCTTTCTACCTACTTTTTTTTTTGGCTTTAAGTTGGCACATGCCCTGAAGCACAAGATTGTATTTCCCTAATTTAATGTTATCCTATCTAATATTGGATTATCAGTTTTTTTAAAACTTCAGGGGGAGTTCTGGCTTCTAGAACTCTACTGCAAATAGTTGACTTTGTTCAGCAAATATTAGGCACTGCAGAAAGCAAACAGTGTTTGGGATTCCAACAGGTAAACTCCAGCAAACTGAGCTGGAGTGGTTTGCAGGGTTATTATGCACTCTTTCTGCTAGAGGCTCCTGCCCTTCTGCTGCATTGGATGCCTCCTGGTGTGCTTAGCTGCTCCCCTTCACTGACTGCCTTTTCAGTCCAAACCTCATTAACAAAACCTTGGTCTTTTGAGCTGTAACATTAGGCTCTGATGTGAAGCCTTCTGCTGATTCCTCTGCCTGGCTGGAAACAGGTCATGGGAGGAGTGTGGGAAGTGGAAGGGTAATCCTTTCCACCACCACCCCTGGAATTTACCTGCTGAAACACTTTAGTTTCTGTAACTCAGCATGCTGAATAAGGAAGTTCCTAAGCCAAAACCCTAATTTGAGATAATCATCAGAGCTTACAAGTCACAACTAAGAGAAAGACCGGCATACTGTGGCTCTTGTATTGCCTGTATGGCAGATGTGCAGGGAACGATTGTGCTTATGGATGTCTTATGTCCCAGATACAGCAAGACCGAAATAGGAGCAGCAGTGAAATGTCATCCCCTGCTGACACAACAGTCAGTGCTCTACCTGCCAGCTCCACTTCTACAGCTCAGTATTTTGGCCCCACATTACCTGCCACACTCACACCATGCCCCTCATGTCACTGTCCCTGTGCAGTGCTCCTGTGGTGCGAGTCACAGCAGCAGCACTGAGCTGACACAGTGCAAGCAAGACAGGTTTTGGGATATTTGCAGGAGAAACTTTATAGGAGCATTCAATTTTTTTTAATACTGATTGTCATTTTTTCCTCTACTCCAGAAAATCTAGGGCTTACACACGTCACCAAATGTAACTCCCACCTTGTTAATTAACTGTGCTGTTCCTTCTCATTTAAACACCTTCACCCTCTGTTAATGGTGTGTGAGTACTGCTAATGCCATTGACAGAGATCCACTTGCAGTGTTTTGGGTGCTTTCTGTCAGTGGTCTCCAGCTGGCTACTGCACATAGACTGTCTGCCAAGTAGGCTTGGATCACTTGAAAGCCATATTGACTTTAATATAGACAAAACCTGCTGATTATCATGTTTTCCATCAGCTAGAGGCAAGCATTGTCTGAATTTGCCTCCTAGAGAGGAAAGCAAATTTTGAAGCCTCAACCTGTTGGAGCTACAGGCATCAATATACTAAACCATCCCCTACCACAAGCATGATGGTTACGATCTCTGTGGTGACTTCTTCTGACATGTACATTTTACCAGTGGCTTCCTTGACTCAGGATTAGGGCATTCTGCAATATAGGAAGTAAAATAGGTGGCCCTGGAGAATGCAATATATTTATTACTCTCTTTTCTTATATTTCTCAAAAGTGTATTAGTCACACTGCAGGGAACACATGAAAGATATGCCCTTCCTTGGGGAATGTATGACTTAACTGGAGAATAGAAAAAATAAAAATAAAGGCAAAGGAAGAAAAGGAATACAAGAGGAAGGATACAGTCAAGGTAGAAAGATTGATAAATATTTCATAACATAAGCATAGGCTAGAATGTATCCTGCTATAGGCTAGTGGAGATTTATAGGTAAGATTACAAAAATATAAGGAGTATCTTACTGGGTCAGATCAATGTTCCATTTAACCCAGGAATCTGTTTCAGTGGTGGGAATACATAATGCTACTTAAAGGAAGGACACAAGCTTGGCCACTTTCTACAATCTATATATAAAACCACAAGGTACCACAGTGTACATCCAGTCTGACCTACATGACATCAAACTTCAGAGTCTCACTGAATTAATTTCTCTTTGAACTTGAATAAGACATCATGCACCTCAGTGACACTCTGCTGCTTAACAACAGCTGTGGGTTTACCCAGAGATCTTTGTGGCTTTGTTTTATCTTCATTTAATGTGTTTGAAATGTTAATATGCTTCCCGTTTTTTTTTTTTAATAAGTTATCATCACAAACATCAGCATTTTTTTTTCCTTGCTAGGTTTCACTACCCAGCAATAGAAAGAGGAAAAAGAGCTCCAATAAAGCTCCATGTATCAAATGATAGAAGCTAGTTCCCTGATAGCACAAGTTGGTGTGGAGAAGAACACAAATTCCTTACACCTGGAATATTTTGTGTTTTCAGCTCAATATCCATCATACACTTAGTATCAAAGGGCAAAGTTACACTAACCTCTCTGTTTGGTGTTTCATGTTTCTGTATGCCAAGGTATGTATTTAATATTTCATTTTTTTAAATCCGTGTGTATATCCATGCCTGTATACCTGTTGGATTTTCTAGTTATTGCTTTGTGGTTTGTTTTTTTTTTAAATTAATATTTTATGCCAACAGTTACCTAAATACTTATGTGGTGGTACATCCTTAGGGAAGTTTTCTGCTTCTGCTGGGGCCAGATGCTTCTTAAATAACTCTGAGAATTGTGTGCCAGATCCTTTTTTGATGTAAACTGGCTTAGCTCCACTGAGGTAAATGAAGCCTGCTGAATAATGGCAGGTGAGGCACTTAAGACACATTAAATGAAGTGTTACACTGAAATGCACAGTGCACAGAGGCATTGCAATCCGCATACAAAAGGGTAATAAACATCTGAAAAGGTTTTCTGCAGATATTGGTGACTATTTTGGGGAAATTCTTCACCCTGCTGTTTGTAGAACTTCTCTAAGTTTTCCTTCTTTTTTTTTTTTTTTTTTTCTTTCTTTTCCCCAATACTGAACAAAGCCACTAGATCAAGGGGGGCCATTTTGAACAAATTCCTCATCAGACTGTAAGGTAAGTCAAAGGTAACATGACCTTTGCTTTCTCAGATACCTAGCATAAACAACTCAGGTAATATTATATTGTCCCCAACAAAGTAGACCATTTGAAATGAGAAACTGTTATAGTATTTCACTTCTGTCATGATTTACTGGATGCAAGCCCAAAATATTTTTAGTTTTCTTGATGGGTTTACATTTATTTTCTTGATGCTAGGGGAAAAACTTCCTATAAATAATATAATTTAAACTGCTGTTCAGCACTATCTGAACATCATTGCACAGAATTTCTGATAGTCTTTGCACTTTGCATAGATACTTTAATTTGTACTTTGACATAAAGTGATATATTTCCAAATATGTGCAGTACATAAGGCTCACAGTTGTTATATTTTCACTTTGCAGACTTTCAAGATTTACAATAAAAATATCTATGTATTTATTTTAATTATGGAAGCACTTAGAGGCCATGAAAAACATAAAGCTATTGTTTAATTTCTTGTGCACAAAACCATCAGAGTTTCCAGTCTATGTAGAAACTATTTGCAAACTTTGAGTAGGTACTTAAATAATGTCCTAACAAGATGACAAGGTCCTTTCCTTTGAGTTTGGCTATGGCACAGGTGGGCAGAACTACAGTAGCATTGGGTAGAGAACACATGAAATGGGGCACATGTGCCCCAAGCTCTGACAGCGCCTTCCTTCCTCCCTCTGCCAAGGAGCATCTCAAAGACCCAGGCAGCAGCCCAGCTAGAAGGAGGAGGTTCAAGAGCCAAAATGTCTTTCTATGGCTCTGGCAACCCAGAGAGCCTTTCTTCTTTCTTTTCTAGATGGTTTAATTAGAAATGTATGTTTATGGGGGAGTTTTTTTCTGTTATTGTTGTAATTTTGCAAGGTAGCCACATTTCTATGAGGTCCTGCTATTAATTCTAGTGTTCACGTCACCCCTGTATTTATGGTTGCTTAATCTGGAACATTTCATTGTCCAGATTTCAACCTTTTGTTCAAAATAAAATAGATGTTGGGGGCTTCGGCTCAGGTTTTATGGAGTCTCTGCTAACTGCGGAAAAGCTGCTGTGAGTTCAAGGTTCGAATCTTTGCAGCTGTCACAGGGAGGATGTACCCAATTATTAGCTCCTGCCTGTTGCAAGGCTGCGATGCATCACCTGGGTCAGAAGGCCATGGTCCCTTGGAGCTCAGCATTACATCTAGAGTCCTTGTGAAAACCCATTAAGAAGCAGTCAGACCCTCTGCTTAGCTATGAGCCAGGCTGGCATTGAGTTTTAACTTGTTTTTCCTCACGTGGTGGCTGTAGAGACATTCCAGGCACACAATTAATCTACAAAGGGAAAGGCTGTAGAAAACAACTTCCAAATGAGAACACTGCAATCAGTTGTTCACTGGTAGGTCTGCACATGGGTGGCATCCTAAGGCAGGACCTCACTGCAAGCAGTGTTGTGACACGAGGATGAGGACCAAACCACAAGAAAGGTTCCTTCAGTCTTCCCTCTTCCTAGGAATGGGTGCAAAAGAGGCTCCAGATGGGTCTGGTGAAGGCCACAGCCTCCAGGTGTCTAAGCCAGAAGCCAGAGTGGGTGAGACATCCCCAGCGCTGCTACAACCCCAGCACTGATAGGAAGGTAGGTAAGGCAAAGTGGCTCATATGCTGCTTCAGTGGCTCCAGTGTTACCCCCAGGATTGCTGAAGTCAAGATTCTCAGCAGCAATTGCTGGCAGTGCAGGGGAGGGGAAACTACAACCTCAGCCACTGGAGCTGGTTCTGTTTCTAAACTGCCAGTTATCTGTGGCCAAATGTCTTCTCTGTTGACCAAAGCACGATAACATTTCTCTAATGAGACTCTATTAATATTAGCAAATTCCTATCTAGTCAGCCATGCTCAGAAATTGGCTATTAGCTTTTTATTTAGGTTTCTTTTTTTAAAAAAATGAAAATGCAATACTCCTGCCTGAAACTCAAGGCATGAACAAACAAGACATTTTAATAAGTGTGCTAATGTTCTTATTACAAGCCTCTTGGTGCACCAAAATGAAAGCCTTTCCCCACAACTCAATTATTTCCATTCAGTCCATCTGCACAGAAAGACCAGAAAAATACATGAGCTTAAGCACATTTGGAAAATCAGTGATTTTGACTGTCAGATCTGGGGTGGGAGAGTGAATCTCCAAAGACATTTCATAGATTATGCCCTCCACAGTCTGTTCCAACTTTCTAAACCTCAGGCTGTTATTTAAGGAAGCTTTGCTGATTTTATTTCCAGTACTGGTAGAAAGAGGAAGAGAGAGAGAGAAAGTCTCTGCAACATCCAAAACTGAGGCAAGCCATAGCTGTGTATGCACTTATTTGCTGTACGGATGACTGCTCAGCCCAGAAACAAAATGGAAGGCAAAGCAAGATCCGCATCTCATGACAGCTTTATTGCTTTTCTCCCCTGGAGGCATTACGACACTTATTGTAGCATTTTTGGGAGACTTTGAAGTTCCTTTATTTCTAATTGCAGAACTCATGTCATTTGGGGAATTTGAAAACAGCCTCTTTTCATCTTTTCCAACAGTCAAATGTTACATGTTAATGTTTTATTCCGCACATTATGAATTCAGAGATACAGAAACGAGTGGCATTTCACTCCTCATCTTGCCGTGATTTTCTCAGCTGGAAAATGCCTATTTGATCCCAGCCACTGCCTATCTGCCAGGAGATGTTTATTAGAGAAGCAGCCTTCGGAGTACAACTCCAGTCCTACCAGCAGAAGCCTCATTACCTCTAAACACAACTCAGCGTTTGGACCTCCTCCAGATCTCTGCACGTGGGTGTGGTCCCCATGTGTAGAATCCTGAAGAGAATATTTGTCTCAAAACAGCCACCCTGACACAATGGACACTGTGCTTGGGCAGAGGCCTCATTTGATAAATCACCTGGATTCTCTTCTCTCAAGGAGAGACCCTCACTTGGGTAACCACCCTGATAAATGGGGCCCTATTCTCTCAGGAGCAGCACCTCCTTCAGTGGCCATCCTGATAAGCTGAACAGTGTCCTTGCAAGGGGAGCTCTGTTTGATGGCCACCCTGACAGGCAGGACACTGTTCTTATTCCATAAGTGGATGGAATAAGATGGAATATGGAATATTCCATCCAGCTGCACCCTGCAGAGGCAGAGTGACATCTTGTGTGTGCCCCGGGTAAAGCCACTAGAGAGGACATGTTCAGAAATAAGTGTTATTGCTGTATCATCCCATCTGAAGGGACCCAAGTGAACACTTGGCTTTGCAAGATATGCCAAAGTCCCCCCAAAAGGTGGGATCAGGTGGCATAAAAGAAGCACACTTGAAATGCTGGATGCATGCCTGCCATCCAAGGACCACAGCTTCCTAGCGAGATCACTGCTGGATCCAAGGGTGGTGATATCTTCCCTATCCCTTCTTTATCTTAATCTCTCTCTCTGTATCTCTGTTTCAAACCTTATCTCAGCACATGCGGGTAACATAATTTCCAACTTTGTTAAGTTTTACTACCCGTGGCTTTGCTAAGTTTTGTTAATTGTAACCTGTTGTTTTCACAATTTCATTAAGTTTTGCTCAACTGTAACCCCTTGCCTTGAAAGTACCATCATTTATAATTTTTCTAGTTGTAATCTGACATGCTCTATAATCTTACTCACCTTTAAGTAAAGCTGTGTTTTTGCACAAACCTCCTGGGTAATAACCTTACTCCTGAGTACCGCGCAGAGAATTCCTGAACTTAATCACACTGAATGGGTTGTTAAAAGAAATTAATCAGAGGAGGATGATTTGGCCCAGCCTCATCAAAGCTCCTCTCTGAAGGAGTTTAGAAAGCAAGGGGGTCCAATCTGAATCTCCCTAGGCTGACTCCCACTCTGGGGAACTCTACCCATACCTGTTCTGTGGGACGCAATATTTGGTTTGGCTCCCACCTCTGGGGAGCTGTGATCACTTTGTGAGACCTGACAGTGCTTGTGCACCTACCCTGTGGGTCTTGACACCATGCCAGGTGCTGGTGGGAAGAGGCTGGAGCTTCCATCCCTGTGCAGAATTTGCTACTGAACAAAGTATGGACTGGGTCATGATAGCTGGCGTAGGATCCCTGGGGCAGGGATATGTGTCTTCTGCTGAGTTTGGGCCATAAGAGACTAAACGTGGGTATCAGTAGAATGTAAATAATAAAAGGAATAATAAATCGCAAAATCAAGCCCGGTAATGAAAAAATAAATAATCTAGATAGAGTGTCTTAGAGTGTCTAAGCCTGATTTATTAGCAATTCTGGCTGACCGTTATTATTAGGTGTGCAACTTGCAGTGATTTTTCACCTGATGCTCTGTAAATTAACTGTGGTACAGGATGAATGCAGGAGATTTGTGTTTATTGTTTTATGAAATTATACAGTAGGTAAAAATCACTTGGAACATCACCAACATCACTTTGCAATTTTATGACTTGTAGCACATCTGACACCCAGGTACTACTGCTGCTCAGCACAGATGAACAACGACATCAGTATCACTGGTCATCTGGAGGAGTGAATAATAGCAACAGGAGCAGAGCCAATGCTTATTTCAATTTGGCACAGAAATCCACTCACCTGCAGGTTATTCTCATGTTTATTCCATGAGAAAGAGCAGAGGGAGGCTTTAGCTTCTCTGACACATTATAAACTAATTTTTTCCAGGGCAGAATTCTGTGCCAAGTGTCCTAATTAGGTACAAATTCCCTCCCATCCACCTCATTGCAGTGACAGGTGAATCGCCTGTTTATTTGCCCATCTCCAACAGGATGCAGTTATGATCCTGAAGAAAAAAATGCATTTGCATATGGAGCAGAAGCTGGTGTCAATTTGAATGCTAGTTTCTCTCATTGTAGTAAATGACATTACTGTAGAGCCCATAATAATTTTATGGTAGATTCTACTTACTGGTTTCCATTTGCTAGAGTCAATACAGAAATCAATCATGTCAAAAGGAAAATTCAATAAGAAAATCCTTTATGGCTTAAGCTTAATTATAGATAAGTATACTTTTGTAAAAACAGAAAAAAATCCAAGTACCAGAGCCCTTTACAAGATTTTCTAAACAATATGAAGTAGCGCTCTCTCTCTCTCTATATATATATAAATTATGAGTGAACTTTTATTATTCCTTACATAAAAAAAACCCAAAGAACATGGGTAAAGGCCCCAAAATATGTTGTTTTTCACCAAATCAGTGCACAATATCATCTTAACAGTGATGTCAGAAAAGCAAAAGTATTGCAAATTAATACAGCAATATTTTGATAAAGCAATATTTTAAAACCTTAATGTCCTTCCTGCAACACATTGATGCAGTTATTAAAATGTACATATCAAAACTGGTGAGAAATATTTTGGGAACTGAGCTGTCTCTAGTGTCCTCAGATCTTTAGTAACTACGTTTTCAGTCTCTTAATTATCTAGCTAACAAACTGGACTTGAGAATAAAATTTCATATGAGCTTTTCTGGAACATACTGCAGATTATGGTGGCTTCTATGCAAGGATGGATGAGGGGGCGACCTTGAGTGGGATTCTAACCACTCATTATTTTATGATTTTTTTCATGTTTCTTGGTTACCTGTGTGTATATGAACTCTTAATGGCATGAAGAATCATAACGTAACCCAGCATGAGACATATTTTATATGATGCTAAAACAGTTTCCCTAGGAGAATTTAGATCTCAAGAAAAATAAACAAAAGACAATGCAACATAATATGTGGTATAAGACTGGAATGGCAGATTTCAAAGGGTGAAAAAGCAGATCTTTACAACATATCTAGATTCAAATCTCATTAATTCATGTTTTTAGTTAGACTCGAATTTGCTTTTGAAAATATCAGAAAGTTCAGATTTAATGTGATCACAAGAACAACACAATTCTTTCCCTTTCTGTTTTTTTTTTTTTGTAATTTTCCCTACCTTTTATTATTGTTATAATATTAATAATTCACCCTAGCACTCTCAAAGTAGTAACTCAGCACTAAATATTTTCCCTCTCATAACATGTAGATAGCAGTGATGTCTCTATAGACATCTCCACTCTTTTGCATTGTGCTTTGTAAGATTTTATCTGGCATAGCTAGTTCAGTGCAAAATCCCGCTTTCCCTATTCACTGAAGAAACAGTGCAAGATTTTAGTATCTTAATTTCAAAACTGAATATCCATCCTAGAAAAAGTGCAGAATGACCACTGTGCCTGCTGTGTGCAGATCTGTGTTAGGGTAGTAAGTTAGACCCGGTAGAATAGGCTCTTAAAATTATAGCTCCTTCTCAGACCAGTGCTTAATTTTCCCCTCCAGCAAGCTCTGTCACTGATGCTCAGCTGTGCTACATCATCTCACTATTGCCCTCTTGCCCAGACTTGGGGTGTGAGATTCCCTCCCCACCTCACCCCAAGGTGTTCAATCAGCCCAGGCCTGGCTATGATTGTAGGCAAATATATCCCACATTTATTTGGCTAAATCTGCTTGCAAGAGCAGGGGCAGAAAGAAGGCCAATGCAGTACCCTTTCATTATCTTCTCTACAGAGTTACTGTCAGTAAGGAATGGAGCAAAAATCAATGGTTTTTCTTGACAGAAACTGGAAGAATTCAATACCTAATTAATTAGTGTCTTTCAGTTGCTGTAATTGTTAGCAATGCTGGATGTAACACAGCCAACATTTGTTACTGTGCTTTTTTCCTGTGTCTTATCTCCTACATCATAGCACTTAAACTCTCTTTTTGAGATTTCGTTTTTGTGCTTAAGGCTTTCCCATCGGTACCTTCCTCATGAACTTCCAGAGATAACTCTCAGAGGACAAAACACTGCCAAATTTTATGCCAACTAATCATCACTGTAACTTTATACAAACAGTGAAACTATCAGCCATATCACTGAGATGCAGCTTACCTGCTACTGTCAGATAGACCTGCTACTATCAGAACCTTCATAAACAAAGATGTAACATTTTCAAAAAACCAAATGATTTCTCTCAAATGAAAACTTAAAAGTGTATCCTATGGGGTGTTATCACTAGTGTCTTTTTCCTCCTGTTTCCATTTTGGCGGTGTATAAGTACATAAGATATAAACCATTGCACTGCATCTAAATACACTGCATTTTCAGTGTATTTAACTTAGAAGTGCTGGGAGTACTACAGTCTTAGTAATTCACCTAGTGAACTCCAGAGGAGAATATCTGAGGGCCTATTGAAAACTCATCAACTTATCAATACCACTCTAGATCCTTTACTGTGAGCTGGTGAGCTACAACACTGCTTATGTGGCTCAATCGAAAAAAAAAAACAACCTAGCACATTTTATTCCTTGACATGGATGGGACTGGTTTGCATTGCATTAAAGTGAGTGAGGTAACTTTCTTTAAGAGGCTTTGATTGAATGTGACTTAGTTTTTAATATTTGAAGTGTACTACATAGGTTATTGAATCAGTTTTACTGATAAACCATACTGGATGGTGTTTCTGGATTATTAGAGTTGCTTGAAAAAAAGAGATTTATACACATGCACACTGAAACAAGACTGGATTTGTGCATTTGCATGTTACCGAATAAAACACTTGCAATTTAAGCAATTTAAGGGCTCTGAAGAAAGTTTGATCTCATTAAAATCCAATAAGAAAGCTTCCTAAATCTAAAATGATAAACCACACATGAAAAGAAAAATAATACGTTCTACAAGTAAATTCTTGGCTCGACAACTTCTCTGCTAACATTCACAAAACTCTGACAACACCCACTGATGCAAGTTGGAATGTGACAACAGTCATGAACATTACTACTAACACATGCCACATGCCTTTACTAAAGGTAATGCATATGCAAAATGCATCTTCAATCTTCCTTTAAAGCCTTTTGAGAGTAAATATAAAATAACATGAAGTATTTAGCTGAAACCACTGAATTATCACTTTCAGGCAGTCAGTTAGGCAGGAAAAGACTTGGTTATATATAGCACTCTGGGCTACTCATTGCCCAAGCTGCAGCCCCTCTAACATCATGTAGGATAGAACCAGGCAGTAGGGAGGCTGAAATATGAGCCCTTCTTGCAGGCCAGTCCAATGCTTGGATACTGTTTCTATCCTGAATTACAGTAAAAAGTCAAAAAAGAGACTAAAATTGGGATAAGGAAGTCTGCAAGTTTTCTTTCATTTAAGTATTTCAAGCTCACCTCAGCTTTTGCATGAGGTGACAATTCAACACTGCTTCTTTGAGCTGTCAGAATGTTTTTTTTTTAAACTGTAATTCTAAATCTTGCAGTCCTGTTGTTCTCTTGGATGTGCTGGTCTCTCTGTCTTGACTACATCTCCTGTGCTACATTTTAGTCAGAGGTTACACATAGTCATTATGGTGGGGAAATGGAACAGAGGAGGGAGAACTGTAGCTGCTCAGTGCAGAGATGAACCAAATTCCCATCTCCGTGGGATTCTTTCTTGGATGCTAGGACACTGCCTCTCCACATTTCAGGAGCTGAAATATTTCTTGCAGCTATGTCATGAAAAGAAACTTTGAATGTGGATATTTTGTCTGAGTCACAAACTGCTAAAAAAATGTTATGTATTTTTGTAAAAAAAGCCTTGAAAGAAAGAAAGAAAGGGGAAAAAAAAAAAAGTAGAAGAAAAGAGAGGTGAAAATCTAGTGAGATGAAGTAATTTGGGAGCTGGCTTTATATGCTCACAGAAAAATATAATGGACCCTAAAAAGCTCTTTGTTGCCACTGCAACAGCAGGAGGTTGAGCTGTGCAACCCCAGCACTGCTACAGTGACTCGATCCACGGTTGGTCCCTTCCTAATTTGAACAATCAGTCTTCAGTGAGGATGTAACAGCTCTTAACAGCCACTCGAGATGTGCTGTTGTGAAAGCAGCAAAGAAGCCACAGTCAGTACAGAAGGAAACAGAAGGGAGATCTTGGAGGATGTCTGCTGTGGACAGCAGAGGTATGGACAAAGTATGGTGAAAGAGAAAGCAGGATGGAAGGAATGAGGGAGTGAGTGGGAGGAAGAGTAATCTGGAGCCTAAATGGCATAAATAGCTCAAAATTTCCAGTCAGGCTTTTGCTCTCTCTCTCAGGAGCAAAGGCTGATGAAAGACATGAGCTAACATACAAATATGTTTTGCAAAGAGCTGCACATTTTCCTTCTTTCTAAATCACAGGAGTCCTTTTTTACTATTAAGGTGATAGGAATAAAGACTGTTATGGCAAGTGGCATGATTTTTCCTGTATCTTAACAAGGGTTTATCTTTTTTTTTTTTGAATAGCTGTATTGATCTGTACTTCTTTCCATGTAACATGGACCTTACTTGCTTTTTTCAGTTGAGGAAGAGAGGCTATTTATTTCAGTTACTGCTGCTGTATGAATACAGGACCTGAGTTCCACATCACACAGAGCACGCATGTATGACTGTAAATTAAACATGCCCAGGATTGTGCCTACACAATGAATGTGCCAAGGCTACACAACATGCCACAGATTTATGCTACTAAATTCTCTTAGTCTCTAAGATGTAGTGACCACAAATTATCTGTTAGGAAAAGCATCTGGTAAATTCCCAAAACTTGGCTGGTGATAGGGAGGTCTGGATATGGTGCAAAAATATATTAACTGATGTCTTAACAGTTCAAGAGCATGGATCATTATTTCCAAGCGCTCAGAAACATACCTGGGTAGTATTTTAGTAATGTAAACTAAGACTGTGATTATTTGTCTTCCAGGTCAATGAAGGAGACTGCACCACTACTGAATTTTTGACATTTATACAGATATAAGTCTATACAACACAGGAGGACAACATGCTGACCACAAGTTGTGCAGGAGCTTCTATGGCATTCTAGTTCAGTGTATGGTATTTGTTATAGACAAGGATAACCATGCTTATAATTACTTTCTCTCCTTTGTTTTATACTCTGCCCTGGCATACTAGCAGTGGTGTTTGTTTTTTGGAGAAGTGTATTCAGGTTATTACTAGAGCTTATTTCTTTCATATGCTGGGAAATTCACTTTATCTGCAGTCTAGATATTGAAGGTCATCATATATTTCACCTATTTCTTCTTTCTAATAAGTGGTATATGATCGAAGTTTTCATATTTACAGGCTTTTTTAACATTCCTATTATAAAATGTGAATATGACCTCAGATTTTACCTATGTGCACAGAAAATACTTGAATCTGCTGACAAATGTATGTCAGTACTTTATGAGACTTGGTATGCATTGATGATAGGATATATTTGAGAAAATTAATCAGAGACCAGCTCCTGAAGTGTTAGCCAGACTGCACAAGTGTGAGTGAAAAACACTCAAGCCCAAATTAACTTAATATAAATACTGTTGCTAGCACAGCACAATATACTAAAGATAAAATACAGTGACTGGTCAAGAAGGAGAGCACAGCTAAACCTTTAGTTCATTAACTGTGAAACTTCCAGTATGGTTGCACAGCGAGACAGAAAACAGTTGTTTGTATTTTTGAAGCACCAGGTACAATAGTATGGGCTCTACCAAACCCTCAGTCCTGTTCTGATGAGGACTTTTCCACGCAGTGCTGAGTACACAGCAAGGCATGCAAAAGCTGCTTGCTATTAGCAAACTGGAAAGCATCACCATAAAACTCAACACCGGCCTCTTTTACACCCCCCGTCCTTCTATGCAGGATATCCCCCACTACACTCCTGAAAACTGTGGTCTGTAAGCATCTTATTCCACTCAACATATCAGCCTTGTTGATATGACCATTCTAGAAAATACTAAATTGCTTTTTGGGAAATTTGAAAATGTGCTTAGACTTAGACTTTGCTCCTGTTTGAGTCAATATTAAACTTAGAATTGGCTGGAAGTTACTTTGCATATTTTTGAAAATGTTTTTATTTTTCTCTCAAATATTTTATTTTTTAATTAAAAATACTAATTTTAATTTTTTTTTCACACTAAAAAATTCTCTCCCTTTCATCATTTGGCCACTGGAAAAGGTCTTAGTGTTTGGGGAGTTTCAAAACCTAGTATGAACTGGTTAACAGGTTATTGACATAGCCTTCATTTTTTCCTTAAAAAAAAAAAAAAAAAAAGAAAAAAGAAAAGAAGAAACCAGATACTTCATAATGGAACAACTTAGAAAGAGAACAAAAACATGTCTGTGGAAACTTTTTCACCAGCCCTAAGACTTCAATTGGCTGAGCAGTTCTGTAAGAAGAGAAGAAAGGTTTTGTTCCATTGGTGGTTCATCATACTCTGCATTTTTACTTTATAAATATATATATATCTATATTTATATATATATATCTATAAACTTTTGTTTTGGTAAATGATAATCTTGTTATTGTAAGAGTGCTGCTTCACTTGCTTCACCATGGAAACAGAGGTTATGCATTTATGCATTCACCTAAGCGTGCTCTGTGTCTGTCTCCCCAGTACTTTCTGAAATCACTGTTTGGTCAAATCAAGCCAAAATGGATCTCAAAGATATTAAGCTCCCCCAAGTCATATCAGAACAGGTGGCTGAGACAAGAATGATCTTATTAGCATCCCCACAGAGGGAAAAGTTGCAAGATAACTTCACCTTTTATTCAACACTGGAATTCAACAAGGCAGACACACATGATTGAAAAATGGCTCCTTCCACTGAAGAGACATCTTCAAGTGGCACCAATGCCTTATTAGATACTGAGGAACCTGATCATGAGATTTGACACCATAGGAAAGAGTCTCCACTTTCTTCACTTATTGTCTTATTAGTAGACACATTTCTTCCATGGGGTTACTCTTTGTTTAACCTCTCCCTGCTTGTTCAGAGAGTCTAAGACATGGAGCAGTGCTACTGCAGCTGTGCATCAAAGAACTTTTAGAAGAAAAATGACAGCCAAATATCTTAAGCTCCAGACACATCTGGCTGTGGGGAGGCAACTGTAAAGGAAAGAAGGCAGTGTTGGCAGAAACCATGCAGGTATGACACACAGTCTGCCTGTGGAGTGGGCTGAGCAGGCAATTTGTACAGCACACTAAGAATGCAAGGAGCTCTCTTTTCTCTTGACAAGTTACACTACAATTCTTATATGTAATTTTTAACAATCCTAAAGTCATGCTAGCCCTACAACAGTATCAAAACATGAGACCTGATCCTATACCACTCACATCAGAGAAAGTTTTGCCACTGCATTGAATGGGGATGGTTTCCAAACATACGCATTTAAGTTACACTATGCTTTGCAAGCTTAGACTGTAAATACAAAAATTATATGGTAATCTAATTTTATTTCCTACACCTGTGGCAATATTAAGGCTTCAGTTGCTGTAACTATTATGATTTGTCTTTGTTGCTAGACTGTTTCAAGCTTTATGGCCTGATACTTTAGCAAAAGTTGAGCAGTGGTATTGGGAAGTTAAGTGAAAGAATCATTCTGATTGCACTTAAAAATTCCATTCTCATCCTAGAGATGTTACCTGTCCTCCTGGCATTCCAATTTTATGCACCAGTACCTTCAGCAGAATGTCTCTGAAACTGGAACAAGCTGTGCAAGTAAAACCCATGGGAAAGCTATGCAGTAATGTGGCGTGGGGAAAAACTGCAGAGGTGAACCACCCAGGCTTCATCCAGGATAAGTAGCTTGCAAAACAGCAGCCTCCATCTCAAAAAGGCAGGAATAAAACAAGGTCTATCAAAAAGACCCTCAACTTCACCTCTGCCTCCCTAGGTGTGCAGAGAAGAGACTTTCCCTATGGTGAGAGGGGCTTTCTCCAGCCCAGCACAAGCAGCCAGGGGTTGAAGCTGCAGAGAGGAGCTGGACAGACTCCAGCTATGACGAGAAGCTGCAGAAGCCACCTGAGCACTGTTGGAGCTTCCCAGTGCCTGACAGCCTCTCTCTACCCTAAGCCTTCCACCTCAGAATCCATCACCCTCTCTGCACCCAGAATACAAAGAGCTGCTCAAATGTTACCTTGTTTTACCTCTTCGAGAGATGGATTTGAAGAGGAATGAATTTCTACACAACATGCTTGACACAGATGTTTTGAGTTAGTGCAGCTGGGCTTTGATAGCGGATGGTCCCTGTGAGAAGCTGCTGGAAGCTCCCACAGCTCCACTTCCTTCCCCACCTCTGGCCAAGGCCAAGCAGATGCAGAAAGCTGGATATGCCTCTATGAGTAACATATTAAAAAATGGGAAAGCAGAATTTCAAAAAAAAGACCTGCAGGGCAAAGGAAAGGAAGAGGTGAGAGCAATTTTAGGAGAAGAAATACTCAGGTCAGAGAGGAAGGAAGGGCAGAAGGTGCCTGAACAGAGATTTCTCTGCAGCCCATGGTGAGATGGCAGCTGTGCCTCTGCTACCCATGGAGGAGCACGATGGAGCTGTCCCTGTGGAAGTACAATGATGCAGACATGGATTTGTATCCTGTGAAAGATCATGGATGAGCAGATGTGGATCTGCAGCCATGGAAGACCCTGTGCTAGGAGGTGACTGTTCTGGAAGTAAAATGGGATTCTGTGTGCAGCCCAGGTGAGAGCGGTCTGTGCCTGAGGGACTGTGCCTGTGGGAAGGACTCATGTCCCAGGGGTTCCTGAAGGATTCTCTCCCATGAGATGGACCCACGTTGGAGTGGGGAAAAGTGTGAGGAGTCCTCCCCCTGAGAAGGAAGGAGTGGAAGAAACACCATGTGGGGAGCTGACCCTAAATCCCCACTGCCCCCCATGCCCTGAGGGGGAGACAGCAGTGAAGTGATTTTGGTTGAAGAAAAAGGGAGGGGGTAAGGGGGAAAGGTATTTTAAGATCTGGTTGTGTTTTCTCATGCTCCTGCTCTGATAGATTAAATTTTTTTCTCCCCAGGTTGAGTCTGTCTGTTTTTCCTGTGCCATAACTGGGGAGTGAAAACCTCCCTATTCTTGCCTTGCCTCACCAGCCTTTAGGTGGATTTTCTCCTCCCTGTCCCACAGTGGGGGCAGGGAGTGAATGAGCAGAGGCCCCTGTTGGGCCTAAACCATGATGGTGGAAAAGTGCGTTTTCTCTGAGAAGAGAGGGCTTTCTGGCTAAAAGTCAAAACCAGTCACATCTTTACTTTTTCATTGAAGTATTTTGGAGGGAGGGGGACAGTGGAAAAGTGCTAGTGTGGGTGAAAGGATTGCTTCTTAACCACCAATATATTGGGAAAATAAACCTTTGTTTTGAACTCCGGGAACAGGGACACATTTTAAACATAAAAAGACTGATAGTATTTCCTAATTATGGTATGCACAGAATCCGTATAGAGTAAAAACTGAATTTATGAAGTGTGAAAACCTGATAGAATCATGCAATGTGTTTTCCTCTAAGTCTTACCTTTATGCTTAGTTGAATATGAAATGTACACAAGGTATATATTATCAAATACTGCTTGTAAGACCTGTT
Organism: Calypte anna; assembly: GCF_003957555.1. NCBI lineage: Eukaryota > Metazoa > Chordata > Aves > Apodiformes > Trochilidae > Calypte > Calypte anna. The sequence goes on from NC_044245.1 coordinate 70,468,990, forward strand.
ATAATCGACAGTTAATAACACACTTATTTAATGATCCCAGGCAAACTATGAGTGTACTAATGTGCTAATGTTATATCAAATCAGTCATTAAGTGCTATAAGGACCACTTTTGTAGAGTTTACTGTTGCCATACTAAATCTCATATTTAATGGTCTATTTTTCACAGGAAAAAGCTTCTGCTGTCTCCTTGCTGCAGAAGAAAGATCAAGATTTAGTTTCCTTTCCTGTATAAAATATAGGCTTCTACTTTTCTTAAAAAAAAAAGTTATAATTTACTATATGTAATTTTCCATCAGTTCATTTACATCAGTGTGCAGACAGGATGCGGGTAGGCACTTAGCAGCTCATGACTAACACTCATGCAGCTACAAATTCTCATTAACTAATAAAGAGAGGAAAAGAAAAATATATCCCCTATTGTAACTTAAGTGTAGCCAAATTTTATTATCAATTTATTAACGTAGCTTATTCATTCACGCACAAAGAGAATTACAGAATGCACGATGGCTGAGAGCTGTAAAGACATTTACATTCATCCTCACGAGTGAGCAAAATGATAACTCATAAGAGGTACAGCCACGAGTGAATTATTAGATCACTCCTCACAGCTAAAAGGTTAGAGCAGATTGCAGTCATCAGATCTTTTAATGTCTCTGTATATGTTGAACAGTGAATATGAAAACATAGACCATAGACTTTTTTTTTTCTTTATGCTTTAGCAAACTCCTCTGCAACTTTTCAGAATGACCCTTGGTTCTCTCTATATTTTCCACTCAAGTTGTGCTGACTGCCACTCAGAATTTTATCTTTAACATCTCAACATCTGTATGAACTATTTATTCAACTGAGTAGAAGATCAACAGCTGTTTTGTTTGTTTGTTTGTTTGTTTGGGATTTTTTTCAGAGACAGATTAACAGCTTGATTTTTAGTGGCACCAAAGACGACACATCTGGGGAAACTTCCTATCAGCTTAAGCCTGTTGTTCAGGAAGATTAAGTAATTCATGTGTGCGTTTAGCCTGACCCTTTCACTTCAGAGTGACCTTTTTATTCCAACTGCATGGTGGCTCTTGAGTAAAGGCTGCTAGTAAAGATCATTTTGTCACAGCATGGTGGCTGTGAGCACTCCCTGGACTCAGGGCACAAAGGCAGGACCAAACAGCCCAGCAGGGTATAAATTCGAAGCATTTATATTAGACTGCTAAAGTCATTTGCTGTTCTGCCTAAAGTCATGGGTTTGATTATAGGTGTCCACAGAGAATGTCAATGATACAGACATTTGCAGTAGTTGTTATTTTGGCTGGCTTGCCACAGGCTGACTGAAGAGGAAAGCAAGATCAGCTTCAGCTGCAGATGAAGAAGCACCTTTCTTGGAGGCATTACAAAGAACTCCACTCGGCTGCCCTGGAGCTCCAACACTGATGCTGATCTGATGCACTCATAAATGCATCATGTGACCAAGAAGCCATCTAGATTTCACAGATCTTATTATTTTGTAATAAATCAGTTGTTCACAGCTTTATTTCTTTATCATATTTTGAAGTGATGGAATCTATTACTGCAGCTGCCTGTAAGCGCAGCCCTGCTATTTGAAAGTTGTATTTTCATTAATTCTTGTATATAGGTGAAACTATTACCTCAACTGAGTGTGTATACAAAATCAAAAGTTTTGTATACAAAATATATACTTTTTTATATCATTAAGATTGATTAATATAAGGAAGATTTTCCCAGGGTGTACAGAAGGAGACTGAGAACCTATGTTCTCAGACTCGAACTCCTGATTGTAATCTAATGATAACTAACATCGTTGAATTGATTGCAGCTTTATCAGCAGCAGTTCAGCTACTGAACTTTCTAAGCCACAGAATGTAATCCTCCAACTTGTCAGGACTCATACTGACTGTGTCCTGAGCAGCACTTAGACAAACTGAGTGTATCTGTTCTTTATTAAAAGAAACAATCTGCTTTCCAAACATCTGTGTGTCTATGACAAATAAACTTTGGTTTCCATGTGTGAAAACAGGGAAATGCTTTACAGTAAAGCTCTTCTGGAAAAAAATAGTAGTATGAACTGTAAATTAAAAAAATAATAGTGGAAGCACACTTCACATTTCTGCAAGTGATGTATGTGTATGCATTTTCCATCTTTCAGTCATAAAGCTAAAAATACAGGCAGAGTGAGAAAAGGGAGAAGAGATGAGATTAAAAACTAAACCAAAACACACAGTAAAATGTGATTAGAAGAATGAGGCAGGGTTGACAGGGTTTATTAACTATCAGCCTTCCTGCAACAATACTTCAGCCCCAGAGACTTTTGTCAAAATTTCTTATAAAAAGGTGGGGGAGGGAGTCTCATTTTCAGAAACTGCCAACATGCACAACTTCAACAGGAGCTGCAGGTCCTCAGAAAATTAAGTTCATGGTCTAATAGGTTCCAGTTGCCTCTGTTCCTGTCTGCAGGTCATACTGTAAAATTACAGCATTCATGCATAGCAGGTATAACGCTCAGAGGAATTGACAGTGGACCACAAAATCTATCCAAGGTTAGGGACTCAGATGGGTTTCTGTAAAGCACCAGATTATCAGCTATTCACAGTGAAAAATGAAGGGAGAAAGGAAATCTTTTCTCTGGGATTTGGCATCAGTCAATACGAAATCTTAAGTTGGAATACAAGGACCTAATGCTGAATAAATTTTAGCAACCTTATTACACATGTCCATTCTTAATAGATTTTTCTCACAGGACAACAGCAAGATTTTTCTTCTACTGTGCTCTTTTATAATGCACCATATTTGATCTAAACCCTGCAAGAGAACTAGGAGGCTTTCAAATAAATTTGTTACATCTGTACCAGTTTCTCCAGGATGGTGTTCTGCATTGTGACCAAACAGTCAGAGGCTTATCCATTGGACACTGGCATTTGGTATAAAAAACTTAATGCACAGCAGAAAGAAATTAAAAAACTTCTACCCCTTGAAGAAAGTATAATGGAGCCTGACAACTGGGTGTTAGTTTTGGTTTTGGGATCTTCAGATCCTACACCTTCTGGATGTGTCCATTTTGAGGAGAAAAAAAATCTGTAAATTTATTCTTTTTTAATATTATATTTTTACTATTACTTTAAAAAAGTTATTTATTTTTTGAAGTGTTGTGAGGACTGATTTTTCAGATCAAATGTAGAACTTCTTGTAAATGCAGAATGTAATGTTGTTTTTGAAAACCAGCAAATAACTTGGTGGCTAACAAATACATTTAAGAGGCAGAAGAAATCACCGTTTTCTCTGGTTCAAGACAGAAGATGGGTCTGAAGTCACTGACTTCCAAGACGAATGCCCAGGTCATTATGTTATGAAGCTCTAGTCCTCTGCTCCAGGTGCCTGCATCTGAATTCCTCACTGTGCAGAATCTTAACACCTTGCCTTTCCGTACCTCATGTGCAGAGCATAATCTCTGGGCTGAGGAGCCAGTCTCTGCTTCACTGAGCACTTCAGTAATACAAAACAAAGCAGCCTTGACAGTGACAAGCAAGAGCTCTTCACTGCTCAGCAGTTAATAGTGTGATTGCTATCAGCATCAGTAGTGATGGATCACTGAAGAAAGAATAGAATTCTCTTCTCCCACCTGAGAAATAGAAATAATAGAGCTTCTTTTCCTAGTGTTGAGGGTATTAGGATAAATGCAGTAAAGTTAGGAAGATGCTTAGGAAGGTGCCCAGCCACACAAGCAATTAAAATAACTTTTGTGGCAGAATTGTCACCAAGATGCAGCCATAAATCAGTATGCTAGCAAAGAGAAAGCCAAAAATATATGATAGCAGTTGCACTGTGCATAAACAATAACCTGATGATCAGTTAGTAGAAAAATCAAAGAAGAATTGTTGTAATCAGACACCAAGATAACAGAACATGAAATCTAATCTCTAAACTATCCTTTTATAAAGACCCTTTTACATGATAGAAAGAATTTCTTGAAGATATTCATCTCACTGAAGAGAGAGTAGAGCCCCAGTTTCCCTCTATAGCAATTTTCTTTCAATATAAAACCAATTACTTCAATAATATTACTCCTGATTTACCCTGATGCAAAGATGATCAGAGCTCTCAAAGAGGAAATTGTCATATTATCATAGTTGTCACGAAGAAAATAGGAAAGCAGTTGGGAATTTTCCAACAAGACATGCTTGCATCAGAAGTTGTCAATTCTTTAAAAGAGAAATGTCTTTCAGAAATACCATTTAATGAACTGCCAATGAGCCACAGGAAGGATTTCTGTTAGAAATCTGCCTGATTTCTTGCCAACTTAGCAAAATAGTTTGTTGGGACACCTGCGTTTCTTGAGTTTACAATTGCTGTAAATAAATTTATGGCTTTCAGCAGAGAGCTTGAAAATCGTGGGAAGACCACATCCCACATCTAGCTTCTCTTGAAGCTCCCATGGAAGGTGTGCTGCTGCATAATTTTTCTGCAAACAATAGGAAGCTAAAACCCTAGAATCCATTGTTACTGCAGCAAAAGAAAAGATCCTATTAGCTCTGGCTGCCAGACTTAAATGGTGACATTTTCTGAAATAAGAGTAATTGTCGCTTCTGACCCTGATGACAACTGGAAGTTTAAAACCAGCAAGCTATTGCTTCTTGCTCCATGAACATAATAATTTCTCCCTTACTTGCCACATTTTCCTTTGATTTCTAGCAACCTCAAGAAAATGGATCAACAATACCAAATTCAAACACTTGAGTACTTCACACAGTGTACAATATGTATATTGCTCCATTATAGAGAAAAATATATACCAAATCTTTCATAGGCATATGCATGAAATACATATATACGTCTGTTATTATAGTATGCATACTAGTATGTATATCACAGAATCACAGAACTGTCACACAATCAGAAAAGACATCTATGACCATGTCCAACCTTCAACACCTCATGTCCAAAAATAAAAAAAAAAATCACCATCCCATTAGAACATGTCCTGAAGTGCCACATCTACATTGTGTATGTATATATACCTCTATACACCTATACCTCCCAGTGTCTTGAATATACTTGTTTTAAATTTTCAGTAACAATTTAGCTTACTACTAGATTCAGAGGAAGTAACCTAAAAAGGACAAGTGCAATTCAAGATGGCATAGTTTTTTTCATCACTGCAGTCTTAACATTGAAAGAGGAATGCAATTTATATCTGGGGTCTAGTCATTCACGAGAGAAAAGTCTTGCAGAAATAAACCTGTTTCTCCCATATATGTCACATTCCTGGCCATTGTGAGGCTTTTCTCCCACACATTTCACATACCTGCACGTGGGATTTCCATATATTCAGGAGGTCCTTTCTCCCCTGGAGAGTTCACTTATAAAAACTCGTGCCTGAGGATGCTGCTAAATGAACCAGGCAGTGTTGCAGTGCAGGAGTTAATTTCCTCATTTGTGGCTGTAGCCCATCATTCAGGTATTTATATGTGAATTGTTGAGTAGCTGTGATGTGTTATTTAATTTCTGAAGTAGGTGCATATCAGTGCTAGGTAATTTGATCCCTTTATCACCTAATTTGCAGTACCTCAATGAGATATTTTGAAGCTTAATTGATAAGTGCTTGAAAATACATTCACGTCCTTTGACAGGGTAGAGTGGGTGATAATACATGATCATGATGAGTATTTATGGGGACTCAGAATGGCAATCTGGGTTTTGTTGATGCTCAATTGTAATTTGTGTGTGACCTCTGCAAGGTGTCCCCTGAGAGACTTCCCAGACCACAGTTTCTCACAAAGGTTACACTGTCAGTAAGAGCCAGAATAACTGAGCTACAGCTACCTAGCACTGACAGAGGAAGTGCAGCAACTGAAAACAACACCCCAAAGCAGCATATTGAAAGCTATTAAACAGTATGGAGGCCAAGAATAAATGTTCATCCCAAGGAGCTGCAATAACTATAAAAACAACATTCCCAAATGCACAGCCCCTCACACAAAAACATGACTGAGGAGGCTGACATTCAAAACCCTTCATGAGCAGCACCTGATCTGCATGAGGCATCAAAGGATCAGAGCAAAGTTGCCCACTCCTGTGTCAAGAGGTATGGAGGATTCCAAAAAAGTTACAGGTGAGAGATGGTCACAGCTTTCCAGCAGGGAGGAAACAACTGGTGAAGCAGTTTTGGGACTGGGGAGGGTTTCCAAAGCCCTCTCTGACATGGACTGAAACTGGCATTCCCACTGAGCTGTGACTGCAGCCAAAGTGCAGTTTTCCAGTATCTTGGACAGAAACAGTAAATTAGACTTAATGTTACATTTTAAATAGCTTTCAGGGGCAGGGGACTTGCTGTTCCTCAAACCTAGAGTGACAGTGCTGTGCAAAAAAAGACAGGTAGTCAAGAGCATTACTTTAAAATAATGCAAAGTGGAAAAATGAAATGCTGAAAACAGTTTTAGTATGCCAGAAATAAGAGCACCAGCTGCTGGCCCAGGGGGGATCTTCCTTGTCTGATTTGGATGAGCAAGGTTCTGCAGGAAAAACAGCAGGCAACCTTGTGATGAAAGGTAATCTCCAAATCCCTGCTCACAGCTGAGCTGAAATAAGGGGGTGGGAGCAAACTTTACTTCATTGTGGAGCTTCTTGATTTGAGTGTATGGCCAAGTGACCTCCATTTGGGTGGTGGCTGGTGGCTTTTTAGCACACCATATTTCTTCCTGTGTATTTCATTATATGAAGATGAAAAAGGAGTAACACAAGAAAGCTTTGATACCTGAAAACCTGCCTAAGCATACCCTTTATGGTATTAAGTTAGGAAATTAAGAAGGTGTCTTGCTTTCAACAACCTTACTGATGAAAATCCCAGCATGTAGACAGCTCACCTATCAATTCTGTAATATTCAGAAACCAGCATATGTTGCTGATACCAACAATCCTACACACATTCATAAGAATTCTCATTTTCTTTGTCATAGGTAAATACTATAGACTGTATCAGCTGCCCTGATAATGTGGTGAACTTTTAATTGTTCCAAAACCGAGGACTTCACACCATGTAGATCTGGCAGCTTTCAACTGTGGCTCAGTTCTTTGAGAAAAGCTCAGGCTGGTCATGGCAAAGGCATGAAATCCCTTATGTTAGTTAACAACTGAGGAGCTCCAGGGAGAAGACATTTTTTATTTCTCTGAGGACAAAAGGGATCATTTTAATGAATGATAATGTACTATAGCAAATTATTAATGTAGAGCTACCAATTGTTATTTCAGCACAGGCTGCTTGGCTGATAGCACCATATAGTCACAGTGGGATAATGCTGAGCAGAGTTTCTTTTTGAGGTTAATGTAGAAGTTTATTTTTATAGGTCAGGCCTGAGGTAGTAGCACTTTGCATTTCCTCAAGTATGGAGATTATTAAGTTCAGACCTCTCCACCTGTGAGACAGTACTGTGAGCCAGGGACATGCCTGGCAAGTCCAGTTATCTGGCAGGACAGAAGCTGTCTGCAGCTGGAGATTTTGCCTTTGGTGGGAAAGTCTTTGAGCATAAATCCTCCTTCTATGGGATCTTTCTTCAGCTGAGATCTCCCTTCTCTGTGTGGCCACGTATTCCAAGCTCAGCTGAATAAAAAATCAGATTAAAACCCAGTACAGCAGGTGCTCTGGGGTGTGCAACCAGGCATGGGCTCTGCTGATGAGCTGCAATGCATGAGGTACCAGCCTAACCGGAGAAGCGAGCATAAGATATCAGAGCTGTGAGGGTTTCAGACAAGTGTGTGACATTTACAGGTTTTTTTGTCAGAATGGCAGGATAAACACTAATTTCATGTAGTACATATTTTAAAAAAATATTCTAAATTTCATTTGCATAGAAACAGCAACTGAAAAATGAATAGGCCAATTCACACATGAAGGAAGATGTAACTTTTCCCAAGAATGGAAATCTTCTGACAAAGGTTCTCATTTCTATAAATGTCTATGGTATGTCTTCTATAGCAGACATGACTGCAAGTAATCTCAGAAATTCTTCTTTCTCAGTGCCCACAGTTTGTCCCTTATCTGGGTAGGGAAAGCAAACAAAAGAAAGAAAGATTATTATGCTTTACAGCACTTGCAAACTTCCGGGTCTGGGCTGGATAGCACAGATTAAACAAAGCCTGATTCATACTTCATAATCTGTTTTGTTTCTGTCTGTAGCATCTGAAAGATAAGGACAGAAATGAGCATGAGTGAGTTGCCTCACTCAGGAAGTTCCTTCATTCTCACACTGGGTGAGACAACAGAACCAGGGGAGATGCTGCCAGTGCCTGTCTGGTGAGCTATAACTTCTCTCCCTGACATATTATGTCATGGCAGAGTTTTGATAGCATCTGCTCATGCCCAGCTGCAGCCCAGCATCATCTTGCCACTATGTTATCAGGTACCATAAAGGGCAGGGAGAGCTTGATGAGAGCTCACAAAAGCTTGTTCCAAAACTGCTTCAGTTTGCAGGGAAAAGTCTGCTGTAAAAAGTGAATTTAGCAATGGAGGAGGGGATCATGAGGATGTGTAGCGGGAGGAGCCATCCTTGCTCCTGAAGCTCGACGAGCTGCTGGTCTCTTCCAGGACTCCAGCCACCACACAGCGCTTCCAGGGTAGAAGTGTAGCGGGAAGAGCCTTTCTTGCTCCAGAGGCTCGATGAGCTGCTGGCCTCTCCATGCCTCGCACCAGAGTGAACTTCCTCTGTGGGTGTGTGTCCCATCTTTATTGGCCCCCTGGTAATAGGGGGCCTGCCCTAACCAGGCACAGGTGGACTCACACCCACTCTTTGGCAACTCGAGGCACCTGGTTTATCTTGTTTCTCTACAAGGATGTACAGACATAATGGGCACTCTGAGAGGACAGTGCTGAGGAAGACAGGTGGGAGGACAATTGCTAAGGATGGTCACCATCAGTGGGAACAGTGGGGACCGATACAAAACATGGGCGAGGAGGTTTGTTAGCTTGTAGAGTGGGTGGCAGCTATAAAAAGAAATCCTGCCCAAGTGAAGATATGAAGGGAAGACAGACTTGGAAGGACAGCTGCTGTAGGAGCCATGGGCACTGCCTGTGCTCTTCCTTTGCCAGGCTGGGGCATTACTGTGCACTACTGAGTAGACTTCTCCATTGGTTTGCTCCTAAGAAAAATGGCACTCTTTCAGCTGTGGTTCCACAGGCAACCCTCTTAATAGATTTTACAAACCCAACTTTTTTTCCGAGTGGGTAAAATTTGTTTTACACATACTAATCCATGGGCTGTGTGCAGAACATCTCCCTGCCCTTCCAACCAATCACAGAATGATTTGGGTTGGAAGTGACCTCTGAGGGTCATCTAGTCCAACCCCCCTGCAGTAAGCAGGGACATTCTCAGTTGGGTCAGGTTTCTCAGAGCCTCATCAAGCCTCACCTTGAATATCTCCAAGGATGAAGCCTCAACTACCTCCCTGGGCAACCTATGTGCAGACAGATAGCTGCATATACCTTACTCACTCCTGAATGATGTTTACCTTGTAACCATAGAATGGAACAAAATTGTGATGGAAACTCTTTTTGGCGTCCCAGTCACATTGGATTAGCCTAATTCCTAGACTTTTATGTGTAGAATATGTCTTAAAAAAATAAGAACAGAGGAAATGCTGATATTTCAAAAATATTTTCCATCATACATCATAACTAAATACTTAAATATAATAAGTCTTTGTAAATCAGAAGTTTCAAATATTTTCAGATCATAAACAATTACAATGTCCCTGTGGCAAAATGTTTCAATGGGACCTGTTTATACAAATTAGTCTTCCTCCCTGTTTCCTCACCCCCCAGAAAAAAAGTGCCTACATTAAAATATTTTACCCTGTGGTGTTTTGCTATGTCATGAGAGTCATAGTCAAGCTTTGCAGCCCCTGAATAAGTGGTGTTTTCCATGGTATATTCCAAATATACCTATTCCAGTGGATCTTACAACACAGCAAAGTGCTCTAGTAGTAGGAAAAATGGACAATACTTCTGCATAGGTAATCCAGCCTTGGTCACTGGCTCACACCCCCTCTACTCTGCTCTTGTGAGACCTCACCTGGAGTATTGTGTTCAGTTCTGGAGTCTCCAGAGTAAGAAGAACATAAGGGTCCTTGAGCATGTCCAGAGGAAATCCACTAAAATGATCAGAGGGCTGGAGCACCTCCCTTATGAAGACAGACAGAGGAAGTTGGGGTTGTTCAGCTTGGAGAAGAAGATACTCTGAGGTGACCTTATAGCATGTTTCCCATACTTAATTGGGCCCACAAGAAAGCTGGGGCAGTGCTTTTTGCATTGTTGTACAGTGGAAGACAAGTAGCAATGGTTTATAACTTGAAGAGAAGAGATTTAGATTAACTATTAGGAGGAAATTCTTTACTATGAGGGTGGTGAGACACTGGCACAGGTTGCCCAGGAAAGCTGTGGCTGCCCCCTCCCTGGAAGTGTTCAAGGCCAGGTTGGATTGGGCTTGGAGCAGCCTGGTTTAGTGGGAGGTGTTCCTGGCCATGCCAGGGGGTTTGGACCTAGGTGATCAAACCATACTATGATTCTATGATTTAAAGTTGGAAACCAGCTGGGCCAAGGTTAGTGACTGTTACTGAGACCAGCAAACACAGAATGGCATTCAGACTTGCTATTAATCTCTCTTATCCTTCAAAACAGGATAGCCACACACTGCCTGCCTATTAGGGATGGCCCCTGGCCCTTGTGATTGTCTGGGAAAAGTGCTAGTTGGCTCAGGCCAAAGACATGCCAACAAATATTTTTACAGTTTTATGATACAAATAATAGCATTTTAATGTCTGAGAACATTCCTGGAAGCTGCCTAATATATTAGCATGGGACCATATGTAACCCCAAACTACAGTTCCTTTAAGACAGCATACTACATTATACAGTTTAAAGCTGAAGGGATATATTGTTTAGATCTTCCCCAGGAAACAATTGAAAAGTAGATACTTTTGCATACAGAACACTGATTCTGCAGATGCTGCACTTTTAAAATCATGAATGAGCAACTTGTATTTAACAAGACCCAAATTTTAATTGAACAATGAATTCTTTAGGCATTTTTCTACGTCTGCTTTGCTATAGATTTTTTTTAATGTTTCATATATAATCATTCTCAACATTTCTGTGTGTACAGAGTAGTATTTCACAAATGGGAGAATGAGTTCAACAAGATCAAAGCAAGAAGCATGCAGAGTTGTGCCAGCCAACTCCCACTTAACCAGATAGGAGCTACTGAGAAGATTTGAGGACCAAAATTTAAAACACCACCATCTCAAAAAATGAGAAGCATATCAAGTGAGACAAATACATCTGGTACTTGCCAAATATCATGCTGGGACTCTAGGTAGAAATGGGACTACATTAAGATCTCTAGGTACTCTTCAGCTTCCTCAATCACAAGACAGCCTCATCTTTATTTCCCCCACCCCCATTTCATTCAGCTCATACATCTGATTTCCCACAGCAAATGAGCAAGGATGCTGGGAGAAAAGGAGTTCCACTATGGAATTCCAGCTCATTTCCAGGGCACACTGCAACCTGTATGCAAGTATAGCATGAGTCCTGTTGAAACTCCACTTGGTGATAATCTTGTGTCAGAATTCCACTATATATAGCGTTTAATTCACAAGCCTAAATAAAGTTGAGAGCAATGTAAGTTTTGGTACTTCCTCAATTCTGTGTGACTTTGCAACACTAACATTCGTTTAGCATAATTTTATGCCTGTGAATTAATTTGCATTGGGGTGTAACTGTGATTTAGCATACCAGTTCAGATTTCTTCTGTTAGGAAGATGTGATTACTTATGAATTAACTACATGATCAAAGGTTCTAAACAAAGCAAAGTGTATAAAACAGAAATATATAAACATATATATATATATAACAATATTAAAGGTAAGGGAACAGTGCTATCAAGTTGGGATAGTGTCTGAACACACAGTGTAAGACAGCTCAGTGCTGGAGCAGAGATATCTCAACTGGCCTCCTTATGCAATGATAGTGTGCATTTCATGTAGGAGCTCTGAAGAGCAGAGTTAATCATATAGCCAAAAATATCACTGACTTCCTATGAAGGTTCTGAATCTTCATCACAGCCTTTACCAGAACATAGTAGTTGTTTCTTTTCTATTGCAAGTTGGTTGTAGCACTCAGCAATACGCAGTTAGTGCTTAGAAAGAATTTTTTTAGATTTGACAGATGTATGAAAGTTGCTAAAGTATTTCTGGGAATTTTTGCAGGCTTTTAAAAGTTTTATTTTTATAGAAATTAAAAGGGAAAAATTTGAGGCAAACCAACGTTGCCTGCTGCTAGTGTATGGAAGAGCTCTTAATTCTCCATCTATTTTCAGAACCCAATAAATACCAATTGAGCAAACCAGTGTTGGTTTGTCAGTTTCTGTTTATTTTTTGTTTCTTGATAGAACCATCATGAAAGATGACCTGAATTTGGATGCTACTTTTTTTCTCCAAACTCCTTATGTTCTGCAAAGGAACTCAAAGTTGGTGACAGTTCCAAACGGGAACTCTTTGTCCATGAGCAGTCTACCTCAATTGCACACCATCTGTAGATCTCTCACAGTGATCTAATTTGCATACTGGGGATATGAGGAGGAAAGAAATCCTCCCTGGAGACTGTCAGAGCAAGTAATCCCTACGTAGTGTGAAGTGGTTTGCACTGACACACACATAAAGATCAAATGGTAGTGCAAATCCACCAAAACTATCACCAGAAATGAAAGATGATGAATAGCAGGGAGAGGTAAAAGGATGGAGTCAGTCATTAAGTTTCTATTCTATATAGTTTTCCTTATCACTATCTGTAGCCCTAAAAACAGCTTGACCATGAAAAAGAGCTTTCAAAAACAGGGATTGCCTTATTTTATTTAACACACGTGTATGCATGTACATGCATGTGTAAGAAAAATGATTTACAGCTGCCATTCATCTGTATCAGAAATACATGCAATCATCTGGTTCCCTTATTTTTATCCTTTCATTTTCTTATGTGCTCTCCCTGCCATGCATCAGTGAGAACTCTTCAATCTCATTTCCTCTTCTCACTTTCCGTTCTACTTCTTTCTGCCCTGAGTAGGCTTAACTATCTTCCTGCTTCCCAAATTCTCATTATCTTTCCATCTCTCTCCTTTCCAATGCAATTCCTCTTCTTTATTCCAGTGTTTCCAACAGGGGTCCCAAAACATCTCTCTCCACTCACAATGCTCCAGACTCAATTCCCCCACCATCTTCCCCAGCTCATAACCCTTTATAGTCTCTTGTCTATTACCAGTTTCTACTATGTACAGCTGCAAGCTCATTTAACATTGTAAATAGCTCTAATTCCTTGTTGTTCCTGGTACTTAAAAAAAAAAAGGGGGGGGGGAGGAATCAACCCCTAATCCCTTCCCTCTCCTTTCTCATTCTAGAGAAGAAAGAAATAACTCTAATAAGATTTATTTTTGGTTAGGTTTTTTTGTGTGGATTTTGGTGGTTTCTTCATTTATGGTGTTTTTTTGTTTATTCGTTTTTCTTCTTCTTTTTAAAGATCTAATTTAGCAGTTAGTGTGTATGACTCACTCTATCTTTCTTGAGGAAAGGTGATCCTGAAGAAATATTTTGCAGAAATGTGTTCACCTTTGACAGAAGACAGCTCTGCTTGGTGTTCTCCTTCCTGGAAGCAGGACTATATACATCCACTATGGTAAAATCTTACAACTGTGCAAGTCTCTTCTCCATGTTTTAGCATGGGAAGGTGGAAGCTAGGGAGGAGGAAAGGAGATTCTTGTGGCCATCAAACCTCATGGGTTTTCTTTGTAGCTGGCAGTGCATGCAGAGCATGGGGAGACCTGAGGCAGAGCAGGGTGTGACTACCATAGCCAAGGGCTATTGACTTCACATGGGTAAGACCAACCAGGCTGAGGGCTTTGCTGTCCAGCAGACCCTGACCTTTGCTCAGCTTGGCACTCAGGGTTACTGCTTATACAAATTCTGCTTGCACTGGTGTAAATATTTACTATAAAATTAATGAAGTTACTCAAGTACAATATTTAATATGGTAAGCTCTCCTGATCATGATATCTGGTGACTGAGATGCAGCAAAATGCTATTCAGCTCTGTTTCACCTCCTGTTTTTGCAGCTCTGCAGTTCAGTAAAATGTACTTTATTCCTCATGTTAGGTGACAGAATGAAGAGGCAGGAGTGATTAATTTTTACAGAGACCTTATTAATTTTCATTACTTCAGCCAAGTCTTCTATTCCTTCTTTCTCTCTGGCAGGATAATCTGAGGCTATTTCTCATCACATGCAAATCCCACCAACTCTCTGGAGACAGTTCATGGAAAGCACAACAGCATCACTTTTGTGCTAATCTAAACCTTTTCCCAGAAGGGCTGAACACATTTTTTGGCAGATCAGCACTAGTTATTGTGCAGTTTTGCAGGCTGTTGTCCTGTCCATCTTTCTTATCTTTTGGCAGGTTGTCAGATACAATTAAGATGATCTGAGTGATGTAGCATTGTACATTTAGTTTTGTTTATTCTTTGCTTAAGAAAAAAGTCACGGTAGGATATAAGTTGTGCATGGAAGGGCCTGAAGAACATTAGCCTTTTCATCACTGTGAAATGAAATGATATTTTTGTGCATGCAGCTTTGATGTACCATGGCTGTATCTGCCAGCACCAAGAGGTTAAGACCCAGAGGATTCTAAGGTACCTTATGATCCCCCTGAACATTTGGCTGCTTGTGCTAGGAAAGTCCTAAGAAATCTAGCAAACTAGAGAGGTCACAGTTTCAAGTAAACAAATTAATTTTCTGTGACATTTGTGTTATAGGAAAGTAACTGGTATGTAGGGCCTACCTTCTTCAGAAACAGAAACTGATGAAACTTCCCATAGCATTAAGTTTGCGATCAGACAGCTCCAGAGGCTAGGAATACTTCAAGTGAGACCTATGGCTAATGTAATTAATTGTAGTTCACAAATTTTATTTTTATACAAACATCTATGTTTGTATAAAACATGTATGTTTTTTATGCAAACATTTTGTTTATTGAAATAATGTTTATTGAATGTAGATAACTTGCTTAAGAATATGATTGAGAATTTTACAGTTTAAATTCATTTTTGGCAAAGAGAAGAGCTCAAAAGTATCCAGTTGAAATGAAAGTTTTAATTTCGAGGCAAGGCATTACTCTCACTCTTGTATATTACACTATTTAAACACACTTGGAAGTTTTCTAATGGAGCTGAAGGAATACATGTTAAAAAAGCTCTTTCTAAAATATGAAACCATTTGTTCAAAAAGAATCAGACAAAAGTTCCTCCATTTTCTTCCATACTTGAAAAATATTCTTTACTCTACCGCACAATTAAAAACCACCCATCTGGTATAGTTTCACTGAAGTTCTTAGCATTAAAAAATGTGCACTCTTTTGCTCTTAGACTCTGATATTAACATATTTGCACAGGTCTGCCTCTTACTAGATAGAAGACTTCACTGCGCTCCTCACTGTCTAATCCACATCAATTTCCTCTGTAGAGGAGCTCAGGCTGTGCAAACTTTTCTTTTCTGACTGCCAGCTAATTAGATACACATTTACAAACTTTTTGCTTGCCCCTGAACCTCATCACTCACATTACACTACAAGACTTTTAAGACTCTGTTCAAGCAGCTACACTCATTGTCACCTCACATGCAGAACATCACCGCTGGCTTCCCACCGGCCTTCAAGTTTATTGGCAAATGAAGTGGCCCTTGCAATTAAACTATGACATTACACAACAGTTTTGTCAAAAGAGGATCTCCACCCTACCACTGTGCTCCCATGAAGGTCACAGACTCTGTTGTGTGGGCAGCTTCAAACATGACCTGAATACAGCTAAAGGACAATCCTTTCTACTGTGTAAAAACCTTCAATCATATTCCCAAACCATGCTATAACCTTGAATAAAGAGGCTTTAGCATGGTTGAAGGCAGAATTTAGGTCCCATTCTACACTGCATAAGTGGAGTCATGCTTTAATTGTATAGCAGGGATAAAGATATTGTAATTGGGTCTCCTGTAATATATTTTTTTTCTTTATATATAGCTAAATGTAAGGCCTTAAATCTCTCAAGGACATGAGATGTTATTCTATCTTTTTCAGTACTGATACAAGACTAAAGAATTGTGAAAAAAAGAAGGGGAAAAGCTCAGGAATGACTTTTATAGAAATATGTTGATTATTACAAGTTGAAAAATTGACCCCAGCCTAGACTGTAAGGTTATTTTATCCTACCAAATAGAATAAAATATTTTTCTTTAAGATAATTTTTCCTTAACCTTTAAGATTAATGTTTGTTCTTTACCTTCAGAAAAGTATAGAAAGAGACATATTTACATATGCATACCTATACAGAGCCAAAAGATTTAATTTATGCTATATCCAAGCTCTGTTAATTCTTAGCCATCTTTGGACTCTGATGAATCTATTTCACCAGCTTTTTTCAACTTTATCTCCAGCTGGTGTCCCTGCTTCAAGATTTTTCTCTCTTGTAATTTCCGTATTTTTGTAATTTCTCTATTTGTTATTTGTAATTTTCTAATTTCTCTATTGTAATGTAATCTTTTTTGACAGTTGTTCTTGGTGCCTCTGTATCTCAACACAAAGTCCAGCATTGACTTTTCCATGGTGTCCATCACCTCAACATCCAACTCAGATGAGAAAAGGACAACCAAGATCTTTATTTTTCTCTTCTGTAAAAGATAAAGAAGCAAAAAATTAAAGTACTATCTATTTCAGAAGTCTTTACATTTTCCTAAGAATATTTCTGCTGCTGTGTAACCAGTAGAAAAAACCTAAACAACCAGGTAGCCATAAACTGAATAATAATCTATGCTTCTGGGTAATGATGGGATTTGTTTCACCTAACCTTAGCCATCTAGTAACTAGAAATTTAACTTAATCTATTTGTCAGGCCTCCTCTTTTTGCCAGGGTAAAGATATAGGCACTTTCTGGAAATTTCTTATCTCCCTGAGACTTTTATCTTAAGGCATTAAGAAATGCCTTTTGGAGATGCCTTTTTCTCTAAAGCAAACACAGAGGGAGTTTGGATAACAGCTTATTATAGCTGATGCATTTTTAAAGGCACTTCAGCCAGGCAAGAGGAATCCTGCCCTCAAGTCTGTAACCAGAACCTTACGCTGAAACAAGCTTCTCTCAGTCATATCTCCATTAAAAGCTAACTCTTAAACAAGAACAGGAGACTTCTGACAGAAGCCAATCTTCATGCTGCATCAGAAATACCACTTCCACAGAGCTAAAAATATAAACGAACTTCCCAATCTCCTGCCTTCCACCAACACAGCAATGACCAAAATGATATGTCAGTAAAAAGAACAGCTAGAGTTTGAAAACCAAGAGCCAGCATCTTCAGGAAGTCATCTTTTTAAAGTCAATTTTCTATTCATAAATTTATCCAAACCTTCACTTTCCTAAGATATTTTTAAACCTGATTCTTTTTATTACATCCCTACTTGCTGCAAGTGTCATGGACTGTCCTTTTTTCCATCTCAATTCATTTTTATATTTGATGTTGTGGACAAGTCAGAGTTGTATGAATCTAGGATCCTGAGGTGGCTTTTTGCTCTTTCCTTTGGGTAGCAAAATGTCTAGCAGCTGCACTAAGCCACAGACTGTGAGAAAAACGTAGTCCCCAATTTGCCTATAGTATAAACATGAATAAAAGCCTACTGGAGCCAATGCTGATGAATAATACCAATTGGGTCATAACCACCTCTACTGTGCATTTCCACAGCAGGACTATGGGAAGTTTTGAAATGCAAAAAGAGGCCAAATCATTGCTGTCAGTCACATGTATACTATTGTCTGTAGTTGCATTAAAAGAGACATGCTATTGTGTGATTTTTCTCCCTCCCTTCTCTAACTCATACTAGTTAAACTCTGAAGTTGCTGGCAGAAGTTTCCTATGCCGTCTCCAGACTACAAAGTTGTCACATACATTTTTTGAGAACACTATAGAAAGATTTCTGGCCAGCAATCCAAAGATTCCTGCCCATGCCAGCAGTCCAGATACCAACATCATTACACCTCAAGAGCCAAGATGAAATCCATTCATCTGGCAGTGACTGTATGTTTGCAAATTAATTTCTTTTAATATATTCCCATTACCCAAGGAAAACAAATTCACTGAGAAATGTGTGCTCTGTAGATAATCCAAACAAAGCATGTTTTACAGATGGGAGATTAGCTAACAAAATCTGAGATAATGCTGTCTCAGCTTGGTGCTAGATTACTTGCATGCATCCTCTTCTTACAAATTAGAACAGGAGACAATTACAAGATTTAGGAGCATGCCTCCCTTTTCTCCACACTGTTCTTGGCAGATATTGTAAATAGGCTCCTTGGTGTAAATCTGTGCATCTGCACCGAGAGCATTATCTTTATTTCTGCTCTATGAGAAGCTGAGTGTAAATTTTCTGGTCAAGTCTTCATTGCACAGCTACTATTAGAACTGTAAAGCTCTTCAGAAGAGAATACCTAGCCTGGCCATCAAAGCACCAAGTTATATGTCAGGAGAGCTAGTCTCCTTCCCAGCACAAACTTGGATGCATGGCTTAGTTTTATGCTTTTATTTCCTTCCTGAGAACTGGAACTCCTTTTACTTCTTAGAACTTGTTTCATTGATTTTTAACCTTCTGACAAAGGTTTAAAAATCTGTTGCAGAATAAGGAAGTCTCCATTAAAAAACCCTAAATCAAATATTTAACCTCCAGTTAAGTAACATTGCATCTTTTTTTAAAAAATGTCCAGTCTTTATTTTAAAATTTAATTAACAGGAGATCCAATATGTTAATAGGTTAGTAATTTAATTGTTAAGTTACCGCCTCAAAAAAAGACATACCTCTGTGATCAATCTCTTACCATCAGATTTATCGAATCCTGAAAATATCATAAAATCATAGAATAGTCTGGAATGGAAGGGACACCTCCCACTAGACCAGGTTGCTCAAAGCCCTGTCCAACCTCTCCTTAAACACTTATGGGGATGAGGCGTTCACAACTTCCCTGGGCAACCTGTGCTAGTGTCTCACCACCCTTATAGTAAAGAATTTCCTCCCAGTATGTAAACTAAATCTGCCCTCTTTCAGCTTAAAACCATTACTTCTTGCCCTATCACTACATGCCCTTTTAAAAATAGATTTCTGTTCTTTACTGTATCATACAAGCATATGTATAAATACCTCTTTTTTATATGTAAATAGGTTAAGTATCTTCAAGTGGGATTGGAGAGAAAAATTCAATTGCATATTTTCTCACACTCCATCTACTTCACCTGATGAGAAAAAGGGTATGACATCTCTCATTCACTGTATTCATAACAAGACTACTAAAACATACCCTTCTGACTGGTAGCGACAGGCCACAATCCTGTTAAGAACATAAGCACAGGCATACAACATCAGACCAATGATCCACCCATCCCACTGTATTTGCTATACTGGCCAAAAGAAAAAGCTCAGAGTATAAACACAGAAAACCTATATGTGCTACTCTCTGAAATATTTAATCCTTCGACGATTTGCAGCTACAAATTACCTGAGAGAAATATAGTTTTATACATATGTAAAATTTCTCCCATAAGCTTATCCTCTTCTTGAGCCCATGCCAACTTTTAGCTTACATGACTGGTAAAGAATTCTTTACCACTTACATGTGGTAAAGAATTGTCCAGCTAAACTCACTTGTTTAGAAGAACCACTTTCTTGTGTTTGCTTTCAGGCAGCACTCGGACATTTTCATTCAATGCCCCCTAGGTTATGTGTTGGGAGATACTGAGCAATCAACTGTACTCAACCATTCTGTGATTTTATAGACATTTACTCTCACATCAATCATCTGTCACAGGCCGAACCATCTGTCCTTTTTTACAGGCTGAGGAATCCTAAGGTAATAAGTAGTTCCTTGTATGGAAGCCATTTGATTTTTTCATCACAGAGGAAGCCTCAGTGACTTGTCATCTAACTTTTTAGATGGCCGAAAGTTAGGAAAGTTGAATACCACCTTTCATGCTCAGAGTTTCTATCCCAGCTGAGTGCTGCATTGCATTATGCATGGAGAGTTGCTGAACAACAAAGTTCGAGCTTTAAAGGGGCAAGGCACATAAAAACAGAGATGAGCCCTTTTTCATTGAGAAAGCTTTCAGATATACAGTGGCAAGAGCTTTTGACAACAGATATGGGAGCTGATTCTATTCTTATTCATACCAGTGTGCATCTGTTTTTCCCTCAAGATTTTAGCAGTGCTGCAGTGACATAAACGACAGGAGAATCTAGCTTAAAAAGTTTATAGCCTTGCTAGAACATGAATACAAGTTCCAATGTCATAAATGCTTCTAGAACGCATGCTTTGAAAAGTATTTCATCTTCCTAACTCCTTTCCTTCAGCAGGTAACACTTCATGATGAATACCTACACAGGCCCATCAGCCAAACCATATCTTCTCTGGTGAAGATTTAGCTACCAATTTCCAGTCAAGGATCCAGAAACTGTTTTCTTTTAAACACAAAGACTGTATCACAGACATGAAGAAGAATCAACTATTTTTTCTTGGTTTTCCATTGAAATGAATGGGAGGAAAGAAACAAAGATAATTAGTCAGACTGCTTAACTTAAATAAAATTTTTGATTGCTATAATAAGGGATATATAAACAAAATTAGGCAAAAGGTAGAAACTAGAATTATACTATGACAAAGTCAGAAGTTTATTAAATGTACAGGCATTGTATATTCTAAAGATGCTGAACACTGATCAGAGTCCAAAGTGGTTTAATCACTTCCTCTGACTTCCAGACACTATTGCCTTTTCTGGACATGACTAAAGGAAACAGTTAGAAGCAGGCAAAGAAAGAGCTCCAAGAGGCAGGAACATTTTTGAATATTACCTTCTCAAATGAAATGGCTATAAAAATGGCCAAAGATACTGCTATATCAAATCCATAGTTTTGCATCAGATAGCTCCTGAAAAATAGGTCTGATCAGTCCCGTTTTAACATATTCCGGTTGTAAACAAGCATATGAAGTTATATTAGTATTCACCTCTTCCTGAAATCCTCACTTACTTTACCTGTGGACAAAAAAGCCTCCTGAAACCATTACCTGGGTGCAGGATTTCTTTCTGCTACTTATTTCCCCATTTTTCTTGCACATTAATAACATCTTAGAACTGACAGTATGACAGCTGGTATAAAGGATGGCAAGGTCTTTGAGAAAGAAAATATCTGGTGCATAATGCATTTTTTTGGTAGAAAAACTTTTTTTTTTTTCTTAAAAGAGATGTACACTACTTGATGATTGTAATCTAGTATATGTGTATCTTGGCCACGTTAAAAGACATAACTAACGTCTCTCTTTTCTATTCAATGGCCTAAAGTACGCAGCTGCAGCAATATTTACTGAAGCTCAGGGGATAAATTGCACTGAAATTTTACCCAAGTGAATTCTGTTGTCAGATGTAATAGGTAAATAAACATTTTCTTTCAATAGATTGTTGTATTAGCACTCTATCAAATGGCACAAGATTTGTATTCTTTAGAGAGATTGCAGATATTATGTGACTCAAAATTATTTAAAAATGTATTTAAAAATAATGTTGGGGGAAAATTATCAGTTTCTCAGAGAAAAATGTACTTTGAATTAGAAAAAAATTAAAATATTTTCTTTTCCAAAATGGGTTAGAAATAATTTCCTGAAGTTTTCTTGTCACCTCTAAATCCTTCAAATTAAATATCACTTTAGAATATTTTATTGACCAGCTATGCATATATATTTATATATTATTTATATATTTATAAACCAGTCTTCATTTTCCATACTTTTGAATTCTGAGCAATCCTCTATTAGTCAGATGTTTTTGATTTTGAAATCCCACATGCAAAAATGCATTGGTTCAGATGGAAGGCTTGAAATTTTGCAGGCACAAAATTCTCCGATTTCCATTTGATATTCATGCCAAATACATGTTCTCCCAGCATAATCCTGTGATTAGGCTACATGAAATGGCCTTTGGTTTCAACTGCTTGTTGTTTCTTTGCCCTTCTAACAGCACTGGGTTTGCAGAAAAAAAGGCCTCAAGCTAATAAAAATCAGTAAATTTCATTTCAAGCTGTTGTCCTTTATCTTTCCACACTGACCGTGCACAATGAGCACAACTCAAAAACCTGGCTAATTGACTTAGGAACAGCAAGTTCAAAGTCAGGCTCAGAGAACACAGCATTTCAAGAAGAAAAGCTGCAGTTGAAAGGCAAGGTCTTTTTTTATAAACCCTTAACTACTGTGGGCTGAGATTGCTCTTACTATTTTTCTTCAGTATATTGTTGCTGGTGCACTGCTACTGCTGCTAGTGAGAGATGGAATTCTAACATCATTCAGGGGCCTTATCCCAATGCCATGTACATTATTCTGTGCAAGTCCAGAAAATGGAAACTTAAGGATGCCAAAAACTTGCTTAAACTGGACACTCACAAAATCATAGAAAAACTGAAGTTGAAAGCCTCTAGTCTAACCCTCTGATCAAAGCAGGGATAGCTTCAGAACCTAGATTGGGTTCCCCATGGCCTTTGGCAGCTGAGTTATGAAGATCTCCAAGTATGGAGATCCTATGACCTCACTGGACACCTGGTTATATACTTGACCAGCTTCAGGATTTTTTCTGCCCCCCTCCATTTTATGTGGTTGGAGTATCCAATGCTGTAGCTTTTGAGCACTGCTTCATGTTATTTTGCAGCGTCCCTCTGAGACAAGTATGGATCAGTTTTCTCTATGATGTCCCTTTTGTCAGCAGAACACTGAAATTAGATTCCTCAGTGGTTTTATCTTGTTGAAGATAAAACCAGACAAATCCATCTAGGAGCCCAAGCCTGGGCACTGCTACAGCAGTGGCCTTACAAGTACCTAGTAAAGAGCAACCCTTTTGCTGGACCTGCAGCAAAAAGTTTTGTGCTTGTCAGGGCTGTCCCATTAGCCACTGGGGCTGCCATGGTGCTCTGCAGCCCTGGGCTCTCCAAATGCAAAGCTGCCCCATAACCAGTCTGTTCCCAGCCTGTACTGCTGGAAATCCATCTGCCCACCCCATGACAGACACTTGGCTTTCGGTGCTTTTGAATATCTCAAGGTAACAGAACTGGGACCCAAATCTTCTCATGCTTCTTCTAAGAAGCAGCTCCTGCCAAAACTTGGAACAAAGCCTTCTTTGATTTTTGCAGTCAAAGTCAATCCAAATATACAGCAAATGATGTTAATATTCATTAAGAGCACATAATCCACTCACAGGCAAATTTTATATATATGCAGTGGCTTGGAAGTTCAAATAAGAAAATCAAAAGCTCAGTCTGTTCCCTACCCATGAAAAAAGGTGTTATCTAATCCATTAATATTTTTCTTGTCATCAGCAACAAACTGCATAAATCCAGTTAATGAACTCATCAGGTTTATACCTGACATTAATAGGATGTGAAAATTACCTCTAGACCTATCAAGGTTTACAATAGAGCACTATGGATCTTAAGTATTGTTAATGATCATTTCTTTAAACAGAAGAACAGCATAAGCATCAGCTTTACATCTGGCAGCACGGAACAGCTGAGTCTCACAGGCAAGAGTCAGCATCACTGAGCAAACATCATTCCACAAAGCAGATGGTGGGCACCTCTCTGCACTGCCTGAGACCAAGCCAGCATCTGCATGAATATTAATATTATTGAGATTCAGAGTCATATTACAAAGTCCATTCAGCTCACTCAGGGCTTTGGCAAGATTCCCGGGGTCAACACAGCATTGCTACAGGAAGACAATGCAAATATATAGCAGTAAGAGCAGTAAGATCTCAAGTATAGAACAGGATGGAAATGTGCAGTGCTGCAGAGGAAACTATAGTGGAGCACTGAGGCTGTAAAAGTCTTTGGCAAACCAACCATTCCAAGGAAGCTGCAAGGTGAGAAAAAAGTTTTTTACAGCCATTCCAGCATTAAATCCCTTTTGGGTAATCCCATTTCTATTTCTTGAACACCTAATACGAAGCAAAGGAACCTCATGTTATGGGCACATTTAATGAAGATCGCTGGTGCATGCTGGCACTAGTAATCTTCTCTGTAACCACACAGAGATAACAGTTAGTTATCACTGCACTGTTTGCAGAAATCACTTTTTTTTTCCTTAACATAAAGCTGAGAGTCATCAGCTGTGGAACCTCTGTGGAGAAAACTGTGCTCTTGGGCAAATGCTTTCTTTACAAGGGAGAATAATGTGGAAGTAAGAAAGAATTGCAGCTATTCCCTCTCTTCAAGGTGTTGTCATACCCATAGCCTACTCTTGCAGAAAGAAAATGGGACCAGCTTCTCCTAATAGCTATTAGAGTACATTTGCAACAAGAAGTCTTCAGGAGAATGAAAATGAGAGGTATTCAGGCAGCTGCACTACAGTACAGGATGTGGAATTTGTATCTTAAGCTCAGTGTTGTAAAGCTCAGATGGCTGAACTCCATGCTGAGCAGCAAACCCTTAGGCTTTATTAGCCCTTTGTGTATAGTACATCTTGCTTACAGAGATGAGATTTTTTTCTTCATGACCTTTATGTTATGAAAAGCAAAATATCTCAGGTCTTGTAAGCTCACAGAGGAGGTAACCAAGAAAATGGATTTCAGTCTTCATTCTTTCATTTTCATAAAAATGTACCTGAATAGTAAAATAAGTATCTGAATAGTAAATGTAGCCCTACCAACAGCCTCTTTACAAGAGCAGCACAACAGGAAAACTGGAGAAGTAAGCCAAATGCCTGTTAAGGTGCTGGAATCTCTCTTTCCTGATGAAACATGCTTACAAGGCATCATGAAATCTTAGACAAAGCTATGACTGAGGCTATGCACCCACAAGTAGTTTTGTAATACTCAAGTAAGCTGGCCATTGCAAAGCAGAAAGGGCACATAGGGATGCACAGAAAGATGGTGCCACACTTTCAAGAACTCTCTGAACACCAGTTCTGGCAGCAGGCTGTCCACACAGTGCTGCTCCAGCACTAGTCTATAATGTTTGTTTTTTCAAATTCCTGGCTGCAAGCAGCAGGCTTCTTTTGTTATTTGGTAGGTAAGCATTAGCATGAGTGGCATATTGCATTCTACATGTATGCTTACAAGAAATATGATTTTCTATTTAAAAGTTACTCATCTAACTCCCTTCTCTCCCTCTGCGACCTCACTCTCACCAACATGAAGTTCCCAGGAAACGCAACCCCATAGGCCTCAGAAAAGTGGATTTTTTTGGTTCTTGATGGATGTTTTGACTTTTTGGCTCTGTGGGAACCTCTTTCCCCTTCGACAGAAAATCTTCTGAGAAGTCCTGGTGTGAAGAATGTTTCTCATAACAGCAGGATGTCCCAAATGCTCCCAATCTAAGAGATAAATAACTTTTGTTTTACTTTCCCAGAACACTTGCTTTACCTCAGAACTCTCTCCCTATGCAGTGTAGATGCAGCCTTAACATACCAAACACAAACATTTGTAGAGGGACACAATAAAATGAGATCTTTGGATGCTGAATTTATTTATGTGTTCAAAGTGATCAATTGCTTGAGCTTTCTCACAAAGCTTTTGTTCAGCTTGAATTTTCCCAGAGGAACAGAAAGCACAATTAAAAGGCATTTAGCCATTTGCAACCTTAAAAAGTTCTTAGTTCTTCAGAGACATCCAATTAGAATAACACTGCTCCCTGTAAGAGACTGGGAAGATGGAGTTTTATTTAAGGTTTTGGTTTCACAGAATTGTTGATACCATTTTTCAACTCATACATTTGTGGCCAAAATTTCCAGCCAAAAAGGTTTATAGCCTATAAATAAGAGCTATAGCTCAACTGGAATCAGTGGACTTTATGATAGTTTTCACTACTTTAGGGTCCCAGCCTAAACTCACAACCCTGGGTAGTGCTCACCATCTTCCAAAAGAGAATGGTGGCTGTGGAAACACCAAATCAGAATATGTGTGGAGTAATAGCAAGGTTCTCTCTTGTCAGCAGGGTAGGTTTGCTCTTGGTTATATTTATATAATCCATTGATGGCAGAATGAGGCTTAATGGGTTAATTAAGGACAGAATTGACATATGCTCCCATAACAGCATTTTGAATTCAAGGCCTTTGTAGAAAGCAGCCAGGATAATGCAGAGGATTTTAGTATCTATTTCTCAACATGAATAAATATGAATATGCTTAGAGTAGTTCTAACCCAAATTTTCTAATGTGGTTTAGGATTTAGGGTGCGTCACTGAAACTTATAGCATGAGTTTTTCAAAAGTGCTAACTTTCCCAGACCTAGCCCATCCTATGCCAGGTATGCCAGAAAATCAGAGCTTCTGATTCTAAAGCCATCCACCAATAATTAGAAGATAAGATTTGAAAACTGGACACAATTCAAATTAAAAAAAAATGCTGCAATGAGCTCATAGATCCTTAACCTCTAGGTTTCTGGGTTTACAGCAATAGGAAGCAAATGGAAATTATTAAGATGGGAAGAAGACATAAATTAATAGTATTGAGATGCAGTCAAAAATGCTGCATTGAAGTAACAAGAGGTGCAGGATCTGTTAAGATAGGAATTATCTACCACAGGAAATGGTGGAAATTCCATGGCCTGAGAAAGTAAAAATTTAGAATGGTGAAGTTTTAGAGAAGGCCCTAGAGAGATAATTGTCACTGTACTGAGGAGGCTGCAGTGTATACACACAATTTTAAAATCTTTTCTGTCTACAGCTATAATGCTTCTACATTTATGACTTTTTTTACCACTAGACTAGGAAGCAGTACATCTCACGTATCTGTTCACAAAAATAATAAAGACACTACCTGCTGGGCAGGTCACTATTCACATATTTTTTTGGAGGGAGGATTGAAAAACAGGACAGGGAGGAATAATGAAAACATTTCATTACTTGTTCCACTGGAAGAAATTCAGGAAGCTTTTGCTAGCAGCCACAGACAGGAAAAACAGTATAATGTAGAAGAACAGAAAACAGCAGAGTAAAGCACGAAGATAAAGGTATTATTTTAATTGATGTTATTATTACACTACGGTTGTTGTTTAAGCTATATCTGGCAGTAAAAATTCCAGTCAAAATAATATAATGGCAGGTTTTTTCTTTGACATAATCTATGCAAGATGAACTCACAAGGAAAGGGTCTATAATTTTGCATTGAACTTGTTCCGCAAAGTACAGAGGTCTTGTTTGCATAGGATTTTAGGGCTGGATAGCTTATATAAACTTGTTATCTTGGGAAAAGTACACACTATTTCTTCCTCTATGTTTTTGTTTGTTTGTTTTTTTTTTTCCTGGCACTACAGACAAGGCTTCAGTCTGACTTTGCCCTCAGCCCTAGCTCTCAGATCTAGCAGCTCTTGTAGATAGAAAATTCAAGCCCTTGGCTCCATTCCGCTCTGCTACCTTTCAGCTGCTCCTCAGACTCCCTCCTCTACCTGATTCCTCCTATTCCACATGCTGGGATGGAAACATTGAGTTCAGCAGCCTCATAAGTTCCTGTCTCTGTGGCCATGCCAAGACTGCCCCAAAGCCATTTCCCATCCAGCCTTTGGCTGTGTACTCTGCTGATGGAAAATTACAGCTAATCCCATACTTAATGTGGTCAACAGGAGGACTACCACCCATGGAAAATACTGCTGCCACAGTGGCTCCCTATTTTCCACCAACCACACCAAGAGTGCTAGAGGAGCCTGGTTTTAAATGTTTGAGTCCACTCTGCAGAGATAAGGGGAAACCATGTAAAGTGAGATCTGATTCTTTCATCAAACATAATTTCTATAGTACAGATAAAGCCTAGCTCATTAGTCACACATATATGGATTCATATATGTTCCAACGCCTTTATATTGAGAAAAATCTTCTATATTAGGGTGCTTCTATATGTATAGAACCCTAATTCCACTTTAAAATGAAGAGCTTACTTGAGTAAAAGGATAATAATCTAACTCCAGATTATTACGAAGAGCTATTTTCTGATTTCTCTGCTTTGGAGGCAGAAAGGAAGCATTTTAAAGAACTATGCAGATGCCATACGCTAATGCAGAGCTTCTGTATTATAAAAATACATTTATAATAAGAGTGCAATCAGAGTGAGATTATATTTGTGGCTCTTAATTTGGTTATTGTACATCTACTGACTTATTAACTCTTCTGTGCTCACATCTTCAGAAATCAGGGATCAGTTGAATGTTTGCTTAAGATGTCAGCTTTACAAGATCAGTTTGCAAATAGTTTGCTGACAAAAAAAGGGAAAGAAAAATCCTCTGGTACTTGCATTTTTTCCATACAGATGTGATTTAGAAAACACAAAAGAAAAAGAACAGGCTTAGAAAAATAACCCACCCAGTACTTATACTCTATAAGTATATGGTGAGGGCTTGTGATGCCATTAAAAACAAGAAGGATCAACCTGAATATTCAAGTTTCTACCTGAACTAGCTGTAATATAAAACAATGAAAATTCACTTACTGTCTTTCTTCCTCTCTGGAAGAACTATATTTAAACACTATTAAGTCACCTCTGTTGTTTGGCATTACTGTTATAAGAATAAGTAACATATTCTGCCATGTTTCAGTGATCAATAGACATGACTATTTCCAAAGAACAATTAGAATTAAAAGTTTAAATAATCTAATAAATTGAAATGAGTTGAAATAGGGGGCTTACCCCACCTGGAACTAGCTCTTATAACAAGACACATCCACACTTACTACTTATTTTCTTTAAAGGGCAATGTATATTTTCAACAGAGCTCTAATCAAGCTGCATTGGTTGTCTCAAAACACTTCCATAATGCATCATTTTGGAATTACATCACCTGTTTAATCTGCTTTCCATGGAAGAAGAGCAGGTAACTGGAATACTCTTACCCTTTATATAGCCCGTCATCTTCCTGCATGTACAAGTGTATAAATAGCTTCCTGGACTAGATCTTTCAGTACTTTTTCTCTCCAGATCACAGGAGAGACAGGAAAAATTTCAGACTAATTTCAGACAACACTGGACTGATCAACTGTGAGCAAATCTGTTTACAACCTGTGCAAGAAGCAGCTGCACAACATAGTCACTGTGTCAGGCTTGTAAAGCTCTTTTTCCTTCTCTGTCCATAACAATAAACTTTGTTTTTTTTACCAGCAACAAAACTATCACTGGGCTTTTGTTTCCTCAGGTCTGAACAGCTTCAGGAAAGCTAGGAGTAGAAGAAAAATGAAAGCTACTTTTTCTTCTTGGTCCTGCACAGATTGCCACAGGTATTTATATGGTTTAGAGTTTACTCAGAGGACAAGAATAGAAGCCATTCTGAAACATACATGCATTACAATAAGACAGCCTCCTGCAAAATATATTTCTATGCTACTGGGCTAAGGAGGAGGATTACCCACCTTCCTGTGAAAAATCTCCTCTTGTTTTTTTCCATACAGGCTTTAAGCATGTTTACTTGGCATTTAAAGTTCTCCTGCCCACCATAACTAAACAAAGCAAACCCCAGTGTTTTGCTGCCACATTTTTCCTCCTCCACTGTTTGAGTCAGCTGTGGAAAGGCCCATATGCTTGCTGCTCTGTGGAGCATACAGAGCTCCCCTACCCATATGCACAACTGCAATTGGCAGGAACTACAGGCAGCTGGGTGAAGGGATGGTGTCCAGCATGTCCGAAGTGGCTGGCTTGTTCTCTTGGAAGTCATTTCCTCTTGGTCCATTTTTAATCTTAGGGAACTGGCACACAAGCCCTCTATTTAGAAGTTCAGCTCCAGGAAGATTTGGTTGTCACACTAATGCAAACCCTATTTGCCCCTTCTTCTCCATCTTCTGCTCAGCAGTGCTAGTTACTTTGTTTTGTGAGGCTTATTGGAAAATGCTGTCTGCAGGGTAGGCTGTAGGTTTCTAGAATGAGATTTCTAGTAAAAAAAAAAAAAAGCAGTACACTTTATTGTCTAGTTGCTCTGTAAAATTGAGTGACCCTATTATTAGAAACTGCTGCTGCTGATAATAAAGTCCTCAGGCTTCTTTCCTTTTCAGTTTGCTCAATCTTTAAGCAGTTCCTGAATCTTCCTTAAGCTACTGTCTTCCTTATCAAAACTTACTGATGCTGGTCCTTAACTGGACTGAGAAACAGTTGGTTTTAAAATACAACTTCCTTCTAAAAACCTTATTGATGTGTGAAGATTTTGCAGCTGCAGTGTACTTTCCTTATTTATAAAGAATTGAACATGAGAGCTAGCCACATGCACAATTACCAATTAGCACACAGAATTTCCTGAGAAACAGGGATGAAGAACAGAGTCCATGTGTAGTGTGAGCATACGTGTGCATGCTCATATTAGAGATGGAAAGGTAGGGGTGTGAAGGGAGATGTTTTTTTTGTTCTATTATCTTTGGCCAGTTTCCACAAAAACTGTTAACTGTTCTTGACAGTATTAGAAATAATAAATAATAATAATAATAGTAATAATAATCATAATAATAATTTAAAAAAAGAATTCAGGAACTCTTCCACTCAGTTGACTCACTGGATTAAGGAGTGAAAGAATTTGGACTGCATTTTTGTACTGACTTTGTAAGAACTGTGGCTATGATGAAGGCAATGTACTTAATGTGAGTTCACAGGCACAGTGGATGGTTTCTTCATGTTTGTACACTTTTCCCTATTTATACCAACGTTGTTCAAATAAATAGGACAAAACTTTCCCAATAATGAAAGAAAAAGGAAAAGTTACACCATTATTCTTACTGCAACAGCTTGGAAAATGACTTGATTATACATGTTC
The DNA here is from genome assembly GCF_003957555.1 of Calypte anna. Classification (NCBI taxonomy): domain Eukaryota; kingdom Metazoa; phylum Chordata; class Aves; order Apodiformes; family Trochilidae; genus Calypte; species Calypte anna. The sequence goes on from NC_044245.1 coordinate 70,499,856, forward strand.
ATTTGGAAGACTATAGAGAACTAGAATGCCTGATAAAAATCTTGTCAGCATTGAAACCTTTGATTTATATGGCTCTTTCCATAACAATTATATGATTTTTAAATTAAACCACATTTCTCCACCAATGGCATTTTTTTCTAGTCTTCTTCCATACAATTTTTCTCTAAAGTGTCTGTCTGTGTAACATGTCTATCATTAGAATAATGAATATTTGATGAAAACTTCCAATAAATAACATTTTGGACACTGTTTCCAGTCACTGATTGATGTGCATATTATTTTGTCTGCTGTATTTAACGGATGCACTTCAATTTTACCGATATTGAGAGGCACATACAGTATAATAATGGAGAATTCAGATTACTTATTTTCATTTTCTCTTGCGGAAATGAAAGGTTCTCTAAGTTGTAATTCTACACAAGGAAAACCAGTGTATTTCACCTGGAAACCCAAGCTCACCAACTTTCACACATGTTCACAGACACCAGAACATACAGTAAATCAAACAAGAATTTGACTATTTCTTGTATTTTTACAAACACTGCCATTTATGGGAATACATAAAAGAAACTGAAAACAGTGTCCATTTGCAATGGTAAAAGCATAATCACACATGATGACTGAGATGTATCAGTCACCACAAGGTTTGTCTCCATCCTAGAGGTATCAGCTGCCTCATCAGCAGAACCAGACTTGTTTCTCTCTAAAGTGACAGATTAAAGTTAAAATATAAAAAGTGCTGGATATTTTAACTTCTACTGTACCACTGAGATGACTTTAATTCTGTTTCTTCCTAAGTTAGTATGTATGTGGGTCTGGGACTGAGGCTGGTGAACAAGATGACCTCTGATATCAACCTCTATGAGCTCAGAGTGCAGACTCTAGTCAAGAGAAGAGAACAACACCTTTTGGCCACCTTCCTGTGCAAGTCACCTTTTCAACTTAAATTTTCTCTAAGTTTATACTTATGGGATGATGATGTATCTGGAGAAGTGACTGGTAACTGAAGAAAATGGGCTCTGCCACCAAGGGCACACAAAGAACACAGATAGAGCTCTGCAGCTGGTGTCTTTTGCAGAAGAAAATTGCAAAGAGAGGGTAAACAAAGAATTGGACGGCAGAGAAAGTATATTTTTGTATGACAGGACTTTAACTCTGCATACTTTGCATCTGCTGTCAAGAGCTGCTTAAACCATATGATCGCTTGCAGGTGCTCCCCAGTCCAGTTCATTTCACACTGGTGATTATTTAGGACAGAAGCTTTTATAATTCAGGCTGTTATGCATGGGGTAAAAGAGATTTAAACAAAAAACATCCTGATTTATTCTTCTACCTACAACAGCTATTGCACTTGACTGATATTTCAGACCTTCCCTGGATACTCTTGCAGCAAAAAATAAACTGCATGCTCTATATTACTTTTTTTTTTTTGTTTTGTTTTTGGTCATCCATTTTTTGTATAGGGCTTTTAGTGCAAGTAAATCAATATTGACAAACTTTTGAGGACACTCATTAAATGACTCAGCTGAGCACTGAACAGATCAGCCCTTTTTCTGTTAAAGCCTCTCACTCAACAGGATGAAGAGTGCCTGGATTAAAAGCATGACTAAGTTACAATTATTTTGTTATACCAAGAACAGGCTTTGTAGCACAAACATCAAAGGCCTAATGGACATGCTCCAATTTTTTTTTTTTTGAGCTTGTATGTTAAAAAAATCTAATAATTCTGGATATTACATTATCTTTGCAACTTAGAAATGAACAGTAGTATAGTTCATAAAAAAGTTTGCATTCCAAAAAAGCACAATTTACCCAGGCACTCTGCAAGTATGAATCAGAGGAAGTCTTCAATAATAGAACACTGGGAAAAAACAGCACACAAGAATGCTTTGTTTGAAACTGAAAAAGAAAAGTGCCATGTGCTTTCTCATTAGAAAGAAGATAAACTGTTTAGTTTAGAGTAGAAAACCTATATTACATGATTTTCATGCTACAGCTGCTCAGGTAGCTCTTGGGTAGCTAAAGAATTGCAGAAAGAGCAGGTAGTCCTTACACTTCTGAAGTAACCGTCTAAAGAGGCTTATTAGATGACCTTGGTAGAAGGATCATTTCAGTTGTTCTGTTTTGTTGTTAGTTTTTTTCTGGTTTGTTTTGGTTTTGATGTTTTTTTGTTGTTTGTTTTTGTGGGTTTTTTGTTGTTATTGGTATTTGTGTGTTTTCTTCCCTCCAGATGAATGTGAACTGTAGAGGGCAAGAGAAGTTAATGCTCAACATGAGACTGGAGTTAGGGATCAATACATTAGAAGGATCTCACAGATGTACTCAATGCAAATTAAAATAGACAATTTGTCTAGGACTTCCCTGAAAAAAAAGCCAAAACCCCAAACCCAACCCAAAATCAACCAAACTGAAACTAACAAAACCCAACAACAAACAAACAAAAAAACCCAAACTTGATAAGTCGGGTGTCCAAGTGGGAGATCTTTGTGTTATTATGACACGGTGTAGTAACAACATTCTCCTAGTCTCTGTACCCTTAAATCAATATTATTAGGCCATTGACTGATGACTGTCTGGAAAACTTCCAAGTTCTTGCCTACTTCAACCAAAGCACTGTCAAAAATACATAAATATTTTTTATATTACTCTATTTGATTTCAGGGAGCACACATGCAGAGTTCCCAAAACAAGGCCACAGAAATTGAGTCACTGATGTGTCTTTATGGAATATTTTGCAAGAGTGATGACAATCATTATATCTTCAATGTATGTATACTAATGACTAAACAGTTTTAGGGGAATATACTGTGAGAGACTAATTTTAAATAAATTCTGTCACTGCTATCAGTAGCAAAGGTCTTAAAGTAAACAATAACTTTCAGGTTTGGCCATAATGAAACATCATGCTTCAGGCCACTGTGAGCCACAAAAGTCTCAGCTGAGGTTATGATACTCTAGGGTGTGCCTACAGAACACAGATTTGTAAACTCATGTTACAATAACCATGACTTGGAAAAAAAGGTTTTTTAGTGATGAGAGACTTAATAGGAGATGGAAGAGATAGAAAGGTAGAAAGGTATATATGCTCACATGAATAAAAATGAAGCATTAAGGTATCTAAGATATTTAACTAATGAACATTAGAAAGAAACAGACCAGTGTCCCCTGTGTAAGTGCTCTTTTGACAGGAAAAGTTTTTTTCCTTATTACTGCACAATAGTGTCTACGTTACTCAAATAAACAAAAAATGCATGACCTCTGATCTCAGAAGTTCTACAGAATTTCTGAGCATCCATATCAGACATTAGTTCCTTGCACCCACCAGTAAATCAGAATTAAATATTTCTTTTGATTTATTTATCAAGTAGGAAAACATCCAAACAGGGAAAAAAAAGAAAGCAAAGAGACCTCAAAGATAAACATCTGTGATAAGCACCTTTCTCAGCACCCCTTAAAGGTACATTTTATGGGACTTTGCACCTATTATGCAAAACTAGACGCTCAGGTTAAAGCACTAGTTCTAAGATCCTCAAGCAGAACCTATTCAATGGAACACTGCGTTCCCTTTATGAAAAAAATTAACTTCATTGGTCATTGCCAGGATGGGTTAATGATGGAAAGATATGCTTGACCAGCTTAATTTCCTTTTATGACACTATTGCTCATCTAGTTGACAAAGGGAAGCAAGTAGATGTGGGCTTTTCTGAATCTGAGTAAAGTTTTGATACCACCTTTCATAACATCTTTCTCAGCAAAGTGTCCAGCATGCATCTAGACAAGTCTATAATATGCTGAAGTGAAAAATTTGCCAACAGGTCCTCCTCAAAGAGTTACTGTAATTGGCAGCCAGTCACCGGTGGCTCAATTTTAGAGCCAGTGCTCTTTAATATTTTTATAAATGTTGTGGAGACAGGAATCGAAAGTACATTAAGTAAGCTGATGTTAAACTAAGAAGAGCTTTGTATTCCCTCAGCAACTGAGAGGTCTTATAGGGAGATCTAGGTAGGCTAGAGAGCGGGGTAGTCACCAGCAGTATGAAATCTAACAAGTCCAAGTGCCAGATTCTCCACCTGAGATGGGGTTATCCTGGTTATGCATACAGTCTCGGGTGTAAGAGGCTGGAGAGCAGCCCTGTGGAAAGAGATCTGGTGGTCTGGGTTGATGACAAGTTGAATATGAGTCAACCATGGGCCCTGGCAGACAAAAGGGCCAACAGTGTCCTGGGATGCATCAAGCACAGCCTAGCTTGCCAGGCAAGGATGGTGACTGTCCCACACTACACTGCACTGCTGTGACCCCTCCTTCAGTACTGTGGGGGTGCCTCAGAATAAGAAGAACATTAAACTATTAGAGGATCTCCAAAGGAGGGCAACCAAGACTGAAAGATCTTGAGGGCAGGACTTAAAAAGAGCAGCTGATGTCACTTGGTTTTTTAGACTGGAGGAGAGAAGGATGAGGTTTGACCTCACCACAGTCTACAGTTTCCTCACAGGGCACAGTGGAGGGGGAAATGCTGATAAGCTCTCTCTGGTGGCCAGAGATAGGACATGAGGAACTGGAATAAAGCTGCATCAGGGGAAGTTCAGATGGGACATTAGGAAAAGGTTCTTCACTAAAAGGGTGGTTGGTGCCTGGAAGAGGGACCCCAGGGAAATGGTTATACCACCAAGCCAGTCATAATTCAAGGAGCATCTGATCTTAGTCATAGTTTTAGGTAGTCCTGTAAGAAGCAAGGAGTTGGACTTGATGATCCTTATGGGTCTCCTCCAATTGGAGGTATTCTATGGTTCTAGGATTCTGTTGCTGAGACAAAACAGTAAGGTTTTCTATCTGGACTAACAGCTACCTGGTTAGAGAGATGACAAAAGGAGGCAACAGAGGGGTTGATTTCCCACCAAAATCCAGTTGGCCTGCTTGTTTCAAATGACTTTTTGTTTACTGCACTCCAAGCAGGTGCTTTGATTACACTGCTATTGGTGTACCTGTGGGCAAGGATAAGGAGGAGAAAACACAAATAACATTTCTCTTCTTTCTGTGAAGAACTTAAAGAAACATTTTTGAAAATCCTAAGAGTTTCCCAGGACAGTGACATTGATTCAAGAATTAGTCTACAGCTCAATTCAGCATTTGTTGCTTAATCTCACTGCAAACAAGGCTCAACGATATAAAGCACACATTTTACTTCTCAGCCAAAGGAAATTTAGAAATAATTGGGCAATTGAAACTGCTGCTTGTTAGAATTCTTTTTTTGGACTAGTTTCACTGCATGTGTATATATCTTCAATTTGTGTAATATATCCGAGAGCTATGTGAAAAATAAGGATTTGCTCAGGATAAAAATATTTTCCTCTGGGAAATTTCAAAGATAGTATATTTAGCTTTCTAGTGGAAGTTTTATAATGACAGATTTTTTTTTCAGAATTATGCAAAAAAAGTGGGAAGAATAGTTTTAGAATGCATTTCCACATATATTAGAAATGGACCATTGTCTTAGATTATGTAAAGAAAGGAGGGGATGAAGAACAGTTGACAGAACCACACTAAAAGCACATACCATATAGAAGTATCTAATCATAAATGAAGGATATCTTGCTCTAAACTTAATGTACAGCATTTGGGAAGCGTATCAGCCATGGATCTATTGAAGGATTAAGCACCAGAACAAAACAAATGCATACTTCTAAACTACAGTTCTCTCTGAGAATATGGTCCCTTTACTACAATGATGCATCAATGTGGTCTTCTGGCCTAGACCTGTGCCAGTTCACTTCCTCTAGTCTTAAAGGAGTGGCTAAGACCTTATTAAATGTAACTTTTGCAGGTTAAGCATTGCACACTGTCAGAGAGCTGAAGACTGTTATAAATACTTAAGACAAATGTATTAGCCTTGTTCAATAAAGTATCTTCTTCAGATGAGAATGCCAAATCTATTTCTGAGAGTACGAGACATCATATATTTGTCATAATTGTCCTCTGTTTTCTGCTTAGTGAGTCTTTTTTTAGTCTCCCCTCCACTTCATGCTTCTTGATCAAAAAAAGCAACAAAAATCTAACAACTTTGTAGGCTTTCCATTCACAGCCTGTGTATTACTTTGTATTTTTCAAGCTTCCCCTGCAGAGCAATGAACCAAAACCAAAAGTAATGCCCTTCCTTTTCCTTTAAGATACTTCCTATCCTGCTGTTTCAACCAGAAGTGCAATAAATTGTTTATACAAAGATCACAGAAGGAGGAAGGACAAGGCTAAATGTGAGAACTTCTCTTGCAGCAATTCCAACATTACTGAATGGTCCAAGCTTCCCAAGCTTCCCCCATACACCAGAGACCTCCAGTGTGTATCCACCTATGTGCATGCACATACAAAAGCAGAAGACATTGACTTTTTAGGAATGAAAACTTGTCTCTTAATTCATGATTCAGAGGTATAGAGTAATGCCTGTACTCAGCAGGAAAATATCTGAACAAAGTGCACTCTGCATATTCTACATACCACAGTTCCTCTTGAGAAGTGCAAAAGGCATTAAATAAATATTAAACCAGTATGATAATTCTTATTTTAATATGCAGGGGGGGAGGGAGGGAGCAGTAGGAAAGGTAGGTACAAAAGACCACATGATATTGCATAGAAGCTGATCCAAATGAAGATCTCTATAAAAGTAGTTATATATATATATATAAAATTGAAGCAGTGAAGGATTCTTGGAAGAGGGTGCTTCAGAGGCACTTTATGTCCTAGGTAACACAAGCACTGTCTAAGTCTGCCTGGGTGCAATTGCATGGCAGCAAGCACAACCCACTTTTCCCCTTAAGTTACTCTAAAACATTAGAACTTCTTTGGCTATAGAAACTTAAAGTGCTATCATCATATGTCTATTTCTCCCTTGGTCATGCAGATGTAAAAAACAGAGGAAGGAAGAAAAACATTTCTTCTCAAATTTCCAGTTCAGTCAACATGTCCTGTATAAACCAACATCGTTGGAGCTTTTTTCAGTTGTTTTATTTCAGCACTTATTTTCTCCACCCATTTTGGATGTTTTCTCTGTGCTAGATATCAAAGACAAACATTTTCCTGTCAAGGTTGATTTCCATCCTTCTAAACCTCTTTTGTTCAGCTAGAAACTTAACAGGCATTTAACAGCGCAGCTATGTGAGCTGAATCAGGGGGTAGGGAAAAAATAGCACCAGACTCTAGAAGACTTCAGTGTAATAAACATTTAAATACCAGGAAGAAACTGTATGAGAGAACAACAACATGTGAACTTTGCTGACAACTGTGTTTTCCACTAATCAGAGATTTTCATGGTAAAGTACAATTTCTCTTAACACCCTCAGTTTCCCCACTGAGTACTTCACATCCCAGCACTGATGATGCCTACACCATGCATTTTCTCCCCATGCAACACAGACCTCAAACTGGAGATACCATCTAGCATGGCCCCTCAGAAAAGCAGTATTTCTGCCATGATGGCAGCATCAGAGCCAGAAAGACCTGAAAAGGAGATACAGTTCTCTACCTGCCAAAAAGCAGTGAATTAAAAGCATTTCAGGAGCTAGAAAAAGGATTACAGGACCAGATGTATTTATACAGTGGAATAATACTCAAAACCTTTCCCCTCCAGTTAGGTCTGTCTGCTGCTGGTGTGGTAATTGCTTTATGTGTTTTGACTTCACAAAAAACATTTTTGGCTAAACACACAGCCAAACCTCCTGTCCAGCTGATATTTGCCTTCTGCACATTTTACCAGTGATACATTTGCATATTCAGCTGTCACAATGCTAGGCAAGCTTGCTCTACCTTTGCTATCTCTTGCTAATGGTAAAGTCAACTCCTAAGATTTATAGGGCTCCATTCTTCAGCACTGTCACTTCATCACCTTTTAGGAAGGTCATTCACACTTAAAAATGAGGCAGTTAGACAATAGTTAAGCATCATTGGCAGAATGACTTTCTGGTCACAGGATACAGAAGGCCTCAGCTCCAGTGTGCATCAGTCTCAAAAAACTAGTAATATACTGGTAACCACAACAGGTATAACAATTCATGCACAAAAATGAAATAGGAAACAAAAGTCCTTTAAGATGATAACATCCATTATTACAGCACTGCATATGCCTGAGACAACGATGACAAGTTTCATGGACATTTTCACCATAGTCATGGTGAAAATATTACATTATATGGTTTGCTGCAGATTAATGAGAAAATACTTTTAAGTGCTGTTTTAATACTAAGAAATTAACAGAGATTTAACAGTCCTTATTTGGTTAAGTAAAGGAAAAAAGCCCTTGAACAACTACAAACATCAGCTTGTGATCTGTGCCTCATTAATTCCTTCCGCATAGCTAGAAAGTGGATGCAGCAAAGACAGCATCCAGCAACAAGTGCCTTTGTGTGAAGATTTTTATTTTTTTTTTTTTGTTCTTAATGCCAAATGTTAATAGGATCCACAGAATCAGAATCCCAGTAATTTTGATTGACCCAACCTAGGTTTTATTTTGTGAAAAACCCAAACAGATAAACCAAAAAACACCTGCCACACAAAGTGAAACACAGGGATGTGATGCAGAGTGTACAGAAAGCAGACAATCCCCAATTCATTGTGGCAACGTTAACACTTTTCCTGTCTCCAGAAGATAATGTTGGTGTCATTCGCAAGGAAACAGCAGAAAATTGTTGAGGTGAAATATAAATTTTGCCTCCCTCAACACTGAAGTGTCATTTACAATCATAAAGTTGTCAGTGCAGCATTCCTATCTGTCAGCTGAAAGACTTATGCCAAGTCACAGCTTCGGGGTTTAGCTTCCTCTTACCAATGATCCAGTGAAAATAGTATGTGGCTTCTTTCCAGATGGGATAGCAAAATATCCTCCACTGAGTGTTACATGGAGGTTTCAGCCTCAAAGGCCACAAGATTTCTGAGGGCAGCAGCTTCACTGCGACTACATGGACCAGCCATCAAATTGGTGACTGCCTGCATAGCTATCACATTTAGAATTTCCAGAGATTTGGCAGCTTTGTTTGAGGACAGGGAAACCAGAGCATTGTACTATATCCTTTGAGGCCTACTGTAGCAGTGAGAATCATATAAAATGGATGTTTGCACATCCTAAATCTGCATAGGAAACCCTTGTGCCTTCTTCTCTAGTCTCTGGAAGAACGACATCCCCAAAATAACATGAATTTACATCTTCCAAAGGCCTCATATATTAAAAAAATATCTATATTTCTGGATAAATGAAGGCAGGAGAGGATTCAGATTATTCCAGTCTGTGTCTTACCTATCTCAGTTGCAACACACCATGTTATAATGTCATGCTGCTACTTTTGATGTAGCACCAAAGAGGTGCTTGATGCCACCTGAATTCTTCCATCAAGAGAAAATATAGATCTGCTGGAGTATGAGGGGGATAAACATGATGTTTCCTTTGGATCAGACTTCCAGCTAAGAGGAAAATACCATAGAAAGGATCATGAGGGGCTCTGAAAGGTTCCTCACTCTTCAGATGGATTTTTACAGCCGAGCTGTAGAAGCAAAAAAAAACCACAGCAGCTTGATGTTCTTGCCCAAGTCTAAGCAAAGGTTGAATCTGAACATCCCACACACTTAATGCTTGCTTTAGCAGCAGGATCTCAATTGCTCAAATAAAAACATGCACAGTTACAAGAGCAGCAGTTTAACAGTTCCACAACCAAGTTGCAGGACAATGACTACAGATGGATTTATAGGTCCCAAATGATTCACACAACCCATAGAGTAACAGCTATTCTACCACATGTTCTTCAATGTGGCCATCCACCCTGTTTTTGAGGTTTTAGGATTTTAGGAATTCTGCTCACAGAAGCTAGCTTTAGTGCAACAATTTAAAATTCTAACCAAATATTTGCATGTATGTGTTGCCACTGCATTATGGAAGTTATTAATATGAAGATTTACGCACTTGGCTATTGTAGAATGCATCCTTCGTAAGGTGCTTTCATTCTGCCTAAGCACTCTTGATAAGACTAACTCTAGCAGGACACATTAAAATTAAACAAATCTACCATTTTTGCCGTTATACTTACGTTCTTGAGCTATATTAAAACCCAAGTCATCAGCTTCTTATCATGAAAATTTTTGGTTTGAAATACAGTAAGATCAGTTGCTTGCTGTTAGACTTTTCCTCATAATTGATTTTTTTTTCCCAGAGAAGAAATATTAAAATACAATACTTGAACATAGCTCTTAGTATGAACGAGAATAGGCAGGCACTGGGTGGAGGGAAGAAAAAGATGAATACTATAGAAAACGGACGTTCAACAAATGACAGGTGAGGCCCTGAATTATTTATTTATATACTGATTTAAGTTACCCTAAACAAGTACTTGCAGTTCTGAAATTCACTTCATATTAACACCACCACTAGAACTGGGCATCAGTGATACAGATGGGAGCAATCTGAAAGCTGTAATGAAAGATAACATAGTGTTGGGAGTGGTGGTGAAGGACTCGGGCGCACAGACAGTGTTCTTATCAATCCTACCAGTATAAGGGAAGGGGTTGGAAAGGGCAGATGAAATTGGGAAAAAACAATGAAAAGTTAAAGGAGCAGTGCCATAGTCAGGGGTTCAGTTATTTAGACCACAGGACTTACTTTGTTAAAGCTGCTCTCCTGGGGGCTGATAGGATTCATCTGTCAGAGAAAGGGGAGAGAGGGAGTCTTTGGCCCGAGGCTTGGCAATTTAGTTGTGAGGGCTTTAAACTAGTGAGACCAGAGATCCTCAATTCATCCCACAGCCACCACTTTGAGGCTAGAGCCCATAACAGATGCTTTGGGCCTGGAGAAGGATCAGAGACCAGTAGGAAAACATCTGAACTGAAGATTGTAATCCCTGTCAGTATGTCTGTTCAATGCAGGCCCATCTGAAATGCTTCTGTGTGAATGCATGAAGTATGGGGAATAAACAAGAAGAGTTGCAGATATGCGCATGCCTGCAAGCCTTTGATATTATTTGTTATCCTTGAGACATGGTGGGACGACTCCTATGACTGGGGCCTGGGGATGATTTGGTACAAGCTGTTTAGGAAGGACAGGCAGGGCAGAAGAGGAAGGGATGTCACCCTCTGGATCAGTGATCAGATGGAGTCCACAGAACTCCAGCTGGGGACATGAGGAGCTGACTGAGACCTTATGGGTCAAGGTTAAAAAGAAAGCAGGGGCCCAAGGTACCATAGTGGGGATCTGCTACAGTCCACCTTGCTAGTATGACCAAGCAGATGAAGCTTGCAGACAGCACACTGGATACCACTATCATTAATGAAGATATTAATCAGTACTGATCCCAGCACAGACCTCCCCCCCAAACACAAATCAACACTGTTCTCCATCTGGACATTGAACAGTTGACTGATACTCTCTGCATGTGACCATCCAACCAATTATTCATCTACCAAGCAGTCTACGCATTGAATCCAGCAGTTGGCACCCAGACTTCTTACCATTCTTTTTGGCTGCTTTCTCCTAAATTGGAGAACTTTGAAAGGCTTATACAGCCTGAAGTGCCAGTCTCAGACTCACTGGAAAAATGCAGATTCTGCTACCAAGATCTTGCAGATGATCTGTGAGTGCCTTTATACATACAGCATGCTGAGGTAGAAATGAATGCCCTGGTGACTTCTGCCAAATGCAGAAATATTACCCGAGTCATATTATTTAGGTTATATCAAAAAAAATTTGATTTAATAAAACATACAAAGTAATTAAAAAAAAAAAAAAAAAAAAAAAAAAAAAAAAAAAAAAAAAAAAGAGAGAGAGAGCATTTCCACATGACACTTAACAAACAGTTTCTTCTTCATTTCACACTCCCGAAACCCCAAGCAGAACAGGTTATCAGCTTCAGCAATCTCTGCCAGGCTGTAGTAGCTCACTGAGACTGCTCTTCACTCAGCACTTTGCTAGGAACTGCAGGGCATCTTTTGCAGAGCAAGTCTAATGTTTCTGTGTGCTGCAGGCAACAAATGTGCCTCTCTCCCTGTTAATATGGAAACACCTGAGAGTTTTGTAGATGAACCACTAGCACAAAGAGAATCCCAGAGTTATCAGGCATGTACTAGGATGCCTTTCAAACAATAGTATTAGGGCTTCTTCCACCACATATACAGTCCAGACACTGAACTGTAGTATCCCTTCATGAAACAGATACAGAGTTAGTGTTATATATATCATATTCTGAGAAGTGTTCTTTCTGCCCTCTCAACCCCTCAAGACTGGAAGAGATCAGTAGTCTTGGACTTCTTTACTTGCCCTTTGTCTCCTTTAAAAGGTCTTCCACATACACTTTTAGTTAAAAGACAGGACACACTATGCATTGGAAAACTCCAGAGTAATATCTTGTTGAGCAGAAAACACAGTCTCATAAGAAAGAGATGGTCAGTGATGAAAAAAATAATAAAAAACCCCAAATCCACTTGAAGCACTGACCACAAATCTGAAGAACCCCAGACTGAAGTTTTTTACTGCTTTCCCCAGAAGACCTGCCATTTCTTGATAATCAAAATAGGTCCACAGTGCCTCTCAGTCAGTCTCAGTATGTACAGCAACAGGAATAATACAGCACAGAAGCAGGTGAGTGGTTTCACTGTAATTATAAACAGCTGCCTTTAGCAGAGAGGCATGCCAAAGTACCAGCTTTCCAGAATTAAGGGAGAAACACTTGAGTGCATGGTTTGCACTGCTAAACACAATTCTACCTTTTTTAGGGTTTAAGGAGGAGCTGAATATGCTGTCCGTTTTATGTGCAGAGAACAAAGGTTGACTTAAAGATATGGCACATTCCCTTTTCCATAGCAAGACAGGAAACTTGTGTCATGCTTCTTACAGTAAACAGGTAGGACAACCTGAATGTGACAACACAGTCAAACAATACCATCATTATAGATCCAAAATTAGGTGTTTGAGCTACCAGGATAATACATTTCTGCCTTAGATCCAGATCTTGTAAAGATTTATGCAGGTACTTAGCTTTAAGCACAGACAGAGTGCCACTGCTTTTAATAGACCTATTCGTGTGTTTAAAGACCTGAAGCTTTAGAGTGCTGATTCCTTGGGAATGGGATTAACTAAAATTTATAGCATCAGTAATTCTCATGAAAGGCACAATCACTTGTCTGGTCTTATTTATGCCAACATTTCCTCCAGGTGGAGGGAATTCCTTTAGAACAGAAATTACCTGTAATGGAAAACCAAATGATCTTTTTGTAATGCTGTGGTACCCTGCAACCAAAATAAGACTCTTAAGCTGACAAAAGATCAAGACCACTGACATAAAATTGGATCAACATGAAAGAATATTGGCTTGGCTTCATTGCCCTATTTCTTCTTACAATGGCCCTTTATAACTAATCATTTAAGAGGATGGTTAACATTCCGAAACATGCAGCAAATAAAATACAAAAACATTTATTTCCAACACAGTAAGAAGCACTCCAGGGACAAGATTACTTTAGTACTTTTTAATTTTATGTTACCTACATCTACATTGACTGTTGTTTCTGGGGACTTAGGAGGTCAAATCAATCTATTTTTTGCCTTTTTTACTTCACTGTATTGAGATTAAAATTCACAGGAAGTTCTACGTGCTAGTTTTCTTGAAAATCAACACAATTTTCATTTTGAAACAAACTCCTCTTGTTTTAGCCAAACACTTGGGAGGTAGTTTCCATTAACCAGGTTTGCTGCCATTTTCTTATATGTTCAGTATGCAATTAAATTGCTGTGTGTGTGTATGATAAGGGGTCTGTACTTCATCTCCATGGCTAGAAAGCAATGCCTTATTTCAGCCATCTCCAGGCTGTAGCGTGCAACTCCATATGTCCAGACTGCAAGCTGGACTGTGGAGACACATATGTTGGTGGGTATCACATCATGTTTTACTCTGCCAGGATGAATACAAGACTTGCTGAATCCAGTAAAAATTTTGTCTGTGTAAGATCTACAGTATTCCTGTCTCAAAGTTATATGTGCCAATTCATGTGGATATATAAAAAATGTCGTAGCTAGTATTTTACCTCAGCTGTAGCAAAAACCAAATTACATCAACAAATTTGGTGGATAATTCATTTTTCCTGTTGTTCTAGCAGAAATTTATCTGATAACTGGGAAGAAGACAATATCTTCTGCCCATTGAATTTTCCAGTACCTTTAAAATTTCTACTAAAAGGAAACCTGAAGTAAGAATTACTTTATAAGCAAATGCCAAGTCACACAAACCTATAATACTACACATTGCAGTACATTACAACTTGTCTGGAAGTAGTTTATTGCCTCCAGAAGACCTCGTCATGAAAATTAACATTTAATTTCTAGAGGACAAAATATTTCTCATTTCTCAAAATATCTGTTTTCTTTAACTTTAACACTTTAACTTGAAAAAAACAAACCCTGTTTTCAGCAACTTTTCTGTCAGAGATCAGGTGATAGCTGCTGAAAGCTCCCTTCCGTGCTCTAACAAGGTTACTCACTTTAACAACTTCCCTGACATTTGCCAGTTCTAGTACCTTCCCACATGAGGCTTTTGGGTATCTCACTCATTGAAAAGTTAGGAAGCTCACTCCATATAACTTTTTAAATAAACCAATAAAACTGTTGACTTGCCACTGCCCCACACAGCTGGAGAACCGTCAGTCACCACAGCTGTTATTTTGTCAAAGCCACCAAAGCAATTCACAGTGCCCTTCACAGGATTAAAAATAAAATCCTTTTTATGGTGCCGTGCAGAGCTAACAGCTTCAGCCATTTCTCATGAACCTTAAAATCCTTGTTAATCAGATAAAAAAAAACCAACAGTTGATTTAAAGTACAGCAGTTACCTCTGCACTTTTCACCAAGTACCAAAGAATAAACAACTCCATTATTCATTTCCAGTTCCAGATTTTCAGTCAAAATCACACATAGAGCTAACTCAGGTGACATTTGTCATGAAATGGACACAGACCCAATTTCTGTTGTTGTTACTAGTACTTTCTCTTCTTCGGGTGCTGTGACAGATGCCACAGCATTGCTAAATGACAAATTCTGCATCAGCTAAATCTATTCTTTGGCTATATGACTGAAATATTTTACAACATTAGATGCAGTGGATTTCTAGCATGAAATTCTGGCTTCATTGAAGTCAGAGGCAAAAATCTCATATACTTCAAATCTTGAACAGAGCCAGGGTTTCACCCCTGGTTTATGCCACCCCCATATTTTTGAAAACCCACTCTGAAGTGAGGGCGTCTCAGTCACTGACAAACTCCCCCTCCTTCACATTAATTAAATTTCTGCAGTCTTAATGAAAATAACCTGGCACAGTGTGCTGGGCACCTTCTGTCTGTGAGTAACATGTCCATTAGAGCGGTGTTACAGCAGTTCAAGATGTATGGTTTTTTCCCTCTCTTTTTACCACAGCTGTCTAAAAGCTCTAATTTTACCTTATGTTTTTGAAAGATGCAACTCACTCCACCCTGCCTATTATAACTTTGCTCTGTCATAAAGCAATGATGGCCATTCAGTTGTTAAATGACCTTGCCCACAGCTAGTGTCTACTGGGTTATTAGAAACCAATCCTAGGAGCAAAACCACATTTCCCTCATTTCACTGGGAGAATGAATGCCACGTTATCAGACTGCCTAAAATATTGCTGCATCCAGGAAAATGCCTTTTTAACATATATCATAAACATAGATGTCTTAGTGTGTAAGGAAATGAACTCTGGAGTAAACACTCTTGTTGAAGATTGCCCACCCCTGTCAACACTTGTTTAAAAATATGTCGACATTTTGGACAGGGTTATAAAGATTTCCCCTATGAACAGAAAATATGTGCTGGATGAAACTCTGAGTGCCAATTCTGTTTCCATTTTCATCCTCCCCCATTCATTTGGCCTGTGGCTCACTTCTGAGAAAGCTGAAGAAGAAAAGGAAAGGTCACCAGAATGGCAATAGGTTATAAAATGAGGGAAGCAGTGTTACACACTGCCCACCAGCAACTAGGAAAGGATGTAAAAAGGAATGAGGGCTTTATCTGAGACTGGACTTGCACTTTGAAACCTTGAAACCTGACTGAGGAACTCCCAAGCAGGACAGGATAAAGAAAGAGTGGGGACAAAACTCTCCTCCCCTTCCCTAGTATTCAGTATTTTTTTGTTGCTCAGATGCAAGACTTGGGGAAATATAACTGAGTACAGATTTTTTTTATTATTATTTCAGTGGTGATTAAAGTGAATAAATAAATACACTGCGCCCTTCTCTGTACACTTAGAATTTAAACTCTGCCAGGTTATGAAGCCTGAAGGTAGAAATGATAGAGAATAATATGTAGTAAGTTCACCAATCTTGACTGGCCAGCATAAAGAAAAGAAAAATAAGTAAACCTGAAACAACAGAAATTAATTCAAATTGTGGGTTTTTTTTAATAATCATTTAAGCAACCTAAGGTTTCCACAGTAACACAAGCACAAACATTTTACTTTTAACAATGAGATTTTTTTAAACCAAAGATTGCAACTCTTTTTCCTCAGAACAGTACTTTGAAATAGCAAAAGATGAGAGGGACACCTTTCAGCATTAATAAACTGTGGAATATTTATGAGAATTAGCCTGGCATCTTCTTTGAAGCACCAGACCCCTGAGATGAATATGATGGATACAAGACATACCTATTACTGGTGTGAGAGATGCTTCAGAATCTGTGATGTGGTGCAGCTCCAAGGTCATACAGGCACCCAGGAACACACAGACACTGCAGTTCAGGACACACCTGACATTAATCTGCACACAAGACCAACCCAAACTAGGATGCTGGAGTCAGGACAGGCTTCTAGGGTGGGCACTGCTGTCTGTGCAGGCACATTAGCTTTGAAAGACACATATTGTTATTTGATGCTTTTATAGTGCTCCAACAAAGCAAGCAGAATGAAACAGAACCTCACCTTTTTAGCAAAGGGAGATAAAGAATGAGAATAAAGTATATAATTAAACATGATTAAAAATGATTACATTTCCACTGCATTATCCATGATAACAAGACAGAAAACAGAAAACAGAGGAAGTGCTATGAATACTGCCTGTGATTAAAAAGAAAAATGGACTGTCCTTGTCTGGCTTCCATTTAATATGAGAGCTGTTTGGCTTGTATATTGAGCTCTTTTTCTGCACCATACCATGGAATGCTGACAACACCAAGAAGAAATCTAAATAACTTGTTCAAAAGAAAATGAAGAGAAAGAAAGCTGATGACCTTTCAGTATTTGTTGGGAATGAACTGCAAGCAGCAGTTTGAAGATGAAAAATAATTAGCATTGAGC
This sequence comes from Calypte anna, assembly GCF_003957555.1. Classification (NCBI taxonomy): domain Eukaryota; kingdom Metazoa; phylum Chordata; class Aves; order Apodiformes; family Trochilidae; genus Calypte; species Calypte anna. The sequence continues at coordinate 70,517,177 of NC_044245.1, forward strand.
CTTCTTAATTATTTTTCCAGTTTCAAGCCTTCAATATAGTTCTGGGTCTTGCTGATACACCTAAATGAGGTTTAGAGAACCCAGAGTGTTAATTCTATGCTCATTAATGGAAATGCAGCAGGACAATGCTGCAGGTGTTTTTTTGCTTCTTTCACCTAGTTCAAATCCATATCTGCCCATGGTTCAGATTTTGTGCATGCCAAGGGGCCACTGAAATGGAAATCCTTTAATGCAGCTCCAGACAAAACTGGCACTGGCAGAAAGAAGTCAAGAATAGACCACCTCCCTGAAATATCTTGATTAACTAATATATAAAAATCTGCTAACTCCATGTCCAACAGAGCATCCTAAAATAAAGAGCATCAGAAGAACCTGCACCATCTTTGTGTGGAACAGAAAAAAGATATCTTGGTTAAAAAAAGTCAGGGTTTAACACTGGCCCGGCAATTAAACCGAATGACAAATGCTCTCTATTAATCCCCCTCCCCTCCCAGGTAAAGGAAGGAGAGAGAATAACGGAGAGAGGCTTATCGGTTGGAAACTAAACTACACAACTTTAATGAAACAGTAATGATAAATAGGAAAACAAGCTGTCTTATTTAAGGCAGGAACAGTAGTGACAAAGATGATTGGAAGGTTTTGTGCATCTACTTTTTATATAAAGATATTGGAGGTCAATAATCACTTTCTACATTTTTTTTTAATGTGGCAGTGGAGCCCTTAGAGTGCCCAGCTGGCCTCCAAATAAGCTCCTGCTCTGCTACTGGAAAAGGAGATAACATCATCTTTTAAAGCCCATTGCCTCTGGAAAGTGCTCATATTACCTCTGTGTGGGAGAACTCCATGCAGCTGCTGTGACACCATCCTGAGGGCTGTGAGCTCTCCCTGCTTTGAAGCATCCTTCAAGAGGAACTTCTGCCCACAGGCTACACAGGGGACCCAGGGGAATTGGCCTCAACTGGGTGACAAAATTATTATTTGAACTGGTTGCCTAAAGTTAGACTGTGCAAGTACTTGCTTTTTCCTTTCTGTAAGTTGTTACCAATGGTATTGCAGCATAATCAGTCATGCCCAATTTACTGTCAGTTTATTTATTTTGATTGCCAATGAATATATACCTAGGGCATCAGAGACCTGAACACTGGCTATTGAAAGCAACAGTGAAAACCATGATGTACATACTCCAGTGATCAGCTTGAGGCAGGGTTCAGCTGCCCTGGTTTCCCTCTACCTGTGCTAGAGCCAGCTGGTCTACACCTTGCTCAGCTGTGCTGGAATATGAGGCCCTCCTGCCTTCAACTACAGTAAATATGGATCATCACTGCCTTTCAAGAGTACAGTGGCTCAGCAATGGGCTGCAAGCAAATATGAGCCCAAACAGAAGAAGCAACAACATGGCAGTGCTGGAGGTACAGAGGATGTCAACAGGAACAAGTGAGAGTTTATGGTGTTGCAGGTGTGTGGGGATAACACCTAGGAGGTGCTATCTAGCTTTCCCCACCTTTATTAAACTTCTGTCCTTTCCAACCCTTTCCGAGGAAGCAAAAAATGAAGGCTTAGTGACACTCAATAGGGAAGTCAAGGGAGACCATACCCTTCCTTGATAGAGTGCCCCATTCTAGTCAGGGGAAGAAAGAAGAAAACTGCATATAAACAGACAGGGAACTCATGTCTAACTAAAAGTTTAAAACTAAACAGTTTCACTCTGGTGGGGCTACAATAGTTAAAGTGGAAGTGCTTATACTCAGTTTTCATCAGGCTTCCAAATACTTGGATTGTATATATGAAGTGTCTGGAAAACAGTAACACATTACTATCATAGCCTACAACAAGATTCTGGTAGATGAAAAACTAGAAGAAATAATACAGCTGGGGGACTTAAAAAAAGAAAAAAATGGTTTCATATCACCTGCCTTTTCTGATGGGAAGCAGGTTTGAATCCCTTTTAATTTTTATGCCTATTAACAATATGCCTATTTTTAATGAGAGGTGGGGGAAAGAAAGCAAGAGTACCGTATGCAGCAGGCAACCTTCAAAAGTTTCTTGTATTTTTTAATAACTGCCAGTTTAAGAAGTACTAGAAAAAAACCTTATAAAAGATTGCGTAACCAACTGAACTCTTCCATCATACTTGTTACAAAATATGGTGTATGTACCTCAAGGAAATAATGTTGAATATACTCTGCTTGTCTGAATGTTCCAGCATTCACAGAAAACGACTGGGAACAACTGGCATCTCACTACAACTTGCCAAAAGCCTGAAGGGAGCTTCTATAATGAACTCCCTGCCTTTAGCTTTCCTTACCATTGAAATGTCATTGCTTAAAGTGCTACTGTGAACAGCACATGTAGAAATATCATCATCCCAGATGATGGCAGGCATTATTTGGAAGGAGATTATGTCCTATGAACAAAAATTCTAAACAAATAGCCAGTCTGCTGATTCCAGAACATTCCTGTGCTCTGTAAAGTAAACCTGTCATTGCCCAAATCTGTTTGGGCAGAATGAAGAACAATTCTGCCTCTGAGCCAAAGCAGTTTCGAAGTGTGAGCTGGAAATCTGTTCTTTTATTCCCCTCTTTCATTTGTGGAAAACAAGGGAAGAGAGGAAGGAAATTACATTGTATAAATACTGTAGGCTTTTGCTTGTTAGCATTACTTCTTTGGCTATGTGACTGTATTGTGATCCATGGTTGTGAGAGGCTAGTAGAGCCAAGCTCATACTGTGGTTAGATGTCAGAAAAAGGCTGGTCATGGTCTGGTTTTGTATTGTTGCTGTTGCCCAGATGGGTAGAATGTATTCAGAGAACTTCATCCTTAAAGGCTCAGTGATGAGAGTTAGTCTTCAGCCTTAGAACAGGAGAAACTCGAAGACCTTTTGAAGAATGCTACTTTCAGTGTGACCCACAGAAAGAATGAGTTGTGGCAGCCCAGTTGGAGAGAGAGCTCAGACAATGGGGAATACTCTTCTCCTACAAGAAGATTACAAAAATCTGAATCTAGTTTGGCTGGCCAAGGGCTTCCTTGGTTGCCTTCCTTGTACTATTTTAAACACATAATTGCCAGGTAGAATCAAACTGAAATAACTAGATTGTTTTGGTAACATTGGTGTCATCCCTGGAAGGAAAAATCTTGTACTGTGGCAAAGACCATACATTTATTATTCTTGTATTTAAAATCTACTCTAGTGCTTCATCTTAAAAAGCATGCTGCTAAACTGTGCAGCCTGTAAAAGAGGCATCAGGAGTTATGTGCACAGTGTGAATATCCCACAATTTAATTTGAATTTGCACCATTACTGAGACACTTATGCAATTATGTGCTGCATTACCTTTCTAGCTGGAGCCCAGAGATAACAAGAATATTGTTTTAGAAATACCTATAGACCAACCACAGACTTTAAAAATGAATTAGTGACTGAAGATCTTTGACTTCAGAGACTTGAAAGGGCTCTGTTCAAGAGAAGGCAGGGAAAGAGGGCAAAAGGAAAAATGTGCTCAGCACCCTCTGAAAGCCAGCCTTCTATCTTTCCTTGAGCTGGGCATCCTGATGTAACAGGCACTTCTGAGGGTTTAGGTCCATATAAAACTATGGACCTCAGTCTGACTCCAGACCTTGAAACGATGCCTGAATGAGGGGCAGCATGTGCCCGCACTTGTGCCAGACGTGACCACAGAGCAGACACACTCCCATCTCCAGCCCTGTCCAGCTCTCTGGGAAGCCAAGGGACACCAGGGACCCATGGAAGCTGCTGTCCTCCTCAGGCCACCATCCAGAATTTCTGTAGGTGACACAGTAGAGAATCTAGCAATTTGGTCTCTTTTACCCCCTTGTAAATGATATTGCAGAGTGGCTCTTGCCTTGAGTTTAGCCTTTTTCACAGTTTTTTGTTTTGGTTTGGTTTGATTTTTTTTTTTATAAATCTCACAGTGATCATACAATTTTTCCAGCCTGGGGAAAAGGAAGGTTTAGGTGCAAAAGAAAGACATTTAATAACTCTCATGACTTGGACAGCCTCTTCTATTATGGCATCATTTTCTTTGAACTGTGGGGCCAAGAGTGCATCGAAAAAATGTCTGTTGCTTGACTGACAAATGCTTGGCATAAAAAACATCCAGTGCAATGTGAACAATCATTCCTTCTAAGGGCAATGTGGACTCCTTCTTTCTGACTCTCTTTTATCTCTGAAGGTGAATGCCTGCTCACCTGCAATATATTCTGCCTGCAAATTGGCAAATGCCATTGTAATGGTTCTCATTTTATCTTTTTTTATTAAGCCTGAGGGAAGAAGTTATGAGGAAGAGAGAGAGAGATTGTTTTCTCTTCTGAATCTCCTGTATAAGCAAAACTTATCAAAGAGAATTGTTTGTCATTTGATTTGGAAATAATTTTGCCTTTCAACATTACTAGAGTATGTCAAGATGAATAGAGGCTTGCAGGAAAAGGAGATGAAATATCCTCTTGCTGTTATTTATTGATTTTGTACAGCTCAGTATGGAAGCTTCATGTAACAAAAACAACAGATTAAGAAAGATGACCAAGCCATCAAGAAGCACTTAGGTACACAACTTCTGAAACAAAAAACTGCACGAGGTTATTGCTTGTGAGAGGAATATGCACACTAACACCCTTGGACATATACGTGCACTTCTGTGGAAGGGCTCAGAGACCCCTGGGGGAGCTGAAATTTACCCCTCTGATGTGACAGGCAGCTCAGCAGCCTGTGGGAGCTTAGTCCAGGTCTCAGGAGTGGCAGAAATTAGACACCTGTCCACAGATAAGCATAGCCAGTGTTTCTCTACCAGCCCCAGGTACTCACCACACCATGCAGAGGGTGATGAGTAACCTTCTGCTCAGTGTGCATGCCTACACTGGCTGATCCCATGCTAAGCCTTAGCTGGTACTGTTTCATTTGTTAATATTAAAATCAGAACATGACATAAAGCTATTAATGGGAAAACCAAGAAGAAAACAAAAGGAGTTCAGTCCAGCAATGTGTTGCTATGCAGGCCATGTTCTTTAATCCTGCCTAGGCACACACAACACTCAAACACATTTCCATTTCCTGTATTGACTACAGATACTTGTTCCTTACAAGCTATCTTAAACACAAATGCATAGAGGTTTTCATTTAGTTTTGGTCACTGGATAAAAGCACAGTCAAAGACTTAAAAAATTCCACAAACCACAACTTAAAATAAAAAATCTCCACCCCAAGCACAGAAAAGTGGCCATAGTACCATCATGCTGTTTTACTTAGCAATAATATAGTTTCCTCATCAAGATAAACTACTCAGCTTTCAGCCTTGCAGTTTTTCTGCTCAGGAACTGGATTGCTGCCTCATAAAACAGTGCAATGGTGCAATTATCAGTTCAGTATTAAGTAGGTACTGCAAGGTGCTCTTGTTCTGTGTTAGGTAGGATACTTTATGGTGCTCATAAAGCCAATGTGGTTTCAAGTATTTTTTACAATGATAGGCTGTGTTTTTACCAAAGTGAAATACCTTCTTTTCTTATGACAGGCACTGGAGGTATGTGAGGTTGTGTGCAGGGTGGTACAGCTGTCAAATTGGAAGGGAAGGGCTGTGGTGGAGACAGGCATATGTTTGAGACTTCACTAATGTGCACCTCTACCAAACTCTGCATCTCAAAGTATGTTTATATGCTTTCGCCGTCCCTTCATCTGGGAATGATCAGATGATAAGTTAGTACAACACAACATGGGACTCTTTGAACAAAATAGAGTTTACCATTTTCTTTCATTGGATGCTCAGAGGAACTGGGAGCAGATCTGTGAGTAGAGCAGTAGTGTCCCACAGCCTGAGAGGCAGTTGTGTTGGAAACACCAAACACTTTCCAGTTTCTATGCTAGGATTGCTTGTGGGGAAAAAGGAGTAGTACTCACTGCAAAAAAAGCCCTTGTATCATTCCTTGCAGAATGTGTAGATGCTGAGATATAGGGATGCACAAGGAAAATGTGACACACTATACAATATTTTCAAAGTCTGGAAGGAAAGGCGGTAGAGACCTTTCCTGTACATGAGTTGGGTCGTTGTTGGAGTGGAAAAAATATCAGTGCTGAAGATGAAAGTGGTTTTAGGTTGAAAAGTAACATCATCACATGCTGGAGAGAGAGGTAAAATACATTTGAAGCAGGTAAATGGAAAATAGACCAAGATAAGCAAGAAACCTCCCAACTCTGTTCGAATATCAAGGGTATCATCTACTTCCACAAACATCCAGAGTGTAATTACTGGAGGTTCTCCTTCACATTTTCCTCCCACATGGTTTTGAAATGTTCTAGAAGCATTTTCGTTTTTTATTTTTTTTTTTCAAAATGCGATTTCAGATTAAAGTATTTTCACAATCATTCATTTAAAAAATATCCTTAAGATTAGCTTTTAATTTCACACTATCTGAATGGCACTGAAACACCATTTCTAAAAAGCTGAAGTTTGTTTCAGGGTAAATAGAAAAAAAAATCAAATAAAATGGCAATCATTTTGAGAATTTTGCTGATAAATTAAAAATTGAGAGAAAGTGATCAAAAACACCCTAATGAATTTTAAGAAAACATAACAGTGTCAATTTTTATTAGCCTAAAGCAATAAAATTCAATATGCCTTATTTTTCAATAAATTTCTCTTTTCTAGTTTAATAAATCCAAGTAAGTCAGAATAACAGTATGGGTGTTTCAGATGAATGAGTAACTAAACCATATTTGAGAGCTGGCCTTCACAAACAAAATTTTAAATGAATGCTTGTCAACTTTATATGCTCACTGAACTTGAGACTTATTTAAACACTGCCAATCTCTTAGCTACCACATGCATAAAGATTTTAATGGCATTTATTGATCCTGGATACATTGCACCTGGAGATGTCACTACTCATAAGGAATGTAACAAGATATTGTAAATATTCAAAACACAGATATATGAGACAGGACTGGCTCAAAGCTCCTCAGAAATGGAAGCAAATGCAGTTTTGCTGCCAAAAGGATGAAGAGGAGATGAGACCAGACTGAAAAACAGGTTTCCCCTGCTCAACAGCAGGGAGAGAAAGGGCAGTGTCTGGAATAGGGAGGTATCCCAAAAGCTGCATCTGTCATGCCACTCACTGGCCAAGGAGTGAGGATTAAGATGGAGATAGGCATATGTTTGAGACTATATGTGTGCATTATGAAAATCACTGTCCTCCACACTGGAAGTGGAGAAACAGTATCTAGGGAATATTTTCTTGATGATTTTTTATTCTATTTTTTTCCCCGGGAGTAGCTAGATACTGTAAAAATTCCCCTATGGTTCATTCTTTTAAAGAAATTTGAAATAGGGGTAGTCCTCTCTGCATCCATAATTTCCAAGGAAAGGACTTATGTAATCATACTTAACTAAGTTTCAACTATGTAATTACCTCCTTCATTAATTAGTGGTTGGAGATATCAGATTCCTAAGGTAAATTTACCTGAGTTTTTCCACTTCTTGCCCATCTTCTTTTCTCATTCCTACTAGCCCCCCAGCATTCCTGTAGCAATCACTGCCAGTGATTGCCCCTGCTGTATGTATGCTTCCTCTTCCTCAGAAAACAACAGCACCAGAAAGCCATATCATGTATCAAGAAACAATCCTTTGAGATGAACTAAATTTGGTAAATGCTGAATAAGCAGAAAAGACAAGCCTGTATTTTTGCTGCTATGTATATGCTTGATTCCTATCACAACTGATTAAAGAAACATACACAACATGGAGATGAAAATGACCTTTTTGATCCCTTCCCCTGGGCATGAACCTTCACATGCTTGCTTTCTCTCCTTGTTTTTACTGCCAAATCCATGGTTCAGGAAGAGGTACAAACGTAGTTCAACTCATTCCTCTGTTCTGACCTTTGGGTAGATACTATCCATGCATGCAAATTGGGAACGGGACATTAATCAGCTGAAGGCATTGAGGTTTACTCTTTGCAGTAAAATCAATGCTTAGACATTGGAGGTAAGTCTGATGAGAATAATAATCTAATGTGACTTTTCATTTCTTTCAGGCCAATTCCTAATATATCCAATGAGAAAACACTGCTTCAAATTGAAGGAGAGCCCATTCAGAAATTCAGTTGTTCTGTTGATCAGAATGGAGCCAGAAAAAATTACTAGCTCTGCTATAGAGTCTTTATCATGAGAAACCAAAAGAATACAAAGTTTTGGATAAGAAATAGACTCTAAAGTTCACACTTTAAATGTTTATGCCAAATACTACAAAGCTGAAACATGCTGCAAAAACTGACAATCCAGATGGGATTTATTCACCATTAAAAAACAAACAAACAAACAAAACCCTGAAGTGAGTGTGTGGAGCAAAGCACCTGAAAGTAATGGTAAATTAATAAATTTGTTCTAGTAGCTGTAGGCTTTTGCAACAAAGAAAGGCAGCTGGACACACTCAAAACCCTGACATTGGTTCAGTTGTGCTTTTGTCCATCCAGTTCCAGTTTGGAGCAGAGGCTGATGTCAAATGCTGGTGCTAGAATTTCTGCTCCCATCTGCTGCTTTGTAATTCTGCTCCTTTTACAAGTTTCCAAGTGCAGCTTTGTTACAACCTTGCTGTACCTGCAGATACCACCAGCAAAACCAGTTCTAATTCATGCAAGCTCACTTAATGGTCAGTAAAATCTTGACTTAGATAGTTTGGTGTTAGAAACCAACTTTCATTTCTAAAGTGCCTAGCACAGCATGGATAACGGAAATGAAGTATTTCTAATCTCATCATACTGGCTAGAGATGAGCAAAACCTGAACAACACCTTCTACATATATTCTGCACCAGACCCTGCCACCATCCATTGCAGGGCTATATATACCGTTCTTTCCTCTTTACACTTCAGACTGGAAATCCTCCTGTAAAAGGAGGTACCAAATCATCTATATTTTATATTATATTACATGGTATGCGACGGAATTTGTGAAAAACTTCTTTGCAAGAGCTTTGGTCTGGATGCAGATGTTACACTCAGCCCTCTCTTTCTCCTCTTGTATCAATGTGATTTATTTACACAACATATAATAAGCAATTCAGCAACAAGTAGATTTTTAATTAATGTAACAGCTTTGGAGTTTGCACTTCCAGAATGAATTGTATGTTTTCTGCTTATTTTCAAATGCATCTCAACTTAGCTAATTCAATTTCTAATCTCACAAATGTTGTTATCAAGACATTATAACTGAGATTCTGAAAGCCTGTTTCCAATCTATTCAGAGCAGTCAATCTGCCTTAAAATATTTCTGTTTGGAAACAGACACTGCTTTTAAGCAACAGGCAAAATCTCTTTCAAGAGGTGCCATTCTTTTCTTTGTGTGGAAGCATGCTCTGTTTGGGGTCCAAGAAAAATAACAAGCAAAAGGAAGATATATAATTATACATATACTTCCTGTCAAATTAAACCAAAACAAAGCAAATAAATGGAGTTTCCAGTGTGTGAAGAAAACTACTACCATATTCATATGTTCTAAGAACGGCATTAAAAATGTCATCAAGGATACCAAAAATGCTTTGATTGAGACTCAAAGCTTGAAAATTAAGACCGTCATATAATGCCTCCTTATTAATAAAGGGTGTGCACTGCAAAGAGGTACGGTGTGCTGAATAAAATGGTACAATTCACTTGTTAACTTAGTTAGGAACATAAATGCAAAAACTTAACAAAATTGATAGCTGAGATGTGAGTGAAAAGCAAAAGGGTAAACTTTAAGTTTTCTTACAGAAGTTTGGAGAAACTTGCACAGGCAGAACAATCCCCTGCACCTGGCAGCAACCCTGTGCAGCCCACCTCCAACTCCCCTGAGAGGTATTCCATGAAACCAGCATGCAAGAGGCATCTCTGCCTGGGCTGTGATAGTTATGGCTCAGCCCCTTTTCTCCATTAACAGAAAAAATTGCAAATGGTTTAATTAGCATATCCCTCTGCATACCATTCATCAGAAAAACCTCAAGTAATAATCATACTTCTTGAGAGATAATTGAATGCAGCAATCTTGAGCACGAGCTTAACATGAACTCAGCTCAGTATGAAAAAGTTTGGTGTGCACTGCCAAAGACTCTTCCCTGCTTGGTGAGGAAGTGCAAGCAACCCAGAAGGATCAGAAACACAGTACCAGACCCTACAAGAAAAGGAACATCCTCTTGTTGTGGTTGGGGTGGACCATGTTGTCTTGAAGCCAGGCTTGAAGGCACGGTCATTATGCTTGTGCTTCTTGCCTTGGGCTGAGCAGATATCTGAGAATAGGGTGGGGCACCCAGAAAACCATCAGAAAGAAACAAATACTTGTCAAGTCAGATTCTTTGGGGTGGCAACAGCATGATGCTGCACTGTTTTCTCACAGGGAATTTCTGGCTTGTTTGCAGAATACATCTAGGTAGACACAGTGCATTAAGGAAGAGCTTTTCAAGGAGGATGGATGGAGTGTTTTTTTTTTTAAAAAGAAAAAAAAAAACAGAAAAATAGACTGGCTGTATCTGTGTGCTGGTCTGAGTTTGTCTCCAAGTGACTGGCAGCAGTCTAAGAAACTGCATCTTCTGTAGCAAAAACGTAAAAGCCAGCACTTGCTTTTTAACTTCCTCACTGCCTCCTGCTGCCTAGTGCAGAAGGTATTAATGAAGACCCCAGGAGCTGGATGATATCCTTCAGGCTGGCTGATAGGAAAGGGAACCAGGAAACCAGAGCCTGTGGACAGCCCAGCATGCCAGAGCTTCTCTTCACCCTCAGTTATTGAAATACAAACCCTCATGGTGTTTGCTCATTTGTAATCTGTGTGTGTGAAGTCAGACATATTCTGGATAGAGGCAGGTGTAAGGACACATTTTGGCAGAAGAGATTTCTGGTCATGTTTCCTCCAGTGGAAACTGAGAGAAATGTATCCAGAAACACGGCAATCACCAATATGCTTGCTTCTCTGCTACCCACAGGCAATCTGGAAGTCAGGGTTTCCTGGCTGTTCCTGGTTAACAGAGATGTTTTAAATGTTAATGACTGCCTGTGTGATTAAATAAGCATGAAGTCCAACAACTTCTGCCCTGGATCAAGAGCCAAGTTCATTAGAAAGAGCTGGTTTACTTAAAGCTTCTGAACAGTGCAGCTGTAGATACTCGCAGGCAGCTTTGCTGCAGCTGGTGTGATGTCCCACCCTGAGAGTCCTCCCTTCAGGAGAACAAAAATCTTTCACTGCTACACCCCATGGCAGCTCATCTTTGTACACCCTGTGGCAGCTCATCTTTGCATTCCAAGGTAGAGAAGCTCATCTTGTAGATGCAGAGCTTCTGGCACCGTCCCAGACCAAGTCACCACACCAGCCTTTCGCAAAAGGGAAATATTCTCGGTTTTCAGACATCAAGCATGCATTCAAAGGCAAGTGTTGTCCACTTCCAGCGTGCTATAGGAAACCTCTGGGTGGCATAGCTGCAGACCCTAGGGCTGATGAAAGAAAGAGTTCCTCAAAACTGACTCTCTGAAACAACCAGATGTTCATATGCCTTATTGTCTCAATGTTAGTCTGCAGCAGACTGTTTCCTTCTTCTCAAAGTGGTGTTGCTGTGCTGCACTGCCAGAAAAATACACATTGTGAATTCTCCTCCAGTTTGAAAATAGAGTCTGGAACTGAGTAACTTTTCTACATTACTTCTTTCAGGGTTGCTTTATGCAAATTTTCTCCCTTCTTCTAACCTTTGAAATAACATCACTGGTGAAAAGTGAGAAATATTAAACTCTTTCCTCCACCTGGAAATAGAGCCTTTAGGCATCGAGGATGGGAAGGCAGAAGGACTACCAAGCAATGAGGCAGTGAGCAGAGACTTGCTCTTCCCTCCCTTTCCTAAGGTATACCTTAGCCAGAGAGGGCTACTCACTGATCTTAAGCTGTGCTCCTTATTGAAAAATTAGAAGTAACAAAGGCTGAAAATGTTACTGCAGAAACTGCTCAGAGAAAGGTTTTCCCTGTAACTTACCGGTGTTAATAATGTCCCTTTATTTTGTCTTTGCCATTTGCTTTAATCAAAACCTCTAGGATACAAAGCATAATTGTACTGAGCTACTTAATACAATTAATGACATTAGCTGTGGAGATCCGGGTGCAAGGGTGTATTTCTTCCACTCTGTTGGAATTTAACTCAATCTGTGTCCACCAAAAGCATTCTAAAAGTTTAAAAAGCACCTTTTCAGACAAAGAAATGTTCACAAACACAATAAATGGGGGTAATTATATCCTGTAGTCAGATAAATTGAAAGTGATTCTCATATGATAGTTACTTGATTTCTCTCTGGATTCACTCTGAATGACACATCTCTGACTTAAAATAATTTTTGTTCCAAGCTGTTATGAAACCATTTACACTAAATGATGACAGCACTTAGAAGGGTGGCTGAGAGTGAGATTCTACTGCAAATAGCACACTCATTAAGCAAAATCATAGCTTGTGGGTATGTATGTGGCAGGTTTCCTTTTTTTTTCTTTTCCTATTTTTTTTTTTACTATCTAGAGGGAGAATAGCTCAGCATATATACCGCTGTGGAAAGCTTGCAGTTCCTCCGGAATGTCACTGGCATATCATTATTTGACCTCAAATCTTCCACCTCTGAAATTTTTAGAACTCCCACCCCCAAACAGCAGCAATTAAATACCTGACAGACACCCACACAACCTACAACCCACCTCTAACAACCAACACAGCTCTGGGACACACTGCACACATCTCTGTATCTTTCTATACATGTCCTACGACCCCACCCCCTTTGCCCATCTCCTCCCAACCCTATCACTTATCCCAGCCTCCATCCTTAGGCAGAGCAAGCAATCCATCTGTGCTCCTCATGCTCCCAGTCTCTTCAGGATTCATCCTAATCTCCCCATGGCTCCTTGGAGCACCCTGCCCAGGAATGTGCTGCCTGCCTGAGGAATGGTCTCAGCACTTCACCCAAGCTGAGACAGAGGTGATGCTGAGGAGCCTTACAGCACCTGAGACTAGTTCTTGAATGAAAATAAAAATCAAAATCCTTTCCTGTCTTCTTTGTACATCCAGAATGGGATAAGAGAGCTGCAGTGTAATTCTGAGTAGGGAAATACATGAGTTATTCTCCTCATAGCTTCCCTTTTCCCCCTAAATCAATTAACTGAGAAGAAAATGGGTAAACTGAATATTCATTAACCACCAACATTTGTAATTCTTAAAAAGCATCGATGCCTCTTTACAGTGTTGAAATAGAACTGGCTTGCCCTATAGTACACTAATTTATCAGATGAGATGCAATTGATAAGTATTTTCTTTAATTTCTAAATTCAAAATAAAAGCTAGACAACAGTTGGGATGAAGCACAATGTAGCACTAAACAAATTTGTTGTGGCTCTCTCCTCCTTCAACAGTGTGATATTTCTGGGATATTTAAAGTTATTGTTGGGATTATCTTTAAAGACTGAAAGAGTCCATAAATTTTGATGAGTTGTGAGCTATGTTACAGTTACAACCAGAACTGTGCATGCTTTATGTGCAAGTCAGAGGTATCTGGATGCAACAAATAGAAAGGAAACTCTCTATGTAAAACTAGCCTTCACCTTACCCCATCTTGCTGTCATTAGTAGGATATCAAGGACTGTAATTAATAACAAAAAACCAAAAACCAAAAAACGAACCAAAAAAAAAAAAAAAAAAAGGGAATGGAGACAAAGTTCATATTTAGCTGGAACTGAGTTCATATTTAGCTGGAATTTTTCTGAAGCTGGCACCAACTGCTGAAGGTGGCTGCCTGAGTCAGCTTCTCCCAGATTGATGGCCACCCCCTCACCCCTTGCTCTCTGCTTTTCAAAGTAATGGTGAGGCAGCTCGGCACAAATCCAGCTGAGTGCAGCAAGAGGGTATGAGTGTTCCTTGAAGCATCTTTTTTCTGGCTTCTAAGAAGCAGCATTAGGACTCTGCAAAACCTTTCTCTTGGTGGAAAGTGCCCGATTAGCATGGGGGCTCAAGTGGGGTCTGTGGGTGATGAAATCTCCAATTGTGAAATGAAAAAGAATCAGAGGGCACATGAGAGCTTTCAGCCCCAGCAGGATCAGTCTGAATCACCTATTGATTCTGTGGAGAATATTTTGAGAGAAGATTCAGGCATTGCTGTACACACATTTAACATTGCCTTTAAAGTTTGTGTGAGAAACATACAACAACACACAAATATTCCATCCTGTATTTACTATGATTGTTACCTGTGTTTTTGTTGAAATGGAACATCTTATATGTTCAGTATATGTTGATAACACCAAGATGTGTGGTGTGGTCAACACGCTGGAGGGAAGGGATGCAATCCAGAGGGACCTTGACAGGCTTCAGAGGTGGGCCCATACAAACCACATGAAGTTCAACAAGGTCAAATGTAAGGTCCTGCACCTGGGCTGGGGCAATGCCAAGCACAAACACAAGACTGAGAAGAGCCCTGAGGAAAAGGACTTGGGGTGCCAGTTGAGAAGTTCATCATCAGTGGGCAATGTCTGCTTGCAGCCCGGAAAGCCAGCTGTATCATGGGCTGAATCAAAAGTGTGGCCAGCAGATCAAGGGAGGTGATTCCCCCCCCTCTAGTCTGCTCTTGTGAGATCCCTCCTGGAGTACTCTGTCCAGTTCTGGAGCCCCCAGTACAAGAAGGACGTGGAGCTGCTATTATATACGTGGAGCTGCTCCTATTATGTTAAGACACTCAAAGAGCTGGTGGTGTTCTGCCTGGAGAAGGCTCTGAGGATACCTTATAGCAGTATCTGAAATGAGCCTACAAGAAAGCTGGAGATGGACTTTTACTAGGGCATGTAGTGATAGGGTAAGAGGTAATGGTGTTAAACCGAAAGTACCTTTAGATTACATATTTTTGATAAATTCTTTTCCATGAGGGTGGTGAGACACTGGCACAGGTAACCTAGGGAGGCTTGGAAGTGTTCAAGGCCAGGCTGGATAGGGCTTTGAGCACCCTGGTCTGTTGGGAGATGTCCCTGCCCATTGTAGGGGGGTTGGAACTGGATGATCTTTAAGGTCCCTTCCAACCTAAACCATTCTATGAATCTATGATGATATACTCACTTTTGCTACGATGTATGTACGCTTCAGGTGCAGTGGTGTGTTTTGTTAAAGGTGTTATGATGGCTTGACACAACAAATGTACAGTGAATGATTTTTCTTTTTTTAAAGGTGGGAATTGTAACTCCTCCCTTAGGGACACAGAGTGGTTAAGTAACATCCACTATTTTCTTTCAACATTAAAGCAGTGTTGGTATGGGGAATGTGAGGTGATCACATACATATTTAGTCTCCCTCCTCCCATGGATTATTATACATCTTTAACATTAATGATTCAAATAGTCCCACTGAAGCCAATGCTTTTCTTTATGTGCTTAAAAGTACAGGAAGTCTATTGATTCAAATTAAGGTGACCTGGTTTTATATCAGGATATTTCACTGCTGAGTGCAACTGAATATTAACACTGCTCTCTATGCATATCCACAGTTCTTTGCTTTGAGATGTTTCACTTAGTATAATTTTCACTTAATTTAATGAGCATGTTAAACCACATCCACTCTTGTAGTTTCTGGAAAAAAACCTGACCAAACAAAAAGCCAACAAAATGACCAAAGTATGAAAAGGATTTTGACAGTTACATTTGGATGGATGATTACTCTGGCTAGATTTCTTTTCTGTACTATGTTTGTAAAGGTGTTAGCCTTTACCAAGTTCAGCACAGAATCAGGCAGTATCTCCATCACAGCGTGGTTGGCAGAAAACCCACTGAGAGCTTCGTCTTGAACAGCCTAAAAACTGGGTATATTTCATATTTGGGTAGAGGAGCTGGTGGCTGACAATGTAGAGCTCATTGCAAAACAAAGACATCAAAGAATTACAAATTAGCAGGTTAGTAGCACAGAGATAAAATCTCAAAGACTTTGCTTCAAGGATTTGTCAGATCACAGGAAAAAGCTGTGCCACAGGTGTGTAAGCCCTGGCTGCATTCCTAGTTGTGCAGACTGGACATTTTGGAGTTCCTTGGGCTGGGATCTACCAGATGCTCTGTCTCTCTTGGAAGGCAATTGATTTCCTTCCTTCTCTTGGAAAGGCTGGCTTCAGCAAAGGCTGAGTTGTAATGACAGAGGGTTCATCACCTTGACCCTGAAGGAAGCTGGATACAGCTTGGCTGTCTGAGTACAAGCAGCACCCAAACTCATACCCCTTGTAGGAAAATAGTAATTCCCTTTAAAGTGGCCAAAGGGATTTCACCAAGTTGTTTAGATAGAAACATAAATAGTGAAGCCATGTAAGAAAAGAACATTTTTGCCAAACAGGATTTTTCCCTTCCTTCAGTAGAAAGTAAAGCTATTAGCAAGATGATAAAATTTCCAAAAGTAATTTCAACTTTAATGGGCTTACTACTGCACCACCATAGGCTATCAAAGCTTTTGTGTTTGCTGTGGGACCAGATAGGTTAGTTTTTGTTTTGCCTTGAGTCAACATGAAGACTTTTATACTCCTTTCCTTGCAAATAGCACTGCATTTAGCTACTCCTAGATGAATATTATCTCCTTTTACATAGCTACTCAGACTTCAGGTTAATAGAGGATTTTTAAGAACACAGTCAAAAGGTGCCAAAAATGGCACTAGTCACAGTAATCCTCCCTACCTAAACTTTCCTAGTCCACAGCTTGCAAAATGAAAGACATCTTCTTGTCTACCATTACCTTTGCCTTGCAAGCACTAGGGAGCTGACAGCCTTTTCAGAGCTCTTATATTAATAAAAGCCACCCAAACCACACAAATTAGGAGCTTGTATCTCACTGGAACAGTGTCATGTAACTAGTTAATGTTTAGAAAGCCTTTTGATATCCACAGATGAAAGGCACTCTTACAGTTCAAGACATTACTGTTATTACCTACAGATGGTAAGAAGTTCTCCCACAGCTACTGCATGTATATGATGAAAATCTGAAAGCTGCAAAGTTCTTGTGATATCACAAAAGGAGCTGCAATGATCTTTTACTTAGTCCAGCTCTGTATAGTGAGGGTTTTAAAAGGCCTTGAAAAAATGCAATAAGCAGCAGTTTCCCAGCAGATCCAGAGAAATTCTACACAATCTATCTTGCTTAGTTAATTGTGTTAGTGTCAGACCTTCAGCTACAAGTTTTAAAACTTCTGTTCAGTTCTTCTTCTTCTGCTCCAAACACTTTTCTTCCCAAAACAACTGAGTGAAAAAACTACTCTTTCTGTTTGCCATGCCCTCACCAATTCAAATCTCTCTGTGTGGGATGGCCCCAGATTCTCATCCCTTGGGTGCCAAAGCAAGGGAAGCCTGGGTTTGGAGTGGGATGGATGCATAGCCCCAGCAGGGTACAAGGCAGCATGGCATTGGTATTCCTTATGGCACAGAATTTTGGGGAGTGGTGTGCTGCCAGCTGCAGAACAGCTGCAAAACCCCTCTTTTACAGCCAGCACCTCACATACCAGGCAGTCAGTCACTGAGTCCTGGAGCAGGCTGACAAGCTAAATGTGACATGTCCTGTCCTGGAGCACTGGAGAAGTTGAACTAAGTGGGGAAGGAAATGGAAGGAGCCAAATTCAGGAGCTGGAGTCTGGCTGGAAATAGATTTCCACTGCTCTTCAATGAGCATGATATAGCCAGGAATGCAGGCATCAGCTGGCTTGCACAGCCCTTGAGAGAGGGAGAAAAGACAGAGTACAATCTCTGGGTAATACATTTAGTGTCCATGGATGCCTGAAATGATAATAAAGAAACAATGATAGAGCTTTAATTGAGTTCCCAATCTTTTATCCTGAGTTTGTGCATATTTCTTGACACTGTGAATGCCACCTACATCACTTCTGGATCTGGACAAATTGGAAAGGCAATCCTGTCCAAATGTAAAGATGAAGTGATGAGAACATAAAGTGAACCAGCAGCCCTGGAGCTTTATGTGTCACAGTCTTTTTTTTTTTTTTCTTTTTAATTTTTTTTCTATAAAATATATGACACAAGTATGATTTAATACCATCACAAAAAAAAAAAAAAAAAAAAAAAACCCAAACAGCAAACCAAAAAACCCAAATCAATCAACCAAACCAACCAACAAAAACCCCAAGAAAAAGAAAAGAAAAAAAAGGAAGAGGGTTATGCTCTATATTGGTAAAGAAAAGTACCATTTTGATTTCTCAGGCAGTTAGGATACACATAATTTTAAAGATCAAGCCCATGAAGAAACTGATCAGAGCGATCTGGCCTGAAGAGCTCTGCTGGCAGTATGAGAGGCAGCTTGGTCTAGTGGACTGAAAGGCAACAATTCCTGAGGTCTAATCCTGGCTGACACAGAGTCACTGCCTGGCCTTGGGCAAGCTCCTTAAAAAGACATGTCAGGTCAACTTAGGCCTAAAATTAAAGTTTCACCAATATAAGGATTTGCAAATACTTACATCAGTAGAAATGAATATCATCTCTTTATTTTTATTTTTAATTTCTGTAGGGAAGGGTGAAGGAAGGGAAGCAATATTTCCAGTTAGAAGTCTTGGAGATCTTGTTTTCTCCACTATTTGGAGCCTCAGCTCTATGCTAGTGTTGGAGTATGAAAGCAAAACTGGTCACAAGTTGCTTCTACAAAGAAGAAGAATTATATGGCTGTAAGACAGCAAAACATTGATGCAGATTGCTCCTGACCAGAGAGTGCTTGTAAGGGTTAAAAGAACATTATCACTCAGGAATCCTAAGTATTAACTAAGTACATGCTACGCAATAACTGCAATTCAAGAACCAGACTCCGCTCTCTGGTGAGTAGTTTCCATCTCCCTTGCCAGTCTGAATTAGAAGTAAACTTTAAGAGGGGACAGGCAGGGACAGGCAGTGTTTTAGAGCTGATAGGAGTCTGTAAGATGATTTATGCCCTGTGTAATACTAGTTAATATTTATTAGGTTGCTACAGCTTCTTATGATTCCAGTTTTGCTCAAACTGCTTCATCATAATGACCACTGCTGTTACACCTGCTAGCACTGAATTATGAATAGCCCTTATTTAGAGAGAGTTTGGATCCGTGAGACATCTCTATTTGAGTGGTAATATTACTGCAATGTTGCTGCACTCCTGTAAGTGATGAGACTGCCTCAGATAACACCAATTTGTTCAGTGGGTTTTGGGATACTCTGGAGGAAAGTTTGCTTCCCTTACTGGGAAGGGCAGCTTCTTGTTATTGTTTTGTACAACTCTGTGTAGCTCATGGTCTTTCTAGAGGGACCTGGGAATTAGGGGAAAGGATTTGCCTTGGAAAAGAGGCCATGCCCACCACCTTGCAGGAGTCAGGAACCAGCTGTGGGTGGTCTGGTACCCATGGCTAATAGGACAAGAGAAAACTAACTGCCAGACAGGGAAGAATTACAGGAATTAATACCCCTATGTCTTACAGGTCCAGAACTGAGATTCCGTCATTGGACAGGAAATGACTGTGAGACAGAAATTAAAGAGGAGGAATAATGTTCAATTTAAAATCTGTCAAAAGTTCCCAGTGACTGTCCTAAACCCCCGCAGAGTGGTATTTTTACTCATAGTATCTATGAGAGATCTAAAAATGAGTTTCAAGGTAGTAAAACCTGCAAATGCCACAGAGTTGTACAGGATAATTAAGACTAGAGAGGCTGCATGGTGCTCCAGTGGGATGCAATTAAAGCTGGGTGAACTGAGACCACAACCACACACAAAATGTAAGGTAACACAAATTGTGACAAAATTTTTGATCTCCTTGGGTACATTGTGGACTTCTAAATGAATGGTGGTGACTCTGGAATATGATCCACACATCAGAAAAATAAAGGATGAACAGAAACCCCACTGTTCTGTGCAGGGTGCTGACCTGCTACGTCAAGAAAATCCTTAGGGAAAAATTACTTCAGAAGCAGGTACAAGGGTACCAAAGGCTTGAAAAAACTTTTGTAGTGGGGGAACAAGTATGGCATATTTCAAAAGAACAACAGAAAGAAAGTAGTATGTGATGCCTAATGGCTTAATTAATTAAATTAAATCAGGTAAACCTTGCACAAAAGAAGCTGAAAACAATGCAGCAATCTGACTTCTTAAGTGGAGAACTCATTGTTGAAAAAAATCTTTGAGGAAAAGAACTGGCTAGGACTGTTTTAAAACTGTACATGATTATATGGGTAATGAGATCTTTTTCCAATTTTATTAGCATCTTTGATGAGGAGATACAAGCACGTATACCACAGAACATAACCTAACCACTAAAATGTCAAGAGTTAGGAGAGAATTTTCCAATGAGCAAGTTGTTCCTAAGTCATCCATGACTGTTTCTTGCATTTAACTGTTGATAACTTTCTTGTTATGTGAATGACGAACGAGGATGGCCATACTGAGTCAGAGCATATCTTGTTGGCCTTATGCCTGAAAGCTGATGCTAAAAATCAGTCAGACCTGGATTGAAATATATGGCTTTAAAGCCATCAGATTTTCTAAGGGCACATCTATTTAGCCAATTATCATCTTCCACTAAAAAGATGTTGTTAAATATAAATGGATTTCAATTAATTTCTTCAGAAAATGAGATGGAAATGCTATTATGAGATTTGTATTGGTCTAAGTACAATGGGAGAGATAGGGAACAGGTATTCAGCACGTGAAATTAAAAAAAAAAGCAAAGTGTTGCTCTAGGCACAGTTTCATCTATCTGACTCAGCACAAATGCCCAAGTATGAGGAGAAATGAACCAGAAGAATCAGCTCTGATCTGCCTGAAGTCTGTTCACAGGGCTGTATTAGGTTGCTTCTGTTTTTAATTAATCCTTTCCCTTTCTACATTACACTGGAGACTGTGACTGAACTTTATTCCTCAACAGCAGCCTATGGCAACTGACAAAATCCTGTGGGTAAAAAGCCTGCCCAGAAGTGCTGAGCAGAAACCAGGAAGAAAATGGATAGAAAAGAAAAGCTTCTACAGAAGAGCAAATTATTTACTGCAGACTGCCTTGAATTTAGCCCCTTCTCTTGACTGTTGACAGCCCCCAGGAAGATGATGTGATCCGTATGAACTGATCTGCCATTCAGATGGTGCCCTACAGATACTTAGTGAGTACACATTTCAGCCAGGCCATTTTTTATCAGCTGATGTACTTGAGCATGTGAGGTTCATTACTGAAGTGCCTCTGTCAGTCACTGAAACCATGTGATGGTGGTTTTGCTCTTTGACTGGCTCATCTCTATAACCAAGACAAGAAGGGCTCCTGAAAAGCCAACAGAGGGGCTGCATGGGGGTTTTTGTTCTCTTTGGAAAAGGGGGGCTGACGAGAGCCAAAACGCATGCCAGGAAAGCAAGGAAAACCACAAGTCATTTGAAATCTTGTCTTGGTCCTTTATGCAAAAGGATCCCACCCAAATGGAGTTTTGCCTTGCGGCATTAAGTGCCTCTCCATGATTTACATGCCTTTGGGATGTTGCCTCCTTGCTATCTCTACATGCTCTGGTGAGCCACAATTTGTTTTATGTTTTTCACATCTGACCTCTCATTCAGATTGGAGAATGTGACCACTGAAAGCGGCACAGGGAGTCACAGAGGAGTGCTATCTGTGCTCCAAACTGGCAGAATGTGAGCCAGAGCACATCTGGAAGCTGTTTAACTTAAGGTCAGAGTGGACACAATTTAACAACCGCCTGCACCGAACCACAGAGGTGTAATCTCATGGATGGCATGAAGAAAACAGCTCACATCTCTAATTTATTTTTGGAGCAAAAGAATCAGGGGAAAAAAAAAAAAAAAAAAAAAAAAAAAAAAAAAAAAAAAAAGATGAAAGAAGAACTAACAAGTCCTTTACTTTTCCCAGACAAGATCAATTCATAATTAGGGTAATTCTCTATTATATCCTTTCCTCCTTTTGTTCGTGGTCTTGGTGATGCGAGGCCTTGGCAATGCCCCAGTCTTTGCAGAGGTCTTCCTAGTCTCTGATTGCTTTAAACTTTTATGTTAGAAATCCTTAATCATGAAAGAGTTGAAAAATAAAATCTCTGGTTCATGCTGAAGGTCTGTTTTTTCTGCCTTGTTATCTTCCAGAAAGTGTCATTTGGTCATGTAAGACACAGATGTTCCAGGGAGTAGCTGTCCCTTTTGTTCTAATTTTCTTAACTCTTCCTTTGATCAACAAACCTGAACAGTTTTGAGCACAAACATGGACTTTAGTCTCCCTGAATTCACACAATAGCACCACATGAAAGTAGGTTATCTGTTATTGTTAAAGATCAGGTAGTCCATTACCTTGGCATTTCACACACACTGCTCTCTCCCCATAAGGCAAGCTAAGTCTGTACCACTATCTCAAGCACAAAGCATCTTAAGACACCCATCATTTGCTTCGTGGTTTAAAGTGTGATTTAGGATTGCAAAGCAGAACCTATTTTAAAATCAGACCCCAACATGTGTCACTTGGGACTGCTTTGGTATCCGTGGAACTTTAGAAGCAAAATGAAGTAAAGTTTCACACAAAACTTATTAATTGTAACTCTAAATTAGTAATAAAAGAGATTTTGATCTCTCTTATCTCCACTTTGTAGCTTCAAATCCAGTAAAATGTTAAAAGTGAGAGAAAAAGTAACTTTCAGTTAACATGACGTGTGCTCTATAGAAGATTATGGTCATCTACCAAATGTTTTGTTCATTCAACATCAAACTTCCCTAAAGGATAAGAATTTCTTACCCCTTACCTCTGAAAAGCATATCTTTAAGGATTATCATTGAATCCACATTCATACAATCTTCACAAACATCACTTACACCAACAAAAAGAATCCTCCACAACAAAATAAAAGTAACGTCATCGGAACACCAAACGAAAGTGGACAATATACACACAATCTACCCCTTGACCCTTCACTCCAGTCACAACAACCAAAATTCCCCATCATCACTCCACTCTCTAGCGTTGTCCAGTCCATGTTATGCCTATTACCTCTCCCAGTTACTGTCCTTCTCTCATATGCCTCACGTCCCCATTTAGGCACCAACTGTGGTGGGCTGACCCTGCCTGGAGAGCAGATGCCACTGTATCCCACCCCTCCTCAGCTGGACAGGGGAGAAAAAAATATAAGCAAAAGCTTGTGGATCAAGATAAGGATGGGGAGAAATCATTCACCAGTTTCTGTCATGGGCAAAAGAGACTTTACCTAGGGAAATTTAACTGATTGCCAATCAAATCAGAGTAGGATAATGAGAAAGGAAACCAAATCCTAAAATACCTGACCCCAACCCTGCCATTCTTCCCAGGTTCCACTTTACTCCTGATTTGTCTACCTCATCCCTCCAGCAGTGAAGGGGGACAGAGAATGGGGGCTGTGGTCAGCTCATCACAGCTGTCTCTGCCACTCCTTTGTCCTCACACTCTTCCCCTGCTCCAGAATGGGATCCCTACCACAGCAGACAGTCCTCCACGAGCTCCAACATTCCAACATTCCAAGAGCTCCATGAGCTCCTCCTTCCAAGACGCTGCAGTTCTTTAGGGCAGGGTGTTTTACCATGGTTTTCACCATGTGCCGAAGGGGAACCTCTGCTCTGGAGCACGTGGAGCGCCTCTTTCCCCTTCTTTTTCCCTGGTCTTGCAGGGTTTCACTGGTGTCTGCAGGGTTGTTGCTCTCACATAGTCTCTCTTTGGCTGCAATTTCTGTAGCACGGGGTTTTTGCCTCTTCTTAACTACATTATCCCAGAGGTGCTGCCAGTGTTGCTGATGGGCTTGGTCTCCTTCCTATCCCCACCTGAGAGTGGCACATTTGTGTGCACGGGAAAAATGTCAGTTTAAGCCTTGGGGTGAAACCTAAGAATTGTGCTGAAATATTACTGCAAATTCCCCAAGCAAAGAGAGAGAAATACAACAAAAGATGGACCTGATCCTGCTTCTGTTGAAATCAAAGAAAATATCTTAAAGGAGGAGGAGGACAAAGAGAAGGAAAGGGTCAACTACAAAAAAAAATCACAGATTAAAATAATGTTGTTCCTGCGCATTCATTGACATCCATGCATTAAGACTGGACCAGCTTCACACTGAAAATTGTGACTTTCACCCAACAGTTTTACATTTAAGTTTATGAGATCTATTATACCTGGACCTAGCTAAAATATACTGATTTTTTTTTAAGAGACAAGCACCAATGCAAAGAACTGGGTTGAGTGAGCATCTATATTTTGCCCCCAGGATTGTGACTTTTGTGCCCAGGTGTTCTTTCAGTGAATCAATGTTACACGTGAGCTGTAGCTAAATGCATCCATGTTCATTTCATTGAACACTGGCAATTTTATTTTACCTGTTTATGGCATTATTTTTAATTTCCAGCAGTTTTGTGGTTGCATAGTTTCCTCTTCCACATCAAATAGCTCACTAAACTCACCAAGAGCCAAGAAATTACTGTCAGCTATTTTTTACTTCTGTAACTAACAGCAGGGTTCTTTCTATTTTTCACATAAAGTTAATGGATGTAGCTTTTCCATTGCCACATTTATAAACAATTTGGTTTAGAAGCTGCTAAAGCATACTTGCAAAACATCATTTAGAGAGCGTAAGTACAGTATTTATGCAATATAGTGTTTATATCTGTGGAATGACAGACATGCTGTTTAAGGAGATGTTGCCTTTCTGTCAAAAATTAGGCACTTGGCTATACTCAACAGTTATTCACTTGTTTATTGGTAGTTGTTATTTACATACCTCCTGTCTAATCTCTTTATTCAGAGTTGTAGGCTTGGGAACCAACAGAGATACCTGTTATCATTTGCTGAGAAGTAATAGCAGCTCCTGCCTTGCTAAAGTATCAGAGCAACCCAAATATCTCATTAATGTGTTTGGGTTTTTTTTTTATGTATAGATAATCAGCCCTCTTTCCTTTGGTTATTCTGTCAGTTTTGGCTTATGTTGTGTTCATTTAGTTTTACAATGACATGCAGACATGTATCCACCTCTACCAACACATAAATACCTATAATTAATGGTAGGGGAATAATAAAAGTCCATTGTGCTTTTACAAATTATGTGTCAAGTTGCACCTGCCAAAGTCTGTCTCATTACACTTGAGCATGAGTCAGTTCAGTGTAAATAAAGTGGAGTTTTATTGTCCTTGTTGTTGATTAAACTAGTAGTAGCTGAAGTGAAGTGGAAAAGATGCTAGTGAAAAGGTTGTTGTTTAAAAAGAAAACAGTTGCACCTCTTAATAATACCCAAGTCCTCAGATAACCATATCAAAGGTTGCAGAGAAAGAAAGATGAGAGATGGAGATAGAAGAGAAAATAAGGTAGAAGGATGAATGGGAAGAAGCTTGGGGTGATGGGGCTATCAGGCTAAAAAGGACCAAGCAGTGGTGAGGGGCAAAATATGGTTAGGTCACCTGAATGTCTGTCTCTGAACAGCTGATGAGAAACAGTTTGTTTTCTTTTGCTTTTAATAGTTAATTCAAAGTGTAACCCCATGAAAATACAAAACTTTGTTCTGAAGCATAATCTCCTTTTAGTGAGAAGGCAAATCAAACCCCTGAGTATTGTGTCTTTTGACAAAATATCATGATTTCCATAGGTTGTTTTGAGGACATTGCAACATTTTGGCCATTTGAAATCAGATCAAGTTGTATCTTAGTTTACAAGCTGTCAGTCCAGATCCATATTCTTTTTAATAACAACAAAAAACATGTTCAGTTTTTCTGGCTTCTACTTTTCATTTTTGTTGTATCATAAAGACTTGATTTGGACTAGGTTTTGGATGCTTTCTTTCCCCTTAAGCACTTCTATGGAAAAAAAAATTGGTTTAGATTTAACAACAACAACAACATGTTAATATATGCTGTTTGCCTGCTGTCCATACCACATGGCTGCAGAGGTTCCCTAAGACCTAAGCTTTGAAGTCAGAAACTATATAGTGCCCAAGATCCTCATCTGGTGTAAATTAGCACCCAAAGAGTTTGCCAGTCCAGACAAGTTTTCTCTTCCTCATCTTGCACATTAGATGCAGAAAGAGCATTTAGGAATAAAGGAGCTGAAATTCCGCTCCTCCTTCATTTACTTGCTACTTAAGTATTGATTATGTGTGCAGAGAAATAGACTGGAAAGTGGTAGTGGTCTGCAATACATGGGAGTATTGGAACAGAAAGCAATCCCCACAAAATTGTACTGATCACTAATACTGGAAGTTATCACTTACTGTTGTTACCTAAAAAATTTGCAGATGAAGGACACCAAGAGGAACGCATAAAGTAACAGACAAGGGGGTAACTTGAAGAGGATAAAAAAAATAGCAGAAAAGTTCCTTACTGATGGAACATTGTGGAAACAGCAAACATGAAACCTTTGTCCAATGTCTGTAGCTCTAGGAAGCAGTATAGTGTAAAGAAAAGTAAAAGCAGAGGTTATCTGTTTTTTCAAAGAAATTCCTCTGTGCTCAGAATAAACCAACAGGGAAATGGAATTCACTGTAAACAGCTGTTCTCACTGTCTGTATTTCAATCATTCTCCCCTGTTGGGAGCACAATACGTTCACATGTCAGCTGCAAGAATCAACTGGTATTACAATGTTCTTTGGTCTATCAGAAAAATGGAAACAAGTACTGCAAAATACATGCTTTAGGGTTCCTGCAGCAACCCAAATATCAGAGCACATGTTCCAGAGAATAGCAAGATAACAGGATCTTGCAATGATAACTGGTATTAGAAAAGCAAAGAAGAGGTTTGTGGCAAAACAGAAAACTGACATTTCTCAGGGAGAAAAGAAAAATTCCCACAGTTCCATCTCTTTCTCCCCCATCTCTGTCACTGGTATTTGCTAAAAGGAAGTTTGTAGAAATTATAATGTTCACTAAAAAATATGACTCTCAAACACCCAGGAAACAGCTAGCCCCAAGTATGCACAAGGATGCTGAATGAATAGCTGTCTGTTTTAATATTGTAGAAGATCAAATTTTCTAGGAAAAAGCAAACAACTTTAGCAGCAGGTGGCTGAAGCATAGCCCTCAGAAAGCTTTGTCTGGCAAATAAAACATGGTTGCAAGCCATGTTATTTGCACTTATTGATTCACTGAAAGGAGTTACCTTATGTTTAATTCAAAATGTAGTCCTGGCTTGGACGGGCTTAGAACAATCAAGTTTTACAAATCCATTTGTTTAAGTGACTCTCATGGTGGTTGTTCACATTGTTCCCTATGTTGCTTTTAGATTAGCTCTCTTCTCACTGACAGAGACAAGAGCTGAAATAGAAGGGTGCGTGAGGGGGGAGAAAGGTACTGGCATTCACAGGAGAGGGACACATCTGGTGGCAGGATGTGGGGCTATGGATCAGTGGGAGATCAGGCAGCCAGTATTTCAAGAAGCAGCACCATCCTTTTCACCTACCCAGCTCCACTTCATGGCACAACATATAAAATCAATACCCTCAAAACAGGCTGTATTGCATCTCCTTAAGTATTTCTTTTTGCCTTATTGATGAAACAGTTTAAAAAAAAAAAAAAAAAAAAAGGCCTATGTTCTTATTTCATCACATTACCACCTCCTGCTTCCACTTTTTTGTTTTGCTTAGGTTTTTTTCAAGGAAAAACCCACAGCTCCTACACAGCCAGAATAAATTACATCCCTCAGACAGAAGGCTGTTCCTTTTACAGGTTGGTGAGTGCACTCATTAAGTGATCAGCTCTCCATCATCACAGTGGTGATGTTCCTGCCAGTTACTGACATCTGTCAAACGTGGGCACTAATGATTCATCAGAATGGGTTAATTTCAAAGGAAAAGGTCACTCTTGAGTATGCTACAACATTAATTTGCTAATCTGGTTGGGTAATTTGCTAATCTGATTGGCTCAACAGCCCCTGGAAACAAAGGACTTGCTTTGTCATTATTGGAGAAACAAAATTCAATGTTAAAGTTTCAAATTGATTTTTGTGCCAAGGAAGAAATACTATCTTCAGTCCAGCAGGACATAGCGAACCACAGGCAATTCAGTGCAAGCAAAGCTATACTGTTTCCACATTACTCTGCTTCTAAATTACCTAGAAATGTTGGGAATAAACAAAAAACACCTTACATACCCACTATAGATATTTGCATTTCAAAATAAATGCAAAATCCCATCCAAAGCCTCCTGCAGAAAATTGCATCCAAAAATACTTGCTCCCCAGCCACTTTTCTTTGCTAAAACCATCTGCACCTTTTCAAACTTACCACAAGACTTTGTACAGAGAGGTATTTCTATGGTTGTGGTCACATTTTAGCTTGCTTCAGCTTATTTTCACCCAATGAGTACTTTGATAAGGAAAGAGACAAGGTGGGTTATGAATAGGCAACTGGACAGAGTATCTCTGCTTTGCCCCTGGCCCAGGGCACCTGTTTCTCTCCTTTTCAGTCAGCTTCCTCACAAAAAGTCGAGACAAACTTCCAACTTCATCCATTTTCCAATATCTCCCTCACCAACACCTTAGTGCAATAAGTGGCTAACAGCATATTTTCATGACAGTATTAGCTAAAATAAACACTATGCTATCACTTGAAGTTTCACCAGGCTCCCTTGGGAGTGCAATGCTGGCAGTTACACAGGGAAAAGGCAGCCTCAGCTGTTGACGTAAAGACACAGAATGCTTCAAAACCAAACCCAGCACAGTGTTCCAAGGTTTAAATAATAACAAAAGAATGTTGAGTCAAAAGACTGGAGACTGAGGTGAAAACCATGTTGAGATTTCACTCCACAATGCAAAAATACTACAAAAAATCACTAGATAATGGCAACGGCACATCTCTGGAGCAAGCACAAATTATGAGAAGTGCTTCTGCTCGGCCTTTTGCCCTCCGTGCAGTTTGGGACTGAAGCAACAGTGCAAAGAAAGACCATGCATTTAAACTCAAATGTGGAATAAGAAAAATATGATCTGTTAATTTAGTTAATTTAAATTGTTTTGTTCAGTTATGTGTGTGCATATAGATGCACACACACGTGTGAGACAGCTCACAAACAGTCCCCTCCGCCCTCATATCACCACCCACCCGCTGAAAATGTGCCCTGCCGTGGCTGGCAGCAGACCATGCAGAGCTTCTGATATCAACAGACAATTCTTAAAGAAGTAGGCTTGCTGTCAGCAGCAGGGTTAGTACTTGTCTTCTCTACAAGTGTTGTAAAGATATTTAATGTCCTCCAGGTTAGGTGCTGCTGCCATCAGTTATATCACTCCAGGCATGGTGTTTCTAACTATAGACTGATGTGGTGCAAGGTCAGCCAAGGGTGAGTAGAGCTTAGACCAGAGCAAAGACATAGATATCATTTTGAGAAGCACCACGGTAAAGCATCAGGTTTTGTCATAGCACCTTTTATGAAGAATGGGTAAGACCATCACCACAAAGCAGGGAAGAAGGTTATATATGTTACTGTCATAGACACACCAAACCATGCCATCACAGATATGCTCCTGGGCAAGGAAGAGTGACCAGGACTGCATGCTTCCTTTGCTTTTATAAGACCTTTTGTAGCTTTCCTGAAAAATCACAGAGACTTGGATTTCATGAGACACCATGAATTGCAAAGCATGCTCTGATGTGGATCTTAACACATTGTGCTCGGGTTCTGTACATGAAAACTCTGTGGACTATAAGCAAATGGTCAAGGTTTTCTGAGACAGTCTATTAAGTATTCCAGGCTTGAGACTGTGACCAACAGATCAACAACTTGGAATAAGGCACAGAAGATTCCCCTAAATCAACTTTCAGGAGATGGTTCACTGATAAATATATGACTGGGCATCTGATTGATTCTAAATTATGAAGTGGATAATAGCAACAGTGTTTTAGTTAAGGCATTTTTGCTCCTTAAGTAGCTATTCTCTAAAAGGTAAATTTTCTTAGCTATTAACCATGACCCTTTTAGAGGTATGCTGCCCAGCTGCTTAATACATATTGGTACACTTGCAGATGTTGTGCCTTACATTGACAGACCTACAGAATCAACCAACATGGAGACAAATGCTAAGGCTACATGACTATAATTTTCAAAAGTAATTTCTGGATGTCCCTTGTCAAGAGTCACTTAGCTGGATTTTGAAAAAGCTACCTAGGTACTCTGTATCCAAATCCATATATTGTATCCAAATACAGTCTGACTTTTCATCAGCTGGACCAAATCTAGTCACAATTTAACAGATATAAAGCCTAAAAATTCTGCAACAAGGAAAACAAAGATCACAGGAATTTTAGTCCTAACCACATGCCAGTGGATATTGCACTCAAACTATGCTGTAAATCATTAAGTAGCATCCACAGGAATAAACAGCTCAGAGATAGGAACAAGACAGGAAAGCAAACTTTCTAATTGCATGCTTTACTTTCTGTTATTATCCTTCAAAATCCTCCCTTTTTTCTTGAGTTGAAGGGAAAATGCATGATGGATTAAGACATTAATGGACACAAAGATTATCTCAACAAAAGTGATGAAGAGAAAATACAATAGGAGAATCTTGGCAAAATATGTTCCAAGTTGGACTGATTGTGTTCTAGAGTAGTCTGAAGCATCTATTAAAACTGATTTGGGCAATATCTAACATAAGGAATATATTAATACATTCCTGAAGATCAGATGGTTAACAATGTCAGTGTTTACCATATAACTCAAAGGTACAGAAATGCCATTTTTTCAATATAAAAAAAAGTTCTATTTAAATTGTATGTCTGTTCTGTACAATACACATACAAAAAGAGACATGCAGAGTGAGCACAAAAGGTTAATTTTAAAAGCTGCAAAAGGCAGGACTTGGTTAAGTTAAATTTCTAACAAGACTTCATCTTGCACTTGGGTGCAAGCATGGGGATACCATCTCTTCTGAGGTATCACCTATACATCTGTATGTGATAAATAGATAGATCTGATATATCATAGAACAGAAGATGTGAACAGGTGCTCCACAGAGAATAACAGCCTCTTATGATTTGTGCATGAGTTCTCAAAGGAAACTAGTTTCTTCCAGTTCTTCCAAGGATAATAGAGACCCTGTTTCAACAGTGGCCTCACTACTTGGGTCGTTTAGTGGCAAAATTAAAACTTATGATACTCACATGTAGTTATAGAACAGCCTTGTTTGCTTCTTGACTTTGCAAGTGAATGGGAGAGAGAAGAAGAACCTATTGTGCATTCTTAAAACTAAATTTTTAAGTGCTAAAATTGGCCATATTAACACCAATGTCCTTCCTATTTCCTCCAGTAAGGGTAATTTCTTTAAGAAATGTCAGCTTTCAAAATACAGTGATTTCTCTCATATAAAATGCCCTCCTTTTGTTACAGAGAGCATTTCTTCTCCTCAGTTTTCTCCACCTTACAAAGAAATTACTGTTTTCTGCTCCAGTACTAAAAGTATTTATATTAAGGCAGAGTTGAAGAATAAAGGTTTGGTCAAGAAGGTGCAAATTTCATAAAAGTTGCAAGTGATTGAAAACCAGAGGCTAGGAAATTGTTGCTCAGAGTTAATGATAACAGTAACTAGCCTATTGCTTTGGCTAGTCTTGCTTCAAAGAAGATCTGTATTTTCTCATCAAGGTTTTCTATATTTGCACATGCTTCCTGGAACAGGTCAGAGCCATAGAGCCACATCTCACATCTTTCAAGACAGAATCTTCCTTTCCTTTCTCTTGGTACTGCTCTGTGTGGTCGCAGGCCTGAAGACAATTTCCATAATTTGGAAGCAGATTAATCCATTTACAAATAAGCTTTGCCTTCAGTGCAGAAGAGTCATGTGAGGTGGCTCAGTGTGGAGCTGTCTTCAGTCCAGCAGGACATACCAAACCAGAGGCAATCCAGTCCAAGCAAATCTATACTGTTTCCACACTAAACTGCCTCTAAGTTACCCAGGGTATACCAGTTACCCCACCAATCTTATTCCACGCAGAAAAGCTGATGTAAAAGCTGTATATTTTAAAAAGAAGCTGACTATAAGTAATTCTCATGCACCACTCCATTATGGTAGATAATGAGATTTCACATTTTATTTTACTGATCATAGAGTCAGGGATTTAAGTGCCCTTGTCAGAGCACACAATGAAGCTTTATGAAAATAGGTATGATTTTATTACTAAAAACATAAATCAGAATATTTTTTTCTCAAGAAGTTCTGCCACAAATATATGACAACATGCCAGGCAAGAAAATCCATTTCCTCATGCCTTAGTTTGCACTCAACTTCAGCAAAAAATTAATGGCATGTGACTGCCTGATATCTACCACAAAATTTATTTCCCACATAGTAAGTATTAAAAACAGATAATCCTTAATGTTGCAGCTTACAGAAACATCACAAAGGAGTTCAAGTGCTCTACACTCTTGGTAGGAAGTGCAGAACTCAGGACATGATTTCAAATGAACCTCCCATTTCCTAAATTATTTTGTAAGTGATCCTGCATAGTTGAGAGTCATGAAGCAGATAAATGAAATGGAGAGTTTCGAAGTTCTGATTTCAAGTATCTACCTCCCTTAATGACCCTTATCTTAATGAAGAGGTAAATGAGACTTCCAGAATTAGATACTTTTAAATATCTTGAATAGTTTTTCATGGTCCATTTTGGGAACATTTTCTTGTCCTTAGAAGCCACCAGTTTACACAAGTAGCTCTGTTCACTAACAGATGACAAAGTTTCACTTAATTTGATTTCCTTATTTCTTATAATTCTCAGGCAGCAGAACACCTTTTTCAGTTCCATACATAACCATGGCTGTTTTTCTTTAGAGTATACTAAAGGGTAGTGTCTTCAGGGGGCTAAAGATGTTTTTTAGTGCAGACAAGTGGGTTTTCACAGGTGCTAGGAGGATAGTCAGCTAATAAATGAAAATATTTTTCCTCTGGAACAAGACTTACTTCTAAATTTCAGCTTTTAATCCCAGTGATAAAACCGTTCAACACAAAAGGGAAGTAGAGAGTATTAAATAAATTTAAAAAGTATAGGTATACAATATTCTTGCTCAGAAATATTTTAATTTTTTTAAATTTAAAGACTAAGGCAAACATATTTGGATAAATATGAAAGAAAAGAAAGGGAGAGAAGGCGTGCACTGAAGGTGAAAAGAAATTTTCAGATTGCAAAATATAAGATGCTGATAAGAGGAAACAATATAAAACATGAATTTGATTGACATAACCATGAAACTATAACTGCATCTTTTGCTTCCAGCACTCTCTTGATGAAAATTGTGTTTAAATGTATGTCTGCAGACCTGCACAACATGTTATGTGTATTTATACCTTTATAAATTTATACCTTCCATTTTGTTCCCTCCATTTAAATTTACTTTTGGTTTTAAGCAAACATACACTAAATAGAGGACTTTGTATTGGAAGCTATCTCCTGCACAGAAATGCCTGTGCATTCATTTCTCAATGCAAAACATCCCTTATTTTGTCTCATTTTCCAATTGCTCATCATCCAACTCATCAATCTGTCCAAGAGTGTTACAAAGCCTTCTGAAGCTGGACAAATGTACCAAGTAGAGAAAGGTGGAACTACTTTCTAAAACACAGATATTTTGCTATTATGTCTTTCTGATGATACCCTTCCTAAACTTATTAATTAAAACCCCCAACTGATGGAAAAGTGATTTGATTTATTACTACTTTTTCAACAGTCATATATCTAGCCCTCTGACTGGAAAATATAGGAGGGGTAGTGCCAAGCGAGGCTCCCTTTCAAATTAGCTGTTAGTTCAAGTTTCTATGAACTCAGTCTTACCTCCTGCCTTATGAGAAAAATTTCAGTCAAAAGCTAAGTTTGAAACCTCCTTCAGAATCAAGGGTACAACTATGTATTCAATTTATTTTAAATCTAACTAATACCTTTTCCCCTCTTAGTTACAGACCTGCTTTTAATTATTGTGCTGTAGAATTAATGCCTGCAACCAATTCTCACTCACATGGAGATTTTCTAATACTAGTTTCTCAAACATTGTCCTCATATTGATGAAAAAAAAGAGAATGTACTCAGTTGCCACAGCTTAGCTGTTTGGGCAGACCAAAAACCAAAGGAAAGAATTATTTACTATTAGTCCACACAAAGGGAATATAAAAGGGGATTAAAGACTAGAGACTTGAAGCTGGAAATTTAAAAAAAAATGTAAACAGATTTACTAGCGCGGTGGAAAGGCAATAACATAGGGGATAAATAACAAAAATACAAATATACACAACTATATATATACAATCCAATCTCGATGCTGGCAGGGATAGGTGCCTGAGGGCCCCTTGTGTCAGGGACAACTCAGGAGGGGCTGTCCATGGCTCTTCCTAGCACAGGATGGATGTGGGCTCTGGAGAGGAGGTGGGGAAGAGCAGCACAGCAAGGAGTTGGGGATAGAGAGAGGAGGGGCTGTGGGGCTGCCAGACCTTTTTAGAGTATGGGCAGGGAATGTGAGGGAATAGAGCCCTCTGTGTTCCACTCCTCTCAGAGTCTGAAAGGCCTCCTTCTTTGGTTTCTCAACCTATGAGATCAGTTTTGAGCTTAACTGATGGGCTTAAAATAAGCAAATCTGGCATTTGGGTATCTAGACTCTAGGCTATCACTAATATTTGTCCTCTAACATCTGGGAAGTTAGTCCTTGATAGTCTGAAAGGCTTCTAGCAACCTCTCCAATTAATATGAGAGGAATCTTTTTTCACATCTATTTTTAACTAAAAGATAAATAATCAAGATGAATTTAGTGCTAAAGACAAAAGAAAAGATATGATTATTCAGCACACACACATAAATGATACAGTCATTTAAAATAAAAACAAAAAATCAAATTACTTCAAACTTTTGAAGCTGATGAACAGTTGTAACAATCTCAGGGAGAAGCATTACATTTGCTATGGTCTCTCCTAACTTCAATTGAACATTATGGAGAAGTCACTCTATGAGAAGTCACATATGGGATTGCATCTCATTGATGCACTCTGAGGAGAAAGACTAATAAACAACATAAATTCAGCTGCCAACACTGAGCATATAAAAGTATTTAAATTATAGCAGAGATGGAGTTTAAACAGCTGAGGCACAAGTATTGAAGAGATGACCTTCTCTTGAATGGTGACATGACTTTCCAATTATCCATCAAGCTCTGTGTATTTGATACATTTATCACATATAAATCCATTAATATTAATATAGTGGAGAACAAGGTTTTATTCATTGTGAGCTAGTCTCATTATCCCATTGTGCATTATTACAGAGACAGTCACCTTTTGGTGCTTCACGTCTAATGGGCTTCAAGAGTGAATGATGCTTACCTGTCCTAGCTAACACTGATAACAAAAGATGCCCATTTATAGCAGAGGAATACCTGCATACCAAGAAGAACATCTTCTTACTCAGTATGACCATAACACTTATCCCAATTATATTTTCACTTTTGGACTTAGCACACAACTCTATCTAGCTAGTGGTAAGGGACATTGCTTCTCCACAACAGCCTCTGTGGGTGATAATTAGCTGCTGAGATTTGTTTCTGTCTGCAGACTACTTTGCTTTTTCTTGCCTTAAGTCTGAAGTCATAGTGCATTGTGGTAAAAGCATTGTAAAGGTGTCTGTAAGGAGAGCTGGTGTAGACAGGGAATAAACTACAAATGCCTGCCATCATGGAGACAGACCTATGCAGATTAAGCAAAAACAGAATAAAAGAAATAGCAGGTAGGACAATTAATGACTACTTCTGGGAAGAGGATGTGAGTTTTACCTCCTTATTTCATAACAATCTCCAAAATAAGTGAGTGCTCTTAGGAAAATTAAAGATACATTTGCTTCTTAAATTTCTCTAAAGAGTAACTATTTATATATATGGCTTATAAGGAAAAAAGAGATAATTCAGACTAACAGAACTGTTGAACATTGGCTAGATAATTATTCCTATGCAAACTCAGGCTGACTATAATCAATACAAACACTGAAGGGCTCTTCTGAAGGTGATGGAGATGAGAGGAGGGAGAAGGATTCCTGTTTAAAGAGGAGAGGATACAAGAAACATCATCAAGATGTGAGAAGGAAGTCAAATGTTAGGATGATGTGTAGGGTCTCTGGAGCTTGGAAGGAGAACAAGGATGAGCACACACAGGTAAAATGAGATTGTATGATAGTCATAAACCAAATGAGCAGCTGTATTCCCGTCCTGTCATACTCAAAGCTACACAGGTACATTCTGTGATCATAGACAAAATACTATCCAAGGAGCTATTGTCTCTTCAGGGAAGTAAGAATTGAAGTGATAAGAAGAAAGGCAAAAAAAATCTCAGTCAAGTGGTTGAACAATAACAACAAACTGAGTTTGTGTAATTTTTACTTCATCACCTGTTGCTAAAATTTTACTATCCTGAAGTTTGCAGGTTGCCTAAGGAAAACTATGGAAAAAAAAAAGACAAATGAGAAGCAAAATTGAAAGATTAGAGGGCTCAAAATACAGAGTGCTAAAAGTGGCTAAAAGAAGGCCAGATTTGAACAACCTGAAGAGGAAACAAGCATCTTCTTTACCACGAGTATACTTTCAGATCTTTAACTCAATAATCAGGGAAACTCTAGAAAGAGTATGTCTTCAAAACAACATCTCAAGGTGTGAAGGACCTGAAATACTACATGATTTTCAAGGCTGACATACTCACAGAACTATATCTTGCTTTTAAACAGTACCAGGTTCATCAGGAACAAACAGGAGGAAAAGAGGCAATGGACAGTAATTACAAGAGTGACCTATGCCACCTCCCTTGATCAACCACGGCTACATACCACTGAAGAAGAAATGTGAAAATGCTTAAGGAGATGACAAGCACCTCTTGGTGCTTGTTGACAATGGAAATGTTGGCAACATTTCTTTCTGAGACAGAATTTTTTTTTAGAAATTAAAAAATGAAAATATGTGTAGTAACATACCATATGGGAATTTGTGAGTTGCAGCAGAAAATATGAAAGCCTGACAAAAATTGAATGCTTAAGAAGAGTAAAGAAAAGCAAGAGATAGAGGCAAGAATAATAATGAGCTTTATTAAAAAGAAGAAATGCAGAGTGCCTCTTTTTTTCTCCTCACAGAACTGTAGTCATAACTATTGAAGACAATTAAAGGCTTCAGTTCAGATAAAAATCCCTGAGCACTAAATGCTATGCACACACCCAGAGAGGATGAGAAATGATTGCTGCCTAAAGCACTTGCATTCCAAGAGGACAGGACAAAGGATAGAAGATGAAATAGAGGCACAGAGGACTCCCTCTTGAAAGATGCTGTATTCTTAGGTGGTGAATCAACAAAGCTCTTAAATATTCAGAGTCAGTCATTGTGCATAGTTCAACATAACTGTTTCAAGCTAAATACGTGCTTAAGTGTTTTGGTGGCCCAAAGCCAGGTTGCTTGGCAGCTGACAGGACCAAGCCCAGGAGTTGTCTCATCTGTGGCTGTGCTGAGGACCAGCAAAGGAAGAAATGCAGCCCATTGATCTTATCAGTATGAGTCCCAGTGTCACTACTACACTGCCACTCTTCTCAGGGGCACTCAGAAGCACAATCAGAGTGTCAGGTCCACTCATATTTTCAGGGCCAGTCCTTTTAATAAATTTAAAAAATGGCCAAGACATACGGGACTACATTTTTAAATAAAGAAAACCTCATCTTCCAACAACACTTCTATGCTGTGCATGTGGCAAAACCACATAAATAGTCTAAATATATATAATTTCCCTGAGAGACATTTGAACACTTGAAAACACTAAATTACCAGGTTCCACTATCCAGTCTTACAAACATAGCTGCGTGGGGCAACAGGAAAGATGGCAGAGAGTCAAACTGCCCACTGGGTGGCATAAATTAGCAAAGAAACATTTCAGAGAGACATAAGTATAGAAAACATTGCACAGTTTTCTTACTTAACACAAAACTGTCAAAAATACTGTTATATACTTGCATGTCTTTTTCAGCTGCACCAGCTAAGCAGTTTGAAGAATTCAAGCTACATCCAGGATGCTGAATATATCTGGATAAAACAGAACACACACTACCCAGGAGACAAAAGAGTCAGGGCACTTTTGGTGAGCAGAGATTTCCTTAATGAAGACACAAACTGCACTGAATAGAGTGCCCTGACAAAACCTGCCCTGCAACATGCTTATCCCACCACTGGGGAGAATAAACATGGGAGGAGGGATGGGCAGAGAAATAAGTTCCTTGTAAATGAGTTCACTATCATAGGGAAAAGACAGAATTTTCCTCCACAGAAAGCAGCTGAAAATCAGCAGGCTAGGGATGCAACTTTCTCTATCAATTCAGCATCTCCTAAGGTTGGGGAAAAGCAGCTTTCTTCTTAAATAAATTTCATGAATAGTGCAAAATAAGATGAGTTCTGCGTTGCTTCGTTCTGTTGAACTTCATGCATTTTCTCCTCGGTTGTGTTGCCACTTGAAAATGTATATTGCACAAGTCCCTAAGCACAAGATGTCTCCATGAAATAATTATTATGAACCTTTAATAAGACTTATACAGTGCTTTCTGCTTTATCATAACAAGTAAAGGCTAGGTAGTCTACCTCTGTGTAACTCTGCTTTGTGCTTGTTCTCTCTTGGGGTACATGTAGCCACAGAGGTCTTTCAGAGGAATGAAAATAAGACTGGAACTATAAATAGTTGATTGCTGATAGGAACTTTCAGAAGCTCTTAAACAGTAGACAACACCTCTGAAAAGCTAGTTAGCAGCATTTCTCACTCTGGAAAACACCTCTCCATGAAAAGTTTAATTTTTCAGCTTCTTTGGTGGCTACTTGATGAAATTAATGCCTGTCCTAGCTTAGTAAATTTCAGAAGTGGCACCAGTCACTTTGGTTATTGACAGAAAATATTTAGAAATAACTATATAACGAGCTGATGGACTTGCAGTGGTTCCTTATTACTTGAGAGCATTCCGTAATTACATGAGAGAATGAAAAAAAAAAAATGGGCACAAATAAAAAAGAATAGCTGATGAGAAACTTCCTATCAAGATGAAACAAAGCCTTAGCATTGTTTGCCTGAGTACAATTGCCTGTGCAATTTCTAGACTTTATCTTTTTCTCTTCTGTCTTCTGAATGATACAGGTGCCACAGACCACCAATAGTGGATTCAGAGGACTGAGATTCCTTCCTTTGCAGTTGTTCCCTGGGACATTACACGATTTGCATTCCTCCTATTTTTTGAGTGGCTTTATATCACCACCAGTTTGTAAGAATTGCACTTCATATTGGGACAGGAAAAGAAAAGAATGAAAAGCATATGCGGCCCTGAAGGAAAGAACATTATTAAAAATAAAGATGAAAAAAAAGAGTAAGTTTCAAAACTACTCAAACATACAAGGCTGCTTGTAATAAATATGAGAAGGAACACATCCCTAGCTTTTCATAAAGGGATGAACAACTCTTTCAACTTTGAAAAAAAGTTCTCTGCTAGCAGGTGTATACATTTGCAATAAAAAAATATATTAACATTGTGCCTTTTACCCATGGCCCTCATGTTGCTTTAGAAGGTGTAGCTCTCATGGTTGTTCATAATCAGATGAACAGCACAGTTTAATTAGGTCCATCTCACACTAATAAAAAGAGGAAGAGAAGCTGAGCAGTCCATACTCCAAACACTTGTATTGAGACTGACTTACAGAATCCTTAGGTTGGAAAAGATTATTGAGTCCAACTGCAAACTGAACACTGTCAGGTCCACCATGTCCCTGAGTGCCATGAGTTGACTTTGAACTCATTACTACACATGCATAAAGTGGTGCCGTTCAAGCTCCTTGCACAAGCAGTTTAACCAGCAGTGAAACAAATACTGACATGCGTGCAGAAATAAGGCTTGAAAAATGGAAATTCTGTTGATTTTGCTGTAGATATTTAAAGTATAACAGACAAGGTAGCCTCTCATTTATGGTTGCCATAAGACTGGTAGCATTATGAGCATAATTACATTAAACATTATGAGTTCCTTTTGTACTTCTACAACTCCAGGCTCAATTAAAGAGACTTTAACTATAGGGACCCTTTAACAATCCTCAGCTATGACACACTGACAAAGAGGCTAACATGCAAAGCTCTTGACCCTTGGTCCTTCACTCTACAGGAGTTAACCTTTCCATAATTACTTGCTGTAGACTTCTGACCTCCATTTACTTCCACATGTCAAAGGAACAATTAGACTGGGGTAATTCAGCTCACCAGGCTCACACCATCACTGCTACGTACCATTCCTCAAGCCTACAGACCTCATGCTGCCATCCTGCTATTTGCTGGTCTTGCCTGTAGGCAGTGCAGTGGAGTTTCAAGATCACCATGTTTCAATTTTGGCCTTCTCTGACTTATGCAGATTCCCATTCCGAAGCATTGCTCCTGGCTCCACTGTACACTACTTGGCCACTGCAGAACAAGCAGCTAAGTCTTGGATAAAAATTTCTTTATTTCAGGCAATGCTACTCGGACCACCAAAGCAGTTCAACTAGGGAAATACCATGGTGAGATCACAAAGAATAACTCTCTCTTCCTCACACATTATTTTAGCTAAGCAAATATAAGATGAACCCAAATCTCAAGCATGTCTCTCTGTCAAATCACCAAAGTCTTCAAAAAAGCTTCAGAGGCTGTCTGAAAACTGCTGAAGTGAAGCAAAATAAATAAAAGCAAAACAAAACGAATACACAAAATAAAGAAAGCCAAAACACCACAGAACTTTTTTCTAATAACACATTACTATTGATTTTTTCTTTTTAATTATGTCTGTCAAAA
Organism: Calypte anna; assembly: GCF_003957555.1. Classification (NCBI taxonomy): domain Eukaryota; kingdom Metazoa; phylum Chordata; class Aves; order Apodiformes; family Trochilidae; genus Calypte; species Calypte anna. The sequence continues at coordinate 70,557,934 of NC_044245.1, forward strand.
AAGATGGCTAGGAAAAATGTCCCAAGAAATACCACCAAAATTTAGATGAGAAATATTTATGTTAAAGCTAGTTTATTTACAAAAATAAAAAAAATAAAATAATTTATATTATCCCATTGAATCTGACAAGTAATTTTTCACACTCCTCATAGAAGTACTGAAGAAGATAAGAGGCATTATCTGAACATTCCTTCCATCCTCTAACACAAGAGATTTGGATTTTTATTGCCACTAATAATTAGTTTAATAAAATCTAATAAAATTTAAAATTTAAAACTTAATAAAATTGCCACTAGTAATTACTAATAATAGGCAGAAGAAGAGGTAGAGTGAGAATTTCAGTATACAAGTATTTATAATCAAAAGTAAAAAATCATAGCTGTCTTACATAAGGCATTAGTTTGCACTGCATTTTTTTTTCTAAACAGTTAGATATTGAGATCAGTCTTCCCATAGGATTAAAAGTATACATTGAATTTGTCCTTATTTAAAATACCATAAAAGTAAATAAAAGTTTGCAATGCCATGAGACTATAAAGGGAAAAGCAAATCTAAGAAAGGTCATTGGAGGCCATCAAGCAAGAGACTAAAGACAGCTTGCAGAACAAGAAGTTCATTTAAACACAGTAATTTGAAAACAAGCACAACAGGAGACGATCTATATTATCTTTTATTTGCTGAATCTTTTTGCTTTTACTACTGCCAATTCCACCCCTGCAGTTCAGACCTGGCAGCTAAATCTCTGTTGCTTTCCAGCAGCTTTCAGAAAACAGATAAGGAACCAAGCTAGCAAAGAAATAGGCTAAAAGTGCTCTCACTTTCTCACTCTGTGTTCAAGTACAGTGACTGAATCTTTCTTTACAGCATCAGCCAGAGTCTTGGGAACTCTTGACAGCAGAAATCTTATACTGACCTAGTAGTGTCTGAGTCTATAACTACCATAAACTTCTTGTTAATGGTTTCCTATGTTATTATATTTTTTCAGCAATATCGTGTACCTTGGCAAAATAATGAGACACAGTTCATGCTCAGACCACACCAAAGTGATACAGTCTTGATATGTGAGTCTCCAGAGTGGTTTGGCTCCTGCAGAGAGAAAAAGGAGCAAAGACCTCTGGCTGTTATCTAGATGGTACAATCATTCTATGGAGAAAGACCCATCATATTTTACAAGAAATATTATACACAAAAGATGGTTGAAAAAAAAAAAAATCATACGAACTATGCTATTGCTCTACATTTGTTGACAGACTTTTATTTGTCATATAAATAAATATCTACTGAGCCCAAATGATCTCAACCTATTTAGAAATATTTTCCTCACATCCTTTTTACAAGCAGTTGCAGCATTCTATGTGGACTACAAAACCACTTCTTTTAAGTTATCACTGTCTGTGCTTGAATCCAATTATTTTTGTTCTTTGTTGACTATGCTTTAGAGTCTTAAAAATAAATCAGCAATCATTCTGCACATCTTTACACCTTAGAAAAGAGTTGAAATGCTATAATGATGAGACAGAATTGGAGAATATGTATGGTGTTACATGTGCTGTGTGAGCACTGATGTCAATGGGAATGCTGTGCATTGTCCTTGTTTTACACAAAACTAAACTTTGAGCTTGCATCCTGCTGCCTATCACGGTGCAACATTGCAAAGCAAAACCTTACTTTGAGCTCTGGACACTTTGTGGTGTGACTTCTTCCCCAGTGGTGACTTACATTCTGTTATTAAAACTACTCAACTTTGCAGTCCTCCCAAGGCAAAGTCCAAAAGGAGATCCAGCTTTGATCCTCTCACCAGTGTTTCTTGGTGGTGCCTCACAACTGAAGTTCTCTAATTTCAAGAATTCTGGTCTCACACTGTGGCTGGTGAATAGGCACGATCCCTGCTTGCTTATTCAAGAGTTTCCTCCTATACTGTTATAATTCAATAGTTTTCTTACTATGCCAATAACTTCCTTAATATGCCAACATCTTTCTATTCAGCTTCTACCCTTATTTGTTAAGGCAGTTATACCCAACCACCAAAATAAAGTTTACAAGCACCTTTTCAGCCTCTGTGATCAAGGAGTCCCAGACTTCCATCTCTCTCCTTGGTCATTCCAGAAGAAAGGAAAAACAAACAAACAACCAGGGTTTCTGGAGTGTCATTGCAATCATTACTTAGAATTCCGCCATCCTTGAAAGAGAAGTCTCAGAATGCCTCATTCCCAAACACAGTGCTCTGTAGGTGTTTATCCTGAAATAAAACTCCTTTTCCAGCTTTATTCATTTTGCTAAGTATCAGTCCACCCTCCTAACTTCCTGAGTATTTTGGTAGAACAATGGAACAGGACTTTCAGTCTCTGACCTACAGACCTGATGACTTATTTGTGTCAGAGGAGACCTGGGACTGAAGATGCTCAATAATTTCTCAAGAAGAGTTTAATTCAGTAAGACAAAAAATTACTCTGGAACAAAAAGCTCAAACTGTTTCCTCAAACCGAGGAAGTCTAGGCAAGAAGTATCTGCTATTTGGCACACTTAAAAAAAAAATAATCTTAAAAGTTTCTCTGACTGACCTAAAAGGCACAAACAGCACAGCTCTTTTAATCAAAGCAGGCATAAATTTCTTCATATTCAAGGTGTCAAATCATGATCCCATTAATTGTAAAACTTGCAGAAGCTGTAATGAGGGATTGAGCTTTGTTTTTTATTTTTGGCATTAGTGGAATAGGCATGCAATCAACTTCAAAACAAATTTAATTCAAAGACTAATTCTGAGAGCATATTGATACAAAGGGAGCAATGCAAACACCTACTGAGGTATGTAGGAGCCTTTCAATCACATAATTTTTAAAGACGATGCAAATTCATTACAGGATTTAACTTAGGACAAACTTTATGAAAGGATGTAAGAATAACCTAATGTTATAGTCATAGGGACAGAAAATCTGAGTGGCCCAAATGTGTCAATACAATCATAACCAAAATAAAACTGATGGCATTACTGGTATCAGCCTTGGGGCAAAAGGACATAATATTATACAAGTATAATCATCGCTTAAAAAACTTAATTTCATTATGTAATATTGAAATTTAAAATATTGTTTTCACATCATTTATTGGAATTTAAGAGAAGTTTGAAAACATTTTATGTTTGCTATGACAGAAAGTTGAAAGTAAAACATTTTTGCTTGCACAACATTTTCTCAGCTAATACTGTAAAAGTCAGCTGGGCAGATACACACTGATCAGTTACTTCAGTGTTGAGAAGGAATAAGTAAAGATAGCAATAATAAGCATCTATTGAACCATTTCATATTTTCTTGTTCTATAAATTTCTTAAGTAAATCAGCAAAATTTGCTGCAATGTGATGCCTATAAATCTCAAAAAAGCAGTTTGTGAATAGGTCAATGCATTAGCTCTGCAAGCTCAATTTGCTATGCTACCACCAGGCTGTGAAAATCTACAATAAAAGTAAAACAGCTCTAGCCCATTAGATTAAAAGTGACCATAAATATTAAGTGTTGTTGTAAATGGATATGTCATCTAATTTTTAAAGCCTCACTTAGTATTTAATTCTTAAAGGACAATGTCACATTTTCTTCTAGAGTAATAATACCTCACAAGAAAGCATTTAAACATGAATTGAGGGATCGTCTTTAAGGAACAAAATAAAGCTTTGTTCACACTCTATTTGCATTTTGTTTTATTTCATTTTTTTCATCGTGTGTATCAAAAAGATTTGTTTTGAAAAACAAAGAAGTCAGACTTGGAAACTAACACATTATTTCAATAACCAAATGTAGAACTTTAAGTGGGAGGCTTACAAAGCAAGCAAGTAAGCTTTAATAAAGCAGTTTTGATTAATAACCTATTTCAAACTCATGCTTTACATTTGAATAAAGGGCATCAGTGCAAAATAAGATAAAATAAAAGAGGAAAAGAAAATGGTTTCCTTCCCCCATTCCCATGTCCCCAGTGATTCTGCAGTTCTGGGGCCTATTGTCTTCACGGAAACCTCCTAGGGAAGCCGTGGTATTTCTTAATGAACCAGAACCAGCTTCTCAAAGTTATTCCGGGAGGGCTCTAAGAGGGGGAATTCATACATACAAAGACTAAATTTATTTGAACTCCCACTGCTGTAATCTCAGTTAGAAAGTTGTGAACTTCCCCCCCAGAAGTTTACTGAAGAGCAGAAAAGCCAACCTGTTATAGTTATTCACGAAGGTAAAGGTCAGAATACGCACATTTATGCATAAGTAACTTGAAGGCTTACGTGAAGAAATGGGTATACTTTATGTGCAGTCCGAGCCTGTTTAAAGGGACTAATTTAGAGAATTCACAGTGTGAAGTATTAGTGTTCACCTTTGGGTGCAAAAAGTGGCCCCAAAAATCTGAAAGCACAGCTTCATGGCCTATGACAGTGCAGTGCAAGCTGTGACACAGCCTTGTTAGCCAAGGGGGACATTTTAGTATGGACAGTGATACTTACTACAATGTATATTACAGACACTGAGTAGCTCCTACCCCATTCACACTGGAGCTCTGTGCCTGCTTTGATGTGTCCTTTGCCAGTTTCCTGGACTGTTTATTGCTGATGATCTGTTTGTCTAAAACCTTGTACTGTGCCCACAACTGAGGTGCCCAAAAAATTTTTCCTGCTATTCTGTGGTACTTATGGTTCTGATTTATCTATTTTGTGCAAGCATGACACTTAAAGAATTCTGCCTCAAAGCTTCAAAATTTGCATGTATGTGTCTTTAAGTCATGTTACTGGGAAGAAGCTGATAAAGATTTTGCTTATCTCTCTGTTCTTCTCTCATGATTAATAGCAACAGCTGAAAACAAGTGGCAGAAGGCCAAACAATCAAAGGGCAGAGCAATAACGGCTTTGTTTCCCTGCAGTTCTCAAATTATTTCATTATCTTTCGACACTGCAATCAGGGTGCAAATCCAATACCATACCAGCTGCCTGGGTTACAGGCATTCAGGTAGGTTTGATCCGATTGAGTAACGCCCACTCTGCAAAAAAACTTTTTCTACTTCTAAGAGAAGACAGACTGCTGGAAAATTTAATATTTTGTCTTCAAAGACCATGTCAATGTACTTGACTGCAAAGAAATAATTTCTGTATAAGCATTGCAGCCTGCTCAGTTTGAAAGATCTGAATGCTTATGTTTTGCATCCGTTAAAAAATGGAATGCATTTTTCTACCTACTTTATAAGCTGATTGTCAATGTACTTCAAAAAAGACAAGTGGAAAAATATATTTCATGATGTTTTTAAATCATCTTCATGTGGGCTCTCTGAGATTGACAGCTCTGCAGAAAAACAAAGATTCTTCATTTGAAATTAAATAGAATAACTTGGAATATCTGAAATTGTCAGGAGGCTTTTTGAAAAGATGTCCTTATGCACGTAACTGCAAGTCCATCTGTTGTTTTAATTTGTCTCTCTAATAATTCCCTGGAGTTTCACTTGGTTTGAATGTTAGAATAAATAGAGAGGAATCAAACCATGAATTCTTTAAACAAAATTTATCCAAAAATATAGTTCTGTGCATTAACTCTTGCCTGTGCCAGCCTAATTTCCAGTTTCACTGTTTTCATTAACATTTACTGAGCGTCTATTTAAAGTAAATGTATTCATTCCTACAGTTGCTCTTCCTTAAACAGAACTTAAAATCAATTGAAAAATGCAGCTTACTTAAAACAGATAGCTGTATTAACCATATCATCTAATTGTACTTTGGATGTTCTTAAATTGTCAAATTTTGACAAAACATGTATTTCAAGTTTCCAGATGGTTGGTAACAAGAATATGTTACTAGTCTGAAAAAAACCAAAACAACAAACAAACAAACAAATAAACCAAACAAAGAACCAAACCAAACAACAACAAAACAAGTAAAAATTCTTTACCTGATTTTAACTAATCATTTTTCTTATTAAAAAAAAAAAAAAAAAAAAAGAATAATACACTGCTTACTAACAGCTAGGAAAAAAAATATTTTTTTTTCCAAACTACCTAGAGCATAATATTCTAATGAGACAGTGTGCTAAATTCTCAACTTTTCCCTCAAGCCTAATCCCTGCTATTTGTGTAGATGAATCGGATGCTTCCAGCTGAAACTAAATCCTGATCTTTCAAATTAATAGAAATGCATTTGATCTACTATGTCCAAGGCCATTATACATGCAAATAATTGCTTGCATTGAGTATCATATCACCCTGTCAGAATTGACATTTGGAGTGAATATATTGGAACTGGTCCCTAAAACTGTGTACTAAGACATAATTTGTCAATGTTTTGATTTACTAAGGTCAACTGTTTCTTTAACTGACTAGAAATATCCTACAGAATCCAATTAATGAAACTTTGTTCTCATTCAAACATCACATGGAATTTATCGTCACAGATCTGCCATGAAAATACTAAGATGGGTAAAAAAGCGTAGAATGTAGTGACTAGACCAGATTCATGTTTACTTTTAATCCCATTTTAAAACCTAGGCTAATTTCTGAGGATTCATTCTGGTCTTACTTGCCCACTTCCACAAGTGATATTGATGACTTTCATGTGCCCTCACTGATTTTTCTGGTGTCCACATCAGTTAAAAGTGAATCTTCCATAATATTTAGATGAATTTGGATTGCTCCTTCCCCCCAGCCATATGCATGTGTCTGCTCTGTTTCCCCTAAACATGGACACCAGGGGAAGGGGACATTCTTTGGGAAATTCAAAACTCTCAGGACTGCCTGTGCTGTGATTTTTTTCCCTGACCTACTTTAGTCAAACTTTCACCTTGTGTAAAGTGGCACAATTTAGACACAAACTGAAGTTTAAAAGATGGGAGATGGAAGAACACAAAGAAGAGAACAAATAAATAAGCCTCTGACTTGAGGTCCTGTTAAATCTCATCAGTTACCTAAACCACATAGGGATGGGGTGATCATTACTTTTATATGGGGAAGGGCAGAAATGTAGGGAAGGAAACGTAGGAAGTTTTATATGGGGAAGGGTAGCACTTCCTCCTCCATTCCTTTTTTAGATTCATGAGCTCCATACGCTCAGAAATTGCTTTCTTCTTACTTCTGCAGAGGCCATGGGCAAACTATTTCTCTAGTCTTCACCTGTGCTTGCTAAGAGCTCCCTCTATTCTGTTTTACCCCACACAATACCTATGGGAGGCTACTAAGTCCCTTTGAGAACTCTGTTCAGTAGGCAAAAGCCATGACCTGCTACCTGAAACTGCTTTAACTAGTCCAGAAGTTTTTAACCCAAAGATGAGAATGAGACAGATCAGTTGGCACATAAGCAGTGCTGCTAATGTCTCACAGGATGAAGGCAAAGAAGGATCACAGAAGCTGGATGTGACCCTGTGGATAAGAGTTTCTTTTGATGGTGCAGCTATTTGGAAAGGAAATCCAAGTAATTGTCTTAGTATAAAATGCAAACCAGGAAGAGATTATTATTTTTCCATTTTAACGAAACTCATCCAGAAATGTATACAGTTATGTCTGGGTTTTTTTATTCCTTTCTACAGAAGTCTTCCTTATTCAGTGCCATTATGACTAAACTACATCATTTCATATTGTTTTTACAGTACATTGACAACCTAAGCACCTTACTCTCCAAAGGCATTACTCATAACTGCATTAGTTTTTCCATCCAGTGCCTCCATATTCCACTGACTCTGCTTAAATCAGCAGCTTATGAATGGATAATAACTCTCTCACAACATCCATGAGGTGAAACTGTTATAAAAATGTGAACAGTGAAGTATGTCAAAACAGCAGGCAGCCCAGCATGGCATGCTTACTCCAGCAGAGATGCCAGAGAGAGGTCAAGATAGATTTCTGCTTTGAAAAGCAGACTCTCCAACCTCTGCCAAGTAACACCAGAAACTGCATGTTGATGTATGATGAGGACAAGATTTCTTTGGTTCCTTCCCTACCAGCTCTTGTTAGCCCATGGCCTGCTCCATTTTCAGCTATCAAAGGAACAAAGCTTTTAAATGATACCAGAAGGAACATGCTATACACCACTGGGTGCATAAACACATAAAGAAGAATTAACATTCAGCTGCTCAAGAGATATAATCATGATTCCTGAAGCTGAAAGGACACTAATTGTTCACAATGTGGCTGCTTTAGGTTGCCAGAGAAAACGAAGGAGACTTCAGTCCTTCCTGAATCTAATATAGATGTGGGGAACGCAATATGAAAAGCTGAAAGTGAGGTGAGAAAAAAAAAAGAATAATGGTTCTTCTATTATAAGGGTCCACTCAACAATAACCTGTATGAACTTTAACTGAACTAGGCGACCTCCTTAAAAAAATCCCAGGCTGCTACTTGCCAAGGAGAAATAATCCAGAAGTGCAAAAGGGGAAGGTTGAATTTACGTTCTGTATTCTCCCTGTTTCTTTTTAAAGCTGCATGCTTATTTGGTGCCTCTTATGGGCTTCTGTGACTAATGCCATAGTTTTTTGAAGACCTAAAAGCAGCATGGATCCTGTTATAAACATCTCTTCCTTTCTGGTAGGGTTTCTGAGAATATGCTACATTCTGCACATCCCTAAGGCAAATGAATACTCAGATTTTAACAGCAGCAACACACTCATTTTAAAAATCACCGAAGTGCCCTTGGCTGGAAGGAATCCATGAACACTCATTGCCTCAGGGAGGGCTGAAGACTCCTGTTCCTCAATATTTTGGTATTAAGCCTTTTAAAAAAAATATAAGCCCTAACTAAGAGCAAAACAAATCTCTAAGTCACTTGAATATTCTCCTAGAGATGCAAAATCCCTGCAGCAAGAAATATCCTTTAGTTGTTAGTTATGCTGCTATTAACTATGAAAACACCCTCAGAATAAGCAGTAGGTGGGAGACAGTTCTGACAGAAGAGACAAAAGCTTGCTATACACAGCCACTACCAAGTAAAAATCTGCATGGTGTATGGACACTAAACTCCACCTAATTCTCCCATTAAAAATGTTTCGCTTTTGTTTTGTTTGTTTTATTCATCAGACTTTTTTTTTGCCAGACTTTCATGTCCTTTTGGGACAACTTTCAGGACTCTGTCATCTGCTGTGCTGATGGTGACCCTGCGGACCAGCAAGTTGTGCTGTGTCATACACAGAGAGCACTTAAAGGGAGTTTAAGACCAAATAAACTTTGCAAATATCATCACTGAAATTACATGCTTGGTGAATTCATCTCTTTTTGTTAGATCTAATCTAAAGAGGATTTTTTCACTCCCCCCTTCATGAAGGATTCATTTGCTCCTGCTGCTTATTACTCATCAAAAGTCATCATTTTCTATCTGTGACATCCTGATAGGCTGTTGCTGTGGAAAAGATTATGAAGCTGAAAACAAGTAATCTGATTTGCGTTAAGAAGTGAGTTTCAAAGTGTGCAACTTTTGTTCACAGAGGGACTTAAGACATATCTGATCAGGCAAAGATAATGTCAAAGGAGAAAAAGATTTACTTGTGAGAGACCTTTTGCTTTTTAAAACAGTGTGATGATTATTATCACAAATTATAAAATCAAATTATTACAACAATTCTTTTCAAACACTCCTTTCTCCTGAATGTTCTTCTCCACTTTATCATTCTTTTTTTTCTCAGCTCTGGAATAGCAAATGTCCTGCTGGCCAAATATCCAACTGCTGTGGCTCAGTATAGCTCCATTAACTTCAGCATAGCTATGCCACTTTAGCAGCAAAGGATCTGAATCTCTGCTTCAAATGGCACAACAGGAAAAGGAACCTGTTTTTTTGCAAAAAGGATCATTTGAAGAAAATCAGACCTTGGTGTACTAATAACCAAGTGTAGCTGAGTGTGGCTTGCAATTACATGGCTTCATGGCATTTACAGAACACCAAACACACACTGTTAATTGATTGAAGCAGAAGATACAAGCCTGTTTATGAATCAGCTTAAAAATATGCACACACCTTGATTTGAGATGAAAGCATCCTTTCACCTCTTCGCTCTCTTTCATGTGATATACAGAACTCCAGATGTTAGGCTTAGCAACAGAAAATTCTGCTGGGGTGAGGAAGGGAAAAATGTATTACCCCTTGACACAGGAATTGTGTGGGGATGCTCTCCTGCTCTCCTTTTTGTGCTTTTCTTAGGTGAGGATATAAAGAAAATCTAGTTACCTTTGCAGCCTACCTAGACAGCTGGATTTCTAGTGTTTGATCTACCTCAGTTTTTCCTTCCTGATATTGAGTACATCATTCAGGCCCAGAATAGCCAACGATGCCTCTAGAAATCAAAGGAATGAACCCTATGATGAGTTCTTCTGCCTCTAAAGTTAACAGTTTGTCTACAAGATGATGCTGGATAACTGCCTGTATATTAGAATTGGTACCAATATAGATGAGTAGCTGCAGCCTGCTATATATTCCACAGGATCACAGAACTTTTCTAGTTGGAAAAGACCTTTAAGGTCATTGAGTCCAACCATTAAGCTGACTCTAACAAGTCCAGAGTTAAACCATAATGCCAAGCACCACATCTACACATCTTTTAAACACCTCCAGGGGTGGTGATTCAACCACCACTCTGGGCAGTCTGTTTCTGTGTTTAGTAATGCTTTCAGTGAAGAATTTTCTCCTAGTATACAATCTAAACCTACCCACAACTTAAAGCCATTTACTCTTGTCCTGTTGTTTGTTACAAGGGAAAAGAGACCAACATCCCCCTGGCTAAAACCTCTTTCCTAGTAGTGGAAGAGAGCAATAAGGTCTCCCTTCAGCCTTCTTTTCTTGTGACTTAGCAGCCTCAGTTCCTTCAGATGATCTTCATAAGTGTTCTCCAGACCCTTCACCAGATTTGTTTCCCTTCTCTTGACTCAGTCCAGCACCTTATTGTCTTTCTTGACAGTATTTGAGGTGCAGCCTCATCATTACCAAGTATAGGAGGACAATCACTTCCCTAGTCCTGCTGGCCACACTTATTTGACTAATAACAACTTACAGTATGGTGCAGGCTGGCCTCCATCCAGCAGCACAGGATACTGTCTTAGCAGAGGTGTTCCCCCTGGGCAAATATCACCTACCCATTCAGTGCGGGCTAAGTCCAGGAAGATGCAGGTAGCTCTGTTAACCTATGTTTTCTGGCAGCTGCCTCTCTGAGGCTTCAGGAGATGTTTGCAGAATTTCTTAATTCAACCTCAGTTTTTGTTTTAACTTGAGCTCACATAGCAGTGCAGTAATCAACTCTACCACTTATTCATTCACATAACACTAAGAAGTGATGAATTCAGTGGCATAATTATTGTATTTTCTCTTGCTTTACCCCCCCTTTCTTTCATTATTTTTGTTCATTAAACCCAATATTCCTTGATGATAATAATAAAGCATGACACAACATTAATTTTACAGCAGTTTCCCTATGAATATAACAAATTAGCTCATAATAGACCCAGAGCATTTTCGCTTTCAGTAGCGTGTTACAACACATCTTACTGTATTCATCATTATATTACTTTTAATCAGTTAACATAAAGTACAGTTAGGCTTAAATAGCAACCTTTATCTGTACTGTTTATCTTATTATTTCCTATAACCCTGCATTTCTTCTTGCATTTTGGGGAATCTTCCTGGAACATTTGTATTGCCATGTCAGTGGCAATATTGCTTCAGGAGGTTTTAATATATGCTTTATTGAATATGGAGGAGACACACAATATTTCCCAGATATTTTAGAACTGTTTCAATGAAGTGTATTAATTAGTGGAAAGCTGTAAACTCTGGGCTTATAGATTTTGCCACTGGACTCAAAGGCACAGTCAAGCAAATCAAATGAATGTTACACCCAAGATCAAAGCGGCTGAAATTAAAGAGAACAAAGTCTCCATGACCCTCCAACCTTGAACCAGTACAAAGTGCATGTCTGCTGACTATTCCTCTTTATTTGTGAGACCTGCAGGACTCCTCAGCTCTGTTGATCCATTCCCTCTTCAGAGCTAGAAAGCAGAGCATCGCCTGTGCCCAGTGTATTTTGTTGCAGACTGTCACATAGCTGCCTGTCACAATGTGTCTAGTGGCACATACAAGCTGCATCAGAAAACAGGACTCTTGAAGACATTCAACACAACAGCTGCTTTTGAAATGCTTTGCAGTGGTCCAGAGGAGCATGATCTGCAGTACACCTGCTAATAAAAACACCTTTCAAAGGATGGACTCAGTTTTGAAGCCATTAATAAAGAAAACAGCTGGTTCACATGTGAGGGAAATTACGATAGGGAAAAAAGACATATTCAACACTAAGAATGTTTAATATTAAAAAAAAGAAACAACGAAAAAACAAACCCATTTTTACCCCCTCTGCAAGCTTCTCCTGGTCCTGAAAGCTAGCCATAATTCCCTGTTACACATAATGAAAAAGAAAAAAATCCCTTCAAGCTGAAATGAGGTGGTAAAGGGAGGAAGGGTAGAAAGGAATGTAAAGACTTTGAAGGTGTCTTTCTCTTTCTTCATTTTGCCTACAATTTCCTGCTAGAAGTATCACAGGAAAGGCAGATGAAGATCTATAATAGAACTCAAAGTGCTTATTTGATCTGCTAATGACCTGCTTAATGCTTGTACCAAAGAAATTCAACCTGCATGACTCAAGTTCTTAAATTCTCAACTTCTTGTAATGGCAATGCTGCTATCGCATGCTCTACCCCTAAAAGTGTGATTTAAAAGTCTCATCTCCTCCTAAAGTCAATGCAAGTAAGTATTTGATCTGCTGGTTTTTAGCCTCTCGTTGCCATAACAGAGAAGAACAGGTAATCACAAATCTAAAAGTTGGACTGCTTCCTGCATATTTTTTGCTGTGCTTTACTTAAGTGTTCTGAGAGTATTTTGTCTGTTTAGTCCATGCAACAAGTTGGAATATTTGCCCTGATATTACACTTTCACCACATGTCACTTACAATTGTTCTGACAAGAACCAGTTCTATTTTATCAAGCACAAAGATTGTCAATGATTCTAATAGGATGCAAAACTATTATACTCCAGCCTGCTCCATTACTATAGATCACTGTGTTCAGCTTAGTTTCAGGCTGTATCTATATCTCAACTACTTAATTCAGGCTGGAAAAGCTGCAAATTATTTTTGGTTTGTGATCACAAAATGTATGTTTCATTAAAAGAGAGAAAATTGATCAAGAGAAAAAATTAAAAAAACCCTTTCTTCACAAATTTTAAAACTTCAGTTAGTTTCCCAGTGAGAAATCAAAATATTTTTTGCTTAAAAAAACACTCAAAATTAAATGTGTTATCATTTCTGAAAAGTTGTTAACAAATTGAAGGACTTGCAAAAAGAAGCCAGACAAATTAGTTTGGGTTTGGAGAAAGTACCTTACATTAAGAAGTATAAAGATCTCAGTCTGAAAGAAGATTGAAAGGTCCTTTGATTACAGTGTACAGATACCTTAAACTGGGGAAAAACTGGGTTGTGCAAAGCTGTTTAATCTAGCAGGAAAAGACAAAACAAAAGTTGAGCTGAAACTTCAAACCAAAATATTTTTTTTTTTTTAAATGTGGAAAAATGTGTATAGTTAAAAGTAGCAAAAGAAGACCTGAATTCTCCACCTCTTTTAAACTCTATATGAAAACTGGATGAAAAAAAGCCTTAGCTAAGAGAAATTGTTTTAAATATTAATAGGTTATTAAGGTTGATATTGGGGTAAGAGACTGGAAGTTAAAAGTCAGCAGTATTCAGGAAATCAGACTTGGAGAAAATATTCTGATTCTCAACTAACGATGTTTGTCTTATTAATAGAGCAGAAAGCAAGACTAGACTGAAAAGACTATCTGATAGTTGAGCATTTCCTCAGAGCATAATATTTTAGTCACTCTCCCTCGGAGGGCCAGGTCTGACACTATAAGGTTGGGTCCAGCCACACCTAGACTCCTCTCCAATCTGTGTCTCTCTGGGCACCCTATTTGGATTGTTACAATCTCAGATCTATGAAAAAAAATTCTAGTTCTTCCTCAGGATTAAAAAAACGTTTTGAAATATGCATACATACAGTATGTATACCATAAAAAACACATAATGTAGAAATATACACTTCTGATGTACATAATGTGTGCACTACATATATTAGAAGACACCACTCATCCTTATTTTGTTCTGTATACAGGCCCTTAAATAGTCTGATGAGGTCACCTTAATTTTACCTAAGTACCATCCCAGTTTCAGAAAGTAACGTAAACATGTACCTAACTGCTTTCACAAAACCAGATTTTGTGAAGGATACTTCTGTATCTTACCTGTTAAGGAAATATATTGATTTACTGCAGCTGAATATCTTGCCCTTTGCCTTTAGAGTCTCATTCATCAATCTGTAGCATGTAACATGTCTAGTTTTAATTCTCTTGATTAGAGCTGATTGTCTAACATGCCTTGCTTCATCAAAACTCTATCAGAGATACCAAGTATCTAAATGACATGATACTTTTTGTAGACAGATCTGATCCATACCTACAGCTGTAGCCTTTTTCCCTTCCTCCCTCCTTAGTCCTTGATAGAAGCCTTATATTTGTTAAAGATCTATTAGAACTACAGTTCCCACTTAAACAGAAACATTGAAGTGTCTTCATAGGGTGACAACATAAGAAAAACAAAAAGGAAATTTAGTTTTTGGGTTTTTTTTTCCCAAATACAGTGTACTTCCATGTGGAAGCCCCAGGATCTGTACCTGTAATTTCATTTTTTACTTTCATTTTTTACAAACCCTGTTCCTATTTTACTGTTGTTTTTTAAATGCAAATTTGACAAAAAACTTTAATTTTGCAGGCAGAAGAGAAACCTTTGCTTTTCAGTTAGATTTTAGAAGAACTTAATTTTGCTAATTTTATTTTATTTTTTTCCCACAGGTTTTAGGTAAACTGTTTTTCCTTTTGCTACTTGATTTATCTAAGATGTGACAATGTCATTTCTGGACAGCATTACTGAAAAAAGGGGATTTTAGAGGGGGCTTAGATTAGTCCCAGTTTTGGCAGAACTATCCCAGTTTGGCAGTTCCATCTCATGTACACCTAAGTTTCCCTACCAGAATATTAAAGGAAAAAAAAAAAGCATCTGTATTCCTAGTGTAATATACATATACAATCCATTGTCTATGACCACTCCCACACCAAAGGAAACTACATTTAATCCTCATGGGGTTTATGACTGACAGATATGTTTTTATAACACATCTAATACTTACCATAACTATTGGGTCTGAAAACACAGAGAGAAAGACAAGGAGAGAGAGGGAGAAAGAGAGGGAGAGGGAGAGAGAGGGAGAGAGAGAGAGGGAGAGAGAGAGAGGGAGAGAGAGAGAGAGGGAGAGAGACACTAGCTTTTCACTAAGATTTCCATACTGTTGCTTTCACTTCCAGTGAAATCAGGAGTCAGTTATGAAAAAGTAGCTTGAATGAATACAAAATCACTTGAATTTGCACCACCTTTAAACTTAAAAACATCCCTTACAATACTCATTTATTCTCTGTCTTTGCCTGCTGCATATTGCAAACGAAATCAGCTCAGACATACGAGCTAAATGAGCTACAGCAATGCCATCACATATGGGCTACAGGTTTCCCTACACCTACTGAATCATCTCTTTGCCAACAAGCCTTCTGAAATCTGAACGCTATGTAATGAAAGAAGGTACAGATGATTTAATTCCTATAATAATTATGTATGATTTATCTACGAAGTCAGTTCATAAGAAATAAAGCTTTCTTGGGAAGGTCTAGGCATTTTTCAGATTTTTCATGTCACGTATTTGTTTTATTTTTCAGCATGAAATTTTACAAATCATCTACAGTACATATGTGCATCGATGACTTAAAAACAAGAGAAAATTAACAAGTCTTAATAAACTTTATGCATGACTTACTATTGACACTGACTGCCTAAAAGAAAACAAGTATTGTAATCAGTTCTCCTTAGGAAAGCATCTCTAAGTTAGTGTTGCATGAAATAAGACTTGCTCATACTGTAATAGATAGAGCTGTGGAAAATACTCCCTTTAATTCACAACCAGGCCAGTTTCAGCATCGCAGGTTTTAAAAAACACAGTTTTTGGCACTAAACTTTGCACAACTAAAAAATTCAAATTTATAATCTAATTTTATATTTGCTTTTTATTTGATGATGTGGGAAAGCTAGGATGCAGGTAAAGCACTGATTACAATTGGGCTGGTATTTTAGTTCTATTTGAATACAACAAATTGTAGTTAAGAAATGAGACAAAGCACTCAGGACATGAATTCAATTTCCACTCTTGTGTTGAGCATCGCTGTAATTACACAAATGATTAAAGTTATACATGACTTTAAGCACTTCACTGCATCAGGGCTTTAATGCTTTAAAGGATCAAACCAGGCAGTACCACTATGGTCATGGTCAAGAGACAAAGCCATTTTCCTGGTCTCCTGATTTCTTCCCACATAACTGGGTAACATCACAATCAAGTGGTTGTAGTGGGTGACCTTAGGAACATAGCACAGGAACATAAATTAAGTTTATCAAAATTTGTAGAGCATTGTGAAAAATAAAATTATACCAAATCAACTTAAATAAAAATATCTCCATTGTCTTTAGATCAACCTCCTGGCTAAAACAAATTAAGACAGAGAAAAACTGTCACAGAAAAAAAAACCCCTATTTCTAAAATTATGAATAAGTTCTTAATAAATCCAGGCTCACCTTTCGTAATGGAATAGCTTACAAAACCTCATTACATTATATTAAAAACATTTCTCATGCCTCTGGTAACACTTGCTATAGGTATTGTTGACAAAGTCAAAAGGGTAAATATATAGCTTTTCATATTTGAGAGAGTAACTGGTATTTTTCACTTAAAATATGTTTCAGGGAAAACCAAGGAAAAAAAATCTACTTATAAGCCTGAGACATAAACAGGCTGAGAAACTTTGTCAATAAAAGTCCTCTTAGCAGGAAAAACACTCTAAGTAAGCAAATAACTCAGTACTGGCAGACAACATAACAAGGGCCAAAAGCCATAAATTGCAACTTGGAAGGTTCAGATTGGACAACAGCAAAAACTGTTCCATCACGAGAGTAGTAAGTACTAGAACAGGTTGTCCTAGGAGACAGGCATTTTTGTCTTTGTCATATAAGTGAATAATGACTCATGGAATACAGTGTTCACCCCTGGGAGGGTGAATGAAGTACAGGAAGATTAAAGGAAATAGAGCAAATACCCATAAAAAGCAAAAAAACATTAAGTTAAGCTTAACGTTAATCTCAATTTCCATTCAAATACTCAAACACTATTTAAAAACACCTAGAGGAAAAACAATAGAGACATGGATGATATGCTGTGGATATATCATAAGCAAACCAGGCAAAACCTATTTATTTTTCTTCTCTGACTGAGAAACAGATTTTGTGAATAGATGAGGTCTGTCATACTACTTAGCTTTAGTAAGGATTTACCTCAAATATCCTTTTTCTTAGCCAGCTCAGGAATTACTTAAAGATCTAGAGAAACAAAGCAACCTGCAGTTAGCTAGAAAATCATTCTCTAAGTAGTTAACAACTTAATGGCATCATTGCAGTACTCTTCATATAATTTCAACAATAGTTTGGTGACCGAATGTAACATGCTTATTGAACACTACTCATGGCACACGAGTGGGAGTGACACAGCTTACAGTGGAGAATTTAAAAGGATTCTGGCAAATTCAGTGTGAGATTTTGAAGCCAAAGAGAGATTACATTTCAACAGGAGCAAGTGAAAATCAATTGTAACAGAATTATATAAATCACCAACTGCCTCCCCATCAACAGCATCATCCTATTGCAACTTTATGTAAAGACCTCTCATACTAGGAGGCATTAATACACATACAGCCTGCAAGATAGAGAGTAGAGCCCTCCAGTTTTATCCAGCCTTGGAATGGCATCTAAGTATTGCGTATGCAAATACACTTCAATAAGAGGTGTAACTAATTGAAAAGGTCAGGAGACAAATAAGAAGACTCAAAGATGTAAGAATAAAAGCTTAATGGCAGGTTACATAAACTAGTGTTTGTTTTAGTCTCGAAGAAAAAGAAATCACTGTGTTGAACAAGTGGTTGAATAGTGGTATTAAAATATTAAAAGAACTATTGTTCTCTTCATCTTCTTTACAATACATTCCTTATGATCATGGTCATTAGAAGTGGAAATAACAGACCATGGGAATAGCAGATTAGGCTGCAGAGGAGACTGTAAAGGTAAGGATGGCAAAATACAAGAGGCTGCCTGCAGAAACTATGGAGTTTCCATTGTTAGAAAACATTTTAGGGCAAAACAGATAAGCATACATCATAGACATAGCTGATTCTGCCTTAAAACATGAGGAAGAACTTAATGACACCTCCAGATCCCTTCCAGTCTTCTAATGAGATAAGTAAATAAACTCAGTTCAGAAGAGACACAAGGAATAGACATCAAAACAGGAGTCGTCAACAGATTACTTTAGGAAACCAGCTATTGCAGACACAAGGGTGATTTCAATTTCATAGTAACCATTTTATATTCAGATGTTCATAGAGAGAAATGGTCAGGCAGAGGGCATCAAACTTAAGGAGAAATACATTGGACAAAAAAAAATGGGAGAGAAAAGAATTTACTGGGGTAAAAAATGCCCACTATAGGTTTAAATCAACATGTCTCCCGTTTCATGCAAAATATAAACTCAAGAGCAGGAGAAAGGACTAAAAAAAGTAGGAACATACCTAAAGATGTTTTAAAGAGAAATGAGACCTCTGATACCTTTTGAATTATTCAGCTCTACTCTGGTATTTCCATACTGGTCTTCTCAGGAGAAACTGTCTAGATTAATTGAGTTACTTGCTTTCTGACTGAGAAATTAAGGCACACTTACTTTTCACTGTATAAAAACATATATACATCCAAAATAAACAGGGAAGAGCAGAGAACCACAGAATAATAGAATGACAGGGGTTGGAGCAGGGATTGAAAGAGACCTCTGGAGATCATCCAGTCCAATCTCCCTGCCAGGGCAGGTTCACCTCGAATAGGTTGCAAAGGATGGCATCCAGGCAGGTTTTGAATGTCTCAGAGATAGGAGGCTCTCAAACCTCTCTGGGCAACCTGTTCCAGAACTCTGTTACTCTAAAAGAAGTTTTTCTTATATTTTGGTTGAATCTCTTGTGTTTCAATTTGTGACCACTGCTACTTGTCCTATCACTGGACATCACTGAAGAAAAACTCATCCTCCTGACACCACACCACACCCCTCCTTTAGGCATTTGTAAGAATTTGAGATCCACCCTCAGTCTTCTTCATGCTGAACAGACCCATCTCTCTTAGCCTTTCCTCATATGGTAGAAGCTCCAGTCCCCTAATCATAGTGGCTCATGCTGAACTCTCTCAAGTAGTTCCTTGTCCTTCATGTACTGAGGAGGCCACTCCAGATGGGGCCTCACCAGGGCAGAGCAGAGGGGGAGGATAACCTCTCTTAACCTGTTCACCACACTCAATGCACCTCAAGATGCAATTAGCTTTCTTGGCCACAAGACTTCATGGTCATCCTTTTGTCCACCAAGACTCCTAGATCTTTTCCACAGAGCTGCTTTTTAGTGCTGGTCAGCCCCTAACCTGCACTGGTGCACAGGGTTGTTCCTCCCTAGGAAAAAATTGTGGAGATGTGGCCTAGAAATTACTTCTGTCAGCTCCCCCATCACTTGCAGGTGTATCCCATCAGGACCCATGGACTTGTGGATACCTAATTTACTTAGCTGATCTCTAACTTGATCCTCTACCAAGGAAAAGTCTTCCTTTATGCAGGCTTCCTGTATTACCTCCAAAGTCTGGGACTCCTTGAAGCTGTCCTGAACAGTAAAGACTGAAGCAAGAAAGGCATTCAATAACTCCACCTTCTCTGTGGAGAAGGTGCCCTGTGTCACGAGGGCACTTGCCTCATTCAGCAGTGGGCCTACACTTTATCTAGTTTACCTTTTGCCTTTGATTTCTTCTAGCTGTTGAGATGGGTATGTTTAGGATAAGTGGTTATCAAACTACTGCCCATCACTTGATGAGCTACAAAGACATTCTATATATATTTAGAAAAAAAACCCAAAAACCCACACCCAACTCTGAAAAACATTCCCAGTTATTTGGGAGACTTCATTTCCTTGTACTTCAGCTTACTGCAATTTGTAACAGTTTTATTATAAAAGGATCCATTTTTGATAATGGGAAGGAATATTACCTGGAGGAGATTATATTTTGGAGGAGCAAAAGAAGAATATAATTAAACATTTTAGATAGTTCAAACAGAGGAGCAAGAGAGAGGAATACAAAGGAAAAAAACATCAGTAATAAAGAAAACTAATGGTCAGAAGACACAGAACAAATAAATTAACTTCCTGCAACAGTAGCAATATAACAGAGAGAAGTTAACTGAACAAAAAGGAAAGTATTTGGAAGTGAGTGCTGGTCATTTGATTCCCACTAAAGCAGTGATAAGGAAACAATGAGATTCTTCTGAGTGTACATCAGTTTTGTAACTTAGTATCTTTTTTAGCCACCTAAACCAGTACTAAGGGTGTGCTAAACCACAGGTTTAATGAAGACGACAAACTCAAGTTACAACCTCATGCAATTTCTCAGGTTTTAAAGTTGCCGAGACAACCCAAAGATACAACAAACAGAGTAATAAGTTGTCTATGGACACATCTGCAGAAGTTCTGTCAGAGGCTTTTAGCAGCACAGACAGAACTGGAGACCAATATCTTCTTTTTCTTTTAGTGTCTGAAATACGTCAGTGTTGATGTGTGCAAAAAGAAAAAGCCTTCTTGGCCTTAGTCTACGGGTGTAAAATTTTTCCCATCTTTATTTATGGGAGGCCAGTGTTAGATGAAATTGACCATAAACTACTTATTGCTGTTGCCAAAAAAGGTCTGACAAACATTCCCGCTGAGAACAGAGAGTGCTTTTTTCTGCTGCAAATATAGGATTTGCAAATTGAACACAAACCTGGAAAGATTTGTGGCTGTAGGCTCACCCTCTAGAGCATTTCAGCAAAACAAAGCAGCTGAATAAAGTCCAGAACTAAATTAAATACATGTCAGTCTGAGGAAAAGAAAAATGTACACATCAACCACCACCTGTCCAATCCCATATAAAATACAAATGACAATTGCCAGAGCTGTGGCTAAGAAAGAAAAGAGTAATGAAGGCTATGATCACAGTCCTACTATCAATTTGAAGGACAGTAGCTGGCAGTAAATTGAGATTTTATCTAAGGGCATAAGAAGGCAGTTCCTAAGGGGATAATGTTTGAAGACCTACAGGAACATGTTTTTTTCCTCGCTGAGATAGACCATTAACCTATGTCTAAAAACGGTCACTAGCACATGTTTAACAGAGTAGGCACACACAGCCTTGATATTGTCAAATGTACAATAGTTTAGGGACCTGTGGATCCAGAGGCTGTAACAAGATCATTGTGTTTGATTCCAGCCAAAGTTTCCACTCATCATAAATTTAGCAATTTCATTTTCATGTTGCTCATACTTTTCAACATAACTTTACACATTGGGTTCTGTTTGTTATTTTAAAACTGATCATTTCAAGCCTAATAACTTCATTTCTTACCCCGAACCTCTTGCATTATAAAGGTCAGTGAATAACCATTCCTTACATGTCACTATATCAGCTTTCAACATACCACATCTCAACATATCCCCCTTTAGTCATACCCCTCTTTTCCATTATCAAGTGTAATAGTGTATTCAATTCATCTCATACCTCTGACCATCTCTACTGCTCCTATTATGCTTTTTATATTCCATTAAGTCCTTTCCAAGGTGAGATAACAAGAATGCCATATTGTGTTCAAGACATGAGAAACATCATTATTTATACAGTGGTATACTACTTTCAGTTCTGCTCACTGTTTCTTTCCTAAAGGTCTCTCTCAATCTATGTGCTTTTCCTAACTACATATGATCACTGACTGGCTCTCATTCCTGCACAATGACAATTCATTCTAATGCTATCACTGAGTACACAAAATTCCTTTCCATTTACTCATTTGTTTTCTATAAAAGTAATTTACAAATTATAACCAAATT
The DNA here is from genome assembly GCF_003957555.1 of Calypte anna. Lineage (NCBI taxonomy): Eukaryota > Metazoa > Chordata > Aves > Apodiformes > Trochilidae > Calypte > Calypte anna. The sequence continues at coordinate 70,580,038 of NC_044245.1, forward strand.
TAAATGAAACAAGATAGCAGAAAGTCCTCTTCCCTTGTTGGCAAAAACAAAATATGCTATGGTGGTCTCAAAGTTGAATAACTGAAGAAACTGAGTACCTGATTTCTTACAAAAAATAACAAAACACCACTGAAATTGTGTGGTTACCTCAGGACCAAAGATCCCTGAAACAAAGTAATATTTTGAGCTGAAACAACTCCATCTCAAAATGAAAGCAGACCTCAATTTTTTGAACTCTCTAAGCACACCCTTACCAGAAAATGCTGTGTCTAAATGATTATTTGGTCATATAAAATCCATTTTCTGTAGACAAGGTTGTTCCTGACAGCAGTTGCAAGTCTAGTAAGGACGACAAGAAGTCAGACCTATAAAGTTTTCCTCGTTTCGGGTACATTCATCTCTAAACAACAGCTGAAATTTCTTAATAAAGCATGAACATGCTTGTTTCATGGCTTGTTCAGAATTATTAACCTAATCTTAAATTATTCTGCTATTAAGAACTATGTATCTGAGTTGCCTTTTAGTGTTCTATTTTGCTACCATATGTTTAGAAGGTTTAATTTTTTGCCATGCTTGGGTTTCCTTTTTTCTTCTCCCTTTCCCTCCCCCCCAATAATTCAAACTATTAAAAATTACAGAAAATTACAATGTGATCCCCTTAGAATCAAAGAATTTTCAGGGTTGGAAGAAATTTTTAAGATCATCTAGTTCCCACCCCCCTGCCATGTACAGGGACACCTCTCACTAGATCAGGTTGCTCATAGCCCCATCCAGTCTGGCCTTAAAAACTTCCAGGGATGGGGCTTCCACCACCTCTCTGGGCAACCTGTTCCAGTGTCTCACCACCCTCATGGTGAAGAACTTCTTCCAAACTTCCAATCTAAATCTGCCCTCCTCTAGTTTGAAACCATTCCCCCCAGTCCTATCACTACCTGACATCCTAAGAAGTCCCTCTCCACCTTCCTTGTAGACACCCATCAGATACTGGCAGGCTACAATAAGGGCTCCTTGGAGCCTTCTCCTCTCTAGACTGAATAACCCCAGCTCTCTCAGTCTGTCTTCATAGGAGAGGTGCTACAGCCCTCTGATCATCCCCATGGCCCTTCCTTGGACACGCTCCAGCACATCCATGTCTTTCTTGTAATAGGGGCTCCAGAACGGGACATGGAATTCCAGTCTTCATACTTAGGTATAGAAAGAAAAGATAAGGGGCTAATTTTCAGACACCAAAAATAGTCTGAGGTCATCTAAATTCTTACAGATCAAAGAAGGCTAAGAGGAAATATGAACTGAAAACCTGCTTGTCAGAAAACACAATGCAGGCAGATGTCATACTCTTACAGCAGATCTCACATCAGAGGGTAAAACAGATGCTCAATACTGTTTTTTTTGTGACTTCACACAGCCTACAAGAGAAAAAAGTGGCATGTTCCAATCTCCTCAAAGAGAATCACCTGCAAAATCAGCACTCTAAGAAGATACCCTCTAAGGCACAACTTTGGTACATCAGCTCCATGAAAATAAAATTTCAGAGAAAGGTATAAAATAGCTGGAGTTTAGAGATGCATAATAGCCCTGTAAATTTTCAAAATGAGTAATATATGCTTTCCTGTACCTCCCACATAGTGTTTTGTAAATGGCTTGTTGAATGTCTTTGAATTCTACATTTTGCATGAGTTAAATAGAATCAAAAGACAGACATAACATAGGAACCACAGAAAAAAAGTATTAATGCTAAAAATATGCACTAATAGTCATATTGATAACACTGAGAGAAGAATCAAGTTAGATTATGACTAAGTTAGACATTAAATTGTCTTCCTGTTTTAAACATTAAAATAAATAGCTAAGTTGTTTCATATCAAAGATATAAAATCAAGTGAACTGTTATATAAATCTACATAGTTCTTAAATTCATATTTTAGGAACAAATACTTTGCCCTATATACTAGTCCAAGCTTTTTCCTTGTCTTCATGAATCTAACACATTCAAGGCTATCAAATGCTGAAAAATTAGTTAGTATGGTAACAATCTTTGTCTGCCACAGAGATCTCTAGGGAGAATGATCAATACTTCTAAAAAAAATTATTAGATTGCAGAACAGTGCACATGCAGTCAAGTAACACACTGAATATAATCAGTAACTACAGCAGTCAGTATGCCCATACTTCTTCATCTGCTTCAAGCTTGAAGCTGGCCTTCACTAATTCTTTCCCAACTACCCCAATACGGAAAAAAGATGTGAAAAGGAGACATTAATCAGAATTCACCACTAGATCACACCCTCAGACATTCTTGTGTGCTAATAACTGGCAGGTGAATGATTTCCTAATCTAATTTGTTTCTTTGAGCATCTTTCCCTCCAGGATCTCATACACCTCAGGACTACTTGTCAATCTACAGTTGCTAATCAAAGCAATTGCTAATCATATGAGATATAAATAACCTTTCAGGAAGGTAGTAATAGTGACCTTAAGTACAACCTTCTATTAAAGATGTACATTGAAATTACTTAAGCAGTTTTGAAAACATCACGTGTTTAAAATAGTCTTTCTAGCACAACCATGTCTTTAATACTGAAAAAATGTCTTTATGACTGCATTTTAATAATCTTGGAAATGGATGTTATATTATGTATGTGTGCTATACATTTTATTACCATTTGAAGGTAAAGATTTTAGTGCTGTCTTCTAGATTGTCTTCAGGTAGTTTTACATCCTTTTCATTATCTCCACTATAAATATGAAATTATAGTAAAACACAACAGCATGCTGTTTTCCTCTAAATGTTTATCTTAAAATTTTATAGGAAAAATATTTGCTAGATAATCTCTACAAACCCCTCTGGGAAGAGACAGAGAGTACTGGTTGCATATACTTCAGATAAATACTACTCAAAATATAAGGGACTGTAGAGAAACGGGTTACAGGTAAATTTGAGGCTATATTCCTGTTCAAATCCTCTCTTCAACTTCATTGACTGCCTTACTGCCACAGAGTTCTGCTTAGAATCTAAGACACATTGTACTGTAAAACATCAGACAAAATGAAGGTCCCTACTGCAGAAACACACACCGTACACTGAGCTATTTTGTGAGAACAAGAGTGTTTGAATTCTTTTAACCCTTAATGTCTAAGGTAGATTAATTACAAAAGAAACCACCACCATTTCCCAGCTCCATTCAAATGAAATCTGTTTTAAAAACCAACTTATAACACACTTTCTATTAAATGAAAATTACAAATATATGAATTTTAAGGGAAAAAAAAGCATAAGCAATGATCACAATATTGAAGGAAAGACCTTCAAAAGACAATTAAAGCCACCACTGAAGACGTAAGGACTTTTACTGGTATTGAAATGCAAGAAGTTAGTTATGCTGGTGTCTCGTCATGGAGGTGTGCAGTGAACACTATAAGCACCCTGGTACCCTGTATTTTACTTTTAAGCTCTACATTTACAGAAAATTTTATTATTAATGTTATCTCAAGTTTGACATTTCAGCAGCATTTACTTGGCTAATATGAGGCTGTCAATTTATGATGCATGTGGATGAGCCATTCCACTCCTCACAGTAAAGTATTTGCTCTATTTTTTTTTTTTTTTGTAAGCATATATTGAAAATGTCAATAATGAAAGATGGAAAAAACCCCAGCAAAAACCACCAGGAGAAATAAAAAGCCTTCACATAGAAAATTTGAAATTTCAATCTTTAACAAAACAATGTAGAGGGAAGAATTAGACTGTAAATTGTACTCTACTAATGGATTAAATTATGATAAACCAAAAAAACCCAAACAAACAAAACAAAACAAAAAAACATTTTCCACCTATCAGTAGTTTAAGAATAGCCTATGTAAAATTTTCTGCATTATTTTGGCAGACAAAGCTGTAATGAGCATGCAATTAGTAATACTTGTAAGATACATTTTCTTCCAAAAGACAATAACATTATATTTGCTCACAAATATGTTCAATAATTTTTCAGGACATTGCTGCAATTATGAAGTGCAGAGTATTAGGTATTCAATGCAAATAAGCCGTTACTATTTAGAGAACATCTTTCAGAAGGTACTGTCATCCATTTTCAGGGGCTGTAATAATACTGAAGAGGAAAGCACTATGTAAAAAAAAGGCCACACATTCACATTAATTGTTTCTGTGATTCCAAATTCACAACTGGCTCATGTAAGGTTTTTCTGGGTTTTGTTTTTTGGTTTGATTTTTGTGTGTGTGTGTTTGTGTTTGATGCTCCTGGTCCCTTAAGTCAGTATCTGAAGCACCACCCTTTAGGTAATGTTAGTCAACCCCTTAGATCACTGTCAGGTGAATTCAGAGTATTAAATTTCCTTTGGGGATTCTGCACTGGCAGAAGTGACTGCAAAAATTGCCCAGTAGCCTTATTTGTAAAATACTGCAAACCTGTAATTTCTGTTCACTTCAGTGGAGATGGGGGAGGAGCTCAGGAGTCCTCTCAAACTTTCCATGTACTTAAGAGATCCACCTTCTGGTTTGTCTGGTCACATCTGGCTGTACATTAAAATAACAGGACTCTCACAGCAACATGCTGACAAGTCTAGGATGATCAGTTTTCACATCCCCAGTCTCAAAGACTCTCTCAAAGTCTCCAGGAACCATACACCCACATCCAGTTATCTTCATATTTCAGCACAGAATAGGAACCTATGGGGACACCAGCTTCCAGTGCAGCAATTAATGAGTACCAAACAAAACATACACACACCACCAAATGGACTTTGGTACCTGTAACAGCATACACATGGCCTGTGGTTGAGATTTTAGTCCCAGATAGGTATAAAGTACAAGACTTTTCAGACAACTTTCAGCAGTGAAAAACGAACACCTTGACAAGACCAAAAAAAAAAAATAATTTCTCATTATGTGTTCATTTCCTAATTTTCAAAGGATGAGTTTTGTCTTCTTTGTAAAGCCATGCTGAATATAACAGGATTTTCAGAAGTGTAAATGAAGTCAAGATGTGCCTAATTATTTGAGGGCTTGAAACTAAAAATAATTACTATTAGATTGCTGTAACCCTTCATTTTGCATAACTAGTAGTTTATAATCTATTTTAAGAGTGTTTCTGTACTTTCATTGTAAGCACTCACCACTTATTTGCAGTCAGGCAACTAGGGAAACAGCATTGTCATTCTGGAGAGAGACTGCACTCTTTCAACATATGTACCAATTTGTAAAGACAAGGAGAGTTAAAGAGATGTACATTTAACATTGTTTGCCTTCCATTTTTCTAAGAGCACTTACTTTTTTGTTTAGTTCAGGATGATAAATTCTTGAAAGGTACAGGTCAACTGTAATCAGAACCTCCCGCTCCTTCCCCACTCCTGGCCTCCTCAGGTAAAATCCCAGCTTTCATGGCATTGCCACTGTGTAATGGGGTGGGGAAAAATTAAAAATTTAGATTCAATGACTGGCAAAGGGGTCAACAGTGTGCAAAGATTGCTTTAAAGAGCTGGTACATTTCAGAGCAAAGATACCAGCCGTGAAACTTTTCTAATCAAGTTCTGAAGGTTTCCAAAGCTACTCTGATTAAAACAGAAACATTCTGGCAAGAATAACAAAACCCTGATGATTATTTATGGCAAAACCCTTGTATAGAGTCTTAGATGTACAAATATCATAAATTGGCCTAAAATATTCAAAAAGGCAAACAGTCCCATCCTAGATGATCTTATGAGGAAATGCAATGCTAGCAGGACTTTCAAGATCCTCCCTTAAAGAACATGGCAAAAAAGCACGATCAAAAAACATTATACTACTTATTATTTACCTTGTGGACTCTAGAAATGAGAGCATCTTACCTTTTCTCCTTTTTTCTGCAACTGAAGGGTTTTAGACTTTCACCTAAGCTTCCACTAGATTGCTGTTTTGTTTCAACATATATTCCTGTCTTTTAGTTTATTTTCTGCGCCTCAAACCTTTCATGTCATACTCCTAATCCTCTGGAAACTAGAAGAAATGGAAAAACCTATTTTATCCACTGCCTCTGATATCAGAGATCTTATCAGGGATCAGCTCATATTTCATATTCTCCTGTCAGAACCCTAAATTCCTCAATAGACTGTTCTGGAAAGGCTATTCAGTTCATAGGTACACATTGGAAGCAAAGTGGAGAAGCTGTAGAGAAGCCATAGACAGAAGAGAGAGGGAGAAGGGGCAGAAACTGAGACTGGCCACTGCACATTTTCCCACCCCCAGCTGTGATGCTGTGGCACTGGGGTGTTTAATGACCTCATACAAGATAGGTAAAAGAGAAATGTGTTCCAGATCATTCCCTAGTCAGATGGCTTCTCTGCTCACTTACAAAATAGGTGATAAGGGTTCAAATCCCCTCCAGGGAAACAAAAAGTTAAGAGTATGGGTGGGATTTGTCCTAGCCAGTGTCTGACACAGTATCTGGTTCTTTAGGGCTGGTATTATGCTCAGCAGGGATCTCAGCCAAACTACCAATGGAATCACTGATGTGACCAAGTGCCCCTTGCCTTGCACTGTCATAACCACTTACCCACCAACTAGAAAAGGATTCCAGGGGAATCCCTCTGATACATTCACCCACAATGTAGATACAAAACCACGGAACAGAATAACAAGGGTTGGAAGGGACCTCTGGAGATCATCTAGTCCAACCTCCCTGCCAGAGCAGGTTGACCTAGAGTAGGTTGCAAAGGATGGCATCCAGGTGGGTTTTGAATGTCTCAGAGATGGCAACTCTGCAAACTCTCGTCAACCTGTTCTAATGCTCTGTTATCCTTAGAGTAAAGAAGGTTTTCCTTATATTTTGGTTGAACCTCTTGTGTTCCAGTTTGTGACCATTGCCCCTTGCCCTGTTACTGGACATCACTGAAAAAAGGCTGGTCTCTTCTTCCTAACACCCTCCCTTTAGATGTATATAAACATTGATGAGATACCCATTCAGACTTCTCCTTCTCCAGGCTGAACAGACCCAGTTCTCTCAGCCTTTCTCATATGGTCAAATCTCCAGTCCCCCAATCATTTTAGTGGGTGACTATTCATATCTCCAGTGGTTCCTTGTCCTTAGGTACTGGGGAGCCCAGAATTGGACACAGTCCAATACCCATAGTTACTTTGAATGCAGTCAATGCTCATAGTGTGACAAAGCCATCTCTCCCACATGTTGATTGAATTCCTTACCTATGTAGCTGGTGGAACAACACAACATTCCTCATTTCTGCATTTAGTAGAAACAATTCTTCATTTTCTCTAATTTCTTTACAAAGATGCCAAATATAATTTGTGTTGGTTGTTAGGAAACATATAGCTCAGTAAAAAAATTATTGCAAGTCTCTGAAAAGAAATGGTTACGTCTAGACTGAAACAAATAACTTTGATATCAGGAATCATTGCAATAGATTCACAAACCAATACTACTGAAGAAACAAATCACTGAACAGTAGTGTCCCTCTTGGCTAGACTCCTCTCACACCTTAACTTTACCACATATCGTTATGGAGAAAGAATTGCCTTGAATGTTGTCATAAAACAGGTAAAACTGAGAGAATTATTATCACACAGTAAATTACACTTGCCTCAAAATCATTAGAAAAAAAGCAGTGACTATGGTTTGACTTGCCTGTTCAGGCTTCCCTCCACCTTGCCAGTCTGACTGTCCCCATTAAAGTCCTCTGTCCCTGGTTAGTGCAGTGGTCTTTTGGAAGTGTGGGGGGACACAGTGGGGACTCCTGTGAGAAGCTGTTGGAAGCTCCCGTCTCCAGTTCCCACCTCACCTCTGGCCAAGGCCAAGCAGACACGGGAAGCTGGATGTGACGTTGTAACATATTCAAGAAGGGGAAAACGGAACTGCAAAAATAAAATAAAGACCTGCAAGTGAGGAGGTGAATGCAATGCCAGAGCAGAGGTACCAGGGTTGATGAGGAAGGAAGGGGAGGAGGTACCTGAGGAAAAATTTCTCCACAGTCTGTGGTGAGATGGCAGCTGTGGAGGAGCACAGTGGAGCATTTTGGAAGGAGCACAGTTGGGCAGAGACGGATCTACAGCCATGGAGGATCCCATGCCAGGGGAGGTGACTTTCTGAAGCAGACTTTGACTCTGTGGGCAGCCCAGGCTGGAGCAGTCTGTGCCTGAGGGGCTGTGCCCTATGGGAGGGACTCATATTGGAGGGGTTTGTGAAGACCTCTCTCCCATGTGAGGGACCCTATACTGGAGCTGGGTAAGAGTGTGAAGAGTCTGCCTGAGGAGGAAGAAGTAGTAGAAACAATGTGTGGTAAACTGATCCTAAACCCCCACCCCCCTCCCCCTGTGCCACTGAGGAGGAGGCAGGAGTGAAGTAATTTGGGACCAAGAAGAAAGGAAGGGTGGGGGAAAGGTATGAAAATCTGGTTGTGTTTTCTCTTTCTCCTCATAAATTAAATTAATTTTTTTCCTCCCAAGTTGAGTTTATTTGGTTTCACCCATTACCTTAACTGCTGACTGAAAACATCCCTGCTCTTGTTTGGATTAGGGAGCCTGAGATGGATTTTCTCCTCGCTACTGCATGGGGGTGTGTGGGGTGAATGAGCAAAGGCCTGGTGTTTACCAGCTGGGACTAAACTCTAATATCCTCCTTACAGGTTCTCTTCATGTAGCAAGAAAAAGCTCTTTTAGGGCACGGCGCTTCAAGGTCCAACCAGGTGTTCCAGCAGAGACTCACGAACAGTGCTCCGAGCCTATAGCCCTCAGGGTTGACCAGCCTGGATCGGTGCTGTTGCTCTGAGAGCGACTGACCTCTCTGCTGGCTTGCTCAGGAGTGAGCCCCACCTGTGTCTCAGGCCTCACCTTTTATTGGCCCCCTGGTCCTGCTCATGCGCAGTGGGGGCCCGCCCTAATCAGGCACAGGTGGGCTTGACACCAGCTCATGCCCACTACCTGGCAATTAGGGGCACCTGGTTGCCTCGTTGCACTACATCTTCACTTTCTCATTTTGATATTGTTTGGTTTCCATTATCCTTTTCTGCTGAAACCATATCTAGATTTGTCCGAGATATCATTCCATGTGTCCCAAACCCAAAAATAGCTGTAAAAACACAGAAAAAAAGTAGGTACTTTATCCTTCCATTTCACTTTCTTCCTTTCCTTAGCACACACTGATTTCTTCAGTCACATCTCACCATTTTCCAATACAAACATCATTTGTGGCATCACCTTCTTTCATTCACCTTCTTAATACAGTGCAGCCAATTAAATGACAGTTCTCAAGGAAAATAAAAGATGGAGCATCTGATGCTACAGTCTACATCATTTGGATCTTCAACTTATATCAGCCATTAGTGAGGTACTTTCGTATTTTTTGTGGGCCTATTTGCTCAAGGTTATAGATAAGGTTATAGATTCCTTCAATAAAACCTTGAATTGAGTTACCTCTGTTGTCCATGCTGAAAACCACTCAAACAACAGTAGCACCCATTTTGATTATTATTTGAAAGTTACAAGTGATTATTGTAGTTCTGACTCAAGTTCAGCAGACAATACAAAGCAAGTACTCAGAACTTTTTGTCACAGGCAGAGAGATTAAATCTAGAGATGCCTTCAACTTTTTTTTAGAGGAACACAAGTACAAGACACTCTAATGTTCAGGTTTGTTTTCTGAAGAAAACAAGCTCATTCTGAAACAGTATAAGAAGCATCATTGAAGAAATTGCTTTCTTGTGTTGATGTCTCTCCAGGCTGCTGACCCTCCATGGCTTTTCCTACCCACCTTATGTGTCTACAGCCTTGCTCCACCAGCCATTGTCTCTATGAACAGGCGTAGAAAGAAACAATACCATCACGGTGGAGAATCAATCCCTTTTCTGTTTTCTTTCCTTCACTTAAGTTTATCTGAGGAAAATCTTGTTATTTAAAAACACCTAGAGCATATCTTTGATTTTTATTTTATGTTACCACAAATTCTGTACTATACACTAATTTAGAAGAGTTGCAAGGGAAGAAAAAAAAATCTTCTACTTGCACCTCATCTGAAACTTTCAGAATCATTCAATCAGAAGGAGGGCACTTGTAGCAAAGATGGTCACATTTTGCTTTCAAATTACTTATTTCTTCTCCTTGAAAACAGAAGAAAGAAAAGGAAAGTTGGACAACTGCAGAGAGAAAAAGGATCAGTTGTGCCTCTCAACTGTTCAACCCAAAGAACTACATTCGGTGAAATTAGAAGGGGGAATAAAGAAAAAAAAAAAAAACTGGCACAGGTAGAGGTGACAAAATTACCACATACAAATTTCTGATCTCTGGTACTGAGGTTCCTGCAGATGAAGACTGGCATTTGTATTGAATTAACTTTAATTCAGCCCCTTCTTTTCCTAGTGCAGTATTCAGAAGCTTGTAGAGACATTACTGGGGGTATCAAAATCAAATTCAGAAATAACATGGTGGGAGAAAAGGATTTTATTTATTGCATAAATCTTTAACTAGATAAAGAACTGTTGAACCCCATGCTGTTGCAGAGGCCTCTGTTTGATCCAATAGACTCTCTTGTACCTGGTACAGCAAAAAGTTCAGATTTTCAGCAGGAGGATTGTATGCATACAGAGCAAATACACTGAATGACATCACAACTGCTAAAGAGTGTTTTTATTTAATTGAGGTCTTGAAACAAACAAATAAAAAAAATCATTGGAACTTTCTGGACAGCACTGTATCATCTTTTGAGATGCACACCCTGGGCTTGTTCTCTTCACAATGACATGAAAGGGCCAGGTATGCTTCTTATTATAATCAGCCTAGAAGTTCCAGGCTAGACAGCAGCTAGCCTGGCTCACCCTGAGCAAGACTTTAAAAGAAACAAATGACTGGAGAAAAAGCCAACTCTTTCCACAGGCAAGTCTTTCACCCTTAAATGCTGTGATTAAACAGATATTGTGTCAAATCAAATTGAGAATAGAAGCAAATATCCCAGACTTTGCTAACTTCAATCATATGGGCTGATCTTTCAGGGGGCTCAGCATGGTCCTTGGTTTCCAGACCAACTATGGATTTTTGCTTCTGTACCTCTGCTTCCGTATTAGCTTTTCCTATGGGCTTTCCAAACTGTTTTATTTCATCTGAACGTATCACATTTTCTTTAGAAGATCTCTATTTGGGTAGCAAGTCACAGCTTAGCTCTCTTTTTACTCTTGACCCATTCACATAGGACTGCTGGAGATAGTAATAATGGCTGCCATTCTTCTAGACAAAATAAATTAATAAAGTTTTATACTTAAATATTTTGAAGTAGAAACAGCAGAAAGTTGGCTTTCCTGCATCTGATGGGAGCTGTACATGTCTCATAATTTTACAGTAAGACAACTTTGGTACTTGTGTTCTACTTCTAAGGATTACAACAGTTTATAAACACAACAGGAAGCTTTATAGGAAAAAACTAGCTACCCCCTATGCATCGTAATTTATAGTTCCAAACAGCAACCTTGGCTAACATTAGCAGCTCATAATTTGGAATGGATTACTAAATTTCACATCTTTGTTTTAAAATGTTGTTTTTTTGGAAGCAAGGGGAACCTTAATGGCAATATTTGTTATTATGCAATGCACACAAGATTATGCATACTTCTTACCATGCCACTAATATAACTGAGTGTATATTAAATTACGCCACATAGCTAACTCATAAAACAGCAGTATTACCTGAAGTTGCCAGAAGCTTATGTCCAAAAGCTCCAGTTTATCAGTGGTCATTGAGTGAAATACAAAACTGTGTGTCAGAGCTGATGCTGCACAAATGCGGACATGCTGTGGGGGATGAAACTTGCCTTGCTGCCAAATGCCCACCCAGCCACTCTCTCATTCCCCCCCTCGACAGGACAGATGGAGAAAATGAAATGTAAAAGCTTGCCAGTCAAAAAAAAGATAAGGGAGATCCTTTACCAAAACAGACTTGGACTGGGAAAAATAAATTTAGTGCCAAATAAATAGATTTGTATGGTGATGAACAAAGGCAAAAACTAAAACACCTTCCCACCATCTTCCCAACACTCTCCTATGCTCAACCTCACTCCTTCATCCCTGTGTCCTCTACCTCTCCTCCCCTGAATGATGAGGGAGGATGGGGAATGGGAGCTGCAGTCAGCTCACAGCCTCCCCTCTCTGCCTCTCCTTCCTTCTCCTCAGACTTTTCCTTGCTCCATGCCGGGGCCTTCCCAGGGGCTGCAGAGAAACCCCCGCCCCACTGGGGTCTCTCTCTCCTGGGGCCACAGGGGCATCTGTAGCAAGACGTGTAGCAAGACAAATCTTTCTTCAGGGATCGTTGCCTCAAGGCCTTCTCGGTGTCGTGATATAGACTTGTGAGCTGTGCTCTAAGTCTATTGCCCACAAAGTGGAACTAGCAAGATTAGTCTGCCGCTCAGTGAGCCACCAGCACACTCTCTTGACTAGCTAGGAAGTGAGCTACTCGGTGGGTGTGAGCCTCACCTTTTATTGGCCCCCTGGTCTTGCACATGCTCAATAGGGGGCCTGCCCTAATTAGGCACAGGTGGATTTGATACCGGCTCACACCCACTTCTCGGTAATCAGAGGCATCTGATTGCTTTGTTCCACTACAGGCATCTCTGCTGGGGCGCCCGGAGCCCCTCCTGCCCTCCTCCTGCTCTCCAGAGCCTTGGGGCTCGCAGGGCTGTTTCTCCCTGTTTCCCTCAGCCCTCATCCTTTAGATCAGAAGGTGCTCAGGTCAGGAGCTAGAAGAGGGTGGTGGTGACCCTTACCAGGAAGCTCCTACCACTGCTCTTGCTGATGAGAGGTTGCACTTGTCAGCAGTCAATGGCAGGCTAACACCCAACTCAGTTACAAGGTGAATGGGAACTGGGCAGCAGGTTTGAACAGAGCTCAGGAACACCATCAGAGAACCCCACCCTTTTCCAGAGCCAGTTGTATTAGCAGCTGAATAAACAAAGTGGGGTTCATCAGCTCAGCAGGCACGTAATGCACAGATAGGGCAAGTATTCAAAGGTGTTATTACTGCATGCACAGTGTGTAAATCTCTCACCTCTTGCAGGAATGGTAATTTTGGTAAGTGGAAGTGCAATTGCAGTGGGTGGCTTGTAATAGAGCATCATCATCAAATCCACATTTAAAAGAGCTATTTTGTATATGTTTCCTATTTTCTATAGTATTTCTATGTTTATTATTTTTATTATTATTTCTATATATCTTATTTTCTAGAAATATTTCTATATTTCTCGACAAGTCTTTGTGAAAGACAAGCATGGTCCTGTTTTAATAGGAAATTAGGCTCTGTTTGAAAAAAAGATGATAGCAAAACTTTTACCAATAATGCATCACGTTAGTCAAGAATATTTACCCAGCTTCAAATATTTTAGACTTTTTAAAATCTGAATTGGTAATTATTGCAAGAAATTAGGCCTGTTTCTCAAACTATTTTCCTTTAATTTGTTATTTTATCACAAAGCAGCTGCAAATGTCATGCTGTACATGAATAAAATGGTCTAAATTTCTCTCCTTTCAGATCAAATCTCTAGATTTTCAGTTTGGCTGCACCTAATGTGGTATACTAAGAAAAAGACTGGAAGTATGTTTTCAATCTACTAACAAATATTAGTCAAGACTAAACATAATTCAGATTCTGTGCTTAAAAAATGATGGCTTCATGGCCCAGATCTGATAGGTATTGTGAATTTTTTTTTCAGGTTTTCCAGGCAGGTGTTTAAATCTGTGCTTCTGTCTATGGTGGGTGGAGCTGTAGCCTTTAATTTATACCAAAATTTTTTATCTATCTTGTGCTTTTATCCATTACCAGACTCAAGAAATTGTATGATCCTCTTCCTAGATGTCCTGAATGAGTTAATCCAGGATTCATTATCAAGAGATGTCATATGACATCTGGCTGTCACAGATTGGGACTGCCAGTACTTTAAAACAAATGAAAGCAAGAAAAAAGAATAGCCTTACTTGAGTAAGGCTTCTTACTAAAAAAGAAAAATTTTACTTAAAAAGACTGTGATTAGAACTTTTCCTTGGGAGAAATAGTATCTGGAATAAATTTCTTCCAATGCTTGCAGATGAAGCCACATACTTATTTTAAGGTTGATTAGACTGAATGTACTGTCCAGTGTTGATGGCACACAGTCCATCTTGTTGAGACTGTTCTGCAAGACAGAAGAGAATTTATAACATCCTGAGCTACAGGGAGTGCAAGAAAGACCTTAGCAGTGTAGCCTAGGGATTAGGATGGTCACCTGGAAGGGAAAGTTTGTGATGGAAATTCCTGCTCCAAACACAAGTATTTCAGCCCACAAGTATTTCACATAAGGAAAATATGGAGAGGGGTGGAATGGGTTTTCCCTTCTTTTTCATTCCAGATCTTGCTAGACCCAGAGCTCTGCAGCCTTTAATGTGAGTCAAGTCAAACAAGATTTTATTCAATGGACCAAGTGTCTACTTGACTAGAAAATTTAAATATTCTCAAATTCAAAGAACCACTAATGTCCCATTATGGAATCCAAGATTGCCTTCTTATCTGCTTACCCCTAGAGACAGCTGCCAAGAATACTGGAGTATTAAAAAGTGGTATTAATATGGCAAGTATACATAAGATATACTTTCATGAGCTAAATGTAAACAAATAAAATGTTTTGAAAGAGTGAAGACTTCCTCATATTTGTACAGTTATGAGATCTTTGAAACCTCATAATCTCCAAGGAAACGAAAAGATTTCTTCTAATCTTACTCATTTCTAGTATAATTTTGAGAATTTCAGAAGAAGGCCGAGCTTAGCAGAACATATGGTCCAGCTATTATACTATAATGAAACTCAAAGAAATGCTTGTGTGACACTTTTGAGAAAAAACTGGCTTGAAAATTTTGAGTGCAGCATTTTTATTGATTGAGTGACACAATGAATTCTAGCATCCCTCTGCACTGCCAATGGATAATTATGATTATTACAAGGAGCATGATTTGACTGAAAAGTTAAGCAAGTCTCAATTATAGCTCTGAAAGACTACTGCCCTCAAGAGGCCACATGTAGAAGCAAAGCAATTTTATGTTAAAATTTTCGTTTTGCCTTTAAAAAAGAAATTAAAATGAATGTGAATCGTAAAATTCATCCTCCAATGTAATTAAGAGTATAATAATATAAATAAATACCTCAGGTGGAATATGGGACTCATAGAGCTAAGTGCATCCATTGTAAAGTCAGGGCAAAATCTTAAACACGCTCCGATAAACTTTCAGGCTGAACTCCACAGAACATTATCTATTACTGAAAGAACAGAAAAAAGTGACTTGAAAATGCAAGCACATCATATTTGCAAATCATAGACTATGTAAATTCCATTACTTCAAGGGGAAAAAGAAAAAAGAAAAAGTTAATTTTATGAAGCCTGGTTTTCTCAAAGTGATTTATACACAATAAGTAGAGCTGTTCCTAGGGATGGGGCATCTACCACCTTTCTGGGAAACCTGTTTCAGTGTTTCATCACTCTCACGGTAAACAGTTTCTTCCTTATATTTAGTCTAAATCTACTCTCTTTTAGTTTAAAACTATGACACCTTGCCCCATGGTAACAAGTCCTACTAAAAAGCCTGTCCCCATCTTTCTCATAAGCCCCCTGTAAGTTTTGAAAGGCTGCAGTGATCTCTTCCCAGACCCTTCTCTTTTACAGGCTGAACAACATCTGCCTCTTAAGGCTTCCTCTTGCAGATTTCCAAAATCCTCCTTCCTTCTGCAGATATAATCTTCCAGATTTAAACTCTTCTACATTCTACGTATGTGAGAGAAAAGATTTATACATAGATAAAGAGAGGCAACACAGCTTCTGAACACACAAACAGTTTCTCCAGAAAGGTAAAGTTAAACATTATAGACAATTAGTTAATCTTTCTTGCTGCTTCAAATTAGCTCCCCTTCTGTCAGGCTGGGGGTGGGAGACTCAGATTTAGTTAAGAGGAATCATTCTTTTTAATTCATTTATTATGCAGAATCCTCAAGGTGGACCCAGGTATTTTGATTTGACCCAAGACCTCTCTGTTGTAACATTTATTTTCTTCATTACCAATGTTTTGTTCTAGAGTTCTTTGCCAAAATTTCTCCTTCAGCTTAGCACCTTGTACACCTAGCCACACTTTCTTTCCATTATTCCAGTTCAGACTCCAAGGTCTCATCTGTGTTTTTTTCTGGTAACTATCCATATTCTTTTCTTCTCCCTTTCATCTGAAAGGTATGACAAACCACCTTCCCACTTCAAGTGGTCTCCTTACTAGATTTCTTGTTGATAAATGTGTTTTCATTAAAACCAAGCATGATAATATCATCATAGTCTGAAATTATGTATTGAATAGCAAGGAAACTATCTCAGCAGAAGCATTTTTAACAGTCATTTCAGTAGCACCACTATGGAAAGCTTGCAGTAAAAGTGAACTGTACTGACATAAATTATGTGGAAAACCTTGCCAAATCACCACGTTGGCTTACTCTAGTTCTTCCACCTGTGTGGAGAATTCAAAGCATCCTCTTTGAAATCTTGTCCAGAGGACTCATGGGATGAGAATATGAGAATATCATATCCCATCAAGCAGTAGGGGAGGGAGCACACTCAGTGGAAGCAAAACACCGAGAAATTACTTTTCTGAGTCTACTAAGCAGAGTTTTTCAGCAAACTGTAACTCAGCAGCACCTAAGCAAACTATGACAGAAAAAAATGAACACATTGATAAGCATGCAAAATTTGCTTCTGAAAAGCACATATGTATTAAAGCTTGTCAGTGAGGTAGCTGTGACAACTCATCATGGGTGTGATGGGTTATGCAAATCTTACTGTTAAAAATAAACCAGAAAGACAACAATGGAACTGCTCAGACAGCATGAAAAAAACAACATAATAGTTACAGTTTAAAATCATACAGTTATATTTTACTTTTTCCATGGGCAACTGCAGACTTTACCACCCGTGCCATTTGTAATAACCTTGCTTTAGACTGTCACATCTATGAATATGTCCGTATGACCCAGATAAATGATAGTTTGCTGGAGCCTGATACTTGCAGACTGAAAGGTGTCCACTTCAACTGGCAACACTTAAAGCATTTAGTTAATAAGCAGCATGACTCATACTGATTATTAATGCAATTTTCTTCAGCCCCTAGAAAAGTCAAGTGGGGCAGTGTGTGTTGCATGGTACTGAGTTCTCAGTCAGGGGTCTGGATTTATCCACACCAGTTACCTTGAATAGCAGTGGTGATAAAAACATATTCTGAAGAAAAAGAAGTACCACAGGGTGCTAACCCACAGACAGTAGATGACTTGAAGCAACCCCTAGTATTATTTTTTTATAACTCCCTCCTGTATTTGCTACAATGTACACCATAGAGGTTCACTTAATTTAATTTTATAGATAAGTAGTTAATTAGGACCTGCTCTTCAGCCAACTGAGAAGAGGCTGAAAGAGCTTTTACAGCTTGCTACTGTACTTAGGTGAGTCACAGAGAAAGGCATACACTTGTTTTTCAACTGCTTTCTCTCCGTTTTTCATGGCTATGTTAATAAAAGTCACAGAGAAGGAAAATGAGACATGCACAGAACATTAATCACCATTTCATTTCTCTTATAGGTCATCTTTGGTATCAAGGGCACTGAGAAGGACAAGGTAGTCTTCACATGACACTATTGTTTCATGGGCCATGGCACTATAAAAGCAGTAGTGTCTTCTAATTGATCACTGGCAGTACATCTTTCCAACTGCAGTGTTGAAAACGATTGATGGCAGCAGGGATGATTTAAGTTTGCTCTTACTACAACTTACGGAAAAAAGGTCTTCAAGAAATTATTTGAGGTGTAGTAGGCTGAACTCAATCAAACAGTGCTGTTTTCTTGCTATTTGCTTTGACAGCTGGGGCTCAGCTTTCTAGTTTGAATTGCTCATTATGTGTTTCTTTGTCCTTCTAACTTCGTCAGCATTAAGACCTTTATGATCAAAAAAATACTGAAGATGTTTTTTTCCATGTAAAAGAAGCATATTATTTTGAAAAAGAGTCCTAAGAGACTCTCACACCACTTCTTCAGAAAAGTATATATGAAAACTGCTGTTACTCATGTCAGGCAGATTTAACCTTTGCATCTATCTCTATAGGTCTGAAATGGAAACAGATTATCTTTGCCTGACTGCGGTGTTGCTGAAGATACAGTAGATCTGGATCTTTCTTATTAGATCTATTAGTAGATCTTTCTTATTAGAAAGGCGGGCACTGTGTGTTGTTTTTTTCCATTTGCTTTATTGATTTTTTAAAAATAGTAACTGTGCTTACACAGCAAGGCGACTGTGCTTTAGTAACTCAGTCTCTGAATCAATTCTGACACATCAAAATGAAATTCAAATATATGATCGTTCACAGGAAGCTGTGACACATGGTAACTGGTGTGCCTGTCTGGATGATTGGTGATCAGAAATACAGGTTGCAAAGGGAAGAGAGACTGCTCTACAAGTGAGCATGAACACCAAGACTGCCACTGCCAGCTTGCTATGAACTGAAGCCAAAGGTCCAGCTCAGTCACACAAGCACCACAGAGACAGCAGGAACCTCCTTGCTGGGTGTTTTTGTGTCAGCAGGATGATGTCTGGGGTGTTCTGGTTCTCTAATTTTGAGCTCTCAGCTCAACCCCACTGGTTGGTTTTCTTTTAGAACCAATTGTCCATTCCAGAGGTTTTTTTCCTCCCAGGAGCCTTTTTTTTTGTTGAAGAATGAAAAAACATATAGCCCACATAGTAAAATGATGTAACATCTGAGTATGAAGGACTTGAACCATCCAACAGTAGTTTTTAACTTACATTTTGCAAGACACAGAAATTCCAGTATACTACCTGCTGTTTTCTTTGGTCTTAGTTCTCATGGTTTGTTACCTGCACATTTTATGGCCTGTTTCAGACACAATTTAAAGGTGATATTCTTCCCTGTCCTGAGCTACATAATCTGGTTTTGGGTTTTTTTGGTTTTTTCTTGTTTGTTTACTTTTTTGTGTGTGTGTGGTTTTTTTTTGTTTGGTTGGTTTGGTTTTTTAATTTGTTTTTTGTTTGTTTGGGTTTTTGTTTGGTTTTTTTGGTTGTTTTGTTTTGTTTTTTGTTTGCTTGGGGTTTTTTTGGTTATGATGGAGAAATTCCTCTCCTTGCATGCTGCCACACTTCAGGCAAGGAAAAAATAGATTTTTACAACTCATAAAATAATGATGAAAAAGAACTGAATTTGATATTGTGATTTTAATCTTATTTACTAAATCAAAGAAAGTGGTATTTTTAAAAATCTTTGCCTTTTTATCATGAAATATAAATTATCTTTAAATTTTTCAATTATTTTAACAACTTAAGGTGATTCATTTGAACTTTCCAGATTTAACAAAATGTTATTTTCTTCTTAGAAATTACACTGGGATGGCCTAATGCTATAATTACATGTAAAGAGAGTAAAATACAACATAATGACAGAGTTTGGTAATTAAGTTATTAAAAGAATAGCCGATGCATTAAAAGCTACTTCAAAAATTATTCATAGTTCTTTCACTGGGTTACAATTTAGGTATCTTGGTTGAATGAAAAGAGCTCATTTTCAATATATAAGGCTAAGATTCAACTGTGGTTTCCTTGGGGGTTTTTGTTGATGCTTGGAGTCAGTATACTGAAGAGAAGTAACAGATGTTTAAAAAATTTCATTTATCTGTAAACCTGAACAAGATGTGATGGGTTTATGGACCCAGCAGGAACTCTGCTGCTTAATTTGGAAAGGCTGAGTGAGAGGAAGAGAGCCACATGCAATAGTGAAGACAATACCAACGTGGCTCTACCATCTGAAGGAAAGGAATATATTTAGCTGCTAGATGCAGTAGGCTGATTTCCTTTGTAAGTAAACCATCAAAGGGGAAAAAAGTAATTTCAAACAGGAGTTTAGACATAAATTATGTAGTTATAGCACATGTACAAAAGATCCAGACAGATCCTATTTCTTCTCTTAAAAGGAGGTGTCAAGGATCTCTGTGGAGACCTCCATCTCTGACATAAAAGAAAACAGCCTTTCCCTCTGAGAAAGGGGAGCTGATAAGTATTAATTGCCTTGGCCTCCAGGGAATGGAATATTAGTTTGAACAATAGATAATAGAGCATATCCTGTCAAATCAAATGTATGGATATAAACACCTCTGTAACATCTTCTCCTAGTCCATAAACATAGCATCAATCAGCTTGAATTTCAGCAGGTAACCTTCATCCAAGCACTCATTGACATTATGCACCAGGTAAATCAGTAAGCTGTATAATGCAGACAACACAACAATCTTTCTTCATTCTCCTTTCTTACAGGACCATATAGGTCTTGGCCAGGACATGTGATAGGAGGAGATCCATCAGGATCCCATCTAACAATCTCCTTGGAACAAAAGAGCAGTCACTGAGGATGACCTTGAAAGGATCAGTGAAATATTGATTATACCACCTAATCTAACTGAACGCCAAAATATGCTCATGATTACTAAGAGAAAGATGACAGATCTTCCTCAAAAAAAGGTAATAAAATAACATACAACAATAAGTCTCTAGCAGTCCTAGCCTTTAGTATTTACAGCTTGGAAGATAAAATATTCTCTTCTCCTGCTTGTCAATGTGCAAGTCAATTTGCACAGATAAAAATGGCTACTCCATGTACAAAACAGTGATCCATTTTGCACATCCAAGGTGATACTGCCTGAACTAAAAGAGAAACGATTCTTTTTCCGTACAATGCAAGGTGAAATACATAAAGCAGCCCCTAAAATATCTGTTATTCTCAGATGTGTAATCTGCTTGCATTTTTAAATAAACAACCTGCATTTTGAAAATTTAAAAAAGCCCTTTAGGCTATTAAAAGATGACTACACAATTCCTTCTCTCCAGATGCTCTTAGTATTAGCAAAGAAGCTTAAGAAGTTAACCTTTGACAGAATTTTAAAGGATGCACACTCTATGCTTCTCCATAATTCAACTCATCCTTGGCACTAACTCATTGGCTCTTCAGTAACTAGTGAATTGGGCAAGGCTGGTGAAGAAAGCTTCATTAGCTGCTTTGCATCTATGACAGTTAATTAATTACCCTGGAAGAGTTTATGTGTGGAAGAACAGAACAGGGCAAACCAAGAACTCACAGTGGAGATTTTAACAGCATTATTATGCTTTGTTGGTGTTGCTGTGTTTTTCAAACCAGGACGGCTGCAATATTATTTCTGAAAAAGTCAAGGGCATATCAGGATGGAATCACTGAACATATACATAATCAGAATCTGATCAATCTCACAAGGATAAGCACATAAAAACTGTCAAAACCTCAGACAGTAATATACAGTATTTTATTTACTTATTTTTCTTAGCAGAGAAAATTCAAAGCAAAGGAATTTTCACAAAACATCAGATCTGAATTTAAAGAAAAACATTTATGCAATGAGACAAGCTCTCCAAGGAGTTACAATTAATTGCAACTGAGATGAATATCACAGGGCAGATCTTCACACTCTAATGACATTGAATTTGCAGCTGACTCATGGTCAAAGTGATATGCATCACATGCTTCTGGAGAGGATAACTTGTACGAAGTACAGCATCAGGTAAAACTTGTCACAAGCATCATGTCTCAACAGCAAAATTAGCTGTGTCATTTACATTTGCTGGCTGCCAATTGTCTTGTTATAATTACCTGTACAACGTTTTACTTAATCTTCCTGTCACTAGTAAAAGGTGACATTCACATAGCAGGAGGAATCATCTGCCAAGAAATACAGCAAAGCAACCAGAAACAAATTTAAGTGCATATGCGATATAGGGAGAAGAGGGAGAAAGCTTACTTGGTCCATGAATATCTATAATTTCTCTACCACATGTGCTTACCTGGAGTATTTCACTGGAGTGGATGTGTGCAGCAAGGAACAGGTTTCTTAGTTATTTATTATTAACTAATACTGAATAACTATCTCAGCTAAAGAGCCCTTAGTTTACCTTTGTAATAAAACAAATAGTGCCTGAAAAGAGAAAGTTCTTCTTGCATATGGCAAGAGACAGCAAAATATAAAAGCAGATTTTTTCCATCCCAGATCATGAAAGTACCAAACTTCCCTGCTTTCTCCAAAGTTTCCTAATGCCAAGACCATTGCTTTTCCAGGAGCCACTCATCTATGTTGCACTAAATAGTGTGTTGTGCTCTCTGACTGCAGGTCACTATCTCAGAAGCATCAGAGGTAGAGATGCATAGAGCTTACCTAGTTATGTAATATCACCACTAATGACAATGTGCCATCTTTACCTGCCCTGGAACCAAATATGAATTATTTCTACTGTTTTATGGTGTCCCCAGATGTCTCAGAAGCTGTTCTCAGTGAACAGCCCCCTGCACAACTCATCTTCTAAAAAAGCACCTTTCTGCACACGGCAGGTATTCTTACACAGCACTGCAGCTGGTGTTAGCTATCTTAGTACAAAACTTTCAAATTCTGTATTCCTGGGAAGTAAAGAAAGTCACAAGAGTGAGAAAAGAGAACTTGTCTCTCTGTTCATAAGCCTCTACTTCCTATGCAGTATCCACATCTCTCCCAAACACCCATTTAACTTAGAGCATCACATTTAGGCAGGAGAGTCTCTTGTTTAAAATCACAAAACCCTAGAAGAGAACCAGGAACTGACCCTGAGTCCCTGGGCTCCTAATTTAATCCTTTACCAACAGACACTATCCTTCCTTGGTAGAAGTAGAGGGAATATTGTTTCTTTCATAAATGCTTGATGCTAAACTTAAATTGTGATGTGGATTGTGTGTGCGTCCCCCCTCCATGCATAATAGTCAGGTATTAGCAACTCTACAACCAAGGCGGTAAATTAACCTATTTTTCCAGTGCTTCATATGCATGTAACACATGAAGAACACAATGTACATTAATTTCCTCTGCTCCCAGAATAACTGACTCTCTTGTCCATGTCCAAGGCAATCTTTCATAATAAATAAAGGGAAAACCAAGGATGTTCATAAGGACTGGAAAATAACTGTGGCAGCACATAAATCAGAAAGAAGTCTCCCAGAACAACTTGTTAGCAACTGATGTGGCATTTGTAAGAAGATGTCAGTGACAGTGTTCTTCCCGAAAGCAAAATAACTGCTAACTTGTTGCTAGAGCTCTCTCCTGCTAGGAGAGCATCAATTAGAACAGCACCATTTAGAGTTACACAGTTCAACACTTCTAATCCCTTGAAGGCTGCTCTTGTGTCTTCCATGCTTGCTTGCATAAGAATTACAGGTTACTTGTCAACTTGAACTATTATTTTCCTATTTGAAGGAAAAAAAAAAAAAAGGAAAAAAGAAAAAAAGAAAAGAAAAATTTCTCCTTCCAAATCACCCTGCACCTGAATTGTATCTGATCAGACTCAACACATTATCTACTATCATAACATTTTATGTAATTTTTCCAGAAGCTGATTCTGTTAGTTTATTCAATAAGTAACTAAAAAGTGGATGCCTGTGGTCTCAGCAGGGAAAGCCTCGCTCTGGCAAAACAAATTGCTCCCAAAAAGAGACACTGAAAGATGTTCAGTGAACTGTGTGAAAGTGAGCATGCAGGGAAGAACAAGATTCCCAGAAGATCCTCCTAAGGCTCTGAGCTCCCTTACATCTCTCCAGCATCACTTGACATTACTAGTGGAGCTCAGTAAGATTAGACTTAAAGGCACTTAAGAGATTACTGTAGAAGTAATAGGTATTTTTTCAGTTTTATGATCTAGGGGCACAACACATCCATATCTTGTTTATATACTCATAGCTGTTCTCAGCTGCATATCTGGTATCTACTGCTATAACTTGGGTTGCATGATCTGCTGCTTCCCCTCCAAGCCATTTCTACATCAGATAACCCCGTTGTCACAGAAGGGGACAGTTCAAGAGGAATCTCAATTACACCACCAGTGCAGCTGGGGATACAACATAGCATCAATTTCCACTTGATGAATTTCAGGGTTTGAGGGACACACCAAATGCTTGGCATGTGTAGAATACACATTTGTCCAATTTGAAAGGAAGGAAATTTTTCTTGGAAACCAACAACTCACGTTTCTTCTAGCTTTCAAAAGGCTTATAAAGCAACTTGAACAAGACCTTCTAAAGCAACCTGCTGCATTCAGGGGGCAGAAAATCCCTACAGAAAGAACAAAGATAAAAACTGTGCAGCTTGTCCTTATTACCAGAGGTTTGAGAAAGAATACGAATACAGATTTGTACA